>NC_135965.1:34119958-34824958 GCF_053455715.1 Rhinoraja longicauda
AAGAATTATCTTTACAATTTTTGAACTTAAAACCTCTATGATATATTCATTATATATTTGTAATTATTATAGAATTAGCTCTTTTATGAAGTTAATAATCTTCTGGACCCTTCTTTGACATTTTCCGTTGAATAATGTACAAAACTGACCATAATTTGGTACCAAAACAAATGGATTCCAAATTTGTTTGAAGGTTTGGACGGAGAAAGGAATGTTAGGAAATGTCACCAATATTGGAATATATTATTCACTGTTTATTACACATAGATATAACGCATGAGGGAAAACATATATTTATCATGCAACAGATGGTTTAGTTTAGTTTAGTTTACAGATACAGCGCGGAAACAGGCCCTTCGGCACACCGAATCCGCACCGACCAGCGATCCCTGCACATTAACACTATCCTACACACAATTGGGAGAATTTACACACAAACCAATTAACCTACATACCTGTACATCTTTGGAGTACAGGAGGAAACCGAAGATCCCGGAGAAAACCCACACAGTCACAGGGAAAATGTATAAACTCATACAGAAAACACCCGTAGTCAGGATTGAACCCGGGTCTCTGGCGCTGTAAGCACTGTAAGGCAGCAACTCTACCGCTGTGCCACCATGGCCGATGGTATTAGTTCAAGAATCCTTCAACGGTGAACTACTTGTTGCTTGTTCTCGATTTCAAGTGGAAGCATCCAGGATTGTAGAAAATCTTGAAGATTACCATGGTTTGTTAACTTTTCATTAAGTTTTCAACTGCATGAGCAATTTTAATTGGAATTCTAATTTTAAGGATAAACCAGTAGAAATGACAGCTGAAGATATTTAAAGGGAAATAATATTGCCTTCATATTTTCAGAAATTAGTACAGGAGGAAAATTGTGAGGATTTTCAGTTTTTCCGTAATTGAAAACAATGGTTACAATATTCATAATTCAAAAATAATATTCAGGGTTTAATAATATTAAATAATATTCACACAATGTAGATTTTGGATCGACCCAGCCATGATAATAGACAATAGACAATAGGTGCAGGAGTAGGCCAGTCAGCCCTTCGAGCCAGCACCGCCATTCAATGCGATCATGGCTGATCACTCTCAATCAGAAAATTAGGAGCCGCCATCACGCAGCAGGTTGGTGCGGGCTGGGGAATTGAAGAATGTCTTTGATGTTTGTTTTCGCTTCACCCAGAGCATCATTTTGATTATTACGCAAACTCCCAGAAGCGGTTGGAGGCGGTTGGAGCAGCGTCCGGGCGGTAGGTTTAAAAACCCAGCGCGGGGCTTTGTTCACCCAGAGGCCCAGAAGCGGTTGAAGGCGGTTGGAGATAAAAACGTTCCCACACACTTTAAAAGAAGTGTTCTGGAGGAAGCCGCTGATTGGTGGAAGCGGACTAGAGGAAGCAGCTGATTGGGCGTAACCCCGGGGTTGTAATTCTGCTTTTTATTCGTACTTTTAGTTAAGGGTTCGGTGAGTTCAGGGTTCAGTGAGTTCAGGGTTCAGTGAGTTACGGGTTCAGTAAGTTAAGGGTTCAGTGAGTTAAGGGTTCATTGCTTTTTAGTAAAGGTACAGTTTAAAGGATTAAGAGGGATTTGATTTAATTTGGGGGTAAGACATGTCAGATGAGATCGGCCCCGTGGAATGCTCATCCTGCAACATGTGGGAGATCAGGGCTATTGTCGGTGTCCCTGATGACTACGTGTGCAGGAAGTGTGTCCAGCTGCAGCTCCTGGCAAACCGCATTGAACGGTTGGAGCTGCGGTTGGACTCATTCTGGAGCATCCATGAGGCTGAGAAGGTCGTGGATAGCACGTATAGCGAGTTGGCCACACCACAAGTAAAAGATAAGCGGACAGAAAGGAAATGGGTGGCCACTAGCCAGCGTAGCAGTAGGCAGGTAATGCAGGAGTCCCCTGTGGTCATCTCCCTCCTAAACAGATATGCCATTTTGGATACTGTTGGGGGAGATGCCTCATCAGGGGAAGGCAGCAGCAGCCAAGTTCATGGCACCGTGGGTGGCTCTGCGGCAAAAGAGGGGAGGAAAAAGAGTGGAAGGGCTATAGTGATAGTGGATTCAATTGTAAGGGGAATAGATAGGCGTTTCTGCGGCCGCAAACGAGACTCCAGGATGGTATGTTGCCTCCCTGGTGCAAGGGTCAGGGATATCTCTGAGCGGCTGCAGGACATTCTGAAGGGGGAGGGTGAGCAGCCAGTTGTCGTGGTGCACGTTGGCACCAACGATTTAGGTAAAAAACGGGATGAGGTCCTACAAGGTGAATTTAGAGAGCTAGGAGATAAACTAAAAAGTAGGACCTCAAAGGTAATAATCTCTGGATTACTACCAGTGCCACGTGCTAGTCAGAGTAGGAATAGGAGGATATTTCATATGAATACGTGGCTTGAAAAATGGTGCAAGGGGGAGGGATTCACATTTTTAGGACATTGGAACCAGTTCTGGGAGAGGTGGGACCAGTACAAACAGGACGGTCTGCACCTGAGCTGGAATGGAACCAATGTCCTAGGGGGAGTGTTTGCTAGTGCTGTCGGGGAGGATTTAAACTAATGTGGCAGGGGGATGGGAGCTGGAGCAGAGAGACAGAGGGGTGTAAAATGAGGGTAGAAGCAACAGGTAGCAAGGTGAAAAGTAAAAGTGGCAGGCAGACAAATCCAGGGCAAAAATCAAAAAGGGCCACTTTTCAACATAATCGTACAAGGGGTAAGAGAGTTGTAAAAACAAGCCTGAAGGCTTTGTGTCTCAATGCAAGGAGTATACGTAATAAAGTGGATGAATTAAATGTGGAGATAGTTATTAATGATTATGATATAGTTGGGATTACGGAGACATGGCTCCAGGGTGACCAAGGCTGGGAGCTCAACATCCAGGGATATTCTATATTCAGGCGGGATAGACAGAAAGGAAAAGGAGGTGGGGTAGCGTTACTGGTTAGAGAGGAGATTAAAGCAGTGGAAAGGAAGGACATTAGCTTGGAGGAAGTGGAATCGATATGGGTAGAGCTACGAAACACTAAGGGGCAGAAAACGCTAGTGGGAGTTGTGTACAGGCCACCTAACAGCAGTAGGGAGGTTGGGGATGGCATCAAGCAGGAAATTAGAAATGCATGCACTAAAGGCGCAGCAGTTATAATGGGTGACTTCAATCTACATATAGATTGGGTGAACCAAACTGGCAGGGGTGCTGAGGAAGAGGATTTCTTGGAATGTTTGAGAGATGGTTTTCTAAACCAACATGTCGAGGAACCAACGAGAGAACAGGCCATTCTAGACTGGGTATTGAGTAATGAGGAAGGGTTAGTTAGCAGTCTTGTTGTGCGAGGCCCCTTGGGCAAGAGTGATCATAATATGGTAGAGTTCTTCATTAGGATGGAGAGTGACAAAGTCGATACAGAAACAAGTGTTCTGAACTTAAAGAAAGGTAACTTTGAGGGTATGAGGCGTGAATTGTCCAAGATAGACTGGCGATTGATGCTGAAAGGGTTGACGGTGGACATGCATTGGAAGGCATTTAAAGGTCGCATGGATGAACTACAACAAGTGTTCATCCCAGTTTGGCAAAAGAACAAACCAGGAAAGGTAGTGCATCCGTGGCTAACAAGGGAAATCAAGGATAGTATTAAAACAAAAGATGAAGCATACAGATTAGCCAGAAAAAGTAGCATACCAGAGGTCTGGGAGAAATTCAGAGTCCAACAGAGGAGGACAAAGGGCTTAATTAGGAAAGGGAAAATAGATTATGAGGGAAAACTGGCAAGGAACATAAAAACAGACTGCAAAAGCTTTTATAGATATGTCAAGAGAAAAAGATTAGTTAAGGCAAATGTAGGTCCCTTGCAGTCGGAAACAGGTGAATTGATCATAGGGAACAAGGAGATGGCAGACCAATTGAACAAATACTTTGGTTCTGTCTTCACTAAGGAAGACATAAACCGTCTGCCGGAAATAGCGGGGGACCGGGGGTCTAAAGAGATGGAGGAACTGAGGGAAATCCAGGTTAGTCGGGAAGTGGTGTTAGGTAAATTAAATGGATTAAAGGCAGATAAATCCCCAGGACCAGATAGGCTGCATCCCAGAGTGCTTAAGGAAGTAGCCTCAGAAATAGTGGATGCATTAGTGATAATTTTTCAAAACTCTTTAGATTCTGGAGTAGTTCCTGAGGACTGGAGGGTAGCTAATGTAACCCCACTTTTTAAAAAGGGAGGGAGAGAGAAAACGGGGAATTATAGACCAGTTAGCCTAACATCGGTAGTGGGGAAAATGCTAGAGTCAGTTATTAAAGATGTGATAGCATTACATTTGGAAAGTGGTGAAATCATCGGACAAAGTCAGCATGGATTTACCAAAGGCAAATCATGTCTGACGAATCTTATAGAATTTTTTGAGGATGTAACTAGTAGAGTGGATAAGGGAGAACCAGTCGATGTGTTATATCTGGACTTTCAGAAGGCCTTCGACAAGGTCCCACATAGGAGATTGGTGTACAAACTTAAAGCACACGGTATTGAGGGTTCAGTGTTGAGGTGGATAGAAAATTGGTTGGCGGACAGGAAGCAAAGAGTAGGAATAAACGGGTCCTTTTCGGAATGGCAGGCAGTGACTAGTGGGGTACCGCAAGGCTCAGTGCTGGGACCCCAGTTATTTACAGTGTATATTAATGATTTGGACGAGGGAATTGAATGCAACATCTCTAAGTTTGCGGATGACACGAAGCTGGGTGGCAGTGTTAGCTGCGAGGAGGATGCTAGGAGGCTGCAGAGTGACTTGGATAGATTAGGCGAGTGGGCAAATGCATGGCAGATGCAATATAATGTGGATAAATGTGAGGTTATCCACTT
The DNA here is from genome assembly GCF_053455715.1 of Rhinoraja longicauda. Lineage (NCBI taxonomy): Eukaryota > Metazoa > Chordata > Chondrichthyes > Rajiformes > Arhynchobatidae > Rhinoraja > Rhinoraja longicauda. The sequence goes on from NC_135965.1 coordinate 34,124,813, forward strand.
TGGCGGCAAGAACAGGAAAGCAGAGTATTACCTGAATGGTGACCGATTGGGAGAAGGGGAGATGCAACGTGACCTGGGTGTCATGGTGCACCAGTCATTGAAAGCAAGCATGCAGGTGCAGCAGGCAGTGAAGAAAGCGAATGGTATGTTGGCATTCATAGCAAGAGGATTTGAGTTTAGGAGCAGGGAGGTTCTGCTGCAGTTGTACAGGGCCTTGGTGAGACCGCACCTGGAGTACTGTGTGCAGTTTTGGTCTCCTAACCTGAGGAAAGACGTTCTTGCCTTAGAGGGAGTACAGAGAAGGTTCACCAGATTGATCCCTGGGATGGCGGGACTTACATATGAGGAAAGACTAGATAGGCTGGGCTTGTACTCGCTGGAATTTAGAAGACTGAGGGGGGATCTTATAGAAACATATAAAATTCTTAAGGGGTTGGAGAGGCTAGATGCGAGAAGCTTGTTCCCGATGTTGGGGGAGTCCAGAACCAGGGGTCACAGATTAAGGATAAGGGGGGAAGTCTTTTAGGACTGCCTGCCATTCCGAATGGTATGTTGGCATTCATAGCAAGAGGATTTGAGTTTAGGAGCAGGGAGGTTCTGCTGCAGTTGTACAGGGCCTTGGTGAGACCGCACCTGGACCTCACACCTCTGCCACAGAAGGTAGTTGAGGCCAGTTCATTGGCTATATTTAAGAGGGAGTTAGATGTGGCCCTTTTTGCTAAAGGGATCAGGGGGTATGGAGAGAAGGCAGGTACAGGCTACTGAGCTGAATGATCAGCCATGATCATATTGAATGGCGGTGCAGGCTCGAATGGCCGAATGGCCTACTCCTGCACCTATTTTCTATGTTTCTATGTTCTCCGGCATCCTGATTTTCGCTGAAATCACTGACAAGTCGGTAAGTACTTGAGAGTTTTGAACTATAACACCTTGTATGGGTTACTTAAAAACCAAGCTTCACTGTAACAATGAATAACTGGATTTACTTATTTAAATTTTTTTTTTTTAAAGTGGTTCAGTGCATTTTTGTGAAAAGTGTGTGGGCATTCTTTGAAAATGTAAGGGAGATGCATATCTGGTTTCTGGGTTGCATATCTGGGTTTGGAGCCCACTTTAAATGTAATGGCTGAGGCCAAAACCATCGTGAAAATTCGCTTACCTGACCGTCAAACTGTCGCCTCCAATCTACCTGTCAAATGTCCTGACGGTAAATAAATTGGTTAAACACAAGCATTTTATGGTATTTTGAAATGATTTTATTTATTTTAATATTATGTGCTAAATGCATCTAAGAGAACCTATCAAACCTTGGGACAGCATGCGACAGCGCCCGCAATAAGCAACGACACCTGGCGACAAGCCAGTTGTCGCCAAGAAATTTCAAACTGGATGATTTCTCAGCGACACGCCGAGATCCACTACGATTTTTGGAAGACTCCTCACGATCATGCCCGCGACACCCGGCGAACTGTCGGCGACAGCCTCGTCGCCGCCAGTCGCCTTAAAATCGCCTAAAGTGGGACAGGCCCATTAGTTTAGCTGGTGTAATAAATCATTTTCATTTTAAAATCTAAGTGGCAACAATGTAAAAATAATTTGAATGAAGCAAATTGTGGTTGGCATTGATTTTGATGCGGTGAAGCCATAATAATGACTTTCTCACTATTTGTACCAAGATTGGTACCGAGAAATGGAGACTGTGAATTTTTTAAAAATGGATAGTTGATGGTATACCACATAATTCTCTCTTCCACGTGTGGCAGCGAAGGGTCTCTGCAATGTACTGTCATTGGTGCAAGTCTGAACGGAAATCAGATAAGCAAAAGGTGCAGTGTAATCCACCAGCGGATGCTGTAGACATGAAGCTAAGAGACATGAGAAACTCAGTGTTGCATTATAAGCGTATGCAAAGCCGTTCGAAGCTAAGGAAATGCGGGGTCTGCTGGTGAAGCAGCTGAGAGGATTACAGATGACTCATCTAAAATGTACCCAGAGGTGGAAATCCAGTACTGCTGATGGAGCCAAGACCGCTTCTGGGTTGTACTTAGAATGCACCACGATGACGGCTGTTATATGTCTTTGAGCGAACATCATCCAAGTGATGGATTAACACAGGAGGCTTACCAGCACTCTATTGCAATATAGAGTACAAAAGTTAACCTTGATAACCATGTACTGTAATCCTGGAAATGGATGTTTCTGGTGCGCTGTGTTAAATTGAACTTAGCTAAGGCACTAATGCTGCAATTGAGTTATATCAAGTCTTGCTCAGCTAATGCTTTGCTGTTGTCACTCTGAAGCCAAGATATTATACTATTTGTGATGATTGATAGCATAATCATGGCACTCTAGCTGCATAGACGTAGAAACATGAAAGAGCATTAAAGCATAAATTTGGTGAACTAAAGCTCTGCGCTGTGACAAGGATTATGATATAGATATTAAAGAATCATTGCTAGCTGTAGAAGCAGAGCAAGAATACATTTGTAGTGATATAGATTAATATTTTTGGATAAGGAAACAATATTAGGGGGATGCATTACTTTGTGTGAAGAAAATGAAGGGGACAAATCAATTTAGTGCAGGCAAGGTAGAAAACATTACTATAAAATTGCTGGCAAATTTCAGAATAAGCCTATTCGGCCCATCTGAGAAATACCTAGTTTCCAATTCATCCATTGTAGAATTCACCTGCCTCTTAAATTACTTCAGATTGCCAATCTTTGCTGCTCCACCTCAAACTCTATCCTGCAAATTGATTACTCATTAACTGCGTTAATACACAGAATTTAATACAGTTCAGAATTTAATTTAAGTTTTGTTGTCTTTGCTCTCCATCTAAAATAATACCATTAAGTTGCCCCTTTCCAATTTGCTGTGGTCTTGCATATTTCTACTGCATCACTTCTTGGATTCACTTCGATGCTGGCTCGAAGCCAGCGGTTCTGGCTCGAAAGGCCGAATGGCCTACTCCTGCACCTATTGTCTATTGGATTCATTTTTCCAACAGAGGACCCCACGCTTCCTCGGTTTTCCTCGCGATGAACGTTTGGTGTCAGACCCCATGTCTCCTCTCCACACTGTCTTCAGTGTTCAAACAGATTCCCTCTGACTTTGAAACCATTGACCGACCACAGCCGCCCGCATGCGGTTCTCTCATGAATTCTTGACTCAGATTTATCTTCACTTTTCATGGGTTGGGTGGGCAATCATAGCTAGAGCCAGAATTTATTCCCAGTTGCCATCGTGAAGAAGGTGGTGAGTTGCAACCTTGAAGCTCTGCGGTACTTCTGGTGAAGACACACTCTCACAGCATTGTTAGTAAAGGATTCTGAGCCAAAGAAAGTGAAGAAATGGCAATACATCCCCAAGTCAGGATAGTATATTATCTCAAGGTATTTTATATGGATAGTATACTATTATAAGTTTGGACTTGTTTATAAGCCTGCGGTTCTTATTCTTCCATCGGGTAAAGGTCATGCATTTGGGAGGCATTGTCAGAGAAGTCTTAGTTATAGAGTCATACATCACAGAAACAGGTCTTTCAGCCCAATTTGTCCATGCTGACCAAGATGCACCTGTCTCACCTGCCTGTGTTTGGCCCATATCCCTTTAAACCTTTCCTATTCATGTATCTGTCCAAATGTATTACCTTGCTGGTAAATTGGCTTAGTATAAATGTAAATTGTCCCTCGAGGGGACTCCCAGAGGGGAGTAGAGGGAGTGGCTGGAGTGAGACTTGTCCTTGATTATGCCGGGGTGGCCTTGCTGAGGCAGCATGAAGTGTAAATGGAATTAATAGAAGAGAGATTGGTTTGTGTGATGGTCTGGGCTGCGTCCACAATTCTCTGCAATTTCTTGCATTCTTAGATGGAGATGTTCCCAAACCAGGCTGTGATGTATCCCGATAAAATCCTTTCTATGGCGCATCTGTAGAAATTGGTAAGCGTTGTTGGGGATGTGCCAATTAGTGTCATCTGGCTGTCCATTCATAATAAATATGTGTAAACTTTGATCATCATCACACGCACCACTGTGACCCACAGTATACAAAGGAATGATCAAAAGTCATAATCTATTGCCTTGACGTTTAGCTGAATGTACAGGGATAGATTACTTGTCACTGTCTGCTGATCAACTCTGCCTTCAGCCAAAAGGTATTTTTTTTAAAACAGGAAAAGACAACCAGCTAACTGCGACCAGCGTTGAGAGATGCGATGAATTAGTATTCCTCGTACCACTCCATCTCAGGCTAAACACATCAAATTGTCATTCAGACAGAGCTAACAGCGCACAAGAATCGGTAAAAGATATCAAACAGTATCTTTTCATTATCAGGGCATCTCTCTCACATTCACCATTTATCTTTGGAAGCATTGCAATCATTGCTTGGAATGCCTGCTTTTGTAGCCGTTTCCAAAAAGACCATTTAAAAGAAAATAGAAATAATGGGTAGCAAAGTGCTACAATAAATCACATAACACTACTTTGCAAACCGTGATGTGTCCCACTGTTGAAAAATAATCCTCCAGAAAAATGACATTTTCTTTTCGGTTACAAATTGGTCACCAACAGGAAAAAAAACTAAAATAAATCTGGTAATGTTTTTAGTTTATACAGTTGAAAAAGAATATAGTTTGCAATATTTTTTTCAATGTTTTTACATTGATATCTAAATTAACCACAGTTGCGCTTGATAACCTAATTGTCAAAAAGGCAATTGACAATTTGTGCACCAGCTGGAATAAACAACAACAACTTTCGAAGAGGAAAACCCAAGATGAAATCTTGGGAATATTGCTCTATCACATCGCAAAGATGGTAAATCAAGGGCTGTTCTTTCTTGGATGGATAATGATCCAAAGGCTCTATTTTTATTTAGTTTAGAGATACAGCGCAGAAACAGGCATTTCGGCCCATCGAGTCGACACCGACCAGCGATCCCCACACATTAACACTATCCAACCACTCTCTCTACTCCCCTCTCCCATCAGGCAAGAGGTACAGAAGTGTGAAAACGGAAATCTTCAGATTCGGCGACAGCTTATTCCCAGTTGTTCTCAGGCAACTGAACCATCCTATCACCAATGAGAGAGCAGTCCTGAGATACTACCTACCTCACTGGAGACCCTCGGACTATCTTTAATTGGACTTTATCTTGCACTAAACTGTGGACGGCTCAATTGTAATCATGTATAGACTTTCCACTGACTAGTTAGCATGCAACAAAAGCTTTTCGCTGTACCTTGGTGCACGTGACAATAAACTAAATTAAACTAATCATTAATGATTAATAAACATTAATAACAATGATTCATGAACATCCGCCAGTAATTTGAAGCATGCCCAGGATGGTAACTATGTTATCATTACATTTGGACATTTTTTAAAGGTCGTCCCATATTTTTCTGCCAAATATCTCCCTCTCCCAAAAATGTCAACATATTTCTGTAACACAGATCAATGTGCTAGTTACCTCCTAGTTCCTCCAGCATCTGTTGCTATCCTCCCCCTTCCCTCCCCCATCTGACCCCACTTGCTAATCAACCCCCCTCCTTTCCTGGATACAACTATCACTGTATCAACTCATGCCTCACCATTCCCACTCAGTTCTTTAACCTGGCTATATCCCCTCAACTCTTTCTGCCGCACAGCAGTAGAGCTGCTGCCTCACGGCACCAGAAACCCCAATCCTGACTACTTTATGTGCAGAGTTTGTACGTTCTCCCTGTGGGCTTTCTTCGGCGCTCCAGTTTCCTCCCACATCCCAAAGATGTATCAAGTTTTTAGATTGCTTGGCTTCTGTAAATTGCCCCGAGTGTGCAGAATGGGATAGCATAGAACTAGTGTATGGGCGATAGATGGACAGCATGGACTCAGTGGGCCAAAGGGCCAGTTTCCATGCTGTATTTTTAAACTCTAAGCTCTTTCAGTCCACATGAAGGGTTTTGACCCAAAGAGTGACTGAATGACCCAATACTGACACACTGGGTGTCAGTATTGTAGTTAGTCACTGACTTCTTACTGCATTGTTCACAAAGATTATGCACCAAGAGGCTGAATTTCAAGTCCACTATCTAGAATTTCTGATAAGCACCATCCAATTGAATCGGGCAATAGAAGAAAACTAGTAAAAATCAAACTGCTGGAATAACTCAATAGTTAACGCAGTATCTGTAGGCGGAAAATGACATTTATTTAAATTTTTTAAATAAACCTTTTCTGTAATAAAAAATATACCCGAACAAAAACTGTGCAAAAACTCTTTTTTAGTATTAATACATTCAATAGTGTCATACTGTAGTGTCATACTCACAAGATGGCCACGCCGTTGTGTTTGGCTGCCTGTCGTCGCTCACCTGGAGATCGTAGTGTTCTTCGAGCCACTTTGGTTTACGACCGCCGAACCCTCCTGTTGATCCGACCCTCCGTCGTCGACTTCTTCAGTCCAGGTCCCGGACAAAGTTTCTTCCAGCGATCGCTCCTCGATCAACTCCCGGTAGATGTGCGGGCCCAGCCTTACATCCACCGGCGCACGCACTGCGCTAGGAGGCGGGGTAAACGCGCGGGAACATTCGAAAATTTAAAAAACCTCGCCCGCGCTCATCCAACAGTGGCCTACCTCGCCCAGCGCTGCGAAGTCGGACCTGGTCGACCTTACTGCTCCATCCACCGGCGCTCCCTTGAGCTCAGGTATGCCGCTCTTCGACCGATCATCCCGGTCCCTGGACTGCCGGCCCGTGGGCTCCCAGCAAGGCCATTTGTGAAGCGCAGCGGCGTGGTCTCCCTGAACCTCCGCCCGCTGGCGTGGGAGCCGCTATCAGACCGAAGTTCACCTGCTGTCCCTGCTGTCCCTGCTAAAGTGGCCCTGATCAACGCAAGATCCCTACAGAACAAGACCTTCATCCTCAACGACTTCTTCACCACCCGTGGATTGGACTTCTTACTGCTCACAGAATCCTGGCTTAACGCTGGTGAGCTTGCTCCACTCGTGGAACTCTGTCCTGATGACTGTAACTTCTTCACCTCGCCTAGGCTCTCCGGACGCGGTGGGGGCTTAGCCACTGTGTTTAAGAAACATTTCAACTGCCGCCTCCTGAACGCTGATCATTTCTCCAGTTTCGAGGTGCAACTAATTAAAGTAGGCCTAGCCTATCCCCTCTTAATTGTTCTTGTGTATCGCCCACCAAAAATGCATAAGGACTTCATCACCCAATTTGCTGATCTGATTTCTAGCATTTTGCCCAAATTTGACCGGATCATGATTCTTGGTGACTTTAATATTCATGTTTGCTGTCCCACTAAGCCTCTTGTGAGTGAATTTATGCACCTGGTTGAGTCCTTCAATCAGACTCTTCACACCACGGGACCCACTCACAAGTTAGGCCATACTCTCGACCTAGTGTTATCGTCCGGATTCCCAATCAACAACATTGAAACTACTGAAGCCTGTCTATCGGACCACAGCGCTATCATTTTTGACGCATCTCTGCCTTTATCTCCCGCAAAATCTCATCTCCCTGTTCGCTACTCCCGCGACATAAATTCATTGACTGCCAGTAAATTCTCCGAGGCTCTCACAGCTGCCCCCAACATCTGCACTATTGAGGCCTCTCCCCCCCATCTCAGCACTGAGGATCTCGCCTCTTTATTTAATATCACTTGCTCTTCCATCCTGGATTCTATCGCTCCCCTTAAAATGAAAAAGCCTAAGCCTAAAGGTCGGCCGTGGCTCAATGACACCACCAAAGCCCTAAGAAGGGAGTGCAGAAAATCAGAAAGGAGGTGGAAATGTGACAAGCTTCAAATTTCCTTCGAAATTCTGAGAAACAATCTTCTCAAATACCAGGAAGCAGTAAAGTCTGCTAGAGCACAATACTTCTCCGACCTTATTTCCAAAAACTCTCATAACTCCAAGGTCCTATTTAGAACAATTACCTCTGTCATATGTCCCGCCCCCAGTACCAGCTTAGTTGGGTCCCCTGCTAAGTGCGAAGAATTCGCTAAATTTTTCACCAACAAAGTTGAGAACATTAGAATGAACATTTCCCCTCCCAACTGTGACCTAGCTGTCTCACTAGTCTGTTCATCTAAATTGGACTGCTTCCAACCCGTCACTCTATCCTCCCTTGCGAAGCTTTTCTCCGCCATGAAACCTGCAACCTGCCCCCTTGATCCTGCCCCCACTGCCCTTCTGAAGGATGTCATTGCAATAGCCGGTCCCAGCATCCTCTCTATTATCAACAGTTCTCTGGCCACTGGCACTGTCAAGTCAAGTCAAATTTATTTGTTACATACACATACACGATGTGCAGTGAAATGAAAGTGGCAATGCCTGCGGGTTGTCCAACCAGTTTCAAGCACGTGGTGGTCCAGCCCCTACTGAAAAAACCTAACCTAGACCCCACCTTGCCTAGCAACTACAGACCCATTTCCAAACTGCCATTCCTGTCAAAAGTCCTTGAAAAGGCAATTCTAAACCAATTAGTGCCCTACCTGCACCAATACACCATCCTGGAAAGTTTCCAGTCAGGTTTCAGAGCCCACCACAGCACAGAGTCTGCCTTGTTGAAGGTACACAATGACCTGCTTCTCGCCATCGACACCGGCGACTGTGCAATCCTGCTCCTTCTCGACCTCAGCGCAGCGTTCGATACAGTGGACCACACCATCCTTAGTGACCGTCTCCGGTACGCGGTTGGCATTGATGGCACTGCCCTGAGCTGGTTCGCTTCGTACCTCAAAGATAGGAGTTTCACCATCAACATAGGCAGTTATTCCTCTGCTCCAGCTAGCCTCTCCTGCGGAGTTCCACAAGGCTCCATCCTAGGCCCCATTCTCTTCTCTCTATACATGCTCCCCCTTGGCCAAATCATTCAAAGGCACGGCATTTCTTTCCACTGCTATGCCGATGACACTCAGCTTTACCTCCCCCTGAAACCCAACAACCAGTCAAATTTAAACAGCCTCTTACACTGCCTTGAGGACATAAAATGTTGGATGGCACAGAACTTCCTCCAATTAAATGAGAGCAAGTCTGAGGTCATCCTATTCGGCCCCCCCGACTCCATCAAATCGATAACAGGCAGTCTTGGAAGTCTATCCTGCCTAGTCAAACCGCATGTCAAAAACCTCGGCATGATATTTGACTCTGCATTAAAATTTGATAAGCAAGTCAACGCTGTGGTAAAAGCCAGCTTCTTCCAACTTCGAACCATAGCTAAAATCAAACCTTTCCTCCAATTCAACGACACAGAAAAAATCATTCACGCTTTCATTTCCTCCCGCCTAGACTACTGCAACTCCCTATACACTGGGATCAGCCAATCTTCCCTGTCCCGCCTGCAACTGGTCCAAAACGCCGCAGCGAGACTCCTGACGGGTACCCGTAAAAGAGACCACATCACCCCGATTCTGGCCTCTCTCCACTGGCTCCCTGTACGGTACAGAATCAACTTCAAGCTCCTCCTATTCACGTATAAAGCCCTAAATGGACATTCCCCCCCCTACATCAAAAATCTTCTAACCCCCCTCTCTAACTCCAGGTCCCTCAGGTCGGCCGACTTGGGGCTACTCACTATCCCGCGGTCTAGGCTTAAGCTCAGGGGTGACCGCGCTTTTGCGGTTGCAGCTCCTAGACTGTGGAACAGCATCCCTCTCCCCATCAGAACTGCCCCCTCCATCGACTCCTTTAAGTCCAGGCTCAAAACCTATTTCTACTCCCTAGCGTTTGAGGATCATTGAGGAGGCGCTGTGAACTGTTTGCGTGCTACTGTATGTTTCATTTTTTTCCTTAGTACCTAATCAGATGTACAGCACTTTGGTCAACGTGGGTTGTTTTTAAATGTGCTATACAAATAAAATTGACTTGACTTGACTACTGTGTCATACTTGTGAAAGAAATTGGGAGACTTTGGAGGATTTGGATCAAGATGGGGGGGGGGGGGAGAGGCTGAGGGGGAGGTGGTGGGTAGAGGGGTGGAGAGGGTTCAAGAGATGTGTTAATGGAGAGGGAGAGAACAATATATGGCAGAATCTATTTGGATTCACGGACAGATTGTTCTAACCATGTTCTCTCCGCAAGGTAGTTCTTTAGTGATAAGGGTTTTAGTGTAGGTCCTCTGCAGCAGTTTGAGGGCAATTGCTGGCCCAATGAGCCTTCATGGCAGCAGAGTGCTGGCCCGATCTACTGGAGAAGCAGCATTGATGTAAGTGGCCCCAGCTACCTCCTTCAGGTGTGCGAATGCTCACTCAATTATGGGATGAATTAATATATCTCGTGTTCTCACAAGAAGACACAAAGTGTTCGGGTAACTCAGCAGGTCAGTCATCACCTCTGGAGAAAATAGATAGATGAGGCTTCGGGTGGAGGCTCTTCTTCAGACTGGAACACCCCTTTCCGAAACGTCATCTACCCATGTTGTCCAGAGATGCTGCCTGGCCCATTGAGTTACTCCAGTACTTTGTGTCTTTTATAAACCAGCATCTGCAATTCTTTTTTACCTCATATTCTCGCAAGAAATGTTAGAGGTTTGACGAGAGAGGCAAGGGGATGTAGGTTTGGGGAGATTGGTAGGAGTTTAGAGGGGACAGAAGTGTGATTTATTTCAATGATGGTTAGTCAGAATGTGTTGCCTGAAGAGGTGAAGATGGTGGCAGATTCTCTTATGGCATTTAAGAACCCTCCAGACAGGTACTTGCTGTGAAATGCTACAACCTAATTGATGAATGAGATTAGTGTAGATAAATTCAATGGGTAGCATTGACATTTATCTTAAAAGCAAACAAGCAAACATGAAGAAGACATTTGGCATGGTTTCCTTCATCGGTCAGGACATTAAATACAGGAATTTGGATGTTTTGTTGCAACTGTGCATTTTGTAAGTATTATGTGCAGTTCTGTTACCCAGGTATGGGAAGGGTGCCATTAAGCTGGAGAGAGTGAAGAAAAAATTCACGAGGATGTAACCAGGACTGGAGGGTCTTGATTTATTAGAGAGTCTGGATTTACTGGGATTTTTTTCCCTGCGAATGTAAGAACTTGAGGGGTGAAAAGACAGGTTCATAAAATCATGAGGGGAATAGATGGCCTACCTTTTTCCCCAGGATAGGGGAGTTTAAAACTAGAGGGCATAGATTTAAGGTGATAAGGGAAAGAATTAAAACAGACCTGAGGGACAAGTTTTACACACGGTGGGTGATTAGTATTTGGAACAAGCTGATAGAGGAAGCTGTAAAGGTGGGGATAGTTACAACAGTTAAAAGACATTTGGACAGGTTCATGAATTGGAAAGGTTTGGAAGGTCAAAGGCAGGCAGGCGCAACTAGTTCGGGTAGATGTATTAATTGGCATGGTCAAGTTGAATACAGGCTTTGTTTCCATGCTGCATAACTCCATGTCTTAATGACTTTAAGACTTTGCAATTTTAAAGGTGGCAGCACAAATTGATAGGCTGATGGAGTAAGTACGACAGGAGGCTTGCCTTTGTTCGCTGGGGCAGGCAATATTGAAGCAAGGAGGTACTGGTTAAGACCACAGCTGGAATATTGTTTGCAATTGTCATAATTACACAATAGAAAGGACATGATTGAACTTGAGGGGGATTCAGCAAAGATTGACCAGAACACTGGTGTTTCAGTTATGTGGAGAGACACTGGTCAGTTGGATATTCTTCCTTGCAGCAGAGGAGTCTGAGGGGGTGTCTGATGGAAATGTGCTAAATTATGATGAGCAAAGATAGAATATATAAAAAGATACTTTACTCCATGGGAAAATGTCCAAGACCAGATGGTATAGGTTTAAGATGAGGAATCGGAGGTTTAGAGGAGATCTGAGGATGGGTTTTTTTCACCCACAGCACAGTGACTTTGGAGTACACTCACTGCCTGGTGGAGGCAGCATTTAATAAGCATCTGGTTAAGAACGTGAATTGCCAAGAATATGGCCAAGTATAAAGGAGATGACTATCAATAGATATTTGATAGCTAGCAAAGACCTGAATCGATGTTTACTTTAGAGCTAAGGTGTGGAAACAGGTCCTTCGTCCCACCGAGACTGCGTCGACTAGTGATCACCCCCATATACTAGCACCATCCTACAAACTAGGAACAATTTACAATTTTTACTGACATCACTGAACCTACAAACTTGTACGTCTTTAGAATGTGGGAAGAAACCAGAGCACCTGTAGAAAACACACAAGGACACAGGGAGAACATACAAACTTCGTACAGACAGCACCCATAGTCAGGATCGAATCTGGGTGTCTGGCGCCATAAGGCAGAAACTCTACCGCTGCGCCACTGTGCCTGATAGTGTAATTCTATGAAACCTGGCACACAGTTATGTGTCCCACATGCATACAGTTTATGCAACTGGTATTTGGAATTGGAAAACAAAAAGGACCACAAATGCGAGAATATTGAGCCGGGAGCAGAGCAAGGACGCCCGTTGGCTGAGCAGTAAAGTAAGTGCTAATCACAGTTCAACAGGCAGTTTAAAAAGAGCGCCAAAAGGAAGTAGTAGTCAGTTTGAAAAGTCCGGGAGCAGAGCAAGGACGCCCGTTGGCTGAGCAGTAAAGTAAGTGCTAATCACAGTTCAACAGGCAGTTTAAAAAGAGCGCCAAAAGGAAGTAGTAGTCAGTTTGAAAAGTCCGGGAGCAGAGCAAGGACGCCCGTTGGCTGAGCAGTAAAGTAAGTGCTAATCACAGTTCAACAGGCAGTTTAAAAAGAGCGCCAAAAGGAAGTAGTAGTCAGTTTGAAAAGTCCGGGAGCAGAGCAAGGACGCCCGTTGGCTGAGCAGTAAAGTAAGTGCTAATCACAGTTCAACAGGCAGTTTAAAAAGAGCGCCAAAAGGAAGTAGTAGTCAGTTTGAAAAGTCCGGGAGCAGAGCAAGGACGCCCGTTGGCTGAGCAGTAAAGTAAGTGCTAATCACAGTTCAACAGGCAGTTTAAAAAGAGCGCCAAAAGGAAGTAGTAGTCAGTTTGAAAAGTCCGGGAGCAGAGCAAGGACGCCCGTTGGCTGAGCAGTAAAGTAAGTGCTAATCACAGTTCAACAGGCAGTTTAAAAAGAGCGCCAAAAGGAAGTAGTAGTCAGTTTGAAAAGTCCGGGAGCAGAGCAAGGACGCCCGTTGGCTGAGCAGTAAAGTAAGTGCTAATCACAGTTCAACAGGCAGTTTAAAAAGAGCGCCAAAAGGAAGTAGTAGTCAGTTTGAAAAGTCCGGGAGCAGAGCAAGGACGCCCGTTGGCTGAGCAGTAAAGTAAGTGCTAATCACAGTTCAACAGGCAGTTTAAAAAGAGCGCCAAAAGGAAGTAGTAGTCAGTTTGAAAAGTCCGGGAGCAGAGCAAGGACGCCCGTTGGCTGAGCAGTAAAGTAAGTGCTAATCACAGTTCAACAGGCAGTTTAAGTGAGAAGTCAGGTAAATTGGACAATCAGGCAATTTAAATTGGTGATATAAGCAAGGCTCACAAAAGGGTGCAGCCCAGTGAGGGAAGTGAAGTGCCCAGTGAGAAAAGTGCGAGTCTTTGGCGAGGAGGCTGAGGTGAGGAGGATACCATTGTTTTAAGCCAGAGCTGGTTATAGGCACAAGGTGATGGCGGAAAAGTTGGTGCGGTGTGTTTCCTGCAGGATGTGGGAAGACAGGGACGTCGCGGGAGCTTCTGGGAGCTACACCTGCAAGAACTGTGTCCAGGTGCAGCTCCTGAAGGGACGTGTGGTGGAGTTGGAGAGGCAGTTGGATGACCTCAGGGCCATCCGGGAATGCGAGAGTTTCCTCGACAGGACCTATTGTGAGGCTGTCACGCCAAGGGTCCAGGTCGAGCGAAGGTGGGAGACTGTTTCCGGGGGGAGTGGACGTGGACTACAGGAGACCCCAGTGGCTGTGCCTATTGCAAATAGGTATACCCTCTTGGGAACTGTCGGGGCAGAAGACGTTTCCAGTCCGAGTGGCGGACCTGTTGGCAAGGATACACGACGGGGGAGACCGAAGTCTGGAAGAGCCGTAGTGGTCGGTGACTCCATAGTCCGAGGGACGGATAGAAGATTCTGTGGCAGCAGGAGGGACTTGAGGATGGTCTGTTGCCTCCCTGGTGCCAGGGTTCAACACATCACAGACCGGCTTCAGAAAATCCTAGCGAGGGAAGGCGATCAACCTGAAGTCGTTGTGCACGTGGGCACGAATGACGTCGGGCGGAAGAGGAAGGAGGTGCTACAGCGGGAGTTTAGAGAGTTGGGAAAAACGCTGAGAAGTAGGACGTCGAAGGTGGTTATCTCTGGACTGCTACCGGTACCTCGTGCTGGTGAGGCCAGGAACAGAGAGATAGAGGGTATGAATTTATGGCTGAGGGACTGGTGCAGAGAGCAGGGATTTAGATTTCTGGACCACTGGGATCTCTTCTGGGCTAGGGGTGACTTGTACAAAAGGGACGGGTTGCATCTTAACAGCAGGGGGACAAACATTCTGGCAGGCAGGTTTGCTAGTGTGACACCTGTGGCTTTAAACTAAGTAGTGGGGGGGAGGGGTTAACAAATTGTGAATATGAAGATGAGGTAAAAGGGAATACAGGAGATATTGCAAAAGACTCTAGGAAGAATGGGAACAGAAGTTCCAGAGCGGAAAAGAAATTAAGGGCAGGGCCAATTGTGAACGATGTGAGAGGGGAGGTAAATACAGAAGTTAAAGTGTTGTACTTAAATGCGCGTAGTATAAAAAATAAAGTGGATGAGCTTGAGGCTCAGTTAGTCATGGGCAAGTATGATGTTGTAGGGATCACTGAGACATGGCTACAAGAGGACCAGGGCTGGGAACTGAATATTCAGGGGTACACAACGTATAGAAAAGACAGACAGGTGGGCAGAGGGGGTGGGGTTGCTCTGATGGTAAGGAATGATATTCATTCCCTTGCAAGGGGTGACATAGAATCAGGAGATGTTGAATCAGTATGGATAGAAATGAGAAATTGTAAGGGTAAAAAGACCCTAATGGGAGTTATCTATAGGCCCCCAAACAGTAGCCTCGACTTAGGGTGCAAGTTAAATCAGGAGATAAAATTGGCGTGTCAAAAATGTAATGCTACGGTGGTTATGGGAGATTTCAACATGCAGGTAGACTGGGAAAATCAGGTTGGAAATGGACCCCAGGAAAGAGAGTTTGTAGAGTGCCTTCGAGATGGATTCTTAGAACAGCTTGTACTGGAGCCTACCAGGGAGAAGGCAATTCTGGATTTAGTGTTGTGTAATGATCCTGATCTGGTAAGGGGACTAGAGGTAAAAGAGCCATTAGGAGGCAGTGATCACAACATGATAAGTTTTACTCTGCAAATGGAAAGGCAGAAGGGAAAATCGGAAGTGTCGGTATTGCAGTATAGCAAAGGGGATTACAGAGGCATGAGGCGGGAGCTGGCCAAAATTGATTGGAAGGAGGCCCTAGCAGGGAAGACGGTAGAACAGCAATGGCAGGTATTCCTGGGAATAATGCAGAGGTTGCAGGATCAATTTATTCCAAAGAGGTGGAAAGACTCTAAGGGGAGTAAGAGACACCTGTGGCTGACAAGGGAAGTCAGGGACAGCATAAAAATTAAGGAGAGGAAGTATAACATAGCAAAGAAGAGTGGGAAGACAGAGGATTGGGACTCTTTTAAAGAGCAACAAAAGTTAACTAAAAAGGCAATACGAGGAGAAAAGATGAGGTACGAGGGTAAACTAGCCAATAATATAAAGGAGGATAGCAAAAGTTTTTTTAGGTACGTGAAGAGGAAAAAAATAGTCAAGGCAAATGTGGGTCCCTTGAAGACAGAAGCAGGGGAATTTATTATGGGGAACAAAGAAATGGCAGACGAGTTAAACCGTTACTTTGGATCTGTCTTCACTGAGGAAGATACACACAATCTTCCAAATGTTCTAGGGGCTGGAGAACCTAGGGTGATGGAGGAACTGAAGGAAATCCACATTAGGCAGGAAATGGTTTTGGGTAGACTGATGGGACTGAAGGCTGATAAATCCCCAGGGCCTGATGGTCTGCATCCCAGAGTACTTAAGGAGGTGGCTCTAGAAATAGTGGAAGCATTGGAGATCATTTTTCAATGTTCTATAGATTCAGGATCAGTTCCTGTGGATTGGAGAATAGCAAATGTTATCCCACTTTTTAAGAAAGGAGGGAGAGAGAAAACGGGTAATTATAGACCAGTTAGTCTGACATCAGTGGTGGGGAAAATGCTGGAGTCAATTATAAAAGACGAAATTGCTGAGCATTTGGATAGCAGTAACGGGATCGTTCCGAGTCAGCATGGATTTACGAAGGGGAAATCATGCTTGACAAATCTACTGGAATTTTTTGAGGATGTAACTAGGAAAATTGACAAGGGAGAGTCAGTGGATGTGGTGTACCTCGACTTTCAGAAAGCCTTCGACAAGGTCCCACATAGGAGATTAGTGGGCAAAATTAGGGCACATGGTATTGGGGGTAGGGTACTGACATGGATAGAAAATTGGTTAACAGACAGAAAGCAAAGAGTGGGGATAAATGGGTCCCTTTCGGAATGGCAGGCAGTGACCAGTGGGGTACCGCAAGGTTCGGTGCTGGGACCCCAGCTATTTACGATATACATTAATGACTTAGACGAAGGGATTAAAAGTACCATTAGCAAATTTGCAGATGATACTAAGTTGGGGGGTAGTGTGAATTGTGAGGAAGATGCAATAAGGCTGCAGGGTGACCTGGACAGGTTGTGTGAGTGGGCGGATACATGGCAGATGCAGTTTAATGTAGATAAGTGTGAGGTTATTCACTTTGGAAGTAAGAATAGAAAGGCAGATTATTATCTGAATGGTGTCAAGTTAGGAGGAGGGGGAGTTCAACGAGATCTGGGTGTCCTAGTGCATCAGTCAATGAAAGGAAGCATGCAGGTTCAGCAGGCAGTGAAGAAAGCCAATGGAATGTTGGCCTTCGTAACAAGAGGAGTTGAGTATAGGAGCAAAGAGGTCCTTCTACAGTTGTACCGGGCCCTGGTGAGACCGCACCTGGAGTACTGTGTGCAGTTTTGGTCTCCAAATTTGAGGAAGGATATTCTTGCTATGGAGGGCGTGCAGCGTAGGTTCACTAGATTAATTCCCGGAATGGCGGGACTGTCGTATGTTGAAAGGCTGGAGCGATTGGGCTTGTATACACTGGAATTTAGAAGGATGAGGGGGGATCTTATTGAAACATATAAGATAATTAGGGGATTGGACACATTAGAGGCAGATAACATGTTCCCAATGTTGGGGGAGTCCAGAACAAGGGGCCACAGTTTGAGAATAAGGGGTAGGCCATTTAGAACGGAGATGAGGAAGAACTTTTTCAGTCAGAGGGTGGTGAAGGTGTGGAATTCTCTGCCTCAGAAGGCAGTGGAGGCCAGTTCGTTGGATGCTTTCAAGAGAGAGCTGGATAGAGCTCTTAAGGATAGCGGAGTGAGGGGGTATGGGGAGAAGGCAGGAACGGGGTACTGATTGATAGTGATCAGCCATGATCGCATTGAATGGCGGTGCTGGCTCGAAGGGCTGAATGGCCTACTCCTGCACCTATTGTCTATTGTCTATTGTCTATTGAAAAAAACCCAGAATGCTGGAGGAACTGATTCGCTGAGTTCCTTCAGGGTTGTTTGTTTTATGTCCTGATATTTGTAATTGTCAAAAGAATGAATAGTCTCACTGATGTATTAATAGGAACTTCAAACTCCTCTCATGGCTGATGAGAATATGTAAGTATTTTTTAGCTTTTTGGAAGGAGGTGATGAAGTCTTTAATAGCATCAATAAAACAAGTAATATATCTTGAGCAATGACAATTACAAGAACAGGAAGAGAGGGAAAGCATAAAGACAATCATATTTTTATTTGGGTTGCATGAGATTCTAAATTAAATGCCTTGGGCCAATTTCAAATTTCTCCTTTTGATATTATTCCCATATTCAAATATGAGCAAACAGTGACTCCAACAGTATGTTAAAGAATCTGTAACAGGTGGTGAAACTTTTGTTGTATGTATGTATATCTTTATGAGGAGGGGGGAGGGGCGTGCGCGTACACACACACACACACACGCACACACACACACACACACACACACACACACACACACACACACACACACACACACACACACACACACACACACACACACACACACACACACACACACACACACACACACACACACATACACATACACGTTAATAAAAGAAGACTGACTTTAATTCTTTTTTTTCCAAAGTCAAAATGTGATCAATATATTCATATATTCATATGATACAATTAACAAGTAGGTATCTGTGAAGTTCATAAATAATGAATACAGGAGAAGCTGAACACTTAGTTTGCAATGCAAGTAAAAGTCATTTGAATGTTCTAGTCATTTGGGCACTGTTGTAGATTAATATATTGTATAATTACTTCTCAAACAACATGACGAATGTAGAAACAAATACATGTAGACAACTTTTTTTTAACATTGAAAAAGTGACACAGTTACTCCTAAACATTGCTGGGGCGAAGCGTGATTGAGATTGGAAACCTGCCTCTAAACCAGGGGATGTGCTTATCATTCAATTTGGGCCACACTCTAATTCACGTATCACGTATAATGATAGCAACATCAAAATCAAGCTTCTGGGGCACTTAGATTTGATGGTTGTTGAAATTGCTGATGGCTTGAAGAGGTTTGTGATAGGCACAGTGGTGCAGTGGTAGAGTTGCTGCCTTACAGCTCCAGAGTGCAGCCTGTACGGAGTTTGTTCGTTCTTCATGTGGTCGCGTGGGTTTTCTCTGGGTGTTCCGGTTTCCTCCCGCACCGTGCTGCTGGTGACATTTTGAGGCGGGACTGAAGAAGGGTCCCAACTTGAAATGTCACCTATCCATTTTCTCAAGAGATGCTGCCTTACCCGCTGAGTTACTTCAGTATTTTGTATCTAACTTTTATAGAACAATAATAGTTAGCCTCATTTGGGAGTTATTAATTTGTACTTATTTCCATAGCAGGATATGGGGTTTTCTTTTCCCCTGGATCATGACTGTACCAACTAGCTGTAACAGTGGAAATACAATTCCTAATCTAACAGAATCTGCTGGATTTTGGATGAGGTGCAGACTGATCTATTGGGACTTAACTTGTTACACATGTTCAGAAGCTAAAAATACTGTTGTCCAATGTTGTCCCCGTTAATAGATTCATCAGTCTTTCTCTCTTATGAGTAGTCTGTGGGTCAATTAAACAAGCAGTTTTATGCTGTTCTGTTGTTCAAATCGTTTAACATTTGTTTGGATGCGTTTGTACATGCATTATTATTATAATTATCTGAAACGATCTGATTAATCAAACAAGAAGATAGACAAAAAATGCTGGAGTAACTCGGCAGGGACAGGCAGTATCTCTGGAGAGAAGGAATGGATGACCTTTCGGGTTGAGACAAAGAAGGGTCTCGACCAGAAATGTCACCCATTCCTCCTCTCCAGAGATGCGGCTGGCCCCCGCTGAGTTACTCCAGCATTTTGTGTCTTATCTTTGGTTGAAACCAGCATCTGCAGTTCCTTCCTCCACGATTAATCAAACCCTTTTCCCTGTACCTTGGTGTTGCAGATGGTTTATTTGGCAGCTGCCAGTCACTCATTGATGGGCAGTGATTATTTTTCGGGGCTTGTTGTCAACGCAAGACAAGAACCATTTTCAGCAGCTAAGTAAAGCTATCTATTGAGCAGTCGCTTGCTTCCTTTAATTTTTGCACCTTAGACATAATTTCCTTGCATATATCCTTGTTGAATACTGATTTGTTTGCCACAGTTGAAGTGCGTCCACGTGTGTGACTGTGGTCATCTCTTCCTGTGATTTGCAGGCAGAAGCCAAATGCTATCAGTAATCAGCGACTGCTCTCAACAAAACCTCATTTTGTTTGCCAAACCTATGCGAAATGATAGTGTGCATTATCCAGGAATATGTCAGTCACAGCTGTTTGACTGGAGGGGTGATACATTGCTGTAAATGAATATGCAATTTAGTCATTAAGAATAATTGGACTGACAGTATTAAGTATTTTAGAGCCTAATGTGGATTTGGGAAAATGTCAGATTTTGTAAATTATGACCTACTGATGCCCAGCTAAAGCAGGTGTCTGATGGGCTTAGATTGTTTAGCTCTTGTCGGTCTGTATTATTATCAGTTACTAATTGCGTAGTATCATTGGAAGCAACACATTGGTAATGAAACGAGCTGTAGGTGACAGCTCCCTGTAGCAATTATTGCCAGCATGTTGTTCGAAACCCTGCCAACTTAATTTACACCCTGATAAGAGTAATTGCAGGGAAGTATTAGCTGCTGAACAAAGGATTCCTAGGTGCTTCGTGTTTCTTTCTACTTTTCATTTTCCTGTTCTCAAGAAATCAAAGTATGTAGGGTCCCAAACCAATCTGTTAATTAGCAGCATGATGTACTTTCATTTGACTACAAATCATAGTTATAAAGTTATACAGCATGGAAACAAGCACAAACAAGAGAAAATACATTGTGGCCTTCCATCACAGTGAGGAGGTGACTTTAGGAGACTCACTGTGACGGATGTTTCTTTTGTTTGGTGTTAGTTTATGATTGTATGTGTTATTGCATTTTTATTGATTATTCTTATTGGTCTTATTGTTGAACTGCGGGTAATTTTTCATTTCACTGCACATTTATGTGTATGTGACAAATAAATTATTATTGACTATTGACTTAAGCCCAACACGCTAATACCAACCAAGATGTCTATCTGAACCAGTTGCATCTGCCTGTATTTGACCCATATCTATCCAAACCTTTCCTATCCATGTACCTGTCCCAATTTAGTACGAAGAAGGGTCCCAACCCGAAAATTACCTATCCATGTTCTCCAGAGATGTTGCCTGACCCCTTGAATTACTCCAGAACTTTCTGCCTAGTTTTGTAAACCAGCATCTGCAGTTCCTTGTTTCTGAAAATGTGTTTGAAGCTAGTTTAAAGATATAGCATAAGGAAACAGCCCCTTTGCCCCACAGAATCCATGCCGACCCGCTGAGTTACTCCAGAATTTTGTGTCTACCTTCGATTTAAACCAGCATCTGCAGTTTTTTTCCTCGATATAAATATCAAATTCTCCAAAGTTAAGTACTTTTCCCCCCTCACCTGTACTCACTCCACCTCTAACCCTGGGCGTGCCCATTTCCCCCATTATGCTGCCCCGCTTACCAAACCTCCCAGTGCAAGCCGCACTGGTGGGTAAGGCTAAGCAGCGCCTTTACCACCTTAGACAATTGAGGAAATTCAGAGTGTCTCTGAGGATCCTTCATTGCTTCTACTCTGGGGCTGTAGAGAGCATCCTGTCCGGCAACATTACAGTCTGGTTTGGGAACAGCTCTGCCCAGGACAGGATGGCCCTGCAGAGAGTAGTGCGTTCGGCAGAACGCACCATGGGAACTACACTCGTCCCCCTGCAGGACCTATACATCAGGAGGTGCAGATCCAGAGCAAGCAAGATCATGAGGGACCCCTGCCACCCCAGTAACGGACTGTTCCAGATGCTACGATCAGGCAAACGCCTCCGCTGTCACGCTGCGAAAACGGAGAGGATGAGACGGAGCTTCTTCCCACAGGCCATCAGGACTGTCAACTTTTATAACCCCAGAGACTAAATTTTTGTCGGCACTAATAGTAACTTATTAACTTTATTTATATGCTGTAACTGTAATTCTTTTTTGTGCACAACCCGCAGGCATTGCCACTTTCATTTCACTGCACATCGTGTATGTGTATGTGACAAATAAATTTGACTTGACTTGACTTCCTCCCCATCCCCCTCATCCTTTTTTAACCTATATTCCTCCTTCTGGCATTAGATTTCACTCCTCTTTGCTCATTATCTGACACTTTTTCTCTTTCGAGCCTTTGTCACGTACTCCACACAAAAGCCAATTAATTCCCCCCCCCCCCGTGGTATCCACCTATCACTTACCAGGCTTTGTCTCATCTCCATCCCTTCTCTAGCTTTCTTCCCCCCCCCCCCCCCCCACTGCAATCAATCTAAAGAAACATCACTTGTCCATTTCATCCACAGCTACAGCCTTTGTGTTTTGCTCAAGATTCCAGCATGTGCAGTTCCTTGGGTTCCCTAATTCTGAATCACTCCATCTCACGATCGATACAACACCTCTCCTCTTTCATCCTTTCTCATTGCTTACGTTCTTTCACGCTATTTAAATCCTTGATGTTACCTCATCCATATACTTTTGGCTTATCTCTTATTCTCAAGAACTGCAAGATCCAGCAGAATACACCTAAGCCTTTGCACTTGAAGCCTTTTTAGCAACATGTTTACCGTCTATTTCATTCTGTCTTGCACAACCGATACCAGGATTATAATGTAAGGCAATTCTACTATGAAATGATTACAGTGCGATTTCACACCTTTTTCTTTCCAATTTACCACATGTTCTGAAGTTGCACTCTTGTACATGAAAATCTGTCCATGTGTGACTCATTCTACTATCTCTCATTAGCAAGGAAGTTGCACCTCACTTGAGTTTCACATAAATTTAAATTAATCTATCGATGGGGGAAAGATTTCTACTGCCTTTTGCTGTAAAATTAAAATACTTTGCCAATGACATGTACCTGCTTTGGTTTCGTGCGTTAATTCTTTCTTAAAGCAGGATTTGCTTGCATGGTTTGCTGCTGGATTTATTTGAGCTAATAAGAGTTTGCCTTCACCCTCTGGGATTGGTGTTCAAATCCAATATAGAGTGAGGCACAGTAAGTTACATCTCTCATCTGTAAGAGGCAGTCTAATACTGAGTTTAAAAAAATCTGCAGTACATCCCTCCCTATAATTCAACACAATTTCATAGTCTCAGAGAGACATCACACTCTGGTGCAGTAAATATTGACACTGAAATTAAAACCACCTATTTCATTTTTGTAGAAGAAATATAGTTCCTCAATTGGTTGCTGGTACACTAGACCCATTCATAGAAACATTGAAACATAGAAAATAGGTGGCGGAGGCCATTTGGCCCTTTGAGCCAGCACCACCATTCATTGTGATCATGGCTGATCATCCACAATCAGTAACCTGTGCCTGCCTTCTCCCCATATCCCTTGATTCCACTAGCCCCTAGAGCTCTAACTCTCTTTTAAATTCATCCAGTGAATTGGCCTCCACTGCCTTCCGTGGCAGAGAATTCCACAAATTCCACTTTTTCTCCGGGTAAAAAAGTTTCTTCTCACCTCAGTTTTAAATGGCCTCCCCTTTATTCTTAGACTGTGGTCCTTGGTTCTGGACTCCCCCAACATTGGGAACATTTTTCCTGCATCTAGCTTGTCCAGTCCTTTTATAATTGTATATGTCTCTATAAGATCCCCTCTCATCCTTCTAAACTCCAGTGAATAAAAGCAGTCTTTCCAATTTTTCCTCATATGACAGTCCCGCCATCCCAGGGATTAACCTTGTGAACCTATATTGACTATATTCACTGTATTGATTATTGTTACTGAAAACAGAATTGTTTTCTATTGCCTCAGATTTCGGGGCAGCACATTGATGCAGCTGTAGAGCTGCTGCTTCACAACACCGGAGGCTTGGGGTCGATCCTGACCTCGGGTGCTGTTGAGGTGGAGTCTCTGTAACTGCATGGATTTCCTCCGGATTCCTCCCGCATCCTAAAGATTTGTAAGTTAATTGGCCTCTGTAAATGATCCCGAGTGTGTAGGGAGTGGATGTGAAGGTGAGATATCATAGAACTAGTGAGAACAAGTGATTGATGGTCAGTGTGGATTCGGTGGGCCAAAGGATCTGTTCCCACCATCCTGCCACCCCTCCACCCCCCCCCCCCCATCCCATGCCCCATCCTTCAACCTCAACCCTCCCATCCCTCTGTTCCCCCATCTCTATAACCCCTCCCAGTACACAACCAAAGAGTTACAAATTCAGGTAGTCATATTGAAGAGGAAGGTGGGTACTCCTAAAGTAACAAAACGGGCTTCTAAATATCTATTGCCTATTTCTTCAGAGGATTTGATAGCACAGCATTACTAAGAAATAAAGTATTGAGTTTTGTGTTTTGGTGATGTTATTGCTAAATGTGACTCTTGAGCCATCCTACAAAAATAATGTTGTAAAACTTCTAAACCCCTTGCTCATCTTGAGGTATCAGTAACAGTTGGATGTACAACTTTATTGTACCAGCTGTTTAAATTCCCACTTATCATATCATATCATATCATATATATACAGCGCGGAAACAGGCCTTTTCGGCCCACCAAGTCCGCGCCGCCCAGCGATCCCCGCACATTAACACTATCCTACACCCACTAGGGACAATTTTTACATTTACCCAGCCAATTAACCTACATACCTGTACGTCTTTGGAGTGTGGGAGGAAACCGAAGATCTCGGAGAAAAACCCACGCAGGTCACGGGGAGAACGTACAAACTCCTTACAATGCAGCACCCGTAGTCAGGATCGAACTTCATGGCATGCCAATAGAACTCCCAAGACCGAGGGTGGTCTATTCAAAGTAATGGGTTTAGTGATATTGCTAATGCCACACTTGGTGCATGACTTTTTAACATTGACTTTTTAACATTTACAAAGAGCCATTCCCAAGTGTCAGTCTGTAGAAGGGTCCTGACCCAAAACGTCACTTACCTATGTTCTCCAGAAAAGCTGCCTGAATCACCGAGTTACTCCGGCACTTTGTCTTTTTTTTGTTGGTATTCCTTGCCACATAATGGTGGTGGTGCACATAAACCCATGATTACTTGACCTACCACAAACGCACCCAACCAAATATCAAAGTTATAACTTTATGGGAATGTTTGTGGACCAGGGAAGAAGTTTATCGAAGAGAAAACATCTGTATCTATTGAAAATGTACTTGTCAAGTAAATGCAGACTTCTGATATTCATTACATTGGATCCAAACAGCAACCCAAGGTATGGGTTGGTGCGGACATAACTGAGAAGATGTCCTTTTGACCCATTATTCAGACTGAAGACGATGAAAGGAAAATGTAATTAAAATTGGAATCTGACATATTCTCAATGGGTCCCCTTCATGATTTAACATTTCACTGCAGTAACTTAAGGTTGTGTGAATAATGCAGGGTGCGATAAAATATTCATGTCATTCAGTCTGAGTGACCGAGTGGAAATGTGTGGAAAGTAAGTAGTTCAAATGCACTTTCAGCTGCTCGTTTGTTTTGTGACATTTAAAGGAACAATTAGGTTTGCTGTGGTTGAATTAATGAGCGCTAAAAATAGCAATCCCTGCTCCACACCTGCCTCCAGGGTCTGTGTATCTTTCCAAGTGTGCACCTTTACCCTCATTCCCGCATCCATGCGTGGTGCCTCATTAGGAATGATGTGAAAGATATTTATGACCGATCGCGATTGGGTTTTAAGGACGTTTAAAGTGAATGGATAATTGTTTGAAATCTAAATTGAGAACAAAAATTGCCAGAGATGCACTGCATCAATTGCAAGTTGCAGGTTTTCCATCTTGGGCTAAATAGCTGTATGTCAGTATCTCACTTTTTCGAGTGTTATTTTGGAACCCAGGCACAGTGGTGGGGTTGCTGCCTTACAGTGCCAGAGACCCGGGTTTGATCCTGACTACGGATGCTGTCTGTATGGAGTTTGTATATTCTCCATGTGACCGCCTGGGTTTTCTCCAGGTGCTCCAGTTTCCTCCCACACTCCAAAAATGTGCAGTTTTGTACGTTAATTGGTTTCTGTAAAGTACCTCTAGGATGTGGGATAGAACTAGTGTATGGGTGATCTTTGTCAGGTGTGGATTCCGGGCCTTTGGGGCCTGCTTCTATGCTGTATCTCTAAACTAAACATTGAACACTTCTTCTCGCACAATGTTTCTTCCTTGCTGCACGATTGTTTCTCCACACTTAAAACTCCTTTATCGCACACAAAGCTTCTCACTTGTTTACATCACTTCTCCCCACAGTCAATGTTGCTCCCTGTCCACACGTCACCCTTACCTGCAGCACTGCACCTTAAACTGCAGCACCCAGAGACCCCAGCAGTCCTTCCAGACGAGACAAAGGTTCACTTCCACCTCCTCTAACTTCATCTACTGCGTCCGCTCTTCCCGATGTGGCCTCCTGTATTTAACCGAGACCAAGCCTTGATACGGCGACCACTGTGCCGAATACCTGTGCTCGGTCCGCCAAGGCCTACTGGACCTCCTGGTTGCTAACCACTTTAACACCTCTTTCCATTCCCACACTCTACTTTCTGCCCTGGGTCTCCTCCACTGCTAGAGTGGGGCCACACACAAGGAGTAAGTGAACAGCACCTCATGTTCTGCTTGGGGTAGCTTACAACCCAATGGTTCAATGGAATCCCACTTCCACATCCAACACACTATGGGCAATTTAGAGTCCAATTAACCAACAAACCTGCATGTCTTTGGAATGTCATAGGGTCATAAGTGATAGGAGCAGAATTGGGCCATTCTGCCCATCAAGTCTACTCCGCCATTCAATCATGGCTGATTCATCTCTCTCTCCTAATCTCATTCTCCTGTCTTCTCCCCATAACTTCTGACACCCGTATTAATCAAGAATTTATCCATCTCTGCCTTAAAAATATCCACTGACTTCTGTGGCAAAGATTTCCACTGATTCACGGCCCTCTGACGAAAGGAATTCCTCTTCCCTAAAAGAACACCCTTTAATTCTGAGGCTATGATCTCTAGTCCTAGACTCTCCCACTAGTGGAAACATCCTCTCCTCATCCACTCTATCCAAGCCTTTTACTATTCTGTGTGTTTAAATGAGGTCCCCCCTCATTCTTCTAAACTCCAGCAACTACAGGCCCAGTGCCGACAAACACTCATCAAACGTTAACCTACTCATTCCTGGGATCATTCATGTAAACCTCCTCTGTACCCTCTCCAGAGCCAACACATCCTTCCTCAGATGTGATGCCCAAAATTGTTACAATATTCCAAATGTGGCCTGATCAGCGCCTTATAGACCCTCAGCATTACATCCTTGTTTTTGTATACAAGCCCTCTCGAAATAAATGCTAGCATTGACTTTGCTTTCTTTACTACTGATTCGACTTGCAGATTAACTTTTTGGAAATCCTGCACCAGCACTCCCAAGTCCCTTTGCACCTCCGATTTCTGGATTCTCTCCTCATTTAGAAAATAGTCTACGCCTTTATTCCTACTACCAAAATGCATGACTCCACACTTTGCTACACTATATTCCATTTTCGTATCATCCACATGTGGGAGGAACCGGAGCACCCCGTGAAAACTCATGTGTTCACAGGGAGAACGTGCAAACTCCGCACAGACAGCACCCATAGCACTCTAATATCCAGATACATTTGTTTAATCCTGTTTTGTACTCCTCGTTCCATTGCAGAATTTGGGGTTTGGAAATTAAATTTGCCAAAGTCATAATTTTTCAGGACTATATATGTGTGTATGTATGTGTGGGTGTATATGTATATACATATACATATGGACACACATACATATACACATAAAACACTCTTGACTTATCCAGGATATTAACTTTCCATTATGGCCTCTAATTACACTTAACCCAAGGTTTTTTAACCTTCATTACCTTGCTTGGTAGATTGAATCCAAACACTTATCAGACTTTAGCTATGGGAGCTGGTGCTCAGCAGGTAGTTGTGGAGCAAATAAGGTGTTGAATAAAGTAGTGATTTGTGAAGCTGGGACATTTAAAGTATGAAGCAGAACAAATCAAATCAGTTCACGGTGCAGTGCAAGCCAATTAGGAAGTGTCAGGTTTGGAAGTTCATTATGCAAGACAAGGGGGCTTTGGCATTTGTTGGTTTGGAACAACAGGTATAGGAAGAGGCCATTTTGTTTCTCAAGCCTGTAATATGCTTCAATTCAATCACTAACTCCACCTCACCAGGTTCTGCAACCATTGAACACTTGCCCAAAGAAATTCTATTAAATTCAAATTAAACTTGTAAGTTTCAATTGACCTGACTTCTCTATTTTCTGGGGAAGGGGTGAAACATAGAAAAATAGGTGCAGGAGTAGGTCATTTGGCCCTTCGAGCCAGCACCGCCATTCAATATGATCATGGCTGATCATCTAAAATCAGTACCCCATTCCTGCTTTTTCCCCATATCCCTTGATTCCTTTAGCACGAAGAGCTAAATCTAACTCTCTCCATTCCCATTTGCCTGCATTAGGTCTACCACTAAGCCTTGCTATTCAGGTGCTTGGCTAAATGCCTCTGAAACTGGTTCCATCTGACTCCACCACCTCGGGCAGCGTATTTCAGATATCAACTGATCTGCAAGAAAAGAATTGTCCCAGATTCCCTTCAAAAGCCCTTCCTCTCACCTTAAATGGAGGCCCTCTTGTTTTTTGATCCTCCTGCTGTGGGGAAAGATCTATCTGCGTTATGCATGCCTCAAAATGGCATCCAATGGGTACCCTGAGCAAATCCCCCATCAGGGAGCTCCAGTAGGTTTGGAGCCAAGCCCCACACTGACTGCAGTGAGTCACTGCACACGCCCGGCAAGGCTCCTTCACCCACAGCGTGCCGATGCACATCTGCAGCAGTGCACCCCATCTGTAGCAGATGCTTTTTGAACATTAGATGTTCGTTATTATGCAGCTTTGGGTAGAGTGAGTTTTCCACTGCCCTCACTGTGAGGGGGCAGCCTGTCTGAGTGGGAGGGTCAGCGGCGGCCGCCCGCATAGCACAGGCAACCTGTGCTGCTCATCACTTCACCAGCATGCTGCTTCATGCGTTCATTCATTGTAGGAGCAGAAGTAGACTGTTCGGCCCATCAAGTCTACGCCGCCATTCAATCATGGCTGATCTATCTTTCCTTCGCAGCACCATTCCCCTGCCTTCTCCCCAGAGGGAAGGGGGGGGGGGGGGGGGGAGAGGTGTGGTTGTGAGGGGAGGTGGAGAATTTTCCGATTACTACAACTGATTTTAACATCACCTCAAAAATGGCTTGGGTCTCTTTCTCAGAAAATGCCTCTGTGGTCTAGACTCCCCCGTAGCAAAAAAATATTTCTCTCTCTCTATTAATTCACTGCATTTTGTTATTTTAAAATCAGAATAAGCCCTTAAATCTCCATTACATAGAAGCTTACGAACAAATGTGATTAAATGTAATGAATGTAGATGTGTACAATGGTCGGTCAAAGATCCGGTTTCTGTGCTGTAGGACTCTGACTCTACAACATAATTTAATCTTTTTCTGCTTCAGGGAAAACGTCGTGGGAAAACTAAATTTACATATATGAATTGTAGACAAAAAGACAAATTCAACTTTGATCATTTTTTTTTACATTGCCATAAATTATATCGATAATAATCGACGATTTTGGAAACAAATGAAAAAATGTTTTGGAGACACAAGACTGAAGATGCAGTTCTCACCTCTTTCTGCTTTCCGCAGAGACCACTCTCTCTGTGACTCCTTTATTCACCCATTCTCTTCCCATCACCTCCTTCTACCAGCTATCTCCCCTCAACTCCATCAGTCTGAAGACAGGTCACAACCTGAAACGATATCTATCTATTCCCTTCTACATATGCTGTCTGACCAGCTGAGTTCTTCCACCATTTTCTTTTTTTGCTGAAGATTTTTTTTTGCATTGAATTGGGCAGAGGTTGACATACTTATGAAATTGGGAAATGGATTAAATAAAAGTCAGCTGCTGAAACAGAGGTTTTATCATTTCAAGGAGAGAAGAACGTCCAAAAGTTTAAGATCCCCTCTCATCTCTCTTCTCCGATAGGTGATCCAATCTGTCAAATGCTGCAAACTGGCTTCCTGAGAGTGCAAGAAAAGGTAACTTTCTCTTTAAGGAGCAATTGTGACTCAAACAGGACCATTTAGCTTCCCCTGGTGCAATTGAATGAAAAAATAGTCTATAAACTATGAGTTTAAATGGACAAAATGGCCCAGTTGGTTCCGGTTAAATTACAAGATCACTGGGCAGTAGAGTTGCTGCCTTACAGCGCCGAAGACCCGGGTTTGATCCTGATTACGGGTGCTGTATGTACAGAGTTTGTACGTTCTTCTCGTGACCTGCATGGGTTTTCTCCAGGATCTCCGGTTTCCTCCCACGCTCCAAAGACGTACAGGTTTGTAGGCTAATTGGCTTGGTATGACTGTAAATTGTTCCTAGTATGTGTCAGATAGTGGAAGTGTGGGGGGGCTTTCTGGTTGGCACAGACTTGATGGGTCAAAAGACCTGTTTCCACGCTGCAAGTCTAAACTAAACTAATCGGGATCGGGATATTTTGGAGTGTGCACTAGTTTGAGTTGTGTTCTACAGGGGATCAAGTTAGCCTAGGTTGCTTGCACAATGTAAATCCAACTCGATCAAATTTCTCCCCCACTGTCATTCCCATATTCATAGCAAACAAGAAACACTCATGATTATTTTTGCAATAAATTATGCATATAACAAAGAATAACCAATTATTCTGTAGTTATAATTCAAATTGAGTTCCACTCTAAATCAATCCAGCTTTATTCTCTTGATTTGTATAATTATTTCCACTGCTGTACTGTATATTATTACCATCCATTATCTTCTCTGAATCTCGCTCTGAAAAAGTGTAGCGAAGAGTGGAAAATCAGTTGTAGGCATTACTTCTTGAAGAGGATTTTTTCTCTGTCACATCTAAAGCAAAAAAGAAAAAAAAATCTTTAGCGCTCTGCCAACTTTGGTTTGATGATATTATTGTTATCTGTAGGAAAATAACTGCAGATGCTGGTACAAATCCAAGCGATCACAAAATGCTGGAGTAACTCAGCGGGTCAGGCAGCATCTCAGGCAGCATCTCAGGCAGCATCTCAGGAGAGAAGGAATGGGTGACGTTTCGGGTCTTGACCCTTCTTCAGACTGAAGGTCTTGACCCGAAACGTCACCCATT
The DNA here is from genome assembly GCF_053455715.1 of Rhinoraja longicauda. Classification (NCBI taxonomy): domain Eukaryota; kingdom Metazoa; phylum Chordata; class Chondrichthyes; order Rajiformes; family Arhynchobatidae; genus Rhinoraja; species Rhinoraja longicauda. The sequence goes on from NC_135965.1 coordinate 34,155,771, forward strand.
CCTTCTCTCCTGAGATGCTGCCTGACTCGCTGAGTTACTCTATCATTTTGTGATACATTCTTATTGTTATCTGTGATACATTCTTATTGTTATCAGAAGGTTGAATTCAATGCCTTCTTCAAAGACTTGCATAGGAGGTGCATTGCTTGAGCGTGTTCATTTTTGAAAATTACATCTTTTGTTTGCTTCTCATCTTGAGGTTTTAAAACTAAATTTGGGCTCCAAGGCAAAGGATTTCTTCTTGGTTTCCTGCCAGCATTCATCCCTCAACCAATGTTACTTAAACAGATTATCTGACATTAACATGTGGGTGAGCATGGAATTTTGTATTGCATACTAAGGCTCCCATCTCTTCTAAATACACCAACAACTGAACTGCAAAGGTATTTCATTGTGCTTTAGGATGTTCTGAAGTCACCAAAGACAGAATATAAATCCATCAAGTTTGTCTTTTCTTATTGTGCTTCTTGGTATGAATATCACAGTACATTTTTTCACAAAGGCCTATATCAACCTTTCTTGTTTCATGGCAGCACCATAGCAGAGTGGTTGAGTTGCTACCTTACAGCGCCAGAGACCTGAGTTCAACTCTGACTACGGGTGCTGTCTGTTCGAAGTTTGTACATTCTCCCTGTGACAAAGTGGGTTTTCTCTGGGTGCGGCGGTTTCCACCCACACGCCAAAGATGTACAGGTTTGTAGACTAATTGGTTTTGAAAAATTGTGAATTGACCCTAGTGTGTAGAATAGTGCTAGTATATGGACTTATCGCTGGTTGATGCGGAGGGGCTGTTTCTGCATTTTATCTGTAAAGTCTAAAGGTTCTTGTTCATAAAAAGCACCTCATGATCTATTTGCATAATTTATCATTGTTGCACTGTTTTTTTGGTAAAATAAATATACTTACAATAAGTAAATTTTTCAGTTTTTAGCAACCATGCTGAGAGAAGTCTTTGAGTTCATCTATATTTTATATCACTGATGATGAGCTGTGATTTAATGTGCCCTAAATCACACGGAATCAGGTGATCTGATCATTAGCAATTTTTAACGACCTTTTTGGATTCTAAATTTTAGTTTAGTTTAGTGATACAGCGCGGAAAATGGCCCTTCGGCCCACCGAGTCTGCGCCGACCAGCAATCCCCATACATTAACACTATCCTGCACACGCTAGGGACAATTTTTTTTCCATTTAAACCAAGCTAATTAACCTACAAACCTGTACGTCTTTGGAGTGTGGGAGGAAACCGAATATCTCAGAAAACCCACGCAGGTCACGGGGAGAACGAACAAACTCCATGCAGTCAATCACCCGTAGATGGGATCGAACCCAGGTCTCTGGCGCTGTAAAGCAGCGACTCTACCGGTTGCGCCACTGTGCCGCCCTAAATTGAAGTGAGTTAAAAGTTGAACGAGGAGATAAGCAAGATATTCCTCTATGTAATGGGTGGTGTCACACACACTCATTGTTTGTGATTTTTCTCTTAGATATTTTTTCTACATTCAATTGTCCTCTTTCCGACCTCTTTTCCATGTTATATCGACAGATAAGGAAACATTGCTTTGAACCATGGAATGAGAGGAACACAACTTATCAAGAAAACCAAAACATTCAATTTGTATGTTACCCTGATATCCAGAGGAATTTATAGTGTAAGAAAATAACTGCAGATGCTGGTACAAATCGAAGGTATTTATTTCACAAAATGCTGGAGTAACTCAGCAGGTCAGGCAGCATCTCAGGAGAGAAGGAATGGGTGATGTTTCGGGTCGAGACTCTTCTTCAGACCAGAGGAATTTAAATCAATTGAACAAATCCTGGAGCTAGACAGAAGGGCAATGGTCCTTGACAGTGTAATTGGTCTAAACACTTGAACATTTTAGTACAGTAGTTAAAGTATCGCTGTTGACACAATTGCAAAAACAAAAGAAATAAATATAGCATTTCCATCCCATTAATATGTGACGTGAATCTAAAATTGAAATAAAGCCACATTGCACTGAAAGGTTATTAAGAACAGCACACTCTTGGCTGACAGGTGAAGTCTCTGCTGTCATTCTGAAGCCCATTTTGTAATTGATTATGACAGAAAGGAATGAGAAGATGCTTCAACTTTGTCTTTTGGGATCTCGACTGCTGAGGATTGCAATATGGAAGCTAGCGTTGACTGGGATACTGCTTTAAGTAATGTTTATTGATTTATAAGCAGCCAGCTGATTCAAGACTGGTACAGATTCTGGACAGGACGAGTCGAGTTTATTGTCATGTGCATAAGTATGGCATGGCATGGTTCAGTTTGGTTTGGTTTAGCGACACAGAAGGGAAACAGGCCCTTCGGCCCACCGAGTCCGCACCGACCAGCGATCCCCGCAAATTAACAGTACCCTAAACAAGTTAAGGACAATTTTACATTTATGCCAAGCTAATTAACCTACAAAGCTGTACGTCTTTGGAATGTGGGAGGAAACCGAAGATCTCAGAGAAAACCCACACTGGTCACGGGGAGAACGTACAAAATCCATACAGAGGTTACTTGAATTTAGACAAACCATCATTGAAATGGGCCATATATGTCGCCTAACGCCACGTATAGAAGAATGCCCGTTTAGCTTTGGCTTCCTTGAGTAAGCATAGTAGGAAAAGGACCTTTTCATGGAAGTATTTTTACAAACATTTCTTTTTTATTTCCCTGTATCATGGAGCCTAAATAAGCTGAGGAACTGTGAATCATTTTGGAAATCAGACAGCCCATTTCCTTTCTTTTATATCACACTATTATCACAGAAATCCAAGGAGATTCAACTTGCATGAGATTGCAATGCTTCATGCTAGTAAGATCATATAATTACTGCATTTTTCAAAAAATCAATGGTAATTTGTAAGTTGGAAATGATAAGATGATAAGCATGCAAGAAAGTATAGTTGCAAGAGACGGTGGGAGGAGGTGTAGTTTAGGTAGCTGTGGGTGTCAGTGGGATTACAGTGGTTGTTTAAGGACAGTTTTGAGATTGCGTGCATAATAAAACAGGCCTTTTGGCCCATCGGGTCTGCGCCACCCAATGATCTCCCCATATGCTAGGACTTTCCTACACACTAGGGATAATTTACAATTTTACCGAAGCCAATTAACCTACAAACATGTACGTCCCAGCAATGTGGGAGGAAACTGGAGCACCTGGAGAAAACCCATGCGGTCACAGGGAGAATGTACAAATTCCGCACAGACGGCACCGTAGTCAGGATCAAACCCGGGTCTTCGGCGCTGTAAGGCAGCAACTCTACCGCTGTGTCACCGTGCTGCCCTTCAGGCAGTCTGAATCCTGAGATGGTGACAGAGATCAGGAAAGGAGAGTGAGGTGTCAGAGGAGGTCCAAGTGAAATTGAAAGCAGGGTGGAAGTTGGTGGGGAAGTTGATAAAATTGATGAGTTTTGCATGGGTGCAGAAGGCAGTCCCAACGAAGTCATCCATGTAAAAGATTGTTGGGGAATGGTGCCAGGTTACATTTGGAAAGAAGAGTGCTCAATGTAGGCAATGGAAAGCAGGCACAGTTGGTGCCCAAACAAGTGCCCAAACAAGTGCCCTTGGCTGTACCTTTGATATGAAGAAAGTGAGAGGAATTGAAAGGATTGCTGTTGAGGGAAGAACAAAGGTTCAGTATGAAGCCCAGGCTAACCATGATCTTGAACAGTTGTACTCTTCAGTGGGGACCAAGAACAGTGAGAGACTGGTATCCTGTGCCATTTCAAGTAGAGGTGGCATGAGTGTGCATTATTCTAATCTGGGAAAACATACAACATGGAACAGAAGAATCTCAGAAGATTTCCAGCATTCTGCTGCAGGCTGCAATGGCAGAAGTAGGAAGGAAGCCAGATGCTTTATATCCACAAAGACTCAAGCTTCACAGATGAGTTTTTACTCGGCAGTGGGCCAATTAGCCAAGGCAATCAAAGACGAAAGCCAAAGTCTGAGCCGTGCCACTAAAGTCAATGAATTGTTGCAAGTGATCATGGGCAGTGAAGCATCTTCAATCGTCATACTGTATGTCTCCAGTGTCGGCCTCCGTCAGCTCCATGTACCACATATGCACCACTCACCTACCAATCCTAGTCTATTGTCTATTGTCTAATCCCCATTAATAAAGATTTATTCCCTTTACTCATGGTTTCATATCACATAGTAATAAGCCTCACGTCCATAGCTTACAGGTAGACTGGGCAACATGTACAGATGTCGATGGCCCAGAGGGCGGCACAGAGGCACAGCTGTAGAGTTGCTGACTTACAACGCCCCCAGAGTCCCGAGTTCGATCCTGACCACGGGTGCTGTCTGTACGGAGTTTGTACATTCTCCCAGTGACCACGTGGGGTTTTTCCGGGTGCTCCGGTTTCCTCCCACACTCCAAAGACATACAGGTTTGCAGGTTAATTGACTCCTGGTAATAGTAAATTGTTCCTAGAGTGTAGGATAGTGCTAGTGTAGGAGTGATCACTGGTCGGCTCGATGGGATGAAGGGCCATGTTGCATCTGTAAAGTCTAAAGTAAAGTCTAGTCATTGGTTCTATTTTGCAGGGCAAGACGACACACAATTGGTTGCGTCTGGGGACAGACATTATTAAACGTCTTCACTGTTATGGAGACATTGGCCATGACAATTGGTGAAGTCACTGTTGAACATAGAACAGTACAACATGGACACAGGCCCTTTGGCCATATTGTCAGTGTCAAACTTAATGATAAGTTAAACTAATCTCCTCTCCCTGCATGTGATCCATATCCCTCTATTCCCTGCATATTTATATGCCTATCTAATGGCCTCTTAAACGCCACTAACATATCTACTTCTAGGCACCCAGCATTCTGTGTAAAAAAAAAACTTGCCTCGCACAACTCCTTTAAACTTTCTTCCTCTGACCGTAAAGCTATATCTTCGAGTCTTTGACATTTCCACCATGGGTAAAAGTTTCTGACTGTCTCCCTTACCTCTGCCTCTCATAATTTTATTTATACTTCTAGTCTTCTCTACTTCTACTGGGAGGCCACTCCCAGTAATGTCAGTAAACCAATTTGAAGTTTGTGGTATCTTTACATCTTGTTCATCTTCTTGCATCAAATTTATTTTTTTATCCCACAATCTTCTCTGATTTAGGAGCTGCAAATGATGTAAGCTTTAACCTCTTGCACTCTACTGAGCAGTAAAACATTGGCTGGAATGTAACTCTGGTGCCATTTGCAGTCACCATCTCAGATGCTCGGTGTAATTTAAAGTTTGGATCACAGGCCAGACGCACACATAATGAAATATCAGGCATGAGTGGCTTGTGGCCAAAGTGAGCAGATTGTACAAGTGTCAGCCTGCTGGAGAGAAAATTTGTTCGGAGGTTCACTCTGTGGGGGCTTGGGATAGCTCTTTCACGAGACAACTTGTAACACATGTACAATGAAATGCTGAGTAGTTTCGCAGGTATTTCTGAAATCTTGTGTGCAATAATTTTTCTCCAAAGGTCATCTTTTCCAGCACAGACATGATTAAAACGTCTGAAGAAGGGTCTCGACCCAAAACGTCACCCATCCCATCTCTACAGAGATGCTGCTTGTCCCGCTGAGTTACTCCAGCATTTATGTGTCTATCTTTGGCGTAAACCAGCATCTGCAGTTCCTTTCTTCACATTAGAAATCCATTGTTCTACTTGCAGATCAAATCTAAATGCAATCATAATCTTACTGCGACAATCAATATCTCAGAAGATAGACACAAAGTGCTGGGGTAACTCAGCTGGTCAGGCAGCATCTCTGGAGAAAATGGATGGGTGACGTTTCTGGTCTGGGCCCTTCTTCAGACTCCAATTTAATACCTCGGTGTTTGTTGCAGTTTAAGAGGTTACGCATCACCCGGGTGCTCAGGCAGAGGCAGGGGCAGCCTGATGTATCCATAATGAATTTGTGTGAAAGAATGTTTGTAGGTTCCCACAGCAGTGTACAATCTCTTCGACTATGTTTGGTGAAGGATTAGTCCAAACAGTGTGGATTACTTCAAAGGCAAATAATCTTAACTTTGTATATAAAGACTTCCTTGAGCTCTTTTAACTAGCAGCACTGGGATCAGATCCAAAGAGGTAATTTCTTGTGTAAAGAATAAAATAACCTGAAGTTTGGGTTTAAGATTATTATTGTCATGTGTACCCAGGTACAGTGAAAAGCTTTGTTTTGCATGCAATAAAATCAGATCAGATAATACTATACATAAATGCAATTGTCAAACTCCAGTGCAACAGAGCAAAGGGGAAGATACAGATTGCAGAATATTGTTCTAAGCAATGCAGCACTCCGCTCCAGTGTAGAGGTGAGTAGCTCGGACAGTAGCCTAGCATGTGAAAGGCCTGTTCGGAGGTCTGAAAACAGAGAGGAAGAAGCTGTTCCTGAGTCTAGTGGTGTGTGTTTTCAAGCTTATGTATCTTTCCCTTTTTCATTTAGCCTGATGGGAGGTGGTAGAAGAAGGAATGACTGGGGTTGGACAAGACATTGATTATAAAAACATAGAAACATAGAAAATAGGTGCAGGAGTAGGCCATTCGGCCCTTCGAGCCTGCACCGCCATTCAATATGATCATGGCTGATCATCCAGCTCAGTAGCCTGTACCTGCCTTCTCTCCATACCCCCTGATCCCTTTAGCAAAAAAGGGCCACATCTAACTCCCTCTTAAATATAGCCAATGAACTGGCCTCAACTACCTTCTGTGGCAGAGAATTCCACAGACTCACCACTCTCTGTGTGAAGAAATGTTTTCTCATCTCGGTCCTAAAAGACTTCCCCCTTATCCTTAAGCTGTGACCCCTGGTTCTGGACTCCCCCAACATCGGGAACAATCTTCCCGCATCTAGCTGCTCAAGTGTGCTGTTGGCTGCTCAAGTGTGGATGGAGCCTGGGTCTATATAATGGAGTGGGCTACGTCCACAAATCCCTGCAGTTTATTGTGGTCTTGGGCAGAGCTGCTCCCAAACCAAGGCACAATGCAACCTGACTGTGCTTTCTGTGGTGCATCTGTAGATGTTTGTAAGAATCATTGGAGAGATGCTGAATTTTCTCAATCCCCTCAGGATGTAGCGGCGGTTTTCCTACTTTTTAGGACAATTTGGCTGTGACACGACAAAGGGTATTGCTTCATCTGTGTACTTGAACATTTGAATCATAAATCTCAGATCCCAGCAACCACAATTTCTTGCGCCTCTTTTTTTAAACAACAGTTGATGTATAAGAGATATTGGTGAAATGGAGACCTGTTTATAATCTTGTAGAAATAATGATAAGTGGCAAAAAAAAATCTCAATGTGATTTTAACAATATTGACACTGCCTGTTTATCATTAACTTAAATATTTTACCCTCTGAGTTATAACCTTTTTTTGCTGGCTTTACAAATATAAAGCGGATATTATATTTGGAAAGACAATTTTGTTTCTCTTAGCATCTTTCATTCTGATTGCAAGATTTTGCCATTCAGATTTAACTGTCAATATTAAACCACTATAAAATACTACAAAATATTCTATTAAGTAGAGTAATTTTGCTTAATTGGATTCATCCTTCTAAATGACTAAAGTACTTTATCTGCTTGCTGATTCTCTGTTTTCTGAGATCGATGTAGATTTTTTTTAAAGTTAAACTGATGATAAGACTCTAATTGGTAATTATCAACAAATTATGTCTTTAGCTGACTTGCTCTGTTGGCAAATTTACATCTTTCTTACTTTGCATGCAAGTATTGGAGCATTAGTGCAGCACATTTAACAAAGCTCCTTTGTTAACCGGATTGTACAGGCCTGAACTGATTTTGAGGCAGATTGGCCATATTACACCAATGCCTAATGCTGCACCATTGTGCGGGGTGGCACAATGGTGCAGCAGTAGAGTTGCTGCCTTACAACGCCAGAGACCCGGGTTCGATCCTGACTATGGGTGCTGTCTGTATGGGGTTTCCTGTATGGTACATTCTCCCTTTGATCGCGTGGGTTTTCTCCGGGTGCTCCGGTTTCCCTGCATGCTCCAAAGATGTACAGGTTTGTAGGTTAATTGGCTTTTCAGTTGGATCAGGATCTATTGGCCAGGCGGGCTGAGAAAATGGAATTTAATAGAGACAAGTGTGAGGTGTTGCATTTTGGGCCTCGGGGGGGGGGGGGGGGGGTGTGTTGTAGAGATCTAGGAGTCCAGGTGCATGGTTCCTTGAAGGTCAAGTCGCAGGTAGATAAGGTGGTCAAAAAGGCTTTTGGCACATTGGCCTTCATCAGTCAGAGTATTGAGTACAGAAGTTGGGAGGTCATGTTGCAGTTGTATAAGACGTTGGTGAGACCGCATTTAGAGTATTGTTTTCAGTTCTGGGCACCCTGTTATAGGAAAGATATTGTCAAGCTTGAAAAGGTTCAGAGAAGATTCACGAGGATGTTGGCAGGACTAGAGGGTATGAGCTATAGGGAGAGGTTGGGTAGGCTGGGTCTCAATTCCTTGGAGTGAAGAGCATAAGGGGTGATCCTATAGAGGTCTATAAAATCATGTGAGGAATAGATTGGGTAGATGCACAGAATCTCTTGCCCAGAGTTAGGGAATCGAGGACCAGAGAACATAGGTTCAAGGTGAAGGGGAAAAGATTTAATATGAATCTGCGGGGTAACTTTCTCACACAAAGGGAGGTGGGTGTATGGAACAATCTGCTAAAGGAGGTAGTTGAGGCTGGGACTATCCCAACGTTTAAGAAATAGTTAGACAGGTACATGGATAGGACAAGTTTGGAGGGATATGGACCAAGCGCAGGCAGGTGGGACTAGTGTCACTGGGACATGTTGGCCAGTGTGGGCAAGTTGGGCCGAAGGGCCTGTTTCCACACTGTTTCACTCTATGACTCTATTGTAAAAATAGTAAATTGTTCCTAGTGTGTAGGATACTGCTAGTATACGGGGTGATCGCTGGTCGGCGTGGGCTCGGTGGGACGAAGGGCCTGTTTCTGCACTGTATCTCTAAAGTAAGGTCTAAAGTAAATTGTCCAAAAGGAATGATGCCATCTCAAGTGGCCATGGTGCTGAAATTGTGTTGAGGTCACAAAGTTGCCCCACATAAGCAGGTGGACAAATATGCCAAGTGGTTTAAAATTACCCAGAATTTTTCATTATCATGTTCACTCATTGAATGTAGAAACGAGGAACTGCAGTTACCAGTTAATACACAAAAGGACACAAAGTGCTGGAGTAACTCAGCAAGGCAGGCATCATCTCGTGAAACTTGGATGGGTGATGCATCGGGTCAAGACCCTTCTTCAAACTTGGTCTGATGTTTGTCTATCCCCCATGTTGTCTATCCCCCATGTTGTCCAGAGATGCTGCATGACCTACTGAATTACTTCAGCTCTTTGTGTCCTTTTCCACTTGTGGAATGTTGAGTTTGAATTGCATCCTTCCAATACAAGTATACTCTTTTTATTAAGAATTGGCAATGTAGTAAAAGAGGCACTAAGACACTTAATTAGGCAGTGCTTAGAAGGGTACAATCCAAATACAGGCAAATGAGACGAGTATAGATGAGCATAAAGTTTGGCATGGACATGATGGGCTGAAGGACTCTTTTGTGTGACTCCATTTCCAGTACATTCCATCTCACTACGCAAATGTCAGCAGATAACTAATGATAACAAGTGGACAGAGATGACACCAAACACCTTGACGTTAATTTGACTGAATATCAATAAATTAATTTTTCGTGAGCAAGGTAACATCAAAGATCAATGAACTTAACCTGCTGGTTTGCTAAGAGGTGGTTTTCTTTATCTGGGGAATAATTTCTTCATCCCTTAAGGTTTCAAACCCTGTCATTTCAGAGTCAATAGTAGAGTACTTTGTGCCAATGTGTAGTTGATCAGTTCACACTAAACACATATAACCAGATAATTCTACATTGTTACTTGAGTCCTTCAATCAACTCAACGCAGTTGGTCACAGTCTGAGTCATACTGTTACTGTTTACTTTGAGAAGGAGATTGCAACAAGCAAGATCGTCAAGTTTGCCAATCCAAATCTACCTCTGCTCACCAACCTCTTTGTATCACTAGCTCCATGTCTTGCACCACAGCGTCTTTTATTTTTGTTGAGTCTACCATTCCTGGACACGACAAAGGAATGGACAACCTTTTCACACTAAGGGTGGGTTCATAAGTTCAAAAGTTGTAAGAGCAGAATTAGGCCATTCAGCCCATTAAGTCTACTCTGCCATGGCTGATTTATCTTTCCCTCTCAACCCCCTTCTCCTGCCTTCTCCCCATAACCCCTGACACCCTTACTAATCAAGAACCTATCAATCTACACCTTAAAAATATCCGTTGACTTGGCCTCCACAGCCTTCTGTGGCAATGAATTCCACAGATTCACAACCCTCTGACTAAAGAAATTCCTCCTCATCTCCTTTATGAAGGTACATCCTTTTATTCTGAGGTTGTGGCTTGGTCTGGACTCTCCCACTAGTGGAAACATCCTGTCCACGTTCAATCTGTCCAGGCCTTTCCTGGAGGTGAGTATATTAGGACGGACTGCCAGAAATGGAGATTCAAAAGACTGCAGGTGCTGGAATCTCGAGCAATGAAACAAAGTGGTTGAGGAACTCAGCAGGTCAGGGAACATATGTGGAGGGCATTAGGTAGACAGCGTTTAAGATGAGGAGCCTTTTGAAGTTTTATATTCAGTTGACATCTGACCTTTGTCATGTCTTTGTCATGAAACCTCACACAGATTCTCTTGGGTCTGACCTGTATCATCAGTGAGGTATTTTTACAACTGTCTGGGCAAAGTTTTAGTGCGATCAGTCAATAGGTTTGGGATCTCTGAGATAATCCAGCATACGTATGGAATACAGACCAAACCATGATACTTATTGCAGATACAATGCGAATCAGTGAGGTTGCTATTGCTTGTCTTGGAACACAGTTAAATAGTAAATAACGTATATATATATTTACCAACCACCAAGACATACGCTTAAGTGCAGACTGAGCTACAGGGAGAGGTTGAGCAGGCTAGGACTTTAATCCTTAGAGCTTAGGAAGATCTTAGGGGTAGGGGTAGAGCGTAGGGGGATCTTATAGAGGTGTATTAGATCATGAGGGGAATAGATAGAGTAAATATAAGAAGTCCAAGCCAATTAAAAAATCTTCAAATGTTGTCTGGACCCTATCAATACAAGACTAGCTTCTGACGCGGCTCAATTCTCCGAGTCCCTAACCCTCATTCACTAACCGTTACTTCCACTCACACTCACAAAACTAGATGTTCCACATACTCTTCCCGGCTAAGTTTCATGTAGTTGAATTCTGGGTTCCACGTGGGGGAGAGCGCCCCCCCCACCCCCGCTCTGATTGGTCGCCAGCTCTTCCCGCTCTTAGCGCGCTGGTTGTCCGCCGGGACTTCTTCCCGCTCAAAGCAACGGCCGTCGCCATCGAGCTGCTGCTGCTGCTGCAGGAGAGGTTTGCACCCAATGGGTCCACGGGTCGCTCTGGCTGCCTCGATGGCCGACTGGGGCCAGGGTGAATGGCTCCCTCTCCCCTTTCCTCTCCCCTTTCCTCACCCACCCCTGGCCCCAGGGGAGACTCCACAGCCGGCAACAGGTCCACGGGTCGTCAGTTGGGGGAGGGCTGCCGGGCCCGCAGGAAAGGTCTAGACCCAACGGGGGTTGCCAGGCTTGCAGGAGAGATTTGGCTGTCTAGTTAATTATTAAACTAACTATTAGTTAATAGTTGTTCTGAGTGTTGCCCGTTCCGGGCAAGCCCTAGGCTACTGTGGGCCTCCAGCCATCGCTCCCCAATGTTGTCTGACCCGCTGGCTCGAAGGGCCGAATGGCCTACTCCTGCACCTGTGGTCTATTGTCTTTTGCATTGCTCCAGCACTTTGTGTGTTGTTTAAACTGTTTCTTATTAGCCAAAGAGCACAGCAGATTCTATTAGCATACCACTAAAATTCTGTTCTTGTTGGCATCCGGTCTGATCGCATTCAGAAACCCTTTGCGCCACTGAATGATGGGGTATGCAGAATTGCTTCTTGCAGATCAATGCCTCACTGATTACTCTCAATGCTAAGGAAAAAAAGATGCAGCAGTAATTATAATGTTTGAGATTTCTAGTTCAAGACCGATTTGTAATTGTACATTAGTCACAGAAGGAGCTGACTTCAGGAGTGCACAATCACACCACGCTTTCCAAAGACAGAAATTAATTTACAGATGATAATCAGATCTTACTTTATCGACTCATTATGGGAACAAAAGATTAACTCTGAACAGAATTTTCTGTCCAGTTTACAAATGATTCAACGCCAAAACTATTTAAGACTTTACCAATGAAAATGATTAGACCCAAACTGTTTAGGAGAAACAAACTCTACTAATGGCAGAATTTATAGGCTTTTGCATCGTGGAATATCCATTAAATTAATTTTATTCTTTGAATAAGTCAGTTCGTCTGCACTGCAAAAATCTGGGGATTGTGTGGTAGGCTTGCAATAACTAGGTTAGAAACAGTATGACAGCAACTTAATCACAAGCTGATGTTATAATATCAATAAGATCATTATGTTTTATACCTACCTACATATTGGTTTTGGTGCCATATTTGTCTAATCAATCTTTGACACGGCATAAAATCATATTAAGATTAGTTTTGTAAGATAGATGGACTGCATAGAGGAAATTAGATATGTTAATGGAGTATCATGCCTATTTATTACTGGTGTGAGACTCTGTTCTGGAGGTTTACCAAATTACAATCTGGCTTGTATCTCAGACCTGGTGTTGACTTATGGAAATATTTGAGAACAATAGTGCATATTTACTCTCCTACTTAGGTTATGGTATGGACTAGCACGAAGTCAGCATGGAAAATTTGAATGAATTATTTTCCCAAATTATCTTTGGCTTCTGAAACTTTAAATGAGGCAACCTCAGTGATGATATATCAACACTGCATGGTAAATGTTATCAGAGAAGGAACTGGTTACTAGAACCTTGGACTAGTTCTCAACGTTTTGTGTAAGGCAATGAACTGCTATGGGCTTCATCTGCAAATAAATATGGTTAAAATATGGTTAAATTTAATGTCATAAAATTAATCGTAATTATTGTATTCTTCAAAGTAATGCCACTCTTAAAGCCAATGTACAATTCTCTTTGTTTATGGACCTTCCTATTCCCTTTAATTCTGTTCCCACATTTTGTAGCTTTATACTGTGGAGTGGCTACAGTAGCACAATGGTTAGATTATTGGTCTGATATTCAGAGGTCCAGGCTATTGATTTGGAAGAAAGAAGTTCAAATCACACCATGGTAGCTGGGGAATTTAAGTCCAGATAATTGAATAAATCTGGAATAAAAAGCTAGTAATGGAACTGTGAAATATTGTGTTGCGATTTTGGTACATAGGTAGGAAAGGTTTAGAAGGATATGGGCTAAACCCAGGCAAGTGAGACTCGTGTAGATGGGGCATCTTGGTCGGCAAGTTGGACAGAAGGGCCTGTTTCCATGCTGTATGACTTTATAAATATAATGGTTTAATCAAATACTAAGAATGCAATGATTTCTGCGATCCTAAAGGAGTAATGATTAGTTAGGAATGAAACTTAGAATCATGTCTGGAATACTAAATACTCAGGGACTTCTGAGATATTAAATGCGCAATGGCTTCTGAAATGCTGAAAGCGTGATGAATTCTGGGGTATAAAACGTAATAGATTCAGGAATGCTGAATGTGTAATGGCCTCTCAGATAATGTACATTATTCTGGTGAAAATAGTTCACTGCTAGTAAACCATCAAAAACTCAGACATGCCCACCTTGGCACAGGCAATTATACCATGACTCACGAGTGGGACAATCGTTAGTTTTCCACTTCTAAATGTGATTAAAAAAAACCTACTTTGACAAAAAGATGGCTGTTTCAATAACCGGAGGTTGATAATGCGACATAATTTCCATACAAAATCACACAAATCCTGATGGAAATAAACTGTCAGTGTGGTAGTTAATGATATTGCAGCTTTGAATGATTGACCTAGATGTTGATGTCTTATTAATTCAAATGGGACCTCTTTTTCTTGGTGATTTATCATATTCAAGATGTTAGTGGCAAGAAAGATAGTTTGTAACAAAAAAAACTATACAGATGATAATGGGGTATTAGGGAATGGTTTTCTGAGTATATCAAGAAAAGGTGATGATGAAGAAGGTGAACCCATTAAAAACAGATTTACATGGCCGAGGCAAGGGGAGATGATTAATTCCATCTTCACACTTGGGAAGGGGACTACAACAAAAGAGATAATAGGGATGAAATGTACATAAATAACCAGCAGAGAAATGATCACGTGATGTAATAGGAGGTTTGAACTTGCAATTCAAGATCCAGAAAGTTTTGTTCAAGTTTGTTAAAACGAAGATAGCAGGAGGTTTAAAGGACCTTCAATGTTTTCGAACGATAATGGGATGGAGCATGGAGGGCCAGTAGATACTCTACCTCAAGCGTGTGCTGCCTTCCACAGTAGGGTATGATGCATAAGCAGTGTATATAGGTGACAGGGCAAGTGCAGATTTCAGAGTGGGAGCAGCAGCTGGGATCAATGCTGCGTGTATATCAGGCTGAGTTTTATGTGGATAGTTTTTTGAGGACAGGGAAGGGATGGGGATTGCTTGGCAGGCCAAGCCACAAGGCTGGTGGACAGGAATTTCCTCAGCACATTATGCTTTCCTTCTGGTGGTCATATCTGGATCCAGGAGAAGGCTTGGAGACACAAGGGGCTGCAGATGCTGGAATCTGGAGCCAAACACAAACAACTGGAAAAAACTCAGCGGGTCAGGCAGATCTGTGCAGGAAAATGGACAGTCAACGTTCTGGGTCAGGAACCTTCATCAGATCAATGCTTTGTTTCCCGTGGGGATTGCAGTTAGAACGCAGTCTATATGCACCATTGGTGATTCAGCCATACGAAGGATCAAGTCTTAAAAGAGTCACAAGTGTTTTATGGTCATATGTCCCAGATAGAACAATGCCATTTTTACTTTCAGCAGTACAACAGATTAAGGTTGAGAAATCTACCGCTGTGGTATATTTGTACACAAATGACTCAAATGATAGTTTAACAGTGACAATTTTTACAGCAGCCAGATAACCTACAAACCTGTATGTCTTTGGAATGTGGGAGGAAGCCGGAGCACTTGGAGAAAACCCACGTGGTCATAGGGAGAACATACAAACTCCATAAAGTCAGAATCGAACCTGGGTCTCAGGCGCTGTAAGGCAGCAAGTCTACCGCTGAGCCACCGTACCTTGCTAAGTTGGAAAGATATGTTTTGCATCTCCTGCGCTTGCTTGGGATAGTGCTTTGAAGTATTTGCTGAGGCTGGACGAGTGCTTCAAGGAATTACAGGTACGACTGTCCACAGAATCAAGCTGCGTCACACCAGGAAACAGAAGTAGATCAATCGGTATAAAGAGCAAAGCTGCAAGACAACAATCTGTCTGTTGATCTCGACACAAAATGCTGGAGTAACTCAGCGGGACAGGCAACATCTCTGGAGAGAAGGAATGGGTGATTTTTCGGGTCGAGACCTTTCTTCAGACTGATGTCAGGGGAGTGAGTGGGACAGAGATCGAATGTAGTCGGAGACAGTAAGACTGCTTGGAGAACCGGGAAGCGGGAGGGGATGGAAACGGAAAGCAAGGGCGATTTGAAGTTAGAGAAGTCAATGTTCATACTGCTGGGGTGCAAGCTACCCAAGCAAAATAGGAGGAGCTGTTCCTCCAATTTGCGCTGGGCCTCACTCTGACAATGGAGGAGGCCCAGGACAGAAAGGTCAGATTGGGAATGGGAGGGGGAGTTAAAGTGCTGAGCAACACGTAGATCAAGCAGGTTAAGGCGGACTGAGCAGAGGTGTTCAGCGAAACGATTGCCGAGCCTGTGCTTGGTACAGAAGTTGACACCTGGAACAGCGGATACCATAGATGAGGTTGGTGGAGGTGCAAGTGAACCTCTGCCTCACCTGAAAAGACGGTTGGGGTCCATGGATGGAGTCGAGGGGGGAGGTAAAGGAACAGATGTTGCATCTCCTGCGGTTGCAGGGGAAAGTACCTGGGTAGGGGGTGGAATGGGTGGGAAGGGACGAGTGGACCAGGGAGTTTCGGAGGGAGCAGAAAGAGGTGGAGATGGGAAGATGTGGCCAGTAGTGGGATCCCTTTGGAGTTGGCGAAGGTGTCCATGTTCTCAACGGATGCTACCTGACCCGCTGAGTTTCTCCAGCACTTTGTGTCTTTTTTTTGTAAACCAGCATCTGCAATTCCTTGTTTCCACAATCTGTCTGTGGACCTGCATGCACTAATTTATGGCATGGGAAGATTACGAGCAATAATTCACAAATATCGGGTCAGGTAGAGGAAGGACCAAACACATTCAAGGATATATGGTGGCAATGAGATGAGCCAGGCTTTTGCTTCTCAAATGCAAGATGAATCAATCCTGTTCCCTGACGAACTCTGTTTAAAACTTATATTTACCACAAAAAGAGTCAATTCTATTTACAAAAGCATTGGAGTTATAAAACAACTTCAGAATTCAATCTCCCCCATTTCCCCCCAAACTAGCTGCTTGGTTGGATTTTGATGTAAGCCAGTGAGTGCAGCCTTCAGAGTATGATTGCTTTCCTAAAGCAATCTTTCATGAAAAATGAAAAGTCTTTTGTCTTGAACCAATGTTACAGTCTGTAGGTCAATATAATAACACTGGCAAATTCATCTTGTAAATTTGTAGAAATTGGTTGGGGAGAAATTGGAAAAAACTAACTTGTCCAGTTCTCCGCAGAAACAAGGAATGGCTGATGCTGGTTAATACACAAAAGTACACAACATACTGGAGTAACCCATTGGATCAGGCGGCATCCCTGGAGAACATGGATTGGTGATGTTCTTGGGTCAACCAGAACCTTGGGGCCACAGTCTAAGGATCCAGAACCAGGGGCCACAGTCTACGAATTCCAGAACCAGGGGCCACAGACTAAAGAATCCAAAACCAGGGGCCACAGTCTAAGAATTCCAGAACCAGGAGCCACAGTCTATGAAATCCAGAACCAGGAGCCACAGTCCAAGAATAAAGAGGAGGCCATTTAAAACTGAGATGAGAAAAAAACTTTTTCACCCAAAGAGTTGTGAAGTTGTGGAATTCTCTGCCACAGAAGGCAGTGGAGGCCAATTCACTGGATGAATTTAAAAGAGAGTTAGATAGAGCTCTCGGGGCTAGCGGAATCAAGGGATATGGGGAGAAGGCAGGCACGGGTTACTGATTGTGGATGATCAGCCATGATCACAATGGAGGTGCTGGCACGAAGGGCCAAATGGCCTCCTCCTGCACCTATTTTCTATGTTTCTCTGTTTAACCTTAAATGACACCTATCCATGTTCTCCAGAGATGCTGCCTGACCTAATGAGTAACTTCAGCACTTTGTGCCCTTCTGCCCAAATCTCTGATTGGCTCATATCAAACAGGGTAAGTGACAGGAACTCTAGTCCTCAAAACCTGTTGGCTGCAACATACATCATCTCTATCCAAGACCATTTGTAATATGCTAATCCCAACCATGATTTTTTTAAAGCAGCAAATTGCATTTCTTAAAACTTTTACATGTTGAATGTTTTACAGCTGACGGGGGAGATAGTTGAGCCAGGGACTATCTCAACATTTAAGAAAGATTTAGATAGGTACATGGATAGGCTAGGTTTAGAGGGATATATGGGCCAAACACAGGCAAATGGGACTAGTGTAGATGGGACATGCTGGTCGGTTTGGGCACGTTGGGCCGAAGGGCCTGTTTCCATGCTGTATGACAAAGAAGCTTAGGTTTTCCTTTTGCTAAAATTCATTTGCCATGCATTGGTCAAACCTACTTCGAATGTTTAGCAAAACAGTAAAAGCAAATTATTTGATTTGTGATGCAAATGTAATGCAAATGCAGATTGAACATTTAATTGCAAATGCAAATTGAACTTTTAATTTGCTAACATTCAATGAGATTTCTCAACAAAAAAAAATCTTCGCATTTGAAGTGCGTTTACTGTTAGAATGTGAGAACATTTTCAAATTGAAACAAGACCAATGTAATAAAAGAAAACACCAAATTAAATGCCATTGGCAAACATTATTGAAATAAAATGGCATGGGATTTGTGTGTAAAACACTTTTTTTGGAATACAAATTGTTTGACAGCAAAAAATGTTTTTGCAATGGTTGGTCTTATGTTATAAGTGAGGGAGTGGAATATCATATTGAATTAAAAGCTGCATCCTGCCCCCAACCACGGCTGAATTTGGATATCCTCTCTCGTCAGTTCTGCAAATAATATTTAACAGTACTCAATAAAATTCTACAATGTGGTGTTTGTTACAAAATTTACTTGCCAGTTTTAATGTACTTTGCTTGAAGAGCGTTGATAAAGAATTATCACATTTAAGTCTTATTTTACACCCCTATGTTCAGATTTCTCCCGCAATCTTAATGTGACTACCATTCTTGAATGTGACCCACATTTTACCCAGAGTCCTCTGAACATCTTGTGTAAATTTCCACAGCAAAATGAAAAATGACATATATTCTTTCAGCTTGATTTGAACGGTTGATGGAAGTCTGCGAGCTGTCAGTTTCATTTTGCTGAATGGAGGTCTCCCTGTATAACTGAAGTGACCCACTCAGTTAAATGGGCGACAACATCAATCGCCTGCTCCCAAGATTTTTCTAACACCTGGGCCCCCCACCGAGATGCCAATCAAGATTTGTAGAGGACGACTTATTTTTAGTTGCATTTCCCTCTCTGGAATGCTGGTCGCTCTCAAGAGTGTGCCACAGGCGGTTTGGCCGAGATTAGCTGCTTATTATTGCCAATGATGATTTCATCTTCAACAATCCTAATATTAATGAATGCCTCCTCATTGCAACGAATCATTCATTCTTTCCAATAAATCCATAATTTACCACTTTTCGGCTACATTCGAGTTATTCTGCTGTTCGTTCTCCCTTTCCCATTTGACTCTCTTCCATGCAAGTCCCTTATCCCAAAGCATTTTGTTTTGTCCTGTGAACAGGGACTTAAGATGCCTTTCAAATTACGTGTTAAGCAGAAATGTATGAAAAACAACGTTGGGGCACATTTTCTAATTTATTCCATTCCAACACAAAATTCACTCTGCTTCTTGTTTCTTCCATTTTTTCCTCATCTACAAATTGATAGATTCAGTTTAGTTTTGTTTAGTTTAGAGACAAAGCGTGCAAACAGGGCCTTCGGCCAACCGAGTCCGCACCGAATTAGCCTCCACACCTGTAAGTCTTTGGAGTCTGTGCCGACCAGCGATCACCTCTACACTAGTTCTATACCACACAATAGGGACAATTTACAGAAGCCAATTAACCTACAAACCTACACGCCTTTGGAATGTGGGAGGAAACCGGAGCACCCAGAGAAAACCCACGCGGTCACAGGGAGAACATACAACCTCCGTGCCCACAGAAACCATAGTTAGGATCAAACCCGGGTCTCTGGCGCTGTAAGGCAGCAATTGTACCGCTGTACCACTGTGCCGCCTAAGTAATCCTCCTCATTCAGAATATCCATTGCAACTCCAAGGGTTAAGCTGTCACTAACTGATGGATTGTATTCTGGTATAGTCATTCATTCACTGGATTGACATGGTGACGTAGCAGTTGAGCTATTGCCTTACAGCGCCAGAGACCTGGGATCGATCCTGACTAAGGGTGCTTGTCTGAATGGAGTTTGTACATTCTCCCCGTGACCTGTGTGGGTTTTCTCCGAGATCTTTGGTTTCCTCCCACACTCCAAAGACGTACAGGTTTGAAGGTTAATTGGCTTGGTATAAATGTTTTAAAAAACTGTCCCTAGTGTCTGTAGGGTAGTGTTAATGTGGGGATCGCTGGTCGGTGCGGACTTTGGTAGGCCAAAGGTCATAGGTGATAGGAGCAGAATTAGGCCATTCGGCCCATCAAGTCTACTCCGCCATTCAATCATGGTTGTGTAGGAAAATAACTGCAGATGCTGGTACAAATCGAAGGTATTTATTCACAAAATGCTGGAATAACTCAGCAGGTCAGGCAGCATCTCAGGAGAGAAGGAATGAGTGACATTTCGGGTCGAAGGAAGAAGGGTCTCGACTCGAAACGTCACCCATTCCTTCTCTCCTGAGATGCTGCCTGACCTGCTGAGTTACTCCAGCATTTTGTGAATTCAATCATGGTTGATCTATATCTCCTAATCATATTCTCCTGCCTTCTCCCCATAACCCAAGTCAGGCCTGTTTCCATGCTATATCTCAAAGTTAGCTAAACTAAAGACCTTGAGCAGAACAATATTTATTGCTGCCCCCAAATTATCTTTGGAAAACTGATGGTTATCTGTTTTGTTAAATTGCAGCCGTTAGATTACAAAGATTCTGACCCAGGATTCTAAGTAGAGTTAATAATAGGTGCAAAATTTCCAGGAATATTATCTCTGTGTTCCATTTCTTTAAAAAATCACTCAGATTAAACCTGATAAACATGAATATCATCTTTACTCATGTAGGCAGTTCAGATTCATCATTAAGAAGCTGGCTCAGGAACAAGTTAAACATATTTTTTTATTGTTTAAGCATCATTTTGGCACTTGATTAGTAGTTGCAGGATCTTTGCAATAACTTTTATGGGATTTTACATATTGAATAGAACAGAATATTTGAATTATGTATTTCTGCTTCCAGCTTGTAAATGAGGATGTTCTGTAAATGACCCCCAGAAGAAATTACTCCATAAAAAAACAAAGAAGAAAAAAACCATATAAAACAAAGCATTTCATTCTCAAATGGAGCACAATGGATCCCCTGGTATGTATTTTTACAGCCTGTAACATGCCAGCCGGCACCATTCACTACCAGACATCTTATTGTACTGGAAGACCAACAAGCTTCAGGCAGACGGCACGGTAGAGTTGCTGCCTTACAGTGCCAGAGACCTGGGTTCGATCCTGACTATGGGTGCTGTCTGTATGGAGTTTGTATGTGCTCCCCGTGACCTGCAACGGTTTTCTCCGGGTACTCCGAATCCTCTCACACTCCAAAGACGTACAGGTTTGTAGGCTAATTGGATTAGTAAAATTGTAAATTGTTCCTGGTGTGTGTAGGATAGTGTTGGTGTGCGGGGATCGCCGGTCAGTGCGGACTCGGTGGGCTGAAGGGCCTGTTCTGCTCTGTATCTCGAAACAAAACAAAATTTAAACAGACCAAAGCATGCTTTCCACAAATTGATGATCTTGCAGCACCGCTTGATGTTTATCTTGGTATGTGCCCTATACATATGCTAAAGTCAGACATTTTGCAAATACTAATGAAACTAGTCCAGATTTGCAGTCAGCAAATAATTAAGAGAGAGTTGCTGTCTTTCTGGATGTTCATCTAAAACATTAAAGTCAGACCAAGGTGAACTTTGTATGTCTCTGTCGTCCAACAGATGGTTTTATTTTGCTGCCTGGATTTTGTATTAACAATTAAATTTTTAATGTGGCCACAGCAGCAGCAGAAAACATAGAAAATGTGAATGATCAGAACATTGTTTGTCCAACTTAGCTGATCCTACTGCAAGAGGCATTCAGGCTGCTTCCAGAAACACACTCAATACATAAGCTGAAGTCATGGCCCTGTTTTTCACACTGTTGGCTTCAGAGGTTTTGCAATTTTAAGGCTTATGTTTATTAATATAACACTTTAACACACTATATCCTGGCCTGTACTTCTGCAAATTATGCAAAGAGTCAATGGAATTTGTATTCGGAATTCATAAACGATTCCTCTGGGGGTCTCCACAATCACAGAAGCCAGTCTTCAGCTAACTTGATTCTCTCCATGAGATGTCAAGAATAGCCTGAGAGCACTGGATGCACCAGAGGCTATGGCACCAGACAACATACTGGCTGCTGAACTTAAGCCTTGCCTTCCGGACCTAACCACATCTCCCGCAAGCTGTTCCACTACAGTTACACCACTGGCATCTGCCTGACTATATGGAAAATTGCCCAGGTATTTTCACTTCACTAAAAGCAGGACAAATCTATTCTGGCTAATAATGATTGCCCATTTAGCCTATTCTCAGTCTGATGGAAGATGTGATCAATGGTCCAACAAGCTTCACTTAGCCACCAATAATTTGCTAATCGATGCCAATTTTGGGTCTCGCCAGTTCCGTTCAGCTCCAGTCACAGGCTTGGTGCAAACTTATTTTAAATAATACATATGAGGGATTTTAACTGTTAAAATCCCTCATATGTATCAGGCCATCAAGCAGTCCGTGCAAAACTGTTGCCAATGGGCATCAAGGGGAAAATGCATGAAAATATTACCCCATTAGCATCCTGAGGGAGAGTGAGAAGAGACTAAATCACTGGCATGGAATCGATTATCTCTTCAAATTATTAAATGCTTAAAAACAACCATGATTAACATTCTCCTTTTGGTTTAACTTTAATCGAAGATGGGAATTGGTTTACTATTGTAGTAGCTGGATTGAATGAACGCAGCAGCTGAAGAGCACTCAAGGTAAAATGACTCTCTCTGAAATTCCCATTGTTAGTATCCAACTGCTAGTAATCATCTCTTTTGCCCTCTCAAATACCAGGCATCTTCTAATTGAATTCACCCACTGTTGTCAGTGCTTAGTGTTCAAATATGTCAAAACCAATCAATTTTGCTTTTGCAATCAGCCTCAGTAAGAATTCAAAGTCAATTGAAATATAGCATTAACAGGATTTGGAGCACTTTCATTGTAATGTGCAACTGTTAGGAATCAGACCAGAGTGAACTGTCGTGTCTCCGTATCATTTTACTCTACATTTTAACGTTTTGTTCCACTCGCTTAATTCTTCCTGATGCTATAGGACAATGATTAATGAACTGCACGATTTGATTCATCATTTAGTTATATATATCAAAATGCCTGAAACTCATGTAAAATCAATGTCATGTAGTCGTACAGAATGCAGTCAGGCCCTTCGACCCAACTTGTCCATGACGACCAAGATGCCCCTTCGAAGCTAGCAGAACAACTCTGCATTACTCTTCCCTATCACATAATCCCTACATACTGAGGATGGGTGTGATGGTGCATTTGTCGCTGTGGAATGATCTTTAATTCATGTCATTACATAGTTAAACTCTGTCCATTCAGTAAATTAAAGTAAAAAAATTGCAAGTGCTGGAAATCTGAAATGAAAATTGAAAATGCTGGTAAATTTCTGATGAAGGGTTTTCAACCTGAAACAATAGCCTGAGAATGCAACATGCAGCTCAGAGCGCCATGAATTAACCCTCTTTGTTCTCGTAGGCCCACCCACATCGGGTCCCTCTTTGTTCTCGGTGCCCCCCATGCTGGGTCCCACTTTGTTCTCTTGGTGGTGTTTTCTTTACCAACCTCCAGCACATGGTATAAATCAGGCATGGGATTAGAAGTAATGAAGGTTCAAATATCTTGGGGCTGTTAGTTACAGTGGGCAATGCATCGATGTCGGACTGTGCAGCCTGTAACTCACACCTCCTTGCTGATCTCAGCAAGTTTTGCTTCTTGGTTTTTTTCCAGTTTCAGCTAGAAAGGGATTGCACAGGTGCTCATGGCCTTAGGTAGTCGTCAACCTCTCGCAGAAGGGCTGATATACTAATGTTGATCTAAGCAGTTCCCAGTGCAGTTCCCTGATAGGGAATATTATTTCACCTGGAAAAATCACTCGGCTGATCTTACTGTGAGTTAACTTGATTTATGCATGAGTTGTGCAAAAGAAACTGAGGAAAATAGATTCAATTTCTCAGCGTTTGCTTTGAATCAACAAAGGTGCCTTTGAAACAGTGTAAGCAGGAACTGCAGACGCTGGTTTAAACCGAAGATAGACACAAAAAAGCTGGAGTAAGTCAGTGGGACAGGCAGCATCTCTGGAGAGAAGGAATGGGTGACGTTTCGGGTCGAGACCCTTCTTCAGGACTGGTTAGGGATGAGGGAAATGAGAGATATAGATGGTGAAGTGGAGAGGTAAAGAACAATGAATGAAAGAAATGCAAAAAAAGTGGCTTGATCTTTCTTTTGTTCCACACTGAGGCCTCTTCTGATCACTCTTTCAAATGACAGCTCACTTGTACCAGTCACCTTTCTGAGGAGCAAGCCTCAGAAGGCAGTGCAGGTCAATTCTCTGAATGCATTCAAGAGAGAGCTGGATAGAGCTCTTAAGGATAGCGGAGTCAGGGGGTATGGGGAGAAGGCAGGAACGGGGTACTGATTGAGAATGATCAGCCATGATCACATTGAAGGGCTCGAAGGGCCGAATGGCCTCCTCCTGCACCTATTGTCTATTGTCTATTGTCTATAAGCCTCAACAGGAGAAGGTTGTGCAGTTAGAAATGTAGCCCTGCAACTTGTAGACATTAAACCTTCTAGAAAATTGCCACTGAGCCATATTAGAAGATAAAAAGCAGATAATCTGTAGCTTTGTCATAGAAACATCTTGAAAACAGAGAGGAAATGATGGCCTAGTGGTAGATTTGCTGCCTTACAGTGCCGGAGACTCAGGTTCGATCTTAACTACGAGTGCTGTCTGTACAGAGTTTGTACGTTTTCCCCGTGACCGCGTGGGTTTTCCCCGGGTGCTCCAGTTTCCTCCCACACTCCAAAGACTTACAGGTTTGTAGGTTAATTGGCTTTTGTAAAGATTGTCCCTAGTGGATATGATAAAACCTATTCCTAGATTCAAGAGTGTTGAATTGTCCTATGGCCCAACAACGGAACAATGAAATTCTTAATATAACATTACTATATTACTATATAACATGTAAAAGAAAGTTAAATAAAAACGTGTTATGTATTAATAGGAGTAATATCCAGTAATATGGAAAGTCTGCCATTGCAGCATTACCAAAATTCAAAGGATTCGGGATTATTAGGGATTACCTGCACAGTTAGTACAATAAGTTGAATGTGTGGCTTTCTGCATCAACTTCAAAGTTGATAGGTTTAATAAATAGCTGAGGCCCCATCTCAAATCTTTGCTGGAAGTAATTGTTTAATTCTACCATTTAGGATACCTGCCTCTATTATTTCTATTATCTCCTGCAGATCAGATGGTTTCATAACCAGGTCATAGAGTCAACGAGTATCGAAGTAAGACATTCATCCTAATTTGTCCACGCCAACCAACATGCCCCATCCACACTAGTCCCACCTGCCCGTACTTGGCCCATAACCCTCTAAACCTATCCTATCCGTGTACCTGTCCAAATGTCACTTGAATGTACCTGCCTCAACTACCTCCTCTGGCATCTCATTCCATACACCCACCATCCTTTATGTAAACAAAGTTACCCCTCAGGTTCCTATTAAATCTATTCCCCCCTCACCTTATACCTCTATCCTCTGGTTCTCGATTCCCCTACTCTGGGCAAAAGACTCTGTGCATTTACCAGATCTATTCCTCTCATGACTTTCTACACTTCTATAAGATCTCCACTCACCCTCCTACGCTCCAAGGAATAACGTCCTAACCTGCTCAACCTCCCCAGGGAGCTTAGGCCCTCAAGTCATGGCAACATCCTCGTAAATAAATTGCTATTAATTGCCATCAACATTTGAGAGCTGAAATACAGAGGCTGTGTTTAGTTTAGTTTAGAGATACAGCACGGAAACAGGCCCTTCGACCCACTGAGTCCGCACACACCAGCGATCCCCGCACACTTACACTATCCTACACACATGAGGGACAATTTACAATTATACCAAGCCAAATAGACTACAAAACTGCACGTCTTTGGAGTGTGGGAGAAAACCGGAGATCCCGGAGAAAACCCACACAGGTCATGGGGCGAAATTACAAACTCCACACAGAAATCACCCATTGTTAGGATCCAACCCGGGTCTCTGGCACTGTAAGGCAGCAACTCTACCATTGCTCCATCGTGTCGCCCTATTTTGCAACTGGGATAAGGTCTGGTTAGATATTATTGGGAGTATTGTGGTCGGTTTGGGTAATACAACTCAGGAAAGATATATTGGCTGTGATGAGAGTGGAAAGCATATTCACTAGATTTATGTGAGGCGGGTTTTATGTGTGGATTTGTATTCCCAGGAATATAGAAGATTAATGTGTGATCTAATTGAAATGTTTAATATGATTAATGGTGTTAATAGGTGAATAGACCGTCCTACGGCGGGGGAGTCCAGAACAAGTGTACATCATAAACCAAGAGCTGGCCCATCCAGAGGTGAAGTCAGAAAGCATTTCTTCACAAAAATCTGAAGCTCTCTTCCCAAGAGGGTGTTGAGGCTGAGTGTCAATTGGAAATGACAAAACTGAGATTGATAGATTTTTGAGGCATGGGTTATGAACCAAGGCGTGCAAGTGAAATTAAAATGCAGGTCAACTTTGAAACATGGTCTTCTCTGGTCCTAATATTCCTTTTACCCAATACCACGTAAAGAGACCACACCTTCATCTTCTGTAGGTAGGATCGCACTCTATGCAATCTGCCTGTTATCAAAGCAGCCGCCTTTCAAAGGCAGCTTGTTATTTGCAGCAATCTCGGGATGCCCGCAGGCTGTGATAAGACAATGCAAATGCTTTCTTGTCCATTTACCGCGAGCTTGGTTACTGCATGAGCAGCACTTGTCAGTGTAAGGAGGCAGCCACACTGTCAGCTGAGTCTTGTGAAACAAGGGGATTTATTTGCAGCTCCGTTCACCAGACCCATTTCCATCCCTCCAGGGAGGCGCACGCTGCCACTGACAACTGAGCAAAATGACGGATGCTTTAGCTACTTCTACCAGCTCTTTGGCAGTGCTCATCCTGCAGCACCGACCGAGCGTGAATCTCCGCTCACGGGCGAGGCTTGAACATAGCTTTTCTCTGTGAACTGGTGTTGGCTCACTAGCTGATCTGTGAGTCCAAAGCCCCCAGTGTGCAATGAAGCGAGTTCACTGCACCAGTAACCATCTGCTTTATTTATGTTTATTAAAGGCTGTAAATCGCAGCTCTCCATGCTAACTGCCTATGGTATTGAACTTCACTCCATGGCCTTAAATTAGCTGTTGCTTTGGCTTTGAGCATTTGACAGCCTTTTTCTGAAAGCTTCAATTTTAGGCATTATTTGTGTTCGTTAATGGCGATCTGGAGGGGAACACAAATCCTGGCTGTAAACTATTCTGTCTGTGCAATTATCCCCATTTGGAGTTCTTTCCCTCTTGCTGATTTACATAGTTCTTTGTCTGCCGCTGCTTGTAGATGGTGGGAACAGTGTGCATGAATGCAAAGCCCCCCCCCCACCCCCCCATCCACGCACTGAGGCCTGCACAGACAATGAAGCACAGTGCTTCGGAAGGCTGGAAATTGACCCACAAAGAAACAGTGTCATTCAGGCCGAGAGAAGGAATGACAACGGCAGTGTTTTTGCTAGCAATGGGTCTTTGGTCGTGCTTCCACTAATGACTGTAAAATTGGACTTGGTCCAGACTTATCAGCCAAGTGGAAAGGAGATTCTCGTGAGTGATGCTAATTAATTCCAGAGTGGTAATGACCAGGGTGTCTGCATGGCTCCAGGCAGAGGGCTCTTGTCCAATTTGGAGCCTGCAAATTGAAAGAATGATTAAGGTCAAGTTCCAGTAGGTTAGGGGGATATGCATTTGCATTGGAAGCGTGGCTGGCGTTTAAATTCAGGTTTTCCAGTTTTAATCTCCATTTTACAAGTAGCATCTTTAAGATTTCTTTAACATTGTTCAGTTTTAGAAAAATCAACGATTGTTGTGAAGGTACGTCGACATCATATGTGCAGAGCTACTGACCCCAAAGCAACATGGTGGTGGCACAATGGTGCAGTTCTTAAATCTGCTGCCTGGGTTCACTCCTGACCTCTGGTGCTGTTTGTATGCAGTTTGAACATAACATCATGGTTTTCTCCTTGTACTCCAGTTTCCTCCTTCATCCCAAAGATGCGTGTGTTGGGTTATTTGGCCGTTTAATTTGTGTGTGGGTAAGTGCTAGAATCAGGGGGTGAAATGATAAGGGATCAGGGGGTATGGAGAGAAGGCAGGTACAGGATACTGAGCTGGATGATCAGCCATGATCATATTGAATGGCGGTGCAGGCTCGAAGGGCCGAATGGCCTACTCCTGCACCTATTTTCTATGTTTCTATGTTTCTAATGCGCAGAGAATTTAAAAAATGGTATTAATGAAGGTTCAAGAGACAACAGAGGCTGGCAACCAGAACAAAATAAATCCCACAGGAAGGACTCAGTGAATCAGGCGACAATTATGAAGAGAAATGGACAGATAACATTTCAGATCAGGATTAATGTACATTTAGTGTAAATAGGTGGTTGAGGTTAGCATGGACTCAAGTGGGCTGAAGGGCCTATTTCCATGCTGTATCTCTCTCAGATTCTATAACTCAATCTTGGAAGGCATTTGGCGTAGTTGATAGGAATGTGGGGAGGATAAAATGGGATTTGTGTGTGTTTGTATAAATGTTTGCTTGAATGTCAGCACTGACTCTGTGGGCTGAAGGGCCTGGTTCAATGTTGTATGATTCTGACTCTATTTCAATGTTGACCTGCCAGATCTAATAACAAGGACAGAACAAACATTTTGTTTTTCTTGCATCTCCCAGATACAATAAAAAGCTTTTTGTCGCTGATGCAGGAAGCTGCAGATGCTGGAATGTTTGAGAAAAATGCAACGTGCTCGAGGAATTCAGCAGGTCAGGCAGCTGAACAGACTGAAGAAGGGTCCTGACCTGAAATGTCACCTGTTCATTCCTTCCTCAGATGCTGCCTGACCTGTTGCTTTCCTCCAGTACTTTGTGTTTTGTTTTGTTTGTTGAATTTATAAAACTTTGATAAATTTATCATAGCTGTATGACCTCCCCCTTTCAGATACCGAACGGTCTGTCCTCAGCAGAGGCCTCACCTTTGTTCCCCTCAGCCCCCACATCAACGAGTTCCGGGTCCACCATGATGTGGAGCTCTTCTTCCGTCGCCTTCGCCTCCGAGCCTTTTTCCACGGGAAGGAGCCCTCACCACCCAGTGATGACCCCTTCTCCCATCTCCAACAGATCCCCTCCTCTTGGACCCCCTCGGTTGGCCAACTACCCTCACTAGAACTTTTCATCTCCAACTGCCGGCGTGACATTAACCGCCTCAAATTCTCCACTCCCCTGACTCACTCGAAAAAAGCCCTCTCTCCTAGATGCTGCCTGACCTGCTGAGTTACTCCAGCATTTTGTGATACCTTCGATTTGTACCGGCATCTGCAGTTATTTTCCTATACTTAGCTGTGTTCATCAAACTACACTAAGTATCACTTTCAATGGATCAAGGGATTTATTTCAAAGAACTGCAAAGATTACATTGCGCATTAAAATACCTGATTTGGGCTAGTTAATGGCAGGTTTTATGTTTGGTGGTATGCAATTTAGTTTGAGAAAACGTGAGAGGGGTGAAAAACACTTCAGAAAATGGACATAAGTAGGTAACTAATCGTGCTAAGGCAAAATTTGATACTGTGGTTCAGATTAGGCAGTTGATATTGGAACAGTCCTTGTGATTAAATTGCCAGCTGTTGACAGTGCATTGTTAGTATTTATCTGTGCTAATTGCCGCCAAGATAAGAACACAGAAGTCCTGATTTTGCAAGCCGATTGTTATCAATGATATCCTGCTGTGTTCATTAGATCACCACCTTAACCAACCTGATCACCAGATGTCAATGTCTCTACATCGGCGAGACCAAACGCAGGCTCGGCGATCATTTCGCTCAACACCTTTGCTCAGTCTGCCTTAACCAACCTGATCTCCCCGTGGCTGAGCATGTCAACTCCCCCCTCCCACTCCCAGTCTGACCTTTCTGTCATGGGCCTCCTCCAGTGCCATAGTGAGGCCCACCGGAAATTGGAGGAACAGCACCTCATATTTCGTGTGGGCAGCTTACAGCCCAGCGGTATGAACATTGACTTCTCTAACTTTAGATAGTTCCTCTGTCCCTCTCTTCCCCTCCCCTTCCCAGTTCTCCCACTGTCTTCCTGTCTCCACCTGTCTCCTTTCTTTGTCCCGCCCCCCTGACATCAGTCTGAAGAAGGGTCTTGACCCGAAACGTCACCCATTCCTTCTCTCCTAGATGCTGCCTGACCTACTGAGTTACTCCCGCATTTTGTGATACATTAGATCATAAGAGATAGGAGTAGAATTAGGCTGTTGATTAGGCTATGATTGAATGGCGGGGTAGTCCCTTTGCACCCCCGATTTCCGGATTCTCTCCCCATTTATAAAATAGTCTATGCCTTTATTCATACTACCAAAATGCATGACTCCACACTTTGCTACACTATATTCCATCTGCCACTTCTCTGCTCATGCTTCCAACCTATCCAAGTCCTTCTGCAGAGTCCCTGCTTTCTCTACAGTACCTGCCCCTCCTATTTTTATATCATCCGCAAAATGGGCTACAAAGCCTTCAATTCCCTCATCCAAATCATTACGATACAACATGAAGAACAGGGGTTCCCAGCACCAAGCCCTGTGGAACTCCGCTAGTCACTGGCACCAAAACAGAAAAAGCCCCCTATATTGCCACTCCTTGAGAATCCAAAATCGGAGGTGCAAAGGGACTTGGGAGAGCTCATGCAGGATTCCCAAAAAGTCCAATCAGTAGTAAAGTAAGCAAACGCAATGCTAGCATTTATTTTGAGAGGGCTTATATACAAAAACAGGGATGTAATGCTGAGTCTCTCAGGCGCTGGTAGAGCCGCATTTGGAATACTGTGAGCAATTTTGGGCACCATATTTAAGGAGGATATGCTAGCATCCTGAAGGAGATGGTCGAGAGGAGGTTTACAAGAATGATCCTAGGGATGATTGTTGACATATGATGAGCATTCGACGGCACTGGGCTTGTACTTGCTGGAGTTTAGAAGAATGAGGAGAGACATTGAAATGTACTGAATAGTGGAAGTCTTGGATAGAGTGAATATGGAGAGGATATTTCCACTAGTGGGAGAGTCTAGGACTAGAGGTCATAGCCTCAGAATTAAAGGACG
The DNA here is from genome assembly GCF_053455715.1 of Rhinoraja longicauda. Classification (NCBI taxonomy): domain Eukaryota; kingdom Metazoa; phylum Chordata; class Chondrichthyes; order Rajiformes; family Arhynchobatidae; genus Rhinoraja; species Rhinoraja longicauda. Next base: position 34,186,925 of record NC_135965.1, read on the forward strand.
TTCTTTAAGGAAGTGCAGTTGTCAAATGTTATGGGGAGGAGACAGGAGAATGGGTTAGGAGGGAGAGATAGATCAGCCATGATTGAATGGCGTAGAATTGATGGGCCGAATGGCCTAATTCTGCTCCTATCACATGATCTTATGATGTTATGATGAGGGGGGACCTCATGTAAACTTACCAAATAGTGAATGGCTTGGATAGAGTGGAAATGGAGAGGATGTTTCCACTAGTGGGAAAGTCTAGGACCAAAGGCCATAGCCTTAGAATAAAAGGTACCTTTAGAAAGGAAATGAGGAAGAATTTCTTTAGTCAGAGGGTGGCAAATCTGTGGAATTCATTGCCACATATGGCTGTGGAGGCCGTCAATGGACATATTTAAGGCAGAGATTGACAGATTCTTGGCCAGTTAGGATGTCAGGGGTAATGGGGAAAAGGCAGGGGAAAGGGGTTGAAAGGGAAAGATTGATCAGCAAGATTGAATGGCGGAGTAGACTTTGACGGGCCAAATGGCCCAATTCTGCTCCTAGAACTTATGAACTTTTTAAGCATTATTTTTAAAACCATTTAATCATTTTAAAACTTTTAAACTTTTTTGAGTGATGTTATTTTTTATTGTTTCTTGTGTGGTTTAAAATGTAGCTTCTGGCATGCTCAGGACATCAGTGATGCCAGATTTGCAGATTTACCAGACTGGTGAATGTTAATCCCAATACTCCAACACACTTTTAATTAGCTTTAAAAAAAAGATTTAATAAAGTAGAATAATATATTGTGTATAGAACCTGCAGGGTTCAAAGGGAGCTCGGGAAGCTGACCTTTGAGCTTCATGGAACTACGAGAACTGTGGCTCTGGTGAGTGGAAACAGTGTGGTAAATATTGACCTAAGATAGACACAGAGTGCTGGAGTAACTCAACGGGTCAGGCAGCATCTCTGGAGAAAAGGAATAGATGACGTTTCGGGTCAGAATCCTTCTTCAGACTGAACAATACAGAGGTTGGGGGGGCAACTGGAGGCAAGAAAAGGCAAGGCCAGGCCAGAACAAATCAGAGCCAGCAACAGATGACCTCATGAAGGGAGGAGCCCATAATGGCCCATTGTTGGCTGGGGACAATGTGCTAACGAGAGGGATACAAGGATGCGAACTGTGGAACTGGTAGGACGGTGGTGTAGGGGGGAGGAGGGAACGCAGGAGTTGGGAGAAATTAGAGAAATATGACCTGCTGCGCCAGTTACCAAACCACTGGAATTTCTGAATCATCAGGTATTATGAGATTTTACTGTATTAACCTTCAGGTCATTGATGCAGCAGTTGAAGATGATTGGATCTGAGGAACTCCAACAGTGATATCCTGGCGCTAATGCTATTGAAACCACATATGCTTCTGTTAAAGAGTGACTTGAATCAGTGGGGAGTATTATTCCTACTACAATTAATTTCACGTATCACTTGCCAGGCTTTTTCTTCCCCCCACCCCCCCTCCGCCATAATAATCAGTTTGAAGAAAGGTCCTGACCCAAAATGTCACCCTATCCATTCCCACCACAGATGCTCCATAACTTGTTGAGTCACTTCAGCTTAGTTTAGTTTAGTTTAGTTTAGAGATACAACGTAAAAACAACCCTTCGGCCCACCAGGTCCACGCTGACCAGTGATCACCCCTTTACACTAGTTCTATTCTACACATTTGGGGCCAATTTACAGAAGCCAATTTACCTAAAAACCTGTGTGTCTTTGAGATGTGTGAGGAAACCGGAGCACCTGGAAAAAACCCCACGTTGTCACAGGGAGAACGTACAAACTCCGTCCAGACAGCACCGGTTGTCGGGATCGAACCCCGAGCTCTGGCACTGTCCCCTTTTTGTCAACAATATTTTTTTGTGCGCTTTGCTGCAGATTCCAGCATCTACGCCAGTCCAATTCTGCTTCCATTTCCCCACCCATGCTGAAACTGCACCAAAGTCCAAAGGACACCATGCTTTAGCTAGGTGCCTTGGTGAATATTTCCCATTATTTTGGTTTCAAGGCTAGGAACTGGTGAAAGACAATCTGCAGCTCATTTGAGGGAATGTTGCTGTGCCATTAGGCAGAAGTGGTCAGAGGAATAGCATCACTTTCTTCCCTTCATTAAGTCTGGCAGCTCATGAAATGATCTCAAATTAAGATGACCTCTAATTAAGGAGTAAATAAGCAGCTGACAAATTAATCTGGCAGATCTGACATCTATTTCCATTCTACATAAGACAAAAAGTGCAACAGAGCTCTCTTTCCACTTCTGTTCCGCAGCACTCATTAATTTTTCTCATTTTTCCTCTGCCGTAAAAGTGTGTGTTTGGTGTTTGGTGAAAGCTATCACTGGTTATAATAGTGAGATCATTAGCTCCCCTTTGTTGCCAGACATCACAATGCATTGCTGGTTTCTGAAATAACTTGGCGATCAGAAGGCTGGAAGGGATTGTTCAATGCAATTTAAATTCATTGATCCTTAATACAGTATATTAATTAATAGATCAATAATGTTAAATTAAAGGAATATGATATTTGTGTTCACTTCACTGGTGTCTGTAGTTACCATTCCTTGTCCTTTGCCTTTGGGGGTGGCACGGTGGCGCAGCAGTAGAGTTGCTGCCTTACAGAGCCAGAGACCTGAGTTTGATCCTGACTCTGGGTTCTGTCTGCACAGAGTTTGTACGTTCTCCCCATGACCACGTTTTCTCCGGGTGTTCCAGTTTCCTCCCACACTCCATAAGACATACAGGTTTGTAGGTCAATTGGCTTTGGTAAAATTGTAAATTGTCCCTAGTGTGTAGAATAATACTAGTGTACGGGGTGATCATTGGTCGGTGAGGACTCGCTGGGCCGAAGGGCCTGTTTCCGTACTGTATCTCTAAGCTAAACTAAACAAATGATTTGTAACCTTTTTTTAACAGTAGCCTGATGTTTAATCAAGTTAAATATATAGTTAACAATAAGTCAAACACAAAACCATTATTAAATTATAACAATGGAAAGTAGGTTTTACAATGGGAAGCCTCATAAATTAATTTTAATCTGGTAATCTCCTGACAGTAATATTTCAAATGATATCACATCTCGAGTCTATCTTCCACTGTTGCAGATTTTGTGACCTTATTCAGAGTTGGATTGTAACTCAGTCTCATATCATGAATAAAATTTCTGGGACAGAGTTTGTCGTTTCAATGCATTACACAGAATCTTCTTTTCTGCTTTAATCATTTCACCTTGTCTCTAATCAAGGTCTCACAGTTCTGAGAAGGAGAAACACAATTCTGCTCATAATGAATGTAAGTGTCCATTAATATTTTAGCGTTCTATTTGATATTCTGCCAGAACCTGCTTTCAGTGACAAACTGCACTTCGTTGTTGATCTATGTGATATGTCTGTCCTTTGCTTTTGTGAATTCAGTGTTGTTGACTTGGTGACAGGTATCATATTAATCCTGAATGATAAGGTCCTGCCATTGATAGTGCTTTGTATAATGTAGTTGTGTTACATGGGAAGTAGCAAGCCAAATACGTGAAACAGCATTTGAAGCGAGCTGAATCATCCCCATTTCAACTGACTGTCAACATTGTCAAAAACAATGAGACTATGTTGGGAATACTGTAATTCCCACACAAATCTATTAACATATTCTGGCCCATTGTGACTAAAGATATTGCAGGGTGTTTTTTTGTTCTCCCCATTTTATGGTCTGAATTAAATCACACTGGATTCTGGTATTCCATTTCCACCATTGCCACAACAATGAAAATTGGCAACGTTTGTCACAAAGATGTTACTTTGTTCTTATTAATATGTTTATTTCTGTCCATTATGTCTGCTACATCAGCTGTAACCAGAGGCATCAAGACTTTCCTAATTACTTATCAGGCTGTACTGTTATGGTTTACCATGGGATAATATTTTATTTTCCACATGTTATGCTGACAATACTTCCCACTTACCAGTGTCATTAAATATTGCTGGAGTGGAAACATAAATCATACTTCTTGACTCGTAGGGTCTCAATACATTTATCATGTGCTTTAAAATGTGTACAGATGTTACTAAATTATTAGGACAATTCATTTTACAAGGACCAATGGTGTCAGGTGGTGCTTTGTAATGTGAGAGTTGTGCTCCAAACTGATTCAAGTTGACCAGTTGCAGATATTGAAAATGTTCAGAATGAATGTTCAGAAATGATTCACAAGGATCAATTGCTCCTGATAAACCAGGAAGGTGCAACTAGTAAAGACATTGCTTCAAATAGTAAAGACATTGCTAATAAATTAAGAATTTCAAATTAAAATCTTATCTTTATCTTTCATCAGAGATTAAAGTCTGTTGGAGTTTGGACGCCTTGAGTTGATTTCACTATTTGTTTTAGGAATGAGCCCGAAATTTATCAAAGCCTTTTTTCAATAGGGATTAAAAATAGAAACCTTCACTGAACAACAAAACTAACCATTCTTCCTTTCACATGATTCGGTTTTCCATTAAATGAGGAAAGGAACAAACATTGAAGATGTATGGGGAAAAATGCACCCCGATAACTGACTGAGATTCAGGTGTATGGTAGATAGCATAATGACTGGTTGCATCGCAACCTGGTTCGTCAGCTCAAATCCCCAGGAACGAAGGAGATTATAAAAAATGGTGGACCTTCCCACTTTCATGGGTTCTGACCTCCCCACCATTGAAGGATCTACAAGAGGCACTGTCTCCAAAAGGCAGCCAGCATCATCAAGGACCCACACCACCCTAGCCATGCTCTCTTTTCACTCCTGTCATCAGGAAGAAGGTATAGGAGTAGGAAAACTGTAACATCCAGGTTCAGGAACAGTTTCTTCCCAATGACCATCAGATGATTGAATACTACAAACTCCAACTAAACACTGACCTATGAACTGCCTTGTTTGCACTGGGGACTTTGGGCAAAGTCCCCTGGGGACTAAGACATTATTGAACAGGTTTATGTTTGTTCATTATGTTATCTATTGAATACTGTGTCTATTAACCTGTTGTACTGCTGCACAGAATTTCATTGTTCCATTCCAATACATCTATATACTAAAGCTCTCATTTGTTTGTTTGTTTGTTCCTGAACTACAGCCAAAATGGTGCATGACAGTGCGACAATTTTAGGCCCACTTTACTCACCGTCATCTCTTTGATGCTAATGGAAGAAGTTTCATTGAAATTGGTGTTATATTTTAAAAGTTATTCACATTTTAAAGTTTAAATCTATCTCCCAGGGAAGGAGGGGGCAGGGAGGGGGAGGAGGGAGGATAGGGGGGATTGAGGGGGATGGAGGGGGGGGAGGGGAGGGGGTAGGGGGAAGATAGGGGGAGGGGGATTGGGGGGAGGGGGGAAGATGGGGAGGGGGAAGATAGGGGGAGGGGAGGGGGAAGAGGGGGGGTGGGAAGAGGGGGGGAATGGGACGGGGAGGGGGAGGGAAGGGGGGTGAGGGGGAGGGGAGAGGGTGCTGCACCAATGCAGGAGAGGTTTTGGGCCCAACGGGTGCACTTGGTCTAGTATGATAATAAAACACTCCTGACCCTTGACATTTACAATAACTTTGAACCAGAATTGTGCCTTTTAGGTAACTCGAGAATTAGTTTGCATGAACCTTCTTATGTTGGTCCTGTCTCGTCTTTGTCGTTGGTTCCAATTCAGCTTCATGTATTGTGATCCATAACAAGATGTAATAAAATTCCTTGTTCACATGAAAACTTCAACAGAACAATGACAAGTGCAAAAACAGCAGAATGGTGCAAGATTGAACTGCAAAAACATAGTAGAGCAAAAGAAAATTAAAGTACAATAGTGTAATAAATAAATGAACTAGAGTTAAGAGTGAGAGTACGTGCAGGTTCAACCAGGTAAGGGTGGAAAGTGGAGCCTGATTAGGCTGCATTTGGAGTATTATGTTCAGTTCTGGTCCTCACATGACATTGTAGCGACCACAGGGATTGGTCCTGAGAGTCAAACCCTCGGATTGGCCAGCAAGGTCACATCGTGGTGCGACCACAGGAATTGGTCCTGAGAGTCGAACCCGCTGATTGGCCAGCATGGTCATGTGGCGGTTTTGGGGCCCAAAACCAGGCAGTGGGAAGAGAACTTCGATATGAACAGTTTGAGTTAATGGTTGTCTGTAATCTCATTTGTTATCCTTTGTAATTGAATATTGCTGCTGCAATAAACTTCTTTAACAAGGTACAAGCCTCCAGACTCGCCATATTGGTGACCCCGACGTGATCTAGCCGATCATCTACCATGGAGGGACAAGACACCCCTGCTTTGGTTCTAACGCCCGGCGTACCGCAGCTAAACGCGGTCAGCGTTCATCTTCCTCCGTTTTGGGCGCATCAACCACAACTTTGGTTTGCCCATGCTGAAGCTCAGTTCCACCTGAGAAACATCTCGGTGGACGAGACAAAGTATTATTACCTGGTCAGCGCTCTACCGCCTGAGACGTCCGCGCGGGTGATGCAGTTCATCACCTCCCCTCCTGCAGACGGCAAGTACGAGGCGCTGAAGGTACTCTTGCTTCGAACCTTCGGATTCAGTAGGCATGATCGAGCTGAGAGGCTTATGCACCTGCCGGATCTCAGAGATCGGCTGCCGTCCGCCCTCATGGCCGAAATGTTGGCGCTGGCAGGTGAGCACAAGGATTGCCTCATGTTCGAGCAGGCATTCCGAGAGCAACTTCCAGAAGATGTTAGGCTTATGCTCACGGATTGTTCTTTTAAGGACCCCGTGGCATACGCGGAGAAAGCCGATGCGCTCATGGCGTCCAAATCGAAAAAACACAGTTCGATCAACAGGGTCTCGGCACCATTAGGCAGCCCACAGCGGCACCAAGATGGCGCCGCGACTCCCGCCATTTCTTCAAAACCCCGCCAAAAAGATCCGCACAAGCGCGGCTGGTGTTATTATCATCTGTGATGGGGTGGAGAAGCCCGCAACTGCCGCTCGCCTTGCACCTTCTCGGGAAATGCCTCGGCCGATCGTACATAGAGGCGGTTGCGATTGGCCAGAACCGACGCCTCTATGTCCGAGATCGATTCACGGACACAGAATTCTTGGTCGACACGGGAGCCATAGTCAGCATCGTGCCGCCGACCGACCTCGAAGCCCGATCGGGTAAGAGAGGGCCTACCCTCATCGCGGTTAACGGTAGCCCCATCCGCACGTATGGTACACGGGCAATGTCTCTGGCTTTCGGCATCCGCACATACGAATGGTCGTTTATCGTCGTGGAAGTCGGTCAGGCGATCCTGGGTGCAGATTTCCTCTGGGCCTTTTCACTAGTTCCCGATGTCCGAGGTAAAGGCCTTCGACCCTCCGCTAGCAGCGATGAGCCCGCTGCTCCACCGCCGGCCACCCCGCCCAGCCCGACTGTCCAGGCCGTTGTCGCGGCCTCCGGCCCGTATGCTGCGGTCCTGGCTGAGTTTCCGGAGCTGCTCGTTCAGCGTTTCGACGCCCCTTCTGCCCGGCACGGCGTTGTCCATCACATTCCCACCGAGGGGCCCCCCGTTTTCGCTCGGGCCCGCAGGTTGCCGCCGGACAAACTGGTGGTGGCACGTGCAGAATTCCAGAAGATGGAATGAATAGGCATTGTCCGTCGGTCCGACAGCCCGTGGGCCTCTCCGTTGCATATGGTCTCCAAAGCATCTGGGGGGTGGAGACCATGTGGAGATTACCGACGCCTTAACGCCGTCACCACGGCAGACCGCTACCCCATACCACACATCCAGGACTTCTCGTTTGGGCTGGAAGGTGCCATGGTATTCTCCAAAATTGATTTGGTGCGGGGCTACCACCAGATTCCTGTGCGTCCGGAAGACATACCAAAGACTGCCACGATCACTCCGTTCGGGTTGTTCGAATGGTTGCGTATGCCTTTTGGTTTGAAGAACGAGGCACAGGCTTTCCAGCGGCTTATGGACCATGTTGGTCAGGATTTGTCTTTTGTTTTCATTTATTTGGATGATATCCTGGTTGCCAGTCGCTCGGAGCAGGAACACCTGGTCCATTTGCGGACCGTGTTCCAGCGGCTTCAAGACCACGGGCTCATCATCCACCCCTCTAAGTGTCAATTTGGCCTCCACTATTGATTTCTTAGGACACCGGATCACCTCTGCCGGCGCCACTCCTTTGCCCGAAAAAGTGGAGGCTGTCTGTGCCTTCCCGCGACCCACCACAGTAAAGGGGTTGCAGGAGTTCGTGGGCATGGTGAATTTCTACCATTGGTTCATACCGGCAGCGGCACGGGTCATGCGTCCACTCTTCCAGTGTCTCGCAGGCAAACCTGTCGAGTTGGAGTGGTCCGCGGCCGCTGAGACGGCCTTTGAGGCAGCTAAAGTGGCTCTGGCAGACGCCACCATGCTCGTCCACCCAAGCGCCTCCGCCCCCACGGCCCTGACGGTCGATGCGTCGGACGTGGCGGTGGGAGGGGTTTTGGAACAGCAGGTGGATGGCAGTTGGCAGCCCTTGCCGTTTTTCAGCCGACAGCTTAATCCGGCTGAGCTGAAGTATAGCGCCTTTGACCGAGAGCTTCTGGCTCTCTATTTAGCTGTCCGCCACTTTAGGTATTTTCTAGAAGGCCGCCCATTTGTGGCCTTTACGGACCACAAACCATTGACTTTTGCTTTTTCGAAAGTGTCCGACCCATGGTCGGCCCGCCAGCAGCGGCACCTGACTGCCATCTCAGAGTTTACTACCGATGTCCGACACGTCGCGGGTAAGCTTAATGCCGTTGCTGATGCCCTGTCCCGGCCAGCCATTTCCCCAATTTCAGCGGTGGAATGCGAGGTGGATTTCCAGGAGCTTGAGGAGGCACAGCGCCTGGCAGACACTGCCTCAGCATACCAGTCCACCATATCGGGGTTGAAGTTGGCCCAAGTGGCTTGCGGGCCTGCGGGTACAAAAGTCTGGTGTGATGTTTCCCTTCCCCGCCCTAGGCTGGAGGTGCCGGCCGCCCTTCATGGGCTGGCGCACCCGTCCATCCGCTCCACCTCTGCCTTAGTGGCCGCTAGGTTTGTGTGGCATGGCCTGCGGAAACAAGTAGCCGCTTGGGCCCGTTCCTGTGTTCCCTGCCAGACCGCTAAAGTTCACCGGCATGTCCAACCTCCGGTGCAGGAGTTTGCGGTCCCTGCGGTCCGTTTTTTTTCATATTCACGTTGATTTAGTTGGGCCTTTACCTTCCTCCAGGGGCTACACTCACCTACTCACTGTGGTTGACCGATTTACCCGTTGGCCGGAGGCCTTCCCGTTATCCGACACCTCCGCCGCCTCTTGTGCCCGGGCCCTGGCCCTCCATTGGGTGGCCCGTTTCGGTGTTCCGTCCGTCATTACCACCGACCGGGGGTCCCAGTTCACCTCTGCCCTTTGGGCTACGTTTGCGGAGCTGTACGGTTCCCGGTTGCAGCAGACCACGGCGTACCACCCACAGGCTAATGGGCTCGTGGAGAGGTTTCACAGGCAACTTCAGGCGGCCCTCAGTGCGCGGCTGGACGGCCCTGACTGGGTAGACCAGCTCCCCTGGGTCATTTTGGGCATCCGTACTGCTCCTAGGCAGGATCTCGGAACTTCGTCCGCGGAACTGGTATATGGCTCGCCACTCAGAGTGCCCGGGGATTTCCTTCCGGAGTCCTCTGGTCAGCAGCCTTCGGTTCCGTCGGTTTTAGCATCCCTCCAGGCGCGAGTGGGTTCCCTGGCTCCGGTTCCTACTTCACGTCACGGGTGTTCCATGGTGCACGAACCGCCTGCCTTGAAGGGCTGTGAATTTGTGTTTCTGCGTAGAGATGCCCATCGTTCCCCGTTGCAGAGGGTCTATGAAAGACCGTTCCGCGTGTTGCGTAAAGGGACGGTCACCTTCACCTTGGATGTTGGGGGCAGGAGTGAGCTCGTCTCGGTGTCCAGGCTCAAACCTGCGCACTTGGATCAGGACCGCCCTGTCCTGGTCGGCCAACCGCCTCGGCGGGGCCGTCCTCCTGCAATTCCACCTGATCCGGGACCCCCTGCTCCTGTGGTTCCTGCAGCCCCTCTCCTTACTCGTTCTGGTCGCGAAATCCGGCTCCCTGCTAGGTTCTGTACCTCGGGTTCTGGGGGGGGGTCATGTAGCGACCATAGGGATTGGTCCTGAGTCGAACCCTCGGATTGGCCAGCAAGGTCACATGGTGGTGCGACCATAGGGATTGGTCCTGAGAGTCGAACCCGCTGATTGGCCAGCAAGGTCACGTGGTGGTTTTGGGGCCCAAAACCAGGCAGTGGGAAGAGAACTTCGATGTGAACAGTTTGAGTTAATGGTTGTCTGTAATCTCATTTGTTATCCTTTGTAATTGAATATTGCTGCCGCAATAAACTTCTTTAACAAAGTACAAGCCTCCAGACTCGCCATATTGGTGACATGCAATTAATGGACAATGGGAAGTGTGGGAGAACAAAGGACAATGGGGACCTGGAGTGGGGGAACCAGTGTGGGTGGAGGGGAGGGGAGGGGAGAACAAAAGGAGGAGCCGGCATGCTTTGTAACTTTGTCAGCACCGTAGGTGGCTATGATATACAAAATCAAGAAAGTATACAAAATCATGAGAGGAATAGATCGGGTAGATGCACAGAGCCTTTTGCCCAGAGTAGGGGAATCAAGGACCAGAGGACATGGGTTCAAGGTGAAGGGGAAAAGATTTAATACGAATCTGAGGGGTAACCTTTTCACACACAGGGTGGTGGAGCTGCCAGAGGAGGTAGTTGAGACTGGGACTATCCCATAGTTTAAGAAACAGTTAGACAGGTACATGGATAGGACAGGTTTGGAGGGATATGGAGCAAGCGCAGGCAAGTGGGACTACTATAGCTGGGATATCGTTGGCCGGTGTGGGCGAGTTGGGCCGAAGGGCCTGTTTCCACCTGTTTACACACTGTAACACTCTATGACTCGATTACTCTATTTGTATACATTGGGTATGCAAGCAAAGAATTTCACTGTGCCTAGTCACATGTGACAATAGAGCATTCCATTCCTGTTCCACTCCAAGATGTGGAGGCTTTGAAGAGGTTTATGGAATGCTGCCTGGATTAGTGGGTATTAGCTGTAAGCAGAGACTGGGCAGATTTGAATTGTTTTCTCTGGAGCATCAGAGGTTGAGGGTGACCTGATAGAAGTATATAAAATTATGAGAGGCATAGACAGGATGGACAGCCGGAATCTTTTTTTTGCAGAGTATAAACATCGATGACTTGAGGGCTTGGCTTTAAGATCAGAGGGACAAAGTTTAAAGAGATGAGAAAGTGAAGTTTCTTTTTATGCAGAGAGGGGTAGGTGCCTGGAACATCCTGCTGATGTTGGTGGTGAAGTAAATATGATATGATACTTAGGAGGCGTTTAGATAGGCACATGGGTTTGTAGGAAACGGAGGGATGTGGATATGCAGGCAGAGGAGATTAGTTTAAGATGGCTTTCTTGTTTGGCATGGAAATTATGGGTGGAGGGCCTAGTTCCTGTGTTGTACATACTAAGTTCAATACTGTAATATCTTGGTCAAAAGGGCTGGAGACCGTGTGATCCAAAAAAAGTTGGCAAATTAGATCCAAAATTGGCTTGGTTAAAGGAAACCGAGGGTGATGGATGAGGGATGCTTTTTTGATTGAAAGCCTGTGATCAATGGTACACCACCAGGGTTGGTGCTGGGATCCCTGCTGCTCGTTATAAACATTAACCAAAGTAAATGTAGGAAATATGACTGGCAAGTTCGCAGATGACATGAAATTAATGGTGTTGTTGATAACAAGGAGGATAGTCACTAATATTGCTTTGCTGGTAAATTGAACAGAACCATGACATACAGAATTTAAGCCTGAGAAGTGGGACATGTTGTATTTTGGGTGGGAAGGGGTAGAATAGAACTTGTTGTCTTTATCATTGTATTCATTATTACTGTATAAATATTGTTTACTCTCTGAGCATCATATGAACAAAGAATTTCTTTCCACCCTGGTGTACATGACAATAAAACAATCTGAATCTCAGCACAGTGCTGACTGGACATCATTTTCAGATTAAGTATCCATTTAGTAAAATAAAACATAGCTGGTTAAAGCCAGTTCCCCTTAAAAGCGAAATACCTCATATTAATAAAACATGCAATATTCCTTAGCCATTTGTTTTCTAAATAACCCTGCTACGCCTAATTGTTAATCATTGTAATGGGGAAAGTCTGTGTGGTTACAATATGACTGTGGCTTGCAAATTGGATTTCTTAAAGAAAAACAGAGGAGAAAAATATTCCAACCATTTTTAGGTATTGATTATGATGGAAAGTAGTACTTCAGCACTTAGGAGCAGATGGAAAGTCAAATAAAACCTGAATAAATTTCAATTGCTGACAACACATTTATACTTGAGGTGGAATACACAGCATCAATCATGCCTTCAGTGTGACAACACAGAACCCTTAAAAATAAAGTAGCAAATAAATTAACAGTAATGTTACATGTTTGTCTGAATCAGCCAATGTTTTGAATCGATGGCCTTGGAGAAAATAGGGTGGAAAATTTAATTTACTTACAGCACTTGTAATACTTGCTTAATGTTCCACTCAAATCTATTTCTTAAAGGGATCGTGTCTGTATGACAATGTTTAGCACAAGGTAAATTCCCATATTCAATTACAAGCAACAATTATACAACTGGAGTTTGGGAAGACTAATGCCATCTATTTTCCTTAAGGGCACATTTCAGTTATTTAGTAAAATGTAAGTTTGACTTTAGGAAAGATTATATTGAAAAGTTAGTTGAATTCAGTGTAGTTTAGAGATACTAGGGACATTTTTTTACATTTACACCAAGTCAATTAACCTAACCTAATAGTACGTCTATGGAGTGTGTGAGGAAACCGAAGATCGTGGAGAAATCCCTTGCAGGTTACGGGGAGAACGTATAAACTCTGTACTTTGTATAAACTCTGTACTATCAGTTTTGTTTCTTTTCTCAACAATTGAAAGGAGTAACTGTTCATAAAGAAAAATAAGGTAACAAATGCACTGAAACGTCATAGTTACTTTTTTTTACTTTTCAGCGAAGCTATTGAACAACATTATATCATGTGGAACTCTCTTCCAAAATAATTAGAATGCTGCATTGATTTAGTTTTCAAATCTGACATTAATACACTTATGTTCGACAAAATGATTAAGAGACCCTGCAGGTGAATGTTGTTCAATTATAAATGCAATGATCTAATTGACTGACAAAATGCACCCAACGTGTTCAAAGACCTACATGAACTGTTTCATTGCAAAAGAACAACTTGACAAGGGTCAAAATACCTTTCTGAGCATTTCCAAGGGAACTCATAGGCTGTTAGTTGTATCTAGAGATAGAATCTCCAGGTTAGATTTCACATTGGAGTTTCCAGAAACAGCAGAAATCCAACAGAAATCCAAATCCATGGGGAAAAATGGCTATTTATGCAGTTATACCGAAGTTATTGGACTGAAATCACAGTATCAACTCTTGAGTTGTGGTGACAAGGAAAGCTTAACACAACCAATAGTGAATGTAGAAACAAGAAACCTCAGATGTTGGTATCTCAAGCAAACCAGAAAGTGCTGGAGGAACTCAACGGGTTTGGCAACATCAGTTGTGGAAATAGACAGATAACGTTTCGGGTCGGGACCTTTCTTCAGACAATGTTGTCTGACCCACTGAGTTCTTCCAGCACTTGTGTTTAGTTCCAGTAATGAGCGCCCTTGGGATGGAGAAAAGAAAATCAAGAGGAAATTCTACTCCTGTTAATAACCAGGGCAAGGGGATTTGAATTTGACATCAAATATGCTGTGAATGTATTGTTTATTGTTTCTGATTAACTGTTTGCATAATCACTGCCTAACAGCAGTCATACATAGACCTGAACAATATTACCTGCTTTTCTCTCCCTGATAGAGAGCAATTACCATTCGACTTTGAAAGGAAACCTGAAGTCTTTATCAACACCTTGTCACTTATTGTATTTGATGATTCATTATGGTATGATAACAGTTTACTGTGAACAAGATGCAAATAAGTGAACATTTTATCAGATAGGTAACTTATTTACCATGGAGACACAAGGAACTGCAGCAGTTCGAATTGTTGCTATTTACTGTTTTTGCCTATTGTTCATTCTCCAAACTGAAAACACTTGTTAATCAACCCTTGCCAGCAAAAGTCTGTGCTGATGCCAGATATTAATTTCTATTTTTATTTCCATTTTCACATCTGGATTTTTATAACTAAAATGTTAAAACTATTTTCTGTTATCTGGCGCTGAAGTCCCAAATCCCTTTCTTGAACTGTTCATTTCCCCTCATTTGAAGCATGAACAATCGACCTCTCTGTTATGTATTGTGCGGAGCGAGAACAACAGCAGTGTAAATATAAAACGCGAGTTTACTAAATAACGTGGAACATCATTGTGCCTGAGCACCTTGTACAAAATGGCTGCTTACAATCCGGCCTTTAACCCGGCGAGCACCATGCGAGTCACGCGTACCGTCCAACAGTTGAACGGTGCTAATGATTCAATAGACAATAGGTGCAGGAGTAGGCCATTCGGCCCTTCGATTCATTGCGCATCTGCGTACCTGTGAGGTTCCTGGCCTGTAGGGGTACGGCCATGTAAGGTGACCATTCGATACAGTTCATCCTCCATCCCTATTCACCTAAGTTTATAATTGCTCTCCAAAATCTTTGTCGTCGCTTGGCATTATCTTCCCATACTGTTCTGAATATTCCCGAGTACAGCTTGTAATTTTAGCAATACTTCATAAACGCAAGTATTCAGTGACAGTTTGTTTTTATTATGAGTCGAAAACATCCGATTCTCTCCCAGCGAGAAAATTTTGCATTTCATTATAGTGCCGATATGACATTCTCATTAATGTATCTATTTCCATTATGGCTGCTCAAAATAAGTATGTGGTTTAAGATTGCTATTTTGCTCCCGCAATTATAATTGCAAGGTTGTTGGGAAGCATCGTCAGACTCTGATATTTGAGAGTTTAGAGCAGGAATGGAAGTAGATTTGTAGTCAGGACGGCAACCTTGTGTATATGTCTGTCAGCATTTACGACGCTAATGAAAATTGACGTTTGCGGAATTAAGAGACTTTATGAAATAGACACAATGCCACAGAATGGTTGGCAAGCTCATAAATAATGCATCAGAAAATGTGTCACGGTCAGTTGCTTCTCTGTGCTGGGAGAAAAGATTGGGAATTGAGGACTTTGTTGTGCTCAGATTGAGTTTTCAGACCCAAGCCTTAACAATGCATTGCTTATAAAGCAGCATTGCTTTGATCTGACCCACGAGAACACAGACATGAGACGCGGCATAACTCTGCCATCTAGGCTGGCACTCTAGTGCATTGTACTGCTGAAGAGGTGCATTGTTGGAGTTTCAGATGATATGTTAAACCAAGGTACCATCTGTCCTGTCAAATATATATCAATGAATATAAAAAAACACATGACATTATTTTGAAGGGGCAGCACCGTGGCTCAGCGGACGAATTGTCGCCTTACAGTGCCAGTGTCCCAGGTTCGATCCTGACTACGGGTGCTGTCTGTACTGAGTTTGTACATTCTCCCTGTGAACGGGTTTTCCCCAGGTCCTCCTGTTCCCTCCCACATTGCAAAGACATACAGGTTTGTAGGTTAATTGGCATCAGTAAAGGTTGTAAATTGTCCCTGGTGTGAAGGATAGCGTACGGAGATCTGTGGTCGGTGCACACCGGGTAGGCCAAAGGGCCTGTTACCGCGCTGTATCTCTAAACTAAACTTTAAAAAAAAGGTTTATCTACAATATCCGCAGTGGTTTATCTACCATTTTTTCCTCATTCAATGTTTAAAAAATAGGATATATGATCATTATCACAATGATTTTTGTTGAGCTTGCCATCTATAAATAAGATGTGTTTTCCACATTGTAATAAATGCAACATTAGTGCCCGGCTGTCTACAAAATAATAATCTACAAAGTTATAAAAGGTAATATATCCATACAAATCTTTCATGTTTACAGAAGGAAATTAGATAATTTTGAATGACAGTGACAGAGCCAAAGTAGTGTGAGTAGAGGACATTATTCATCTTTTTAATTGAATCATTCCTTTGCCATTTATTTTCTCTAGTCTTATTGTTTCCTTTTTCTTGTAATATTCATATAGGGGAATTCTTCAAGATGGGATTTAATCCCATTTGGGAGAGAATGGACTAATTTGGGATAGCCAGCATGGCTTTGTATGGGTCATGTCGTGTCTTACTAATGTGATTGAGTTTTTTGAGGAGGTGATGATGAAGTTTGACGAAGGTAGGACGGTGGATGTTGTATGTATGGATTTTAGTAAGGCTTTTGATAAGGTCCCTCATGATAGGCTGGTGCATAGCACACCCCCTTGAGGAACTTCTGTGGTGATATCCTGTAGCTGGGTTCATTGCCATCCAACAACCATAACCACTTGCTTTAGTGCAACGTGCAATTCTAAACATGAAAGTGCCTTTGCCCTGCTGTCCATCGACATCAATGTACAAGAGCTGCTTGATGCTGCACTTGGTCACATGCTGCCTCATTATTGACAAGCACCGACACTCTCATTCTCACTTCTTGTAGCCTCCTCTGTGAGCGGCCCTCAAGAAAATAAAACTGCGCATTAACAAACGGGTTTCTGGGAGTAGGTGCTGCATAATAGCAGCACATTCCCTCCTTTTGCTGATGATAGTGAGTAGGACAGGATGAGCAATAATGAACTTGATTGGATTTGTTTGTATTTTGTGGTCTGGCCAACTTTCCACATTGTTTGTCATTTGTGATGGTTGACTTTCTGACCTATAGACCACCATCAGTGAGCATCCTCCATGATAATTCTCCACCGGTGCCCCACAAGGATGCGTTCTCTTGCTATATTCTGTACACACTAACGACCGTGTGTCCAAATTCTGCTTTAACTCCATTTACAAGTCGGCAGATGATCCAACTGCAATGGTCTGGATCTCGAACAATGATGACGGAGAACAGGAAGGAGATAGCGAGCTAAGTAACATGGTGTCAATATACCAACCTCTCCCTCGTTGTCTGCAAGATGACGGAGCTAGTTATGGACTCCAAGAAACCAAGCGGTGTACATTCCACGTACCAAGTTAAAGTGCCAGGGGTGGGGTTGCTGTGGGGAAATGCACCTAGTGATTTCAACATGAGCACCATGTCCTTGTTCTGAATTATGTTACCCAATTTCAGCTACGGTAACAAATGCACGGTACTTGTACTCTGCTTGGTGACTGACAAGTAATTTGTTCATCACCCCTGATAACTGTGAAAAAAATTTAAATGTTGTGTTGGTACGGGATGAGTTTATACAATGGAGTAATCAAAACCCTAAGAGGAATGAAAAGGACTGGGAATGGGTGTGAAAATGAAGGCCAGGGTCATGGTGGGGTAAATGGGGAAATAGACTTGGTCTGAGAATCGGAGATGAACGGTGTCAAATCTCCCTGGTCTGATCCTAGCAACACAAAAATGAAAATAATAGCTATTCTAGAATTGTTTCCATTCAAGCGACCTCAGTCAGATTTAGTAGTGATGAAGAATTGTTCACTGGCTGATTGGAAATGAAATTGGATCCAAAGAGTAGTGAGGGAAAACAATTGGGAGTTTGCGATGTGATAGAAAGAGGGCCTGAAGGACATTAAGAACATGCTTTTATACCTTTTATGGGATAGAGGAACTAATAATGGTGGTGAGGAATGCACAGATTTTTTTTTGTTTGTTAATTATTTTCTTGATTTGTCTTTTAATTTTTGTCTCACGTCATCTCTATTTTTCTTCACTGATGTGTCTGTTGAGTTTGATTTCCGCCATATGTAAACTCCTCCTAACATTTTGAGTTGGACACCTGGCAGTGTTCATTCCCATAGCTGATCTGACTTTGCACTGAAGTGATATGATTATGTAAATGTTTCACAAGTTTTCATTTAGTCATGTAACGCAAGCACAAAGCGACACCATAAGCACTAAAGGCAATGTTCCAAAGGCATATGACACGATGCCTTGCCGTGTTTTGAACAATAGTAATGGCAATCAGAATTTCTTTTGTCTTATGCTGTGGAAACTGTTCTAACAAACATCGTGTTTTTGTGAAAATGAGGCCTGAAGCCATTGCTTCTCTGTGCCACTGTTCATCTGTTTGCACATTACTGCTTGGCAGAGGCTGCTTTGAGAAACTGGCAGGCTGATGAAAGGAATAGCTGAAAATGTTACCTCGATTTAGTTTATGTAAACTGAAGTGTGGCTCTCTCTGAATTGTTAGTGTGCTACTCCTTCTGGTGCGAGGATATCACTTTGTTGAAGATCACGTAGACCAAATTACATTTGGGCTCCTGTCCTAAATTTATTATTATCATATTCCACATCTATGATATAGAACTTGCCCAATGTTTATCATTTATTCTGGGGAAGGAGAGCAATTCTAAATAATGCACACTTCCCAAAGCAGTAATTTCAGGGGTAACAATATGTTTTTTTTCCTATAATTATTATTGCATTGTATATTTATGAAATGCAAACAAAAGCATCCACCCCGGCCACCGTCTGTTTGTTCATCTGTCCTCTGGTCGACGTTTCAGGTCGATCAAATCCCGAACAAACAGACTTAAGAACAGTTTTTACCCCAGGGCCATACGAGAACTGAACACTACCTTTGCACTAGGCAACACCGTTAAAAAATCTTGTACTTAATATAATTGTATTTAATTGTATTTATGTATTTATTTGTTTTTGCATTTATTGCATATATGTTTGTACGCACCGTCAGGATTGGCTATTTTTTAATTTCGTTGTACTCGTTGCAATGACAATAAATGAATATTATTATTATTATTATTATTATTGTATAGCACACGTGTTTTACATATTAAAGAATTGAATTGTAGTTTAAAATCGATTGTGATCCTGTATAGGATGCCTCACACCTCATGAAGCTCCTGAATGCACAGGTTATGTGCTTGTCACACCATGCCTGAAGCACTCTCTGATGGGAGGGGTGATATAAATCCTCATACAATGCAGAATTGATGCCTCCTCTGTGAAGCTGTTTCCCATACAGTAAATACAACATGGCCACTTGTAGGAAATCGCGTCTGATCAGCAGAAACCAGATCTGCAAGGGGGATTTTTTTTTCAGCAGTCCTCTTTTATTTAATGGGGAGAGAATTTAAAATAATTATATAATATAATAACTTTTATTTAAATAGCACTTTTCATGCAATTTAATGCAGCCCAAAGTGCTTTCCACAAAAAACAAGCACATGTCTAAACAAAGATACATATATAAAAAATAGTAAGGATGTAGACATACAAAGCACAAGTTTATATAAAAATATAACATGTAAAATTGGGAGTGTAAAAGAACAAAGGAAGTAAAATCAGTTAAAAGCTTGAATAAAAAGATATGTTTTTAACTGCCGTTTAAAAATCTCAACTGAGTCGGCGTCTCTCATGGCCCTGGGTAGGGTATTCCACACCTTGGGGCGTAGTTGAAAACGGCTGCTTCCCCAATTTTCTTACTGCTGTGGCATTGAGTGGCTAACAGGCCAGCATCAGAAGACCTGAGCGCTCGAGTCGGGGCATAAGGAAGGAGGGACTCTGTAAGATATGCTGCTCCAAACCCATTTAGGGCTTTGTAGACTATAAGGAGGACCTTATAGTCTATCCTGTATCTTTGACCCCCAGAGTTTGTTGGAGCCAGATGCATTAAAGTTTGGGGCTTCGATCTCCTGGAACATTTGAGATCATGTGGAGTTAAGCCTTTTTGCCTGTGTACAATAAAATCATACTTTAGATAGACACAAAGTGCAAGAGTAACTCAAAAGGTCAGGCAGCATCTCTGGAGAAAAAAGGTTAAGTGACGTTTCAGGTCAGGACCCTTCAGTCCTTCTTTACATCACCTTAATAATTCTTTCCCAAAACTTGAAAGTTAATGGGACAACTATTTTGATCTATCTAATTGAATTCACTCATAATCTTGAACACCTCTCAATGGGTCAAACCTCTGTTCAAACTGATTTGCTCCAAAGGGAGCAGCTTCCCCAAAGCTAATCTGCAATGTATCTTCAGACAGCTTGGCCTATCTGGAGACAGACACAAAATGCTGGAGTAACTCAGCGTGTCAGGCAGCATCTCTGGAGAAAAGGAATAGTTGACGTTTTGGGTCGAGACCCTTCTTCAGACCTATCTGGTCTGTTTCTCAAAGATAGTTTATTGACACATGAACCTAGGTACAATAAAAAAATTTTTGCATGCAGTTCAGTAAAAAGTTCTTACTATAGATAGGCACAATCATATTTAAGTACAAGAATGTAAGATGGTAGATTACACTCTGGCCGTACACAAGAGTCTCCCCATTTCCGGCACCATCTTGCATCCTTCAAGTTCAGAATTGTTAAAAATGTTAGTGTCTTAACTTGGCCATAAAGGCCTGTTGTCCTGTGGCAGCACTGGCTTGGAGTTGCAGCCTGGGTTGGCGATGTTGTCGATGTCCTCCACTGCTGCAGGTCTGAAGAGCTATTGTAATCTATACTGTTGAAGTACCTGTGAAGCCCTTTGGGATGTTTTTCTCTTTTAGTACGATCATTGTATGAGGCCTTTTGAGATGAGACCTCTTTGCTAAGTCCTCCAGCAAGAAACCTGGCATATTGTATGTTAGCCTCTGTACAGGAAAGATTAAATTCCATTTACTTTACTGTATTGGACATCCTCTTTCAAGGGACATTTTATTACATAGAAACATAGAAAATAGGTGCAGGAGTAGGCCATTCGGCCTTTCGAGCCAGCACTGCCATTCAATATGATCATGGCTGATCATCCAAAATCAGTACCTCGTTCTGCCTTTTTCCCCATATCCCTTGATTTCCTTAGCCCTAAGAACTAAATCTAACTCTCTCTTGAAAACTTACCATTTGAATATGAAGAGCCTTAATTACATTTTTTTTCAAGATCTTCTTCTTGTAATGACAACTGGAGAGAGTGTAGAGACTACTACACTGCATATGAGTGATTTGAATTTTGAAACGATAGTGTAGAGTGAGTATAAACAAACCAATAATGGAGAGTTGGAAGCTTTCTGGTATCTCCTTGTATACCCAATATAAAGTGTAGCATGAAGCTAAATATTTTAATTCTCTTTTAATTTAGCTTAAATTGTTTCGAGTTCTAATGCAGGGTAATAATCGAAAGAGAAAATTCATAGTTGAATGATTTTTAATAAAATAAATTAAGAATGAGCTGTGATCTGCATAATACATAAATATGCATAGTTCTCTGCATCAAATAAAAAGTGGCAGGTTGTGATATCAAACTGTCAGAAAGCTGTCATCTGTTGCAAATTTACAGTTTTTAATATAGTTTAAAATGATTCCTTTGTTTAGCTTGGGAAATAAATAGATGGACCAGGCTCATTCTCGATCAAAATTCCAGTATGCTTGTCTTTTGTAAATGGAAGAAGGGAGAGAATGCGATTGCACATTATACCACATCATAGAGCCCTGATTAGATCAATTCAGTTGAACAATGAAACAATCAGCAACAATGGAGAGCTGATTATATTGGCAGCAGAAAGGCTTGCAATGGCAGTACATTCCAGTCTTTCAAAACCAGCATTTCACTGGTAAGAATAACATTTAAAAATAGGATTTCCCCAAATCCCAGCAGTTATTGTATTTCTCTCTGACAATCGAAAGCTTTGAGGAGATTTGCCAGCAAGAAAACTATGTTCTCCATTCCCTCAAAATCAATGGCAATGGATTGCAATGTTCCAATTTGTAGTTTTTATACATACTACAGACAAGGCACAGCAAGTTATAGGTAATATATATATATATACATATATACACACACACTCACATATATATATATATATATATATATATATATATATATATATATATATAACTAACAAATCCCCAAATGGTATCAGTTGGTGCATTTAATTAAAATGTTTTCTAATCAATTTCTATAATATGATATTATTGAAAATGAGAACACAAGATGTCAATATAAGTCAATAATAATCAACTCATTGCATTCCTTGCAAACTGTACTTTGATTAAATGCTTTCTAATAATTTAAGGTTCAACTCCAACAATTTGCAGGTCTTGATTGCATTAATGAACGGTCCTGTGAGCAATATGCAACATGTCAGCTTTTATATCCAGGCTGAGATATGGTAAGTAACATTTGGGCCACCCAAGTGCCAGGCAATGGTGATGTAATACAGAAAATATCAAGCTATCAGCCCCTAACATTTAGTGGTATTACCATCACTGAACCCCCCACAGTAACCTGGAGGTTACCATCGACCAGAAACGGAACTGGAATACCCGTACACACAATGTGGCCATGAGAGCGGGTCAGAGGCCAGGAAGCTTTCCACTGTACATGTGACAGTAAACTAACCTGAAACTGAATCATGTGGCGAGCTACTCGCCTCTTAACTCCACAAAACGTGTCGACTCTACACTTAGTTCAGAGATACAGCGCACCGACCAGCGATCCCCGCACATTAACGTTATTCTACACACACTAGGGACAATTTACACTTATACCAAGCCAATTAACCTACAAACCTGTGCATCTTAGGAGTGTGGGGGGAAACCGAAGATCTCGGGGAAAACCCACGTGGTCATAGAGAGAACGTACAAATTCTGTACAGAGAGCACCTGTGGTCAGGATCGATCCCGGGTCTCCAGCGCCGCAAGCACTGTTATGCAGTAACTCTCCACTGCACCACCGTGGCCGCCACTTGCCTGGATAAGTGCAGCTTCAACAACACTCGAGAACATCAACACCAGATAAGACAAGGCATCCTACCTGGTAGACACCCCCTTCACATCCAATCACTCACTCCACCACAGTGGCAGCAGTTTGCGGCATCTACAGTATTTTTGTTTAGTTTAGAGATACAGCTTTGAAACAGGCCCTTCGGCCCACCGAGTCCATGCCGACCAGCGATCCCCGTACACCGGCACTATCCCTACACACTAGGGACAATTTACAATTCTTACTGAAGCAATTAACCTACAAACCTGTACATCTTTGGAATGTGGGAGGAAATCAGAGCTCCCGGAGCAAACACACGCTGTACATGGGGCAAGCGTACAAACCTCCGTAGATTCAGCTCCCGTAGTCAGGATTGAACCCGGGTCTTTGGTGCTGTAAGGCAGCAACTCTACTGCTGCGCCACCACTATATGCTGCAGCAACGTGCCAAGATTTATTAGACAACACCTTCCAAACACATGACCTTTACCACTAGAAGGTCAAAGGCAGTGAAACTATGGGAACACCACCATCCAAAGGTTGCTCTTCAAGCCCACACCTTTATGGTGTGGGAATATATCGCCATATCTTCATCATTGCCGGTCAAAACACTGAGAATACCTCCCTCACTGCATTGTGGGTATACCTACACCTCAAGGACCGCAGTGGTTCAAGAAGGCAGCTCCCCACCACCTTCTCGAAGGGCAATTAGGGATGGGCAATTAAATGCTGGCTCAGCCAGTCATTCAAGCCCACATCCCTTGAATGAATAAAAAGCATGTAGTTTTCAGGAAAGTTTCTCTACTCTTTCTCTACTGTAAATTTTGCGCATTAATAACATATTTGCAATCGAGTGGAGGTGCTAATATTGGTTATGCTTCAGAATTGCAAACTTTGACTGTAAATGATTAATGATCCACTGGTTCACTAATCAATAGCCTACTATTAACTGTCATTCAATCCTTGAAGACAGTCTGAAGGAGGGTCCTGACCCATTCTCCTGTGGTGCCGCCTGTCCAGCAATTTGTGTCCTTTTGTGCAAGCCAACATCTGCAGTTCCTAGTTTCTACATTTAATCCACGTGCTGAGACTACCTCAGGTTAGAATCTCGGTCTCAGATGTTGTTTCTGACATGTTTATCTACGTTCCCACTGAGTTAGGGCTTATCATCTTGCTTTATAATGACGGTGGAGTGTGGGTTAAGCAGGCCCATGAGGGTGCAGAGTATAGCGGTGTATAATCCTCTTGGTATTACCATGGATGCCCAGTTTTGAATTGAAAGATCTGCTTTTAATCTATTGAATTTTGCATGGTGGTTTACATAAAATAAACTTTGAATTCTCTCTGGCTGGTTTCCCAAATGATGAATAGCCTCTAGTGGGAGCTAGTCCTGTGCAGGAGAAAATTGTGGCAGGGGATAAATGATTATTTTAATAATATCATTTTAAGGAACATTTATGATGGATGGTAGCCATAAATGATAACTGTGTGTTCCATCTATTGTTTTTTGTTCCCATCCTGATGCTTAGTCACAGTTATGCTCATTGCCTTGGTCCCATCTGCTACCAGTAACAAATTTCCTGTGTAAAATTGTAGTGTAGTTACGATACTTTAACACAATAACCCTGATAATACAGCTCTGCATGGATTTCATTTTAAAATGCAACAAATACAGTTTGTGTCACTCGTCACGACGGATAGTTTCAACACGCAGCAGTGGCTGTTGCTTTGAGACACGTAGAGCTGTTCTTCATCAAAACTGGGAGAAAATACATTGGATTTATTGAAACTATGCCAGTTTTTGAGCTGAGTTGTGAGAGAACAGGAACGTTCTGATCCTTGATTTGACGACGGCTCAACGTTAATGGGCATGGTGAGACTGAGCCTGAAGAGCTCGGAAAGGCTGAAATTTCAGATGGAAGGATTTTATTAATGACTTAAAGGACTTTCTCGCACTCGGCAGATGGGCAACCATTTTTTCAAACAGGAGATGGTCAGCTATTGTAAAGATACCGCAACGTTTAAGAAACATTTAGACAGGTAACTATCACAACGATTAAGAAACATTTAGAAAGGTACATGGATAGGGCAGGTTAGAGGAATATCAGGCAAACACAGGCAGGTGCGACGAGTGTAGATGGGACATGTAGGTCGGCATAGGCAAGTTGGGCCAAAGGGCCTCTTTCCACGCTGTATATCTCTATGACTCTATCTGCCCATTGCAGTAACAATCTAAATCACCTTTTTGATGCAAAAACTGCAACGAAGATGAGAATATACTGGACACATTGGGTACTTGTGGAGAAGGAAGCCATTTTGATAGTTTAGGTCAATGGCCTTTTTTATATTTAGTTCGTTTCTCTCTCTCTAGAAGCTCTCTTGACACATTGAGTATTTCCAATATTTTTTCCTGCCCTTATCCTGTTGATACCACTACTCATATCCTGCATGAATTACCATTCAGGGTAATTGTTTAAGAAGAGTATTCGGTGCAAAATCCAACTGAAAAGCAAATGACGTTAATAATCCCACAAGTGAGGATTTTCCGTTTGTTATTGCTTCTTGGCAACTGTGATGGAGCCAATTTTGGGTTACCACTTATTGGTGCATGCCCAATCCTCTACCTGATCTGATATTGTGGACTTATTATTCGGGATCTTCCCATTCTGTTAACTAGTGCATGCTCTTCAACAGACAGATTGTTAACTTGCAACTTTGTCCTTTATACAGTCTGGTTTACTTCAATTCACTGATGAGTTTAGTTTAAAAACTAGTTAAAGACTGACAGCACGGAAGCAGGCCCTTCGGCCCACCAGCGAGACCAGTACACTAGCACTATCTTACACACTAGGGCTAATTTACAATTTTTATCAAAGCCAATTAATCTACAAACCTGTATGTCTTGGAATGTGGGAGGAAACCGGAGAATACCCACCCAGTCATGGGGAGAATGTGCAAACACCGTACAGACAGCACCCATAGTCGGGATCGAACGCTGTAAGGTAGAAACTCTACCGCTGCGCGACCATGCCGTTGAACAGCGTGTTTGTAAAATAGCAGTATAACCTGTGTGAAAAGTGCCAACTGGCCTTGGTGGAGGGGGGGGGGGGGGGGGGGAGTAGGGAGTTGCCCTATGGAGCTCCACATCAGTTGCCCATGAAGTTCTTGCTGCATACTTTAGGATGGAATAATAATCCAGACCGTTGTGGTACACTGTGCACAGGCTCAGCCAATTCTTCATTTGCTTGGCACAAAAAATTCCTCCTTTCAGATACATATATATATATATCCCCAGATGAATCAGTCAAGGTAACACATGAAATGGCTTAGTGAGCATCAAGTGCTTGTGGCAGTGTCTGTACCATCTGCTTCTATTCCTTCATGCTTTATGTCTCCCTCCTGCTCTCTACCCACATTATTCAGGGTGTATCGTACCCAGACTGGCGTTTGTGGGGGTCAGTGTTCCTGCTTTCAAGTGCTGGCATGCGGGCTTGGCACGGTTAATGTTCCTCTGGCCTATCTGGAGAAATAGCAGAACAGAACTCTCAAAGGTTTCCTTGGGAGCAGTTTGCAGCCTTAGTTTTCAATAATGGCAGTAACATGGCACTGGTTCATGGCACTACATTTTGCAGCGAAAAGAAAATCAGTAGGGGATTTTTTTCCAGGAACACTTTTAGCTATTCTCCATAGATGTGGATTTCAGACTAAACATCTTTTGAGTGGCTGGAGCCAGAAATAACAATATGCATCTTCCCACTGCCAGGCTGTGTTCTGGAATAAGCTCAATCATTTGAAGAGCCTAATCGGCCAAACTGAAATCTATTTAGATTTGCATAAGTTTTCTCGGCTCACTAGATTTTGGGCTTTGGTGGAAACATTGGTTCATTTCCCATTTGATATGCCTGGTGCAAAAGCAAGTACAAATATAATGAAAATACACTGCATTATGCTTTCAGTGCTTTGAGAATTCAGCTTCTGACTGACTTCTATTAGTCTGGTTTCTCTCATTTCATAAACACATATAAATACTTTACTTCTAATACACCAGTGTGGACTTTTAGCAACACCTCTACCTGATGACTGAGTCTCATTGTGAACTGTTTTACTGTTTACGGGGGATTCTTTTAATTGCTAGAGAGAGACGTGGTATTTGAAAAATCCCCAAAGGTTGAAATGGTTAATATTAATGATCACCAGATGCTCAAGTTAGTCACCAGAGAACAGCTCAGTTGATAGTTAAACCAAATATTTCTCTTTGAGATTCGAAGATTTGTACTGATTATTTTTATTCACAATCAAAGACAACTGAACAAAAGAACTATCAGAATTATTATTTCTTATCTGGTAATTGTTACTTTGGTGGTTTCAGCTGTTACATTATTTCCAAGCGAAATTTTATTGTTGCACAGTCTTGTGGGATTTTGCATTTAATTATATAATTTATGGAAGTTCAGCACTTAATTAAATGCGGGGTGTGAATAATTATTGCACACTCAATTGGTCTCCATATTGAACTGCACCTGCTGATCATTCTTTTGCTGTTGCAATATAATTTGTTGTTCAAGAATTTTACTTTGCAGCATATTAAATAATTACTCTCCTTGCTGATCTCCTTCGTCTGTCTGTTCATGGGTTGAGACTGTTCGGGGCCTGAGTCGCATGTAATGGCTGAGGCCACATTAACAATCCCACTCAGTTAAAACCTGGTCTTGGAAATGTCGATTCACTGTTGAGAGTTCAGTTTAGTTTAAAGATACAGTGTGGAAACAGGCCCTTTGGCCCACCGAGTCCACACTGACCAGCGATGCCCGCACACTAACATTATTCTACACACACACTAGGGACAATTTACAATTATACCAAGCCAATTAGCCTACAAACCTGCACGTTTTTGGAGTGTGGGAGCAAATGGGTGATCCCAGAGAAAACCCACGCAGCTCACAGGGTGAACGTACAAACTCCGTACTGGCAGCACCCTAGTCAGCATCGAAACCGGATCTCTGGCGCTGTAAGGCAGCAACGCTACTGCTACGCCACCGTGCCTCCCCAGAGCTGATTGACTACAAGTCATCTTAGGTGCTGAATCCAGCCTTGACCACAAGGAGCAAGAGAAAAACAGATGGAGGTTAATGCCAGCAGAAAGACAGGCTTAGCCAATGACCCCCAGCAAGACCATTACTGAAGGAAAAGTCAGGCAGCTTCATAAGGTGAAACTAACGCATGTGTTTGTCACCTGGAAATTGATCTTTGTAGAGCTGAATACATTATATAGAAAAGACATGGTGCCATGCCCTATTCCGGCCACATAACACATTTTGCAACATTGAAGGGCTTGCAAGTTTAGTTTATTGTCACATGCACTGAGGTACAGTGAAAAGCTTTTGTTCCATGCTAACCAGTCAGCGGAAAGACAATACATGATTACAATCGAGCCATCCGCAGTATACAAGTACAAGATAAACGGAATAATGTGTATAATGTTTAGTGCAAGATAAAGCCAGTAACGTCCGATCAAAGATAGTTTGAGTGTCTCCAATAAGGTAGATAGTAGTTCAGGACTGCTCTCTAGTTGTTGGCAGGATGGTTCAGTAGCCTGATAACAGCTGGGAAGAAACTGTCTCTGAATCTGGAGGAGTGTGTTTTCACACTTCTGTACCATTTTGCCCAGTTTATTCAGTGTTGACTCCTTTATGGCATGACCTGCATCTACAGTTTAGAAACAGGCCCTTCAGCCCACTGAGACAATGCCGACCAGCGATCACTTGTTCACACTGGTTATACGTTATCCCACTTTCTCACCCACTCCACACGCATTGGGGGCAATTTACAACGGCCAATTAACCTACAGCCCCACACATCTCACACATCTTTGGGATGTGGGAGGAAACTGGAGCATCCAGAGGAAAACCTTGTGATCACATGGAGAACGTGCAAATTTCACACCGACAACACCTGAGATCAGGATCAAACCTGCGTCTCTGGTGCTGTGCGGCAGCAGCTCTATCACCTGTGCCTCCATGTGCAGCTTAATATTACAATACTAAATGATGATATGACCAGAATGATTCAGGTAGCTACTGTATTGTGCTTTCCACCATTCATCCCAGTCAACTGGGCAGCCACAATGTGATTGCCCAGTGTAATGCTGAGTTTGTGGCAGGTTTGCACTTTGACTTTAAGACTGCATAAAACTTGCTAAGGTTAGATATTGATCTTTTTCAAGTTGATTTGGTAATAGAGCTTTGATACCTATCCAGCTGGGATAGACATCATAGGTGTGCAGCGGTAGAGTGCTGCCTTACAGCGCCAGAGACCTGGGTTTGATCCTGACTGCGGGTGCTGTCTGTATGGAGTTTGTACGTGCTCTCCGTGACCGCGTGGGTTTTCTCTGGGTGCTCCGGTTTTCACCCACACTCCAAAGACGTACAGGTTTGCAGATTCATTGGCTTCAGTAAGAATCGTAAATTGTCTCTGATGTGCAGGATAGTGCTGGTGTATGTGGATCGCTGGTCGGCGCGGACTCGGTGGACTAAAGGGCCTGTATCTCTAAACAAAAGAAATCCTGAAATTTCAATCTAAAAATATCATAGAGATAAAGGAATAGTGCACAGAATTGTCTACAGTGCCATGCTTGTTTTACCTTGTGAAGTTTCTTTTCCTGCATCTTGCAAATTAATTTTCTGGACTGCATTCAATGCCATCTGGATGCAATTGTGTTGCGAATCCTTAGATATAGCTCTGGAGGATGTTCAATGAGAAGCAAGCCAAGCTTATAAAAACTGATGAAAATGAAGTAGACAAATCAAGGAAGTTGAAGTGCCTTGGGAGGGTTTTTGCCAAAGACATCCACATGTTGAAAACTAATCCTGCTTTGTTACGGCAAATGTTTTGAATCTACTTAAAAAAAATACCTTTTTATCATTAGCATCTGCGTGGTTAAATGGCTGTGGAAATAATGGGAATAATTACAAAAAATATTAAAAGACAATATCCATTGCATCATGCTTACTCCACAGATAATGAGTTAGTTCCCCAGTGAGTTGCGGTTCCTCATACCATTGCACTCTGATATGCTTCACCAACCTCAACTATGTTTCAATAACTAACCTTCTTCATTAGCTGCTTTCTTGCACCTCTTTCATTAAATGCCATTTGTCTCATTCATTTTCTCTGATAGATTTTCTGGATGAATATTAATCTGCTTTCATTTCAGGCTGTAGAAATAAATGTGCCTGAGCAATTAATTACCCAAGATAATGGATATATTGCACAAGATCATTACCTTGATTAGAAAAGCCATTTGCCATGTCTGATTAACACTGTGCTGCATCAGAATGTTCAAAGATTCAGTTACATTTCGGTAAACAACATTCCCTCTTACCCCCCCCCCCCCCCCCCCCACCACCCCCCCCAAAAAAGAAAATAATTTCAAGTCTGCAGTTGGTTTAATTAAAAAAAAAAAAAATTGTGGCCAAAAAAAGACTTGAAAATAAACCGTCTACTTTTAGCTAACGATTTCACTCCATGAGCAGGGAAGTGCTTGAATTTCTATCATGCCTTTCATGACCTCAGGGCAAAATAAAATGTTTTTCATCCAATTAAGTATTTTGGAAGTGTCATTGCTGTTGTAAAGAAGGGAAACATGACAGCTAATTTGAACATAACATGGTCCCACAAGCACATGAAAACAAAAAACGAAGTGATCTGTTTTGGTGGTGACGATTGAGGGCCAATATCGACATGGATTTCCAGTCTGGTTTGCTTCAAATAAAGCGATGGAATCTTTTACATGTAAATGAAAGAGAGTTAGCTCCTTTGAAATGTGTCATCCCTAATGGCACCAGGCTCCCTGAGAACTACAAAATGTCGCACTGGGAGGCAGCCTCGATATGTTACTCGTGTTTACACAGCAGAACTTGAATCAAATGATTCTAAAGCTAGAGTGTCAAGCCTGAGCCAAGATTAATATCTAGCTTTAGCTTTAATAAGGCAGCATGGTGGTGCAACGTTGGCATTCCTGCCCTACAGTGCCAGAGACCCAGGATCAATCCTGACTACAGGTGCTGTCTGTGTGGAGTTTGTACAATTTTCCCTGTGGATTTTCTCTGGGTGCTCCGGTTTCCTCACACATCCCAAAGACAATAGACAATAGACAATAGACAATAGGTGCAGGAGTAGGCCATTCAGCCCTTCGAGCCAGCACCGCCATTCAATGCGATCATGGCTGATCACTCTCAATCAGTACCCCGTTCCTGCCTTCTCCCCATACCCCCTCACTCCGCTATCCTTAAGAGCTCTATCCAGCTCTCTCTTGAAAGCATCCAACGAACTGGCCTCCACTGCCTTCTGAGGCAGAGAATTCCACACCTTCACCACCCTCTGACTGAAAAAGTTCTTCCTCATCTCCGTTCTAAATGGCCTACCCCTTATTCTCAAACTGTGGCCCCTTGTTCTGGACTCCCCCAACATTGGGAACATGTTATCTGCCTCTAATGTGTCCAATCCCCTAATTATCTTATATGTTTCAATAAGATCCCCCCTCATCCTTCTAAATTCCAGTGTATACAAGCCCAATCGCTCCAGCCTTTCAACATACGACAGTCCCGCCATTCCGGGAATTAACCTAGTGAACCTACGCTGCACGCCCTCCATAGCAAGAATATCCTTCCTCAAATTTGGAGACCAAAACTGCACACAGTACTCCAGGTGCGGTCTCACCAGGGCCCGGTACAACTGTAGAAGGACCTCTTTGCTCCTATACTCAACTCCTCTTGTTACGAAGGCCAACATTCCATTGGCTTTCTTCACTGCCTGCTGAACTTGCATGCTTCCTTTCATTGACTGATGCACTAGGACACCCAGATCTCGTTGAACTCCCCCTCCTCCTAACTTGACATCATTCAGATAATAATCTGCCTTTCTATTCTTACTTCCAAAGTGAATAACCTCACACTTATCTACATTAAACTGCATCTGCCATGTATCCGCCCACTCACACAACCTGTCCAAGTCACCCTGCAGCCTTATTGCATCTTCCTCACAATTCACACTACCCCCCAACTTAGTATCATCTGCAAATTTGCTAATGGTACTTTTAATCCCTTCGTCTAAGTCATTAATGTATATCGTAAATAGCTGGGGTCCCAGCACCGAACCTTGCGGTACCCCACTGGTCACTGCCTGCCATTCCGAAAGGGACCCATTTATCCCCACTCTTTGCTTTCTGTCTGTCAACCAATTTTCTATCCATGTCAGTACCCTACCCCCAATACCATGTGCCCTAATTTTGCCCACTAATCTCCTATGTGGGACCTTGTCGAAGGCTTTCTGAAAGTCGAGGTACACCACATCCACTGACTCTCCCTTGTCAATTTTCCTAGTTACATCCTCAAAAAATTCCAATAGATTTGTCAAGCATGATTTCCCCTTCGTAAATCCATGCTGACTCGGAATGATCCCGTTACTGCTATCCAAATGCTCAGCAATTTCGTCTTTTATAATTGACTCCAGCATCTTCCCCACCACTGATGTCAGACTAACTGGTCTATAATTACCCGTTTTCTCTCTCCCTCCTTTCTTAAAAAGTGGGATAACATTTGCTATCCTCCAATCCACAGGAACTGATCCTGAATCTATAGAACATTGAAAAATGATCTCCAATGCTTCCACTATTTCTAGAGCCACCTCCTTAAGTACTCTGGGATGCAGACCATCAGGCCCTGGGGATTTATCAGCCTTCAGTCCCATCAGTCTACCCAAAACCATTTCCTGCCTAATTTGGATTTCCTTCAGTTCCTCCATCACCCTAGGTTCTCCAGCCCCTAGAACATTTGGGAGATTGTGTGTATCTTCCTCAGTGAAGACAGATCCAAAGTAACGGTTTAACTCGTCTGCCATTTCTTTGTTCCCCATAATAAATTCCCCTGCTTCTGTCTTCAAGGGACCCACATTTGCCTTGACTATTTTTTTCCTCTTCACGTACCTAAAAAAACTTTTGCTATCCTCCTTTATATTATTGGCTAGTTTACCCTCGTACCTCATCTTTTCTCCCCGTATTGCCTTTTTAGTTAACTTTTGTTGCTCTTTAAAAGAGTCCCAATCCTCTGTCTTCCCACTCTTCTTTGCTATGTTATACTTCCTCTCCTTAATTTTTATGCTGTCCCTGACTTCCCTTGTCAGCCACAGGTGTCTCTTACTCCCCTTAGAGTCTTTCCACCTATTTGGAATAAATTGATCCTGCAACCTCTGCATTATTCCCAGGAATACCTGCCATTGCTGTTCTACCGTCTTCCCTGCTAGGGCCTCCTTCCAATCAATTTTGGCCAGCTCCTGCCTCATGCCTCTGTAATCCCCTTTGCTATACCGTAATACCGACACTTCCGATTTTCCCTTCTGCCTTTCCATTTGCAGAGTAAAACTTATCATGTTGTGATCACTGCCTCCTAATGGCTCTTTTACCTCTAGTCCCCTTATCAGATCAGGATCATTACACAACACTAAATCCAGAATTGCCTTCTCCCTGGTAGGCTCCAGTACAAGCTGTTCTAAGAATCCATCTCGAAGGCACTCTACAAACTCTCTTTCCTGGGGTCCATTTCCAACCTGATTTTCCCAGTCTACCTGCATGTTGAAATCTCCCATAACCACCGTAGCATTACATTTTTGACACGCCAATTTTATCTCCTGATTCAACTTGCACCCTATGTCGAGGCTACTGTTTGGGGGCCTATAGATAACTCCCATTAGGGTCTTTTTACCCTTACAATTTCTCATTTCTATCCATACTGATTCAACATCTCCTGATTCTATGTCACCCCTTGCAAGGGAATGAATATCATTCCTTACCATCAGAGCAACCCCACCCCCTCTGCCCACCTGTCTGTCTTTTCTATACGTTGTGTACCCCTGAATATTCAGTTCCCAGCCCTGGTCCTCTTGTAGCCATGTCTCAGTGATCCCTACAACATCATACTTGCCCATGACTAACTGAGCCTCAAGCTCATCCACTTTATTTAAGACATGCAGGTTTATAGGTTAATTGACTTCTATGAATTGGAAATAGTGTGTAGTGTACAGGGTGATCACTGGTCGGCACCAACCCGATGGGCCGAGTGGCCTGTTTCCATGCTGTGTCTCTAAAGTCTAATTATCAAAACAAAACAAAATTAAACTAATTCTATTCCCGTAACCTTTGAGTTCTACCATTGTGAGCCTAACAAAGCCAAAAATAATCCAATACATTTAATGGTATCATTCTGCACACAGGATTGTCTGATGACCTGCCTTAATTAGAAAATTACCATGAAATCAGTCATGCAAAAGTAACTGTGCCTTTCAAAGTGGCATAGCAGTGGCATTCTAATCCAAACGGACATTTAAGGCTTCTTGCACTGAAGCCCAATTATTCTGACTTGAAGTGACGATGCCGCCTCTCCCACTGCTAAATTCAGACCCTGTTTCTGTTTGGTTTCCCACCAAGCCGTAATGAATGGTTATTTATTGCTACATAAGTATGTTGGTCAGACCCAGCATCAACATCTTGCTGACTGAGAGTGATTGAGGGGGACTTTCAAGGTCTCCGGACAACCTCCTCAGGGCAGGTTCTAATCTGTCCTTGTCACTGAGAATAACGAGCAATTTCACAGCATCTTTTTGTTTGATGACCAATAAATGCAAGTTGCTGATCAGATCACTCTAGTCATGTGTCAAACTGAATAATGCACAAGGCGCTGGAAATCATTGCATCCAGTATTTTTACCCAATAATTGGTGCATGTAAATCATTTGTTGGCCGTGTTAAGCGTTATGCTAAAGAAAGCATATCTAAAGTCTGTTTAGCAGCTCCATTCTCCATATATGTGAACAAAAGTCTCCATTCTGTTCCATGAAAATTGATTTCCACAAACATCCTGGCCACAAAACATGGCTTCACAGAGACATGCGGTATAGAAAGAGGCCCTTTGGCTCACTATATGTGTACCGCCATCTAGTACATGCCAATGTTCATTCCTTTTACCAGCACTTGGTCAGTAGTCTATTAGATCATCACGATTCAGATACTCATCCTGATGCTTTGTAAATTTTGTGAGAGACTATCCATCCACCACCCCCTTATTCAGTGTGTTTCAGATTCCAATCACCCTTTGGGTAGCACATGGAATTGCAGATGCTGGTTTACAAAAAATGAAAACATAAACTGCTGGAGTAACTAAGCGTGACAGGCAGCCTCTCGGGGAAAACATGTTCTTTGGAGTAACTCAGTCTGAACTGGTGAATTGCTTCCAAAAGTAGGGACTTGGTATGTCCATTGGTGAAGCAAATATTGTGGAACTGTTGAAAATGACAGATGAAAAAAGGGTCAAGCCATTTTGAAAACAGGATGAGAATTTTAAGATAGACGCAAAGTGTTCGAGTAACTCAAACGGGTCAGGCAACGTCTCTGGCAAAAAAGGTTAGATGGCGTTTTGGGTCGGGACCCTTCATAAGACTGCTTAGCTAGCTGACAGTTTGCTAAGATCAAGACTGTTTAGTTATGGTCCAGTGTTGAATGAATGAATGAATGAATGAATGAATGAATGAATGAATGACTCTATTGTCACATGTGACATTCTTTGTTTTGCATACCCAAGGTATGCAATGAGTTGCTACATAAAGGGTGCTGACAAAGTTACAAAGTATTCAATTTTGCACAAACCATTTGTTGGGCATAGAGTATCAGAGTATAGAAACATATAAAATTCTTAAAGGATTGGACAGGCTAGATGCAGGAAAAATGTTCCCGATGTTGGGGAGTCAAGAACCAGGGGTCACAGTTTAAGAATAAGGGGTAGGCCATTTAGGACTGAGATGAGGAAAACAAATGTCACCCAGAGAGTTGTGAATCTGTGGATTCTGTGGAATTCTCTGCCGCAGAAGGCAGTGGAGGCCAATTCACTGGATGTTTTCAAGAGAGAGTTAGATTTAGGTCCGAGGGCTAAAGGATATGGGGAAAAAAGCAGGAACGAGGTACTGATTTTAGATGATCAGCCATGATCATATTGAATG
Organism: Rhinoraja longicauda; assembly: GCF_053455715.1. Lineage (NCBI taxonomy): Eukaryota > Metazoa > Chordata > Chondrichthyes > Rajiformes > Arhynchobatidae > Rhinoraja > Rhinoraja longicauda. The sequence goes on from NC_135965.1 coordinate 34,222,827, forward strand.
CGGTGCTGGCTCGAAGGGCTGAATGGCCTACTCCTGCACCTATTTTTCTATGTTTCTATGTTTCCAGCAGGATAAATGTTAATCAGAACATGTTGGGACATTGGGGATCCAGAGTTGTGGATGACGCCTAGTCTATGCAGAGTTAAAACTGAGTGTGCAACCAAAGTGCATTGGAATAGTCATCAATAACCAGAGTTAACAACATTTGAATCTGGTTTTCAATAGCAGATGAACTTGGGTGAGGGAGAGTTAGGTAATGTTACAGATTTGGAAATTTGTGAAGTTCAGTGCTCGAGTAATTCAACAAGTCCGGCAGCATCTCTGGGGGTAATCGACCAGTGACGTTTCGGGTCGAGACCCTTCTTAAGACTGCGTAGCTAGCTGACAGATTTCTGTGTGAAAATATTTGGAAATGTGTTGCCTTGGCAATGGTGTGAGGTTGGGAGCTCATCTCAGGGATGAACATGACACCGCTTTCAAGCAGTCTTAATAATTTCTGGGAAGATAGATTGGATTGTGACTGGGGAATTTATTGTGTGGACTGAAGACTATAGCTTTGATTATTCCAATTTTTGGTTGCAGACAACATCTATCATGGAGTGTCAGATGCCAGTGCAATAGTTTGACCGTTTAGAATGGGTAGCCAAATAGAGCTGGATGTCTTCAGCATCTGTGTAGATCATGAGATGTTTTTGGATGATGTCGTTGAGGTGCAACTGGTGGACAAGAAATAGGATTGGAAGTCCAGTGATAATCGTGCAGGAGCAAAGCCCTGCTGTAAATACATTCTCCCACCTGTGGAGGTGCTATGAGAAGCAATATTGTACCTCAAGATCCTCAGTTGGAGCTCTTGTGATCCAAACATTCCTCCCTTTCTTCAGTGTCTTGCCGTGTAACTATAAATGACAAATCAAGCATTAATGACAAATGAGGGCAGAATACAATACCAAGCGTAACTCTGCACCAGGCTGCTTAGCATCATCTGTAAATTGCAGCGCTTCTTGCCTGTCTCAGTTCTTTGCTAAATGGGTTCTGCAGCACCTTATCTTTGGTGGATCTGTTGTGCATAAATGAGCTGTTCAGACCATCTGTGTTCTCTGCAGGGATGCCATCAATTCTTTTTCTGATGGAACAATTCGAGCACCTGTCATCTGTTTTTGAAATATTTCCTTCATAACATTGCCAAAATTGCTTCCTTTCTGAGCCATCGTGCTAGGGGCCAGAACACTGGGGAATTTGAACAAAACACACAGACCACGGGGAATGTTGATCGGCGGGGGATATACAGCGTGGACCGATACTCAACATTGGCGTCGGATCTTGGGGACGTGCGGGGATGAACTCTGAACGCAAGGCATCTCTGATCTCTGGGCAAAGTTGAGCACCAGAAGTCGATTGTTATCCATTTCAATGCCGACACTTCAGAATGTACAAAATGAATGGAAGAAAACAATTTTGTTATTAAGGCTCTTTTGCAGACAGAGCCATTGCTCATATTAAATAAAACATATCTCTAAGTCTCCTGTGGGGAATAGGGAAACAATATTTGAATTGTCTCTGTTGTTATCAAGAGACCGGTATATTTGAACTGCAAATGTTCAAACTTCATTTAAAATCAGTTTATTTTGTGCTAGACGTAACATATTGTGCTCAATTAAACATAACAGCAGAGGCTACAAAAGGCATCAGAACAGGAGAAACCTTTGAGAGCACAGACAAGGAAAAAAACAGGGTATGAGAACTTCTAGCTACTATGATGGATTCAGGTAATGGCTCATGTAGTTCTCTCAAAGGAGCTCTGCAAATGTCAACCTATCTCTCCTGCTTTTTTCTACTGAAGACCAACCTGTTGTGTGCATCCTGCCCTTCTGTTTGTATTTCATATCTTTCTGTAATATGTGTTTGTTTGCCTTTCTTCATTTCATCTAGCGATGATGGCCTTGGGATTTTAGTTTTGTTCGTTGCCCATCCTTCATACATCCTTCATATACTGATTATGTTACATTTGACCAATTCAAATGTGAGTCATAAATCCCAAATGGTGATTGCTGTTAAAAGATTAAATTCTCGTCAACAATTTGCCGATGATTGCATATTCCCATCATCTGAAATAATTGAAGGTCCTCTATACAAGGACATAAATAAACATTTTTTTTTGTTCCACTGGGTCTATTCTATTTGTATGAAGCTCTGAACAAAGGCACATTCTTCATTGATTTCTTAATTATCGGAATAAGCTGCTGCTTCATGACCCCAAATCCTCTTGTGTGCATACCCCCTATTGTAACTAAAATTTCATTTATCTCTGTTTTCTCTTTCCAATATAACAAGAGCGTGGAAACTAGCCCGATGGTCTATTTAACAGCAGACTTGCCAATACAGTAAAGCCTCGCACTAACAGACCTCTGTTTACAGCTGATTTTGGTTATAGACAATAGACAATAGACAATAGGTGCAGGAGTAGGCCATTTGGCTCTTTGAGCCAGCACCACCATTCAATGTGATCATGGCTGATCATTCTCAATCAGTACCCCGTTCCTGCCTTCTCCCCATACCCCCTGACTCCGCTATCCTTAAGAGCTCTATCTAGCTCTCTCTTGAATGCATTCAGAGAATTGGCCTCCACTGCCTTCTGAGGCAGAGAATTCCACAGATTTACAATTCTCTGACTGAAAAAGTTTTTCCTCATCTCCGTTCTAAATGGCCTACCCCTTATTCTTAAACTGTGGCCCCTGGTTCTGGACTCCCCCAACATTGGGAACATGTTTCCTGCCTCTAATGTGTCCAACCCCTTAATAATCTTATGTTTCAATAAGATTCCCTCTCATCCTTCTAAATTCCAGTGTATACAGGCCTAGTCGCTCCAGTCTTTCAACATATGACAGTCCTGCCATTCCGGGAATTAACCTAGTAAACCTATGCTGCACGCGCTCATTAGCAAGAATATCCTTCCTCAAATTTGGAGACCAAAACTGCACACAGTACTCCAGGTGCGGTCTCACTAGGGCCCTGTACAACTGCAGAAGGACCTCTTTGCTCCACTACTCAACTCCTTTGTTATGAAGGCCAACATTCCATTTGCTTTCTTCACTGCCTGCTGTACCTGCATGCTTCCTTTCAGTGACTGATGCACTAGGCCACCCAGATCTCGTTGTACGTCCCCTTTTCCTAACTTGACACCATTCAGATAATAATCTGCCTTCCTATTCTTACCACCAAAGTGGATAACCTCACAGTTATCCACATTAAACTGCATCTGCATGCATCCTCTCACACAAGCTGTCCAAGTCACCCTGAAACCTCACAGCATCTTCCTCACAGTTCACACTACCACCCAGCTTTGTATCATCTGTAAATTTGCTAATGGTACTTTTAATCCCTTCATCCAAGTCATTAATGTATATTGTAAACAGCTGCGGTCCCAGCACCGAGCCTTGCGATACCCCACTAGTCACTGCCTGCCATTCTGAAAGGGACCTATTTATCCCCACTCTTTGCTTTCTGTCATTTTCTATCCATGTCAGTACCCTACCCCCAATACCATGTGCTCTAATTTTGCCCACTAATCTCCTATGTTGGACCTTGTCGAAGGCTTTCTGAAAGTCAAGGTACACTACATCCACCGGCTCTCCCCTGTCAATTTTCCTAGTTACATCCTCAAAAAATTCCAGAAGATTAGTCAAACATGATTTCCCCTTCGTAAATCCATGCTGACTCGGAACGACCCTGTTACTGCTATCTAAATGCTCCGCAATTTCGTCTTTTATAATTGACTCCAGCATCTTCCCCACCACTGATGTCAGACTAACTGGTCTATAATTTCCCGTTTTCTCTCTCCCTCCTTTCTTAATAAGTGGGATAACATTAGCTACCCTCCAATTCACAGGAACTGATCCTGAATCTATAGAACATTGGAAAATGATCACCAATGCGTCCACGATTTCTAGAGCCACCTCCTTAAGTACCCTGGGATGCAGACCATTAGGCCCTGGGGATTTATCAGCCTTCAGTCCCATCAGTCTACGCAACACCATTTCCTGCCTAATGTGAATTTCCTTCAGTTCCTCCGTCACCCTAGGATATCTGGCCACTAGAACATCTGGGAGATTGTATCTTCCTTAGTGAAGACAGATCCAAAGTACCGGTTCAACTCGCCTGCCATTTCCTTGTTCCCCATAATAAATTCCTAATAACATAATAAATTCCTAAAAAAGCTTTTACTATCCTCCTTTATATTATTGGCTAGTTTACCCTCGTACCTCATCTTTTCTCCCCTTATCGCCTTTTTAGTTATCTTCTGTTGCTCTTTAAAAGAGTCCCAATCCTCTGGCTTCCCACTCTTCTTTGCTATGTTATACTTCTCTTTTATTTTTATGCTGTCCTTGACTTCCCTTGTCAGCCACGGGTGCCTCTTACTCCCCTTAGAATCTTTCCTCCTCTTTGGGATAAATTGATCCTGTAACTTCTGCATTATTCCCAGGAGTACCTGCCATTGCTGTTCCACCATCTTCCCTGCTAGGGCCTCCTTCCAGTCAAATCTGGCCAGCTCCTGCCTCATGCCTCTGTAACCCCTTTGCTATACTGTAATACTGACACCTCCGATTTTCCCTTCTCCCTCTCAATTTGTAGAGTAAAACATCATATTATGATCACTGCCTCCTAATGGCTCTTTTACCTTGAATCCCCTTATCAGATCAGGTTCATTGCACAACACTAAATCCAGAATTGCCTTCTCCCTGGTCGACTCCAGTACAAGCTGTTCTTAGAATCCATCTTGGAGGCACTCCACAAACTCTCTTTCCTGGGGTCCATTACCAACCTGATTTTCCCAGTCTACCTGCATGTTGAAATCTCCCATAACCACCGTAGCATTACATTTGCGACATGCCAATTTTAGTTCTTGATTCAACTTGCACCCTATGTCGAGGCTACTGTTTGGTGGCCTGTGGATAACTCCCATTAGGGTATTTTTACTCTTACAATTCCTCATTTCTATCCATACTGATTCTACATCTCCTGATTCTATGTCACCCCTTGCAAGGGAGTGAATATCATTCCTTACCAACAGAGCGACCCCACCCCCTCTGCCCACCTGCCTGTCTTTTCTATACATTGTGTACCCCTGAATATTCAGTTCCCAGCCCTGGTCCTCTTGTAGACATGTCTCTGTAATTCCCACAACATCATACTTGCCAATGTCTAACTGAGCCTCAAGCTCATCCACTTTATTTGTTTATACTTCGCGCATTTAAATACAACACTTTAACTTCGGTATTCACCTCGCCTCTCACACCGGTCACAATTGGCCCTGACCTTACTCTCTTATCCCATCTAGAACTTTCCTTCCCGTTTATTCGAGAGTCCTTTGCAATTTCTTCTGTATTAATTTCCCCTTTAACTCCATCTTCATATTCCCAATTTGTCGACCCCTCCCCCCACTACTTAGTTTAAACCCACACATGTAGCACTAGTAAACCTGCCTGCCAGAATGTTGGTCCCCCTGCTGTTAAGGTGTAACCAGAAGAGATCCCAGTGGTCTAGAAATCTAAATCCCTGCTCCCTGCACCAGCCCCTCAGCCATACATTCATATCCCTGATCTCTCTGTTCCTGCCCTCACCAGCACGAGGTAAAGGTAGCAGTCCAGAGACAACCACCTTCGACGTCCTACTTCTCAGTCTTCTTCCTAACTCTCTAAACTCACGTTGCTGTATCTCCTTCCTCTTCGTCCCATCGTCGTTCGTGCCCACGTGCACAACTACTTCCGGTTGATCACCTTCCCTCACTAGGATGTTCTGAAGCCGGTCCGTGATGTCTTGAACCCTGGCACCAGGGAGGCAACAGACCATCCTCAAGTCCCGCCTGTTGCCACAGAATCTACTGTCCGTACCTCGGACAATGGAGTCACCTTGTTTCTACCCTCACCCCAACGCATCGTTTCTTCCTTTCCCAGTCTTGGGTTAAACTTTACCCCCCTCATTCGGTTATAGCGTACAATCTGCAATAATGGACACCATCTTCCTTCCCACCCATGGTCTGTTATTGCGAAGGATTACTTTAGTTTAGTGGTGTGGAGTGGCATTCACTGAGAACCGACTGGATGGTGACAACATTAAATTGTGATCCTTGGATGTCCTTTAGCAAAAGGAGTTGTGTAAATGAATGCCAAGTACTATTGTCGTCTATAATACTAACAATTTGAGTTTCCAGTCATAGCCTGGATGTCCAAGTGGTATTTGCAGAATATGGGTAATCAGTGAAAAATTAACCTTTGTTACTCTTGCTCATCTCAGGCAAGCTGCTCATCAAATGACAGGGAATTCATAAGAAATCTTTGAGATCAGTTAGGTAAAAAATTGATTGCAAGTCCATCTAAAATCACATTTAACCTTATTCAGAGTATAATTTGACCTCTAACTGGTGTAGATTACTTTGCAGCCCATTTTCAGAATTGTAACAGTTATGAGCACAGGTGAGATGGGTGCTAGAAGCTTTCTTATTGCTGGAAGCTACACAGCCTTTGCAACCTTACAAAAGGCGTTGTCTTTCTCATTCAAGAACTCTTGAGAAACCATCTCGGGTTCAGACATATGTCTTCATTGTCCATCTACTACATGATGGCATGCAAGCTCTGATTCTTGTTATGACATAAACTCGATTTGACTCAGATGAAGATTCACTCGGAGATTGGAGTTGTAAATGTAACTCGCCTGCAATCAGTACAAGCATACAAGAGGGAGATTGGGTGGAGAGTCCCTTCAAAAATCAAATGCATCAAATGTTAGACCCAGGTAAAATGATAATACATGACAGTCCATTAAATGTGACCACAACCATCTGGAACCTTCCATAGTCCAATGCATAAATTTGAGGCAGAAGGCACGTCATTCAATGTATCGAATATCTTAACTAACATGCCTTACATCTGGTCTATAGATCTATTGTTTCTCTCTATCAATGGTACAATTCACATGCATTGATCTCCTTTAACCTGATCTCATCAGCGTGTTGTAGCTTTTAGTTTCAATGTGTCTTTCGATAACTGGTGGAGTAACTCAGTGGATCAGGCAGCATCTCTGGAGAATCCAGATGGGACAAGCATAGACGAGGTGACCGTTTTACCGATTGGTCTGTCAGAGCCTGCTGGATTTCCCGGTTGCTAACCATTTTACCTCCTCTACCTATTCCCATGCCGACCGTTCTGTCCGAGGCCTCCTCTATTCCAATTCCCAGAGTTTTGCCACATGCAAACTGAAAGAACAGCACCTCAAATTCCTCTTGACTAGCTTATGACTGAACAGAATGAAATTTGAATTCTCCAATTTTAGGCAACTAACCTGCAAACCAACGGGTGTCAGAGATTATGGGGAGAAGACAAGGGGAATGGGGTTAGGAGGAAGAGATAGATCAGCCATGATAGAATGGCGGAGTAGACTTGATGGGCCGAATGACCTAATTCTGCTCCGATTACTTCTGATCTTTTGATTTTATGAAACCACACTCTCCTTCTTCCCTCCCCCCTCACCCCCCCCCCCCCCCCCCCGTTTCCTGTGCTCCACCTGGATTTGGACTTATTTCTCCCCTTTCCCTTCCCCTCATCCCTTTCCACCAACATTTCTTCCTCAAGCTTCACAATCCACTCCGATTCTTATCTCCTTATCTCACACTTTTTTGTCATTTCATCTCCGGCCTTTGACCAGCCATCTGCCAATCAAAAACCCATCTCCGTTCTATCCACCTACCACTTGCCAGACTTTGTCCTGCCCCCACCTCCCTTCCAACTTCCCCTCCCACGCCCCCCCTTCCCCAACCACAATCAGTCTTAAGAAGGGTCCCGACCCGAAACGTCACCTGTCCGTATTCTGCAGAGATGCTGCCTGACTGACTCCAACACTTTATGTCGTTTAAGGAGTTGATTGGAATCTAATCAAGACAACCCTTTGTTTCGGAAGGAACTGCAGATGCTGGTTTAAACCAGATAGACGCAAAAAGCTGGAGTAACTCAATGGGTCAGACAGCATTTCTGGAGAAAAGGGTTAGTGACGTTTCGGGTCAGAGTCTGAGGAAGGCTCTTGAACCCGAAACATCACCTATTCCTTTTCACCACAGATGTTGTCTGACCTATTGAGTTACTCCAGCTTTTTGTGTTTATCTTCAGGGCTTTATCTCATCTGTCTCCCCATTGCTCCATGATGTTCCTTACATATTTGGCAGAGTGAGCAATGCTTCCTGGTCATGTCACAACTGCTCTGTCCCAAAATTGCACAAATATTTCTATGTACATATACATGTTGAGCAACCAGTCATTGCCTGTTTAAACAGCGTGATGGATTTCCAGGCTACTTCTGTCAAGTGGCTCCTGCTGTATAACATCACAGTTGCTGTTCTAATAGAGACTGATGACACCGTGAGCATGGTGACTCTTCCCCTGCTGGCCCCGGCAGATGTCCTTACATTTATTACAATCACCCTACTCTTTTAAATCTCAGTTCTAAGGTGTAGCTGCAACCTTATATTGTGCACTCTTCGCTTTTCCACGACCTGATGTGCATGTGTATGGTATGATTTTTAATTTATTAAAAAAAAATATATATATATATATTTTTTTTTAATCAAAAATATTTATTCAAATATTAAAATAATATATACAATACAATAAAACCAAAACAGAACCCACCACCAGAATATTATACAAACAAATACACCAATTGAAACTATTATACAATTATATTACAATCCCCATCCAGGATACATCCAATTCCCCGCGGTGCCCAGTGGTCCCGGAATATATGGTATGATTGGCCTGGATAGCACGTAAAACAAAGTGCTTGGTCCGTATGACAATGGGACGCATGAATGTTTAACTGTCACTTGTACCGAAAATGGAATGCCAATACTGCCAATGCCAGGGATTAGTTTTATTATATAATTACTACTTATACGTGTCAATACGTTCAATAGAAGTAGTTTGAGAACTGGTTCTTGCTCTCACAAGTTAAGTTTATGTCAGTTAACTTTCTCGAGAGCAATGAAGAAGTTGGGGGTGAAGGATGGGTGGGATGGTATTTGTGAACCATTTGGGAATTATTTTCGGAAGTCAGTTCACAGAGGGATTTCAATTCCAACAATGGAAGTTTGATAACTTGAGTTTCCTTGTTTTAAGAAAATATACATGGTAAATAAACAAGCTACTGGAGGGTTGTAAATTTGTTTATGTCCTTTTGAGAAGGAAATTTGCCTTCCTGCTTGAGCCATCTTTAGCAAAACACTGAAGTGCCGGAGGAACTCAGCGGGTCAGGCAGCATCTGGGGAGGGAATGGGCAGATGATGTTTTGGGATGGGACCCTCTTCAGACTGACCATTCCTTCCCCAGTTGCTGCTTGGCCCGCTGAGTTCCTCCAGCACTTAGCAATTTGCTCAAGGTTCCAGCATTTACAGTTTCTTGTATCTACATTTTCTCGGCATCTTTTATTGAATGACAGAATCGTAAATGTTTTCTGAAGAAGCCTTGCACGCCATTCATGTATAACTGCTAGAGCACTGCTACCACTTCAGGTAATTAGGGTTAGGCAATAACTGGACCATGATACTGTAAATCCTGGTTATAACAGCCCATAGAGTGAGAGCAATTATTATTGTATAAGTAGGAGAAACAAACCACTGCAGATGCTAGTTTATACACAAAAGGACACAAAGTGCTGGAGTAAATCAGCAGGTCAGGCAGCATCTCTGGAAGTCATGGATAGGTGACATTTCAGGTCGAGACCCTTCTTTAGACTCTCGGTCTGGAACTGGGCCCGGAATCCAGGTGAGATGACGGCCCTAGCAACCTCATGGCCGGAGGAGATGCGAGGATCAGCGGAGTCAATGGTCATGGCCCACAGGTGGCTGGAGTGCAGGTAAGGGTCGGAAGTGGTGGTGTTGGTGGCAGTGGCAGCAGGCGTGGCCTGGAAGCAGCCAGGGAAGCAATGTGGGCTGGCAGTAGGTCCGGATTGGAAGAACCAGGGGAAGCGGTGTGAGCTGGCATCGGCAGTCCGGCCTAGCGGTGGTAGTCGGTAGGACCAGCCTGGAAGCGGCCGGGTAGGCGGCGTGGACCGGGGGTGGAGTCGGCAGTCCAGCCTGGCGGTGAAGGTCGGTAGGTCCATCCGCAATAAACTAAATCCGTTATAAAGAGGTCCACAATAACAAGGGTTTGCTACGGCGACAAACATTTCCTGAGAAACAACTGGAACATAAAAAATTAAACTTACTTTAGATCTTCTGTATGGAAGAGGCACATAATGTAAAAGCAGTAGCCATTTTGAAAAAGCAAGAGCAGAAATTTTGGAATTGATTATGGTACAAAAAGAAATAGTCTCAGCTGCCCAGTAGCTATTTGCTGGATGACTTCCCATGTTCACAACCTGCCAGCTTGGGGTTGTGTTGCACTTGACAAGTCAAAAGTTAAAATCGCTCAGCTCTCCGTTAGAGAAATTTGGATCAACTACATGTTGTAACTGGCATGCAGCCTTTCCTGACGGATTACTGATTTGTACTTGGTCAGTCAATGTAACACCCTTCTTGAAAACAGTTCACTCTCGTCCTCTCATGTAGAGCCCAAAGAGAGGCAATGATTAAAGATTCATGTTGCAATCGGAGCAGAAATGTTTGGATGATGAATAGTGTCATGTGACATGGGGAAGCAAAAAAAAAACCCCACACTGCTGCTGTCAGGCAGTCCCATTTATTTACACTGTATTATTACGAATAATAAATAATTTCTTGCAGACACATGGTGAAGTGGCTGCACGGTGCAGATTTTACACTGAGAAGGTCGGGGCTCCAAGGCGCGATACCGCCCATTGTTTAACCTGTTGTCATTTTTCACAGCCTGTTGCAGCTACGGATGAGTCACATGTCTGAGGGGGTGACAGGAACATCGCCCAAGTGAGTTGATTGGCGTACACAGTGTGAGCAGAAAGTGAGCGGTGTGTGGGGAATGTCTAAACCTGCCTGGGCAGCCATTTTATTCCTGTAAAACTGCGAGGGGCCACACAAGTAGGGGGTTGAGAAGCAGGGATTGACGTAAATGTGTGGCAGCAGTATTTCAAATTGAAAGAACATTTGACTTTAAGACCTTAAGAAAACAGCAGAATTGGGCCATTTGGCCCATCAAATCTGCTCCGGCATTCAATTGTGGCTGATTTATGTTTCCTTCTCAATGCTATTCTCCTGCCTTCTCCCCATAACCTTTGATGCTCTTTCTAATCAAGAACCTGGCAATCTCTTCTTTGAAAATACCCAATGACTATGCCTCCACAGCTATCAGTGGCAATGAATTCCACAGATTCACCACCCTCTGACTAAAAAGAGTACTCCTCATCTCCATTCTAATGGTATGTTCTTTTATTCTGAGGCTATGCCCTCTTGTCCTAAACTCTCCTGTTACTGGAAGTATCCTTTCCACATCCACTCTATCCTGGCCTTACCTCCTCATGTTGTTCAAGTGTCTTTTTCACTATTGTTATCGTAACTGGCTCAACTACCTCCTCTGGCAGCTCATTCCTTATATCCACCACTCTTTGACTGGAAAAAGTTATCCCTTAGGTTCTTTTCCCTTCTCACTTTAAATCTGGGAAAACAATTCTGTGCATTCACCTATCAATTTCCCTTATGATTGTACACTCCTCCATAAGATCATCCTTAGCCTCCTGTGCTGCAAAGAATAAAGTCCTTGCTTGTCCAACTTCTCCATATAGCTCAGGCTCTCGAATCCTGGCAAAATCCTCGTAAATCTTCTCAACACTCTTTCAAGCTTAATGACATCCTTCCTGGAGCAGTAGGAAGAAAACTGAACACAATACTCCAAATACGGCTTCACCAACTGTTACAAATGGTTCATCTTCTATACTCGATACCCTGACTGATGAAGGCCAATGTAACAAAACCCTTTATTACCACCCTACCTACTTCTGGTGCCATTTTGAGCAAACTGTGTACCCGTACTCCTAGATCCCTCTGCTCTACAACATTCCCCAGGGGCCATTCCCCATGGGCCTGTCATCCATTGTGAATTTCCTGCCCTGGTTTGACTTCCCAAAATGCAACACCTCACACTTATCTGCGTCAAACCCCATGAATCATTCTTCGGCCTTCTGCAAATATGTGACTTAGTAACCATGACAAGCGCTCACAGAAAGCGATTTCACAGTTGGTTGCCAATTGAGGATGAGTTTTTCACTTTGGATGGGAGCTCATCTGGAAATGGTTTGAAATTATAGGAATTTTGGAAGATTGGCCTGGATGCCTTCAACCTGGGTCCCTAAATTTAAATATGATTGTTCTAATCCAATGCCTAGGGTTGAAAATGTGAAATGCTGGAGGTGACTGCCTTGTGGAAACATTTTATGCAGCATTATGGTGCATAAAATCAAGTCTTATTGGTTTGACATCCATTTTAATAACTGTGATACCAAAAAAAATCAAAATTATTTGAAGGGTTATTCCCCTTGGGAAAGAAAAACCCTGACAACCCTTAATTAATTAGGGAATGAGTGTGCAGCGGAATGATGTCAATTAAGCTGAACTCCATGATTGGATATGTTGTCTTCATTACAACAATAACAAATGTTATTTTTCCTCTCTATACAGTATAATATTGTGAGGAAATACTATTGTAGGTCGTTTCATGTTCAGAATTTAATAACACACACAGGTTACATGTTGCTATGGCATCCCATTACATTTGGAGTGAATCCGCAAGTGCACTCCAACATATAGTTTGTGCTGTGTTGCCCATTATATAAACACTTTGCTTTTCATGTCTAATGGAACAATTGAAAGTGAAAATTGACATTTCCCATAACTCGTGACTGCTCTGGATCCCAGGCACTAAGTTTAATCTACAGTCTTACCAGTTGGAGCGATTACTTTGGAGAAAGCTAACGTGAGAAAATGTCATGAACTCTGTTTCCCGTTGGAAATTTGACTAGGGTCTATCACTCTTGATTTCATACTGCCACCTTCCTCCTTCCTACTTTCACTCAGCACCCCAACCACATTAAAGGCAGCACTCTCACACGCACAACTTTCAACAAATTTGTTTAATAGTACAGATAGTTAAATCCCTTTAGAAAGGCTTTGCTGAATCAGCATAGCTGTAACTTAAGCCTTCATTTTTCATACTCCTGTCTCGTACATTGTGAATTGCGCTCAAAGAGATAAGTATATATAATGATGTTTGGGTGGAAAATGGAGAGAGTAATCAAGTATTTATTCATTGGGGAGAACCCAATTAATAAACATACCATTTCTGTAGGGCAATTTGTTTAGAACCTTCAAGTTAATTCTGTCCTAAGGACTGTACTGGGATGTGTGCTGTCACACCAATAATGGAAGAGTTACTACTGAAATTTGGCACAAAGAGAAAGATATTCTCCAAAGCTTTAACTCATGCATTTTTAATTGTCAAAACCTCAGGTTTGAACTTTGGAGTTAGGCAGTTGTGGGCAAATCAAGAAAATGGAAAATTAAAGGGTGCTCCCAAGGCAGCTGGTTTGATCTGGTGACCGGTCTTTGAAGTCGTAGTGGACATCTACATTATCAGCACTTTGTACGTGGTGAATGAATACAATCCACTGTATGGCAGAAGCAAAGTTTCAAATCAATAATGAGAACCAGCTAGTAACACAGATTGGAATGAACTAAATCTTCCCTCAAGATAGACACAAAATGCTGGAGTAACTCAGCGGGCCAGTTAGCATCTCTGGAAAAAAGGAATCGACAATGTTTTGGGTCAGAACCCTTCTTCAGAATCTGAACTCTTTGGAGTCTGAAGATGGGTTCCAACCTAAAACGTCACCTATTCCTTTTCTCCAAAGATGCTGCCTGATTACACAGCAGGTCAGTGTTAATGTATGGTGAGTGTTAATGTATCAGGTCAAGGAACCGTTCAGCAAACCTAGGTAAAGTTAGAAAATGCACAGGGAAGGTGAAGGGGTGGTATGAATGATGGATTAGGCAAAATCTTCAGAGAACTCCAAAGGGAGCAATGTTTTTCCCTTAAAAATTTTGCTTGCTTGACTGTTTCAAGTCAAGTTGAGTTTATTCTATTTCAGTCAAATACACAAGTACCGTGAGGTACAAGTAGAATGATTCTTGTTCTCTTGCAGCAGCAGCGTCACAGGAAGTAGACTCTGGCCTGCGAATAAAAACATAAATTATACATAAATTGCACATAACATTACACAGGACAATAAAAAATAAAAAGATTGTGCATAAAGCAAGACCTTATTGCAAAACATAATTCAGGACAAAAAGTCCATGGTCCTGAAAGTTATATTGTGCTGCTAGGATTAATGTAATATGTGTTGGTTCAACAACCTGATAGTTTTGGGAGGTATGTGTAGGAAGGAACTGCAGATGCTGCTTTAAACCAAAGATAGACACAAAATGCTGGAATAACTCAGCAGGACAGACAGCATCTCTGGAGAGGAATGGGCGAAATTTCAAATCGAGACCCTTCTTCAGATTGATCCTTCTTCAGTTTGAAGAAGGGTCTCGACCCAAAACGTCCTCCATTCCTTATCTCCAGAGATGCTGCCTGTCCTGCTGAGTTACTCCAGCATTTTATGTCCATCTTTAGTCGTGGGCGGTAGCTGTTCCTGAACCTGATGGTGTGCAACTTCATTCTTTCTTGTTTCTCCTGCCCGATGGTAGCAGTGAGTGGAGGGCTATGGTCTGGATGAAGGAGATCCTTAATGATAGATGTCGCCTTGTTGAAGGGGCACCTCATGTAGATGCTTTTGTTGGTGGGAAATATTGTTCCGGTGATGGACGAGTCTGAGCCCACCACTCTCTGCAAACCCGTGGGTCCTATGTTTTGGAATTGTCATTCCAGTCCTGATGTAACCAGTCAAGATGCTCTCCACACTGTGTGTTGGCAATTTCCAGAGTATTCGGTGGCCCACTGAATCTCTTTAAACTTCTAAGAAAGTAGAGGCGTTTGTATGCCATCTTCATGATTACATCTGTGTGCTGTGCCCAGGGCAGGTAATCCGAGATGTTAATGCCAAGCAATTTTAAGCTCTTTTAGCTGTCGGATTAACTAATTTAACACATTCTGGGAATCAAACTGAAGCAATTTTGGCCTCAGTGCTCAATTCCTTAAGTAATTGAATTAGTGGGGAGCCATTTCATATTTCTTTTCAATGCCAACAGTAATCTGAGGTTGCTACCAATATTGGTCGACTGATGAAATGAGCTTGATCAGTTCACTGGCCAACACCTGGTTGTAAGGTTAGGTTTCTATGAGCTTTGTAAGAGAACAGAGATAAGGAACAAGGGGATGTTTTAATGTATTAGGGCTACATCATGCAATTCTTCTCAAACATTCTTAGTTGTTAGTGGGGGGGGGGGGGGGGGGGGGGCAGAATACCTTAACAAAAGTAAGATTGGATGCATTAAATTCCAAAGAAGGCAGTCAATTGTGATCTATTCTAGTCATCATCTTGTCCACCACCATGGTCAATATCCGTTGGGATTACTGTTGCTGTGGAGCTAATCCATCAGCACAAGGGTCATTTTAACCGGTAGGGAGGAACTACAGATGCTGGTTTACACTTAAGAGCTGTTTACACACAAAGTGCTGGAGTAACTCAGCAGGATAGGCAGCATCTCTGGATAGAAGGAATGGGTGATGTTTCGGGTTGAGACCCTTCTTCAGACGAAGGAAGGGTCTTGACCCGAAATGTCACCTATTCCTTCTATCCAGAGATGCTGCCTGTCCCGCTGAGTTACTCCAGCATTTTGTGTCTATCGTCAGTCAGTTTAACGTTGCTGTTAATATCACTTTTCTTTTTTAGCCATGGGTTTGCAGAGGCAGAGAGAACTCACCCTTTGAATGACTTTCAGAATGAGATATGGCTTGAGATAAAATTAGAATGGTTATCAGACCTGAATAGACCAGAACCCCATTTCATCAAAGATTCACCTTCTTGAGTCAGTTCCAAGCATTCTATCAACGTTGTTTCATCTACTTTCAAATTTAACAATAACAACAAGGTTCTTCCTGCTTATATCTTTGGATAAACCATTTAACAGAACAGTTTTCCAACTGCACTCTGTTAGGCTATTTTCTGGAATAAACCATGTCACTTGCCAGAAGTAGATTGATTGCCCAATTTCTATATTTCACAATTTAATAAAGAGATCACTTTGCAAAGGAGCATGGTAATCACTAGAATGAGTGGGTGTTGTGTAGTCTCATTAAATTCTGTTTAAGAATGAATAGATTGCATTAGAGAGTTGAGGCTGGATATTTTCTTGGTTAGTACAAGGTCTTTATGTATATTTCCAGTAAATTTTATTTAAAATTTAATCTCTTAATGTAATCTGATAATCGGTATTAGTAGCACATTTCCCAACATTTAATACAGATCTTCTGCATGGGTGATGAACACAAATGTGGAGGCTGGATACATGTGGAATGATACCTGTTGGGGCCCAACATGTGCAAAAGTTTATAATACATGCAAACATGTGAGCTTGGTACATTGAAACACCATTTTAGCCCCCTCTGGCACTCTGCCCACAATGAACATACAGCCACAGAAAACCTCTAATAAAGCAAACTATTCTCTAACTGGAGGGCAGAACTGCAAATACTAAAGTTCTGAACCAATGAAAATGTGTTTGTCAATATCTGAACAATGTCTTGGAAGATAAAATTTGTGTTCAGATACAGGTGATTTCTTTTAAAGAAAAGTTGAAAAATGTTGTCAATTTTAAATCAGCAATATTAGTTGGGGAGCATAGTGGCACAGCGGAAAAATTACTGCCTTACAGCGGCAGAGACCCGGGTTCAATCCTGACTACGGGTGCTGTCTGTACAGAGTTTGTTAAATTCTATTTGTGACCGTGTGGGTTTTCTCCGGGTGCTCCGGTTTTCTCTCACACTCCAAAGACATAGGTTAATTGGCTTCTGTAAATTGTCCCTAGTGTGTAGGATAGTGCGAGGGTATGGGATGGTCACTGGTTGGCATGGACTCGATAGGCCTGTTTACACATGGTATCTCTGAAGCCTAAAGTAAAGTAAAGTCTATGTTGGCAGAATGAGGGAGAAAAATATATTTAGATGCATAAAAATTATGTGGAAAATGCTACGAAATTCCAAATAATAAAGCTGAAAGTCATCCTAAATAGGAATCACCATTTTTTAAATGGTTTTGAATAAATTATACATATTTTTAAAAGTTTTAATTTAATTAATGCTAAATATAATGTCAGTGAAGTTGTAAATTTTGTTGGTAACCCCTATAAAACCTGCAATAATTTGTCAAGCTACTTAAGAAGGAACGGCATAATTTAGCCAACATGAACTAATGCATTCCTACAACATTAAATTAGGAGTTACTAACACAGTATTTGTCTTGCAGACCTGCTAGGAGCAGATTTTCTCATCTTCACAATGTAAGGTCGATGGCATAGCAGTGTTGCCTCCAGATATGCCGAGACCCATTTAATGAGGTAGGTTTCCCTTGTTTCTCTTTAAATAAGAATATCGATCCAGGAATGATAGGGTGATGAACATATGATGAGCGTTTGACGGCACTGGTTATCGCTGGAGCTTAGAAGGTTGAGGGCGGACCTCATTGAAACTTACCGAATAGTGACTGTGGAGACAATGTTTCCATCAGTGGGAGCCTAGGAACAGAGGCCATAGCCTCAGAATTAAAGGACATACCTTTAGAAAGGAGATGAGAAGGAATTTCTTCAGTCAGAGGGTGGTGAATCTGTGGAATTTATTGCCTCAGACAGCTGTGGAGGCCGTCAATGGATATTTTTAAGGTGGACATTGACAGATTTTTGATTAGTAAAGGGTTCAGGGATTATGGGGAGGAGGCAGGAGAATGGGACTGAGAGGGAAAGATAGATCAGCCATGATTGAATGGCGGAGTAGACTTGATAGGATGAATGGCCTAATTCTGCTCTACTAACTTATGAACTTATATAAGTTGAAAAAACAGCACATGTCCAAGAACTTGAAATTGTGATTCTAATAATGGCGCCAGACTTTGACATGTAAAACACAGATTTTCACTGATCATCTTAGACCTTAGAGAAATGGTCGGAAATGGAGAATAAGGGTAGTCAGCACTTCAGAGTACATAGAAAATTAATGCTAAGCCTCCAACCCTCATAAATCTTGCCAAATACGAAGAGAAATGGTCAAACAATATAAAACGAATCTGAAGCACAGTAATGCTACTTTCTGTCACAGTGAAGGAGTTAGCGGGTCTAATAGATCTACAACAGAATGTAGAACATTGCTAACACTAATCACCCATGGTCAGCCATGACCGAGAGGGGCCAAAACTAAGCTAAGCTAAAAAACTAACCCTAAACAAGGGGACTGATAAAACAGAGCACAAAACTGGGAGTGATCGCTATTTTTATCCCACATTTATCGGGGAGAATTTTGTTGTTATTGAAACTAATTAAGCAAATTAGTTGACCTTGAAAAGTTAAGGTTGTTAGCATATCACCATGTTGTTGAGATTCTCAACCATGTAGAAATGATTAAGGTAGTGCCCAGAAATCATTCTATAATATGTATACATTTTTACTTGTTTAATCAGTTTGCTATTATTTAATCAATTTATGAGACAGCAAGCCACATTATTGCATGGAGGCAAAGAATAGCCAATGGTTTGGCCTTTTTGCTCTTCATTGAAGAACCACGTTGCTTTGTACTAATCTAAGTTGGCAGAATGTAACCTGTCCACTGGCTTCAGGTTCGATTTTGCAGAATTAGTGATTCTGAACAGAATTGAAATTTAAGTTGAGAAAGATCAGTGAAAACATAATGTAGAAACAAGGAACTGCAGATGCTGGTTTACCAAGGAGAGACACAAGTTTAGTGTAGTTTATCGTCATGTGTACAGTGGAAAGCTATCCAGTTATGCTATCCAGTCATCAGAAAGGCAATACATGATTAAGAAAGACAATTCATAATGAGGGAGTTAAATTGATTTAATTCTGGAGTAACTCAGCGGGTCAAGCAACATCCATGGAGAAGCTGGATATGAATGAATGAATGAATTAATAAGTTTATTGGCCAAGTATGCAGATACAAGGAATGTGCCTTGGTGCTCCGCTCACAAATGACAACACAAACATACAGTTAACAATTAAGAATAAAGCATAAACACATCAAAACAATAAGGATACACCATTACGGTCTAAACATGTGGGTGAAAATAATCCAGAGCAAAAAAGGGACTACAGACTCTGGTTATTGAGTAGAACTATCACTCGTGGGAAAAAAAGCTGTTTTTATGTCTGGCTGTGGCTGCTTTGACAGTCCGGAGTCGCCTTCCAGAGGGAAGTGCTTCGAAGAGTTTGTGGCCAGGGTGAGAGGGGTCAGAGATGATCTTGCCCACTCGCTTCCTGGCCCTTGCAGTGTACAGTTCGTCAATGGGGGGAAGGTTGCAGCCAACAACCTTCTCCACTGTGCGAAAGATCCGTTGCAGCCTCCGGATGTCGTGCTTGGTGGCTGAGCCAAACCAGACCATGATGGAGAAGGTGAGGACAGACTCAATGAAAGCAGTATAGAATTGGACCATCATTGCCTGTGGCAGATTGTGTTTCTTCAGTTGCCACAGGAAGTATATCCTCTGTTGGGCCTTTTTGGTTGTGAAGTCGATGGTGGCCTCCCATTTAAGGTCCCTGGAGATGATGGTTCCAAGGAACTTAAATGACTCCACAGATGTGACTATGGTGTTGTTGATGGTGAGTGGGGGGAGGAGAGGGGGATATCTTCGAAAGTCTACAATTAGTTCCACTGTCTTGAGAGCATTGAGCTCCAGGTTGTTGCGATGGCACCAGGATGCCAGCTGTGTCACTTCCCATCTGTAGGCAGATTCCTCCCCATCCTGGATCAGTCCAATCAGGGTAGTGTCATCTGCAAACTTGAGAAGCTTGACAGAGGAGTCTATGGAGGTGCAGTCGTTGGTGTAGAGAGAGTAAAGGAGAGGGGAGAGTACGCAGCCTTGCGGTGCTCCTATGCTGAGGGTCTGCAGGTCCGAGATGTGCTTTCCCAGCCTCACATGGGAACTAGGTGATGTTTCGGGTTGGAATTCTTCTTCAGGGGTCTTCTGTATAATCAGTGCAGAGGACATAATTTGAGATGGAGTTGGAAAATATCTGGTGATACGTCAATCACCTGTCGTAAACACGTGGTCCCATACTCATTTCTGTTGAAATTAATTATTGAATGTCTCTTTTCATAAGCTGTTCCTCGTTGGGTCCACTCTTGCTCCCTTAATTTCTACAGCACATGAGATAGAAAATGACAACAGATACAAAATGTTGGGGTAACACAGTGGGTCAAGCAGCATCTCTGGAGAAAAATAATAGGTGACGCTTTGGGTCGGAACCCTTCCTCAGATTGAAAAGCCATTAGGTCTGAGGAAGGATTCCGACCCGAAACGTCACCTGATCTTTTTCTCCAGAGATCCTGCCTGTCCCGC
This sequence comes from Rhinoraja longicauda, assembly GCF_053455715.1. NCBI lineage: Eukaryota > Metazoa > Chordata > Chondrichthyes > Rajiformes > Arhynchobatidae > Rhinoraja > Rhinoraja longicauda. Next base: position 34,243,335 of record NC_135965.1, read on the forward strand.
TGAGTTACTGCAGCATTCTGTGTCTTTCTTCGGTATAAACCAGCATCTGCAGTTCCTTCCTACAAAGATAGAAATTGACTTTCTGTGTTCCACCAGACTCCTGGAAAACATGAAATTTCCATGTGATGCATGTTTAGATAATTTATTCAATTCATAACCAAATGCAACTGATTCTGATCAGGTACCCCATACATCAGGAAGAGAAAAATAACTGAAGGCAATGTGAAACTAGGACCTTAAAGAATGCCTCAGCTTATACAATCAATTGTTAAAACCATTGCATCTATTCTAATTTTTTAATTCCTTCCTTCCCCAGGGTTATCAGGGTTGTCCTCCAACATTTCCATTTGATTTCAATATATCCTCCCATTTAAAGTTTGGGTGTTCTATGTGCTTCCAGCGCAGTGCCCCATATTGCCCCATATTGCAGAAGGAAGCAACAGAATGTTCGTTAAGAAGTTTTAATTTTTATTTTAGGTACAACACGGAAACAGGCCTTCTAAACACTGAGTCCATGGCGACTAGCAATCCCCACACACTAACACTGTCCTGCTCAATAGGAACAATTTTACCAAGCCAATTTGCCTGCAAACCTGTGAGTCTTTGGAGCGTGGGAGTAAACCGGAGCACCCGGAGAAAATCTACGCAGGTCGTGGGGAGAATGTGCGAACTCCATGCAGACAGCACACATAGTCAGGATCAAACCCGGGTCTCTGGCGCTGTAAGGCAGCAACTCTCCTGCTGCAACGCTGTTCTTGACTGTGATTCGGAAGCCATGCTGAGGGAGGTAGCGTAATCACAGAAGAATACTTGGCACGTTATCAGGTTACATTTTGTATTGAAATTAAACTTATAGATTTTCTGATAAAAGGCGGAGTCTAAAAAGGTATTTATTTCCTATGGGAGTCTACAATACCAGAATGATTGATAAATAAATGTGTTGTAAATCAATATTTCAACATCCACTCTAACCAAGGCAACAGTTTACCCCCCAGGGGTCAGTGGTAGGATTAAGCTGTTTTTGTCTCTTTGAACATAATGGGATATACTGTACAAAGATTCAGACATGGATTTAAGAGCTGAATGCTGGGGAAGAGGTGAAAGTAACTAACTCTGACTTCAAGGCAGTGTTTCACCAAAGCACGTTGGATAAAAGAAACCACGCAAGGAAAAACATGACCTCAACTTCAGTTGATGGAGGCAGAACCAGGAACAATTGAGGAGGAATAACAGCTATGCTTCTGGATTCAGGTGAATTATTACGACAAACGGTCTTGATCAGATTGCGTGTTGTATGGAAAGATCTATTCATTAGATGAACATAATATTATCAGAAATAGTACTGAGAAAAGCTAAAGTGGCAACTCTGCAAAGACTGAAGCCACAGCTGAACCACCGAAAGATGGCCCATTTGTTTCGGGCCTACAAAAAAAACTTCTATAAAATCTATCAAAATCTTCAATGGATCATGACTGAAAAGAGATTTAACTGGATCAGCTACATCAACACTAGGGCTACAAGATTATTATTTTTTTAATCATGACCTCAGGATATTCCATGGTGCATTTCAGATGAAGGCGGTGGTAGAGTTAGTGCAGTGGTAGAGTTGCTGCTGGACAGTGCCAGAGACTCGGGTTTGATCCTCACTACAGGTGCTGTCTGTACGGAGTTTGTACGTTCTCCCTGTGACCGCATAGGTTCTCTCTCTGGTTACCTCCCACACTCCAAAGACGTCCAGGTTTGTAGGTGAATTGGCTTGGTATAATTGTTACAACCGTCCCTAGTGTGTGTAGGACAGTGTTAGTGTGATTGCCGGTCGGCGCGGACTCAGTGGGCCAAAGGGCTGTTTCCGCACTGTATCTCTAAACTAAACCAAATTAAAAGGGGAATTACTATCAAAATATATACAATCAGTTTGTGCAACTTTCCTGAAACGGCAAAGTGTTATGGCCAATTGACCTTTCTCGATTTAGACAAACATGCATGTCAGCACACCAGGAATTGCTCACGTGCTCTTTGAAACAGAACTATATAATTCCTCACATTCAACTGAAAGAGCAGATGCAGCCTTGGTTAATGTCCCATCTGAAAGATGGCACTTTGACAGTATCACATCCGGTCGAGCTTTTTCTGCTGAAGCCTCAAGCTAAACTTACAAAAGGGAAGCATGGTGGTACTGCATTAGTTGCTGCCTTATAGCGCCAGAGACCCGTGTACAATCCTCTTAATGGGTGCTTGTCTGTACAGAGTTTGCAGGTTCACCCAGTGATCTGCGTGGGTTTTCTCCAGGATGTCCGGTTTCCTCCCACACTCCAAAGATGTACAGGTTTGTAGGTTAATTGGCTTGGTATAAATGTAAATTGTTCCCAGTGTGTGTAGGATAGCAATAGTGTGCAGGGATCGCGGGTTGGTGCGGGTTGGTGCGGACTTGGTGGGCTGAAGGCCCTGTTTCCTCGCTGTATCTCTAAACTAAACTAAACTTCTGAAATGTGATTTGAACAATCTTCTTCAGATGAAATCTCGGTTGCTGCCACCTGGTGTTGAGAGAAAAACAGACTGGATCTTCTGTGGTGAGTACCTGCCTTGATGACCATACAAAAGACTGCAGATGCTGGAATAATGGAGCAAAAGACAAACTGTCCGACTAACTCAACAGATCAGGCAGCATCTGTGGAGGAAATGTACAGCCAGTGTTTTGGTGATGACCCTTCCGCCATACAGAGGAAGGGTTTTGACCTGAAATATCGACAGTCCATTTACCTCCACAGATGCCGCCTCATTTGCTGAGTTCTTCTGGCTGTGTTGTGCCTTGGTAGTTATATTTCTCAAGAAATTTAGAAATTCCTGGGAAGAGCAAACCATTTTCCCCATGCCCTTCATTTCTCTGGTTCGGTTTCCACTCTCTTCATTACTGGTACACTGATAGATACATAGTCATACAGTATAGAAATAGGTCTTTCAGCCCAACTTGCCCATGCAAACCAAAATGCCCCATCTACACTAGTCCCACCTGCCCATGCCTGGCCCATATCCCTCTAACTTACCCTATATATGTACTTGTCCAAATCTCTTTTAGAAACATAGAAACAGAAAATAGGTGCAGGAGTAGGCCATTCGGCCCTTTGAGCCTGCACCGCCATTCAATATGATCATGGCTGATCATCCAACTCAGTATCCCGTACCTGCCTTCTCTCCATACCCCCTGATCCCTTTAGCCACAAGGGCCACATCTAACTCCCTCTTAAATATAGCCAATGAACTGGCCTCAACTACCTTCTGTGGCAGAGAATTCCACAGATTCACCACTCTGTGTGAAAAAAAACTTTCTCATCTCGGTCCTAAAAGACTTCCCCCTTATCCTTAAACTGTGACCCCTTGTTCTGGACTTCCCCAACATCGGGAACAATCTTCCTGCATCTAGCCTGTCCAACCCCTTAAGAATTTTGTACGTTTCTATAAGATCCCCCCTCAATCTTCTAAATTCCAGCGAGTACAAGCCGAGTCTATCCAGTCTTTCTTATATGAAAGTCCTGCCATCCCACGAATCAATCTGGTGAACCTTCTCTGTACTCCCTCTTTAGCAAGAATGTCAAAAATGTTGTGATGGTACCTGTCTCAACTACCTCCTGTGGCATCTCGTTCCATATACCTACCACCCTTTGTGTAAAAAATGTGTCCCTTTGGTTCCTGTTAAATCTTTACCCCCTCGCCTTAAACTTATGTCCTGGTTTTTGGTTCCCCAACTCTGGGTAAAAACCTATGTGCATCTACCCTATCTATTCCTCTCATGATCTTATACTCCTCTGTTAGATCACCCCCCATCCTCTTGCACTCCAAGGAATAAAGTCTTAGCCAGCTCAACCTCTCCCTATAGCTCAGGGCCTCAGGTCCTGGCAACATCTTTGTAAACACGAGTCCTGGCAACATCCTGCATGAGTTACAACAACTCGCTGAACCTACTTCACAGCACCCCCACCCATTGCCTCAACTACAAAGAAGGATAGGTTCCGCAAGATCAAGGGGAAACCATAAGCTTTGTGTTGTATGCCATCTTCTACTGAGCATATATTACTGTTCCTCACTTGATGACAGGTAAAAATGACCCTGAAATTCTTCATGATGAGGGAACACAGTCTTTAGACTTTAGACTCTAGAGATACAGTATGGAAACAGACCCTTCGGTCCACCGAGTCCGTGCTGGCCGGCGATCACCCCCTACACCAACCTACACGCAAGGGACAATTTATAGAAGCCAATTAAACTACAAACCTTTACAACTTTGGAGTGTGGGAGGAAACCGAAGCACCCGGAGTAAACGCATGTGGTCAGGGAGAACGTAGAATCTCCATACAGACAGCATCCGTAGTCAGGATCGAACCCGGGTCTCTGGCGCTGTGAGGCTGCACCTCTACCGCTGCAGCACTGTGCTGCCCTAAGTTGTGAGGAAGAGTAAGCCCTGCCTGCATCAGCCACATCTATTGAACAATTCAAAACACATTCATGTTTTTGCACCAGTAAGTCAAGAACCTACATGACGAGGAATACAGAAATATTGCCACATCTTGCCATTGCTTCGCATTTTAATAAAGAGATCAGGAAAAAACTATTATTGTCAGTATCCAGCTGTCTGACCATGATTACAGCTATCATTGACTAGTTCTCTGCAGATCTTTGTTCTGAAAACTCTGCTCGTTAAAGGTAAGACGAGTAGAATTCCCTCCAGGCAGAACAACACATATCCTGAAGCAGTCTGATGGAGATTTTTACAAACCTGTCACGCTCTTTGAAGACGTGAAGAAATGTCACCACTGTTAAGATTTAGTCCCTTGGGACTGATATCCTACAACTGCATTCCATTACCACCAAAATGTGTAGCTAATGATCGCCCTCTTTCCCAACGAAGAGAACTCATTATAATCACATTAAAGTTATTCTCACCAATTTCAAAATTCAGCAATATTTCTTTAAATGCTCTGATAATTACTGGCTCTTCCGTTGCACCCTGAATCAATTATAGACATGGATATTTTCTTGCCCTTTTTCTCTCGCCCTCAATCTCACTTTCCCTGGTTGTCTCAAATGTATTTGGACAAAGGGAGCATGAAGGATACAGAAAAAGGGGCAATAGTAATTTGGCTTTTCTAAGTACAGTACAGGTCCACAATAGACAATAGACAATAGGTGCAGGAGTAGGCCATTCGGCCCTTCGAGCCAGCACCGCCATTCAATGTGATCATGGCAGATCATTCTCAATCAGTACTCTGTTTCTGCCTTCTCCCCATACCCCCTGACTCCGCTATCCTTAAGAGCCCTATCTAGCTCTCTCTTGAATGCATTCAGAGAATTGGCCCCCATTGCCTTCTGAGGCAGAGAATTCCACAGATTCACAACTCTTTGATTGAAAAAGTTTTTCCTCATCTCCGTTCTAAATGGCCTACCCCTTATTCTTAAACTGTGGCCCCTGGTTCTGGACTCCCCCAACATTGGGAACATGTTTCCTGCCTGTAACGTGTCCAACCCCTTAATAATCTTATACATTTAAATAAGATCCCCTCTCATCCTTCTAAATTCCAGTGTATACAAGCCTAATTGCTCTCGTCTTTCAACATATGACAGTCCCGCCATTCCGGGAATTAACCTAGTAAACCTACGCTGCACACCCTCAATAGCAAGAATTCACCACCTATTTTCCAACATCCTTGGTTCCAGAGCCTTTCTGAATTATCTGTTTTGCTGGACCAAGGGTGGTCATGACCTCTGAGAGGAGCCCAACGGTACCGAAACGGTCCACCTAGGCAGCCGAGGAGCCGAGATATTGGCCTGCAAAGTCTGCCTTGGCTATGGGAACGGATCTGCTGCCTCCGGCCGGGCCAGAGGTCCAGAACCTCAGCCACAGGGCCCAAAAGTCGACCTGTCCAGGAGAAAACCTAAGCAAGGTCATGGGATAGAACATACAAACTCCGTGCAGACATCACACACAGTCAGGATCAAACATGGGTTTCTGGCGCTGTAGGGCAGCAACTCTACCGCTGCGCCACTGTGCCGCCCCATAGTGACAGGATTTGAAGATTCGGTATGATATCATATTACTGCAACTTCTGTGGCAGTAGTGTTGATAATGATCAGCCATGATCACATTGAATGGCGGTGCTGGCTCGAAGGGCCGAATGGCCTACTACTGCACCTATTGTCTATTGTCTATTGTTCATTTTTGATCGAGATTCCCCTTATTGTTGGTCAAACGCTAGGCTTTGATGTTGACAATACCTTCTGTTATGATTTACTTGCTACTCAGCCTACAAAATAACGAAAGAATGGCTGAATTGAACTACAAATATATATCACATATTAATAAGGGAATCAAGTTCCAATCTCAGGACGCTCTTGGATGTGAATAAAACTTTACATTTTGAAGATAGTTTCAATGAATAATTCATCTTGTTTGTAAACTATGGATCAGAAGGTCAACTGGGACAGAATACAAAATAATTTTTTTCAATTCATGGAGGACAGTGGTATCTTTTGTAAATGACTGCTATAAATGAGATGGGATCATGAGTATGAAGATAAAAAGTCTAGAGAATAAAGGCAAGCTGAGTGAGTGGACCATAATAAGGAAGCTAGAATGCCATGAGAAGAAATGTGAAGCTATCTGCATAGAATCATAGTCATACAGCACAGAAACAGGCCCTTTGGCCCAACTTGTCCATGTCGTCCAAGATGCCCCTTCTAAGGTAGTCATATTTGCCTGCATTTGGCCTTTACCTCTACAGACTTTTCCTATCCATGTGTCTTTTAAATATTGTTGTTGTGCCTAAGAGCCAAGCATGCAAGCGATGAAGAGGACAAATGGTCCAGTTAGCCTTTATTACAAGATGATTTGAATGCCGAAAAAGGAGGTCTTATTGCAATGGTATAAGCCTTGGAGAAAGTACATCTGTACTGGGTACAGATTTGATCTCCTTCGATACGAAATAACATCTTGTTTCAGAAGGACTGCAGTGAAGAATCACTAGCCTGGTTCCAGAGATGGCTGATTTGCAGTACGATGGCAGATTAAGTAGACTGAGGCAGTACTCTCTCGAGTTTGGAAGAATGAAAGGAGATTGCATCAAAACATACAAACATTTTTTAAATTCATGACAGAGCAACTAGAAGGAAAATGTTTCCTCTGGTTGAGAACTATAGGACCTGGGGACACTGTTACAGAATTGGGGTAGGGCATTTAGGATTGAGATGATAAAAAAAATGTCTTCACTCAGAGGGTGATGAGCCTTTAGATTTTTCCCCATGTGGATGTGAAATTGGGATAATATAGAATCAGCGTGAATGGGTGATTGATGTTCAGCGTGGACTAGGTGGGCCGAATGGCCTGTTTCCATGCTGTATCTTTCAATCAATCAATACCTTTGGCATGTTCTTTCATTTGTTGTTAATTCAAGCTTGGAATACGCAATTGGCTTTTATAAACTCAATTTGTGAAGCTATATGCAATAACCTTGAAAGCGCTTGAATGGATGGGAGATGGGGAATGGGTCCATTTTAAGAAAGCACAGGTATTACCTCTCCAGTATCCCAACTCAAGTTGCACTAGATAATGGCCCAAAAGGACAAAGTAATTATAGTTAAAAATGAATGCGGACAATGCAGAGGGAAACAAGTGTCTGTATCAACACTGCAGCTTTCTTGGTTATATTGATTCCATTGATCATTTACCATCCAGCAGTTTGATACACTAGCTTTACAAAATCGCAAGCCTAATTATTATAATGTTTTCTCAAACGGCGAAAGCATTTGCAAGAAATATAACATGGATTGCAAACTGTAAATCCATGCTGAGAAAGCTGCTTTTGAGACCAACCTTTAGCGTGGAGCCTCGGTAATTTGCTTCCACAGCTAAACACTTGAAGTGTTATAGAGATGCAGCCTTTGAGTTTCCCCAAGTCTTGCAGAGCAGCAGTCTGATTTGATTTTAGTAACGTAAGGTGCTTTGGATATGCTTTACACATTTTGTTTGAAATGACTATTCCTGTTACAAGACCCTGTCATCTCTGTAAGCATTTAAACCTCGGTCCCATGGGTGTATCCCAGCTGGTAATAAACCGTGCTTTGCTGAAGCTCATATATTCCAGCTTTTTATGATTCTGTGATAGAATTTAAATGACAAGTGCAATCATGCCAATTGTCACACCAAAAGGGCCTACCTATAAATAAACTAAGCAAACGATTGTGCAGGGTCTTTAATTGCTGTGGTGATAACTTAATAAGTGAGACGTGGTGAATGACTTTGTGCGAGACTACAGTAAGCTGTGTTGAAACCTGTCAGATCAGAAGCTTCAGCTGCACTGATTACTCCTACTACTACGAATACCACTGTTGCCACAACGACAACAGCACTTTTGATGCCTCTCAGACAATTCCACAGCATTCTCAGACATACAAACATATTGTCGTTGGGTTAGACACAAACTACTGAAGTAACACAGTGGGTCAGGCGGCATCTCTGGAGAAAAGGAATAGGTGACATTTTGGGTCGAGACCATTCTTCTCAACTGCTCAGTCTGAAGAAGGGTCTCGACCCAAAACGCCACCTATTCCATTTCTCCAGCGATGCTGCATGACCCGCTGAGTTACTCCAGCATTTTGTGTCTATGGTGTAAACCAGCATCTGCAGTTCCTTCCTATACATATTGTAAGTGGGACCTGATAGAGCTTGTACATTAAAAAAAAAGTTTTTCTTCACAACTGAGACTGTAATTTTACCACTCACGACTAAAATAAATATACATTCCCTCATAAAGAATCCTGTTACATGTTGAAAGTCGATAGCCAAGAGTTAATAGGACTGACAATTTTTCCTTACTAACCAGAATTAAACACACAGGAGAAACACAATACTGCAGATGCTGGTTTACAAAAAGAGACACAAAGTGTTGGAGTAACTCAGTGGGTCAGGCAGCATCTCTGAAGAACATGGATAGGTGATGTTTTGGTCGGGACTCTTCAGACTGTTTGTGGGTGGGGTGGGGAGTTGGAAGAAAGCTGGAAGAGAGGAGAAGCAGACAAAGCCTGGAGAGCGATAGGTGGATACAGGTGAGGTGTGGTATGTATAGGCAGATGGTTGGATAAAGGCCAGAGATGAAACAACAAAAGGTGTGAGATGTGGTTTGTAAAGGTGCGAATTGTAAAGCAAGAGGAAGGAATATAGGCGGAAGAGGAAGGGGAAGGAGAGAAATGGGTGCAAGCTCACTAACTTCCATCCTGCCTTCAAATTCACTTGGACGATCTCTGACACCTCTCTCCCCTTTCTTGAACTCTCTGTCTCCATCACAACTATCAACTGACATCTATTACAAACCTACCTACTCCCACAGTTGTCTGGACTACATCTCCTCACTCCCTACTCCTTGTAAAGACACTATCTCCCCACTCTCAATTTCTCCATCTCCACTGAATCTGCTCCTAGGATGAGGCTTTCCATTCCAGGACATTCCTGATGTCCTATTTCTTTAGGAATTGTAGATTCCCCCCGCTGTCTTAGATGGATCCGTCACCCATGTCTCCTCTGTGTCCCATAGTTCTGCTCTCGCTCCCCCTCCCCATAGATAGAAGAGGGTAGTGTACCCCTGGTCCACACCATTCACCCCATCAGCCTTTGTATCAAACACATCATCCTCTACCATTTCCATCACCTTCACTGTGATCCCACCACTAGTTACATCTTCCCAACCCCATTCCTTTCCACCTCCTGCAAAGACCGTTCTTTCTGCAAATCCTTTGGTTCCCTCATCCCTTCCCACCCAAACCACTCCCTCTGCAGATACTTTACCCAGCAAACATAGGAGATGTAACACCTGTCCCAATATTTCATCCTTCACATCCATCCAGGGACCCCAGCATTGTTCCAGCTGAGACGGAGGTTAACATGCTCTTCCTGCAACATCATCTGTTGCGTCCGGTGTTCCCAATATGGCCTCCTGTTCCTCGGCAAGACCAACTGTAGACTCGGTGACCGTTTTACTGAACACAAGCGTTCTGCCAGCCAAGGCCTGCTGGATCTCCCGGATGCTAATAATTTTAACTCCCCTACCCATTTCCTCACTGTCCTGGGCCTCCTCCATTTCCAGAATGAGGCCACACTAGAGGAACAGTATCTCATATTCTGCTTGGCTAGCTTACAATCTCATGATATGAGCATTTAATTCTCCAATTTTAGGTAAGTAATCTACAAACAATCGTTTTTTAAATCTCCTTTTTCTCTTTATTTCCCCCTCACCCACCATATTTCCCATGCCCCACCCATTTCTCCACCTCCCCCCCTCCACCTAAGTTCCTTCCTCTGGCTTCACAATTCCCGCCTTTTCCATCCCTATCTCACACCTAAGATAGACACCAAATGCTGGAGTAACTCAGCAGGACAGGCAATATCTCTGGAGAGAAGGAATGGGTGACGTTTCGGGTCGAGACCCTTCTTCAGACTACATACACCTATCTCACACATTTTGGCTTTTTGTCTCTGGCCTTTGTCCAATCATTTTCATTGTAAGAAAGAAGTTGGTTTCAGGAACAAATTGTTGACATCTCACCTCCCCCCAGTAATTCAATGGAGCCTTAAATAGTTAAACAGGCTGTAACATCATATGGGATGAATCTCATTTTGTCAAATCACATTGCTTTAGAATTCCTGAAGGTGGGTTGCCTTGTTAATATTGCACTATGACACTCTTTGATGGTAATACTCTGAAGACAGAAACTACAGAGAAATATTTTAAAATGCCCAAAATCTCAATTGCATATTTATTCCAACACCAAAGGGATTGAACATTTTCAAATAACAAAATACGAGCTTTTTTTGTCTGACCAAATTGAAACGACTTCTGCACTGATGGATTGGTTAAAAAGTAATGATGAGGACCACCAATAATTTAATCAGAATATAATGTGGGGAAAAATATTGGTATGTGAATTGCAGAAGACTTAAAAGGATTAATGATTTATGTAATGACCCAATGGATTAAATAGTGCTGTCCCTTTTGCCTTGCCGCTGTTACCTTCTTGGGCAGAAGATATCACATAAAAAAATCAGAAAATAACTCTGCCGGTCAAGCAGTTTTTGTGGAGAGGTAGAAAACGTTCAGGTTAGAAACACTTCATATAGTCACAGTCATACAGCACGGAAACAGATCCTTCGGCCCAATCTTTCCAGGCCGACCAAGATGGCCCAGTTACCCTAGTCCCATATCCCTCTAAAACTTTCATATCCATGTACCTATCCATGTATCCATGCAAATATCTTTTAAACGTTGATATTGTACCTGCCTCAGCTACTGCCTCCGTCAGCGCGTTCCAGATACCCACCACCTTATGTGTGAAAAAGTTGTCCTTCAGTTCCTGTTAAATCTTTCCCTTCTCAATAGTTCAATCAATGGTTCAATGGTGTTTTCTTTCTAGTTTTTTTCAAATTGGTTCAAATCTTTCCTCTCTCACCTTAGACCTATGTCTTCTGGTTCTTGATTCCACCACTCTGGGTAAAGGTCTCTGTGTATTCACCTTATCTATTCATGATCTTATATAAGATCTTCTATAAGATCACCCCTCATTCTCTTGCATTCCAAGGAGCAAAGTCCTAGCCTGCCTAACCTTTAGCTCTCCCTATAGCTTAAGCCCTCAAGTCCTGGTAACATAAACCTTCTCTTCACCCTTGTGTAGGATAAAACTGCAGATGCTTGTTTAAACCGAAGATAGACACAAAGTGCTGGAGTAACTCAGCGGGACAGGCAGCATCTTTGGCGAGAAATGGGTGACGTTTCGGAAGAAGAGTCTCAGCCCGAAATGTCACACATTCCTTCTCTCCAGAGATGCTGCCTGTCTTGCTGCGTTTCTCCAGCACTTTGCGTCTATTCTCTGCACTCTTTCCAGCTTAACAACATCCTTCCTATAGCAGGGTGCCCAAAACTGAACACAATATTCCAAATGGGGCTTGACCAACGTCTTGTACAAGTGTAACATAACATTCAACTTCTATACTCATTACCCTGACTGATGAAGTCCAATGTGCTGAAAGGCTTCTTGATCACTCTATCTACCTGTGACGCCACTTTCTAGGAAATATGTACCTGCTTTCCTAAGTCACTTGGCTCTACAACACTCCCCAGTGCCATTCTTAAAAGGCAAGAGGATTAAATGAAAGGTGAGAATGCAGAGTTAAGGCTGCAATCAAATCAGCCATGATCTTCTCTAATAAGAAAAGATATGAGGTTAAATCGCCTACTACTTAATCGTACATTCGTTAGCCCATATATTAATTACCCTAGCATATAAATAGAAACTGACAGTATTGATTTTGGTCAGAGGCTGTAACTTTTTACATGAAAAAAACAAGGTTTGGTGTCCCTCGACGATGTTACGATGTTAAAATGAAAGGCCTCTATCTGCACCGCCAATGAAGTGGTAGATTAAAAAAACTAATTCCACCAGGGAGATATCTAAACAAAACATTAAAATTGTCTGAAGAAACTAAATGAAAGTGTGAAGTTCTATTAAAAATTGATCTGGCATGTATTTATTGTGGTTAAACAATGGAATTCATTACAGCTCACAGAGGACCTAATCTAGCCCTCTGACAAATGAAAAATGGCTTGGCCATTTATCACATTTAAAATACGCAATTGGATCATACTAAAATGTTGCTCTCGCTTGTCGGCTGTGCAGCTGCTTGTGCTGTTACAGTGGTCTACTTAGCACTGCATCCCTCTCCTCACATGCCTATTGCAAAGACTGCCTGACTTCAATTACCTTTCCTCAAAATCGAGAGATTGATTTAGTCAGGCTAATGATTAATGAGAGGAACAAATGAAAGCTTTAGCATCACCAGTCTTGAGAGGGGGGCGGGGGAAAATAATCAATGATTTTGCTTGTCTCTCGCTCTCCCTTCTTGTGCCCCACCACCAATCCTAATGACTAAACAATCTCCCCACTACAAACTACTTGAAACATTATATAAAGCTCTTTTAAAAGAAACAGGATTCATCATTATTTCCCCCCCCCCCCCCCCAGGCACTGAAACTTGTCCACAAAACTCAAAAGAGGAAATAATCAGCGAGTGGTGTGTATGAATGACTTATAGATCCAATTATTCCTTAAAGGCCCTTCTCCCTTTCTTGAAAACATTAAATAAATCAGAAGTCCTTGACTGTTGACTTTCAATATATCACTGACTAGCATTATACAAGAAAATAGATGACCCCACGAGTATGCCAGGAGCTTTGTAATACGTCTTAGGACCCATTTACATTTGTATTTGTATTGCACTTGGAACTGGCTGCTGAGGACTGGGTGAGGTGGGGGAAGGACCTCAGGTTGAATGTGAGGCACCGCGACAGCATATGGTTCACGACCATGGAGACCATGTACCAACGCCACAGAATGGTCAACGGTAACAGTAACACACTCCCCACTCCAATGGCCAGAGTAAACTTCACCTGTGGAGGCTGTGGGAGGGTCTGCCTGTCGAGGATAGGCCTAGTCAGCCACAACAGGAAATGGAACCATAGATGGTACAATCCATGCTCCAAACGGGACAACATCAAAGCCTCAACATAATCTCTTGCAGATGATGGCATGTTGGCGCAGAGGTAGAGTTGCTACCTGACAGCGTCAGAGACCCGGGTTCGATCTTGACCACGGGTGCTGTCTGTACGGAGTTTGTATGTTCTCCCATTGACTGCTGGAGTAAAATGCTGGAGTAACTCAGCAGGTCAGGCAGCATCTCAGGAGAGAAGGAATGGGCGACGTTTCGGGTAGAGACCCTTCTTCAGACTGATGTCACGGTGGCAGGACACTTGTTTCATGGACATTATCGATGGTGTTTGATTCCAAAGGGGCACCCGATGGAATTATGCACATTTGTAGTCTGCCTCCTACCTAATGCAGGAATATGCAGAGTAGACAAAATGCTGGATTTCTCAATCATAAACCCAATGCATCGTTTTGCACCAGCAGGGTACACCCACTAGAGGGGGCAACACTGTCGTATGCAAGTGGGAAATGTGGGCTTGAAGTCCTCAATTTTGACTCCAAACAAATCTTTTGGCATCGGGTTACACGTGGGCGATGAAAGTCACTACAGTTTACCACCTTCCATCCTCCTTCAGTTGATTTGCTCCTTCAATGCTCTTTCATGTTGAGCAACACTGAGAATAGCAAAGGTACTGATGGAGACTTCAAAATTCATCACCAAGAGAAGGCAGCAGCCAGTTTGGAATTATGCCTGTTGAAGAGTGATTTAATGCAGGAGATAAACCTACCAGGTCCTATCCTCACCAATCTATCCATGGCAAATAGGGTGGCACAGTGGCATAGTGGTGGAGTTACTGTCTTACAGTGCCACGTTCAATCCTGACTATGGTTGCTGTCTGTATGGAGTTTGTACATTCTCCCTATGACTGGGTGGGTTTTCTCCAGGTGCTCCAGTTTCCTCCCACATTCCAAAGACCTGCAGGTTTTGTAAATTGATTGGCTTCTGTAAATTGCGCCTAGTGTGTAGGTTGTAAAACTGGGATAACATAGAACTAGTGTATGGGCGTGGACTCAGTAGGCCGAAGGTCCTGTTTCCATGCTGTATCTGTACACTAAACTAAATACATCTGTCTATGATAGCATTGGTAGGTGGCCAGCTCTTCTTCCACTCTCCATGTAAAAAACCTTGCCCCACTCATTTCCTTGAAACTTTCCCTCTCTGAATGTAAAGCTGCACCCTCCAGTCTTTCACATTTACATTCTGGAAAAAAATAATTCTGACCATTTACCTTGTCTGAGCCTCTCATTATTATATATACTTCTACCAGCTCTCCCCTCAATCTCCGAAGTTTGTGATTGTCCAACCTCTCCTTATAGCTAATACTGTCTAATCAAGGCAGCATTCTAGTAAACCTCTCTGCACCTCACTAAGCCTCACATCCTTTCTGTAAAGGGGCAACCAGAACTGCACACAACTCTGCAAATATGGCCTATCCAAACCTTCATAAAGTTGCAACATGACTTCCTGACTCTTATACTCAATGCCCCGACTGATGAAGGCGAGCATACCATTAGCTTTCTTCACCCTAAGGTCCCCGTGTACATCTATGCCAGTAACTGCAACAATAAAATTCCTTTCTCCCATCTCAGATCAGAAGGTACTGTGTGGCTGACTCGGTGTAAAGCCTTTTCTCAACGCTGAGCCCACTAATAGGCTCGTCTTTCACAATGCTGGAAACTGAGAAATTAATTCTAATAGGTTACATAGAATGTATTGACAGTCTTCTTTAAATCGATTGCTTGTAATTAAATTTCTTGTCTACACACACTCAGAGCTGATTTAAATGTCAATTGTCTGGAAAATTAATTATGTTTTATCTTCTGTTTACACCTGTGATAATGAAGGTTTATTGGCTGATATCTGCATTTTGGGAGTTTCTGTGAACTCTCAACTTGGTGATCATGCTTGTGTCTCAGTGCTTCTATTTAGCGCAATAAACAAGATATTGGATTGGGTTGTTGGGAGCCAAAAAGGTTTCCAGCAACCATGAAAACCGATTATTTTTCACAAAGAAAATTTGAAATTTCACAGACAGCGAAACCAAATGACAGATTCAATCAGAACCCTCTATGATAATTGGAAATACCTACCTTGACTAACAGAAATCAGACACTGACATTCTAAAGATGATAATGTGCAGAAACAACGAAGGCTGTTTTACTAAAAATTCAAGTCTCAACGTTAACATTCAATAGACAATAGACAATAGGTGCAGGAGGAGGCCATTCGGCCCTTCGAGCCAGCACCGCCATTCAATGTGATCATGGCAGATCATTCTCAATCAGTACCCCGTTCCTGCCTTCTCCCCATACCCCCTGACTCCGCTATCCTTAAGAGCTCTATCCAGCTCTCCTCTTTCCAGAGGAGTTTTATAAAATGTACAAGATAGAGTGATAGAGTCCTGGGGTCATACAGCACAGAAGTGGCTCCTTGGCCCACCATGTCCATGCTGAACTTTCTGCCCATCATCAGTAATCCCATTTGCCCACACTAAGTACATATCCCTCTATTGCCTTAGAGTCATAGAGTCATATAGCACTGAAACATGCCCTTCAGCCCAACTTGCCCATGCTGACTAACATGCCCCATTTTATACTAGTCCCACCTGCCTGTGTTTGGCCCATATCCTTCTAAACCTATCCTATCCATGTACCTGTCCAAATTTATTTTAAAAGCTGTGATAGTACCTGCCTCAACTACCTCCTCTGGCAGCTCATTCTATATACCCACCACCCTTTGTTTAAAACAAGTTGCCCCTCAGCTTCCAATGAAACCTTTCCCTCCCTCACCTTAAACCTATGTCTTCTTGTTCTTGATTCTCCTCCTCTGGGTAAAAGACTCTAATCCTTGCCTATTTAAATATCTGTCTAAATGTCTGTTAAACATAATGTTTGGATCTGATTCCACCAGATGCATCCTCTGGCAGTGAGTTACAGATATAGACTGCTCTCTGCATACAAAACATATCCTTCAGACCTCCTTTAAATCTCCTTCCTCTAACTTTAAAACTATGTCCTCTTGTTTTTGGTACCTCCACCATAAGGAAAAAAAAGTGATTGTCTATCTATCTTCTTACACACCTCTATGGGGTCACCTGTCTGTCTTCTTCACTCCAAGGTAATCAATCCTAGCCTATTCCGTCTCTCCGCACGACCAATTTTTAGTTTAGAAATACAGCGCAGAAACAGGCCCTTCGGCCCACAGAGTCCGCACCGACCAGCGATCCCCGCACTTTAACACTACCCCACACACACTAAGGACAATTTTACATTCACACCAAGCCAACTAACCTACAAACCTGTATGTCTTTGGAGTGTGGGACGAAACCTAAGATCTCGGAGAAAACTCATGCCGGTCACAGGAAGAATGTACAAACTCTGTACAGGCAGCACCCAGAGTCAGGATCGAACCTAGATCTCCGGTGCTATAAGGTAGTAGCTCTACCACTACGCTCTGTGCTGTCTTATGTCCTCCAATCCAAACAAAATTGGAGAAGTGTGAGCAGGAATGATCAAATGGAACAATCATCTGCATGGTAAGAAAAAAACAATTATTTTACAATATGGGAAGCATATCAATTATTTAAGTGAAATGGATAGAAATATCAAAAACAATTTCCATCAACATTTAACGTAGAGTCATTGCAAAATCCTCAGTAGTGTAAAGACGTCAATTCTGCAGAGATTAATTGGACTGTGTGAATTCTATGGCAGTCCATGGGATGGGATGAGAAAGTAAAACTGATTACTGCTGGATTCCAGAAAGTTGAGCCACAGAAATTAAGTTAAAAAAACGCACACACACAGAGCAGGATGCAAATATAACACAATGGGAGCGAAATAAAGGTTACGCAGGCTTATTTCTGCAGAGTGTACAGGTAGATTGGTTATACGTTTATGAGTGTGTCTAGGGAACATAAAAGATTGTAAAAAGATGTTGTGGCCATTACAGAGATTTGGTGGTGAGGGGAACAGGACCAGCAGCTCAACATTCCAGGAATTCATTGTTTTAGACACATTGAACCATATTGAAAATTAATGGTCCACAACTAATTCTCTTTTCTCAAATGTTCTTACGTTCTAAGCAGTTTCCTCTGATTGTCTACATTATGGCAGTTCAGTCTGGTCCTTTTTGTCCGAGGCAGGTGAAACGTAAATTGGCATCATCTTTTGTGGACTGAGAACAATTTTCAGCCAGTTATAATCCGACAGGACAAAAAGACTACTACTTAGCACAAAAATAGGTGTGAATGAGTAAGGTATAAAAATTATTTATTTAAAATCTTGTATGGAATTAATTAAAAAGACAATTTATCAAACGCTATGATTTTGATGAACTGTTTAATATAAATTAAAGATGTTAAAATGCCACTATATTGGCCTTCATGGAGTTAGGACAGAAAAAGTAAATTGCTTAACAAAAGAATACTCAGGAGGCAAAGCTACATCTGTGGAAATAGAACCTGCGGTGTATGGTCAGGTTGATGCCCTTTCGTTAGAATGCGTTTAAGAGTTGGAAATATAATAATGAGTTATGCAGCTGTAGGAAGCAAAACGTTCCTCTTATTGCTTGCGATATGACTTAAAGCTTCAACTCTGAAATGTAGCACCGTCTTGTTTATCCAATACAATCCCAGTTATTTTACTAGAAACCACATTCAGAAACAGGCTTCAGTGAGAAACCATCCATGGTCATGAGATCAGAGGATTAAATTACATTCTTGAAGGCTGTGATTTGCTTTAAATGTATATTTGATTCCAGGCATCTTGAGAGAAATTTAAAGCTTTACTATTTAATCTTTTCTATCCAAGATCCCACAAGCTCCTGACTTTTGTATTGCAAAAAAAGTGCAGTCAAATGAATCATTTTAAATATTCATTGAAGGTAAGGTTATCCTCGAGTTTAGTTTTACTTGAAGCAAGATTTATTGCTTTGACTTTCTTAAGAATTCCTCCTCGCGGCAGTGAATTTTGAAGTGAAGCCTCCCATGGTCCTCACTCACATAATTTGTAAATTGAGCATTTCATGATCTCAGAATATAAAGCATTCATGAACGTTCGCCTCTTTTTATGTTATTGACTGCATTGTAAGCTTGGCAGAGCAATGGGATAAGAAAATAACTGCAGATGCTGGTACAAATCGATTTATTCACAAAATGCTGGAGTAACTCAGCAGGTCAGGCAGCATCTCGGGAGAGAAGGAATGGGTGACGTTTCAGGTCGAGACCCTTCTTCAGACTGGGTCTGAAGAAGGGTCTTGACCCGAAACGTCACCCATTCCTTCTTAACGACTGGGTCTGAAGAAGGGTCTTGACCCGAAACGTCACCCATTCCTTCTCTCCCGAGATGCTGCCTGACCTGCTGAGTTACTCCAGCATTTTGTGAATAAATGGCAGAGCAATGGGAAGAGTATATGAAAAAAAAAAACAAGATACACTCATAAAAAATATTCCTGAATACATTTTTTGCAAATCATTCATGAGGACCTAGGAATTCTATCTTTCATTAGACCATTGACTGCTCCTACGGGAACCTTTTATGTGGGATACAGTCTTCCCAGTTAGAAATATTTGGCTTAACTTAATTTCTGACTAGGGTGGAAGTCTGTTTTGGGGGAAATATGGTGTTAGTGAAGAGGGCTGGAGCTGGTAATTATCACCTCCTTTCTGGATGCTGTATGCTGGGGCATGCCTCTAAAACTGTCTGCAATGCCACTTCACTTGTATGGCATGTTTGCAGGGGCTTAAATGGTGAATATTGAATGAAGGATATCCTGTTCAGCAGAAAATGTGCAGCCAGTCTTGGGTAGACAAGAAGGCAGTGCACTATTATAAATTTCATGCAAGGTACTGTATTAGATGATTTTGAATTCAAGTAGGAAGAAATCCCAAATGACCAAGAAGACTTGCTACTCTGCTGGGACAGGATCGGAAGGAAACTCACAGAATATAAATATGCATTTCCTGAATTCACTTTTCATAACATTACAGAAAAAAAACCTGCCACTCTGTCTACCTGTAAGTGGAGTTGTGGTTTTTTATCGATGCATGTATTTTTTTTTCCAATTTGTCAAGTTTCTTATTAAAAAAGGAGACAAAAATAAATCTTTTTTTTTAAATTCCTGAAGCAGATGCGCAATGAAGCTTGATAATGCACTCTGGCCAAGCTGTGAGCCCGTGACATTGTAGACACAAGGAATTGCAGTTGCTAGTGTATGAAAAAAGACAAAATGCTGGAGTAACTCAGTGGGTCAGGCAGCATCTCTGGCGAATATGGATAGGTGACGTTTCAGGTTGGGACTCTTATTCAGACTAATTGAAGTTGGGTGGAGCAAGCTGGAAGAGAGGTGGGGGTGGGACAAAGCCTGGCAAGTGATACGTAGATACAGGTGAGGGGGGGGGGGGTGGAGGGGGTTGATTGGCAGATGGGTAGAGAAAGGCCAGGCTAGTTTATGACAAAATTCCTTTTCCATTGTACATGTGCACATCCCAACTAATATGCCGAAAACAACTCCTTGACCCGAGCATTTTGGTCTGTTTGCTTTGTTGTTACCTTCTCCCAACTAACAATGATCGATTCTACATCTTCCTTGATCCACATTCCCTTTGTCCTGTTTTCACACCATACACTTCCTTATGTTTACACTTTCTTATCTATGTACCGCCCACTCCCCTGACATCAGAATGTCAGGCAGTGACTAGTGGGGTATCGCAAGGCTCGGTGCTGGGACCGCAGCTATTTACAATATACATTAATGACTTAGATGAAGGGATTAAAAGTAACATTAGCAAATTTGCGGATGACACAAAACTGCGTGGTGGTGTGAACTGTTAGATTTAGATTTCAGTGAGTTTCATAGCGTTGTAAGAAGTTTGGACTTAAACCAATAAGTTTTTGATGAGTAGATGAAGGGACAGGCCTATGTAATTTGAGATGTCT
The DNA here is from genome assembly GCF_053455715.1 of Rhinoraja longicauda. Lineage (NCBI taxonomy): Eukaryota > Metazoa > Chordata > Chondrichthyes > Rajiformes > Arhynchobatidae > Rhinoraja > Rhinoraja longicauda. The sequence goes on from NC_135965.1 coordinate 34,263,852, forward strand.
GATGATATTGCTACAGACATAATCAAATTTGTTTCATATTGTCGAACTCAGTCCTATCCCTATTCAATGGAAAAATCTCCCGGTTGCATGCAGAGGCTCTCCTTTATGAAATTACTAAAATGCAGCCGGCAGCTAAATTAGATTTCGTTGGCTAATCCAACGTGTTGATGAGTGTGAAACCTTAAACTGTGGATAGTTCAATTATATTATATTCCTGTCCCTGTTTGATGAGCACTTAGAGTTGATGTCTTTTCCCATTAATTGCAGTTTGTAACCAGAAACCAGTGTATTAATGTTGTTATATTGGTGCAATACAGCTGCAGTCTTTGTTCTTTGCCCTGTTTACCTTTTTTTTGGTTCTCTGTCTACACACATAGAATCCTCCTTGTATTGAAAAAATGTTCTCATATTAGATGTCTTTGAACATGTTTTTTTCCAGTGCCTGAAAACAGTGTAGTAGTTGATATCCTTTGACCTCCCCTTTCTCCCAGAATACAAAAGCCAGGCCAGAATATTTGCTGATAAGTTTAATTTCTTCTATTGTTTTAGCTAGTTTACTCTCACGTGGTCCTTAAATCGATATTTTTAATTTCCAAATAAATAAAACCTTACATAACATTACAAAATACTGCAAATACCTGGAATTTCAGCATTCCTGTCCCTTTGGAATCAGGACCTCCCAGCAGCAATTAGAGTTGTACAGTGTTTCCACATGGAAACAGACCCTTTGGCCCAACTTGCCCATGCCGATCAAGATGCACCATCGACACTAGTCCCACCTGCCCATGTTTAGGCAATATCCCCCTAAACCTTTCCTACCCATGTACCTGTCCAAATGTATTTTAAATGTTGCCTCAGCTACTTCCTCTGGCAGCTCGTTCCATAAACCCACCACCCTCTGTGTAAAAAAGTTGCCCCTCAGGTTCCTCTTACCTTTTTTCCCTCTCACCTTAAACCTATATCCTTAGGATCTTGATTACCCTACTCTGGGTAAAAGATTCTGCACATCCACTCTATCGATTTCCCTCATGATCTTATACACCTCTGTAGGATCACCCCTATGCCTCCGGTGCTGCAAGGAATAAAGTCTGCAGAGATTAGAGTAATGCAGAGGATTACAGAACAGCCTCTTAAATGAGTATTTCCTTCTAATTATATGCTCGAGGAAAGTTACATTCTCTTCGCTGTTTGGCAACTGCACATTAAAGGAACCAAGAGATACTGTACGTGCAGGAAAATGACACTGAAACAGTTCATGACTTGATGAATGGTGGAGCAGACACAAAAAGCCATGTAATGCAAAGGATTACAGACCAGCTTCTTGAATTAAATATCATAAAACCTCACGGCATTCAATACTAATACATATTGACTCGCTAATAGCATTGTGTGAAGTATGATCACGTGTGTAGAAACATAGAAACATAGAAAATAGGTGCAGGAGTAGGCCATTCGGCCCTTCGAGCCTGCACCGCCATTCAATATGATCATGGCTGATCATCCAGCTCAGTAACCTGTACCTGCCTTCTCTCCATACCCCCTGATCCCTTTAGCCACAAGGGCCACATCTAACTCCCTCTTAAATATAGCCAATGAACTGGCCTCAACTACCTTCAGTCTGAAGAAGGGTCTCGACCCGAAACATCACCAATTCCTTCTCTCCCGAGATGCTGCCTGACCTGCTGAGTTACTCCAGCATTTTGTGAATATGGCCTCAACTACCTTCTGTGGCAGAGAATTCCACAGACTCACCACTCTCTGTGTGAAGAAATGTTTTCTCATCTCGGTCCTAAAAGACTTCCCCCTTATCCTTAAGCTGTGACCCCTGGTTCTGGACTCCCCCAACATCGGGAACAATCTTCCCGCATCTAGCCTCTCCAACCCCTTAAGAATTTTATATGTTTCTATAAGATCCCCCTCAGTCTTCTAAATTCCAGCGAGTACAAGCCTAGTCTATCCAATCTTTCTTCATATGAAAGTCCCGCCATCCCAGGGATCAATCTGGTGAACCTTCTCTGTACTCCCTCTAAGGCAAGAACGTCTTTCCTCAGATTAGGAGACCAAAACTGCGCACAATACTCCAGGTGCGGTCTCACCAATGCCCTGTACAACTGCAGTAGAACCTCCCTGCTCCTAAACTCAAATCCTCTTGCTATGAATGCCAACATACCATTCACTTTCTTCACTGCCTGCTGCACCTGTACGCTTGCTTTCAATGACTGGTGCACCATGACACCCAGGTCACGTTGCATCTCCCCTTCTCCTAATCGGTCACCATTCAGGTAATACTCTGCTTTCCTGTTCTTGCCGCCAAAGTCTCCTATGTGGGACCTTGTCGAAGGCCTTCTGAAAGTCCAGATACAACACATCGACTGGTTCTCCCTTATCCACTCTACTAGTTACATCCTCTTGTGTGTAGACAATAGACAATAGACAATAGACAATAGGTGCAGGAGGAGGCAATTCGGCCCTTCGAGCCAGCACCGCCATTCAATGTGATCATAGCTGATCATTCTCAATCAGTACCCTGTTCCTGCCTTCTCCCCATACCCCCTGACTCCGCTATCCTTAAGAGCTCTAACCAGCTCTCTCTTGAATGCATTCAGAGAATTGGCCTCCACTGCCTTCTGAGGCAGAGAATTCCACAGATTCACAACTCTCTGACTGAAAAAGTTTTCCCTCATCTCAGTTCTAAATGGCCTACCCCTTATTCTTAAACTGTGGCCCCTTGTTCTGGACTCCCCCAACATTGGGAACATGTTTCCTGCCTCTAACGTGTCCAACCCCTTAATAATCTTATACGTTTCGATAAGATCTCTCATCCTTCTAAACAACCTAATAACTTCATATTTTTTAATCTGAAATTCTGAGCCATTGCCTATGGAATCTGAATACTATCAAATACATTATTTACTTATTATGTATGGCCCATTGGTTTCATGTTGGATCCCAGCAGAGCAATCTTACAGGTCCTGTTTCTCCTATTGTTATATGCCCAATGCCCACTCCAATTTCTTACGCACCCCTCCTCTCTCACATATTCCAGTCATGGTCGTATCATGGCTTCTGATACTTATATTCAATCTGCTGCCTGTTGCCTGATGCGAAGCCATATTCTTATCCTTAAACATGGTGAACAGAGACAACTCAAAGTGACCAATGTAAAATAATGATAAATATCTACGGCTTCATTCTCATCTTTTGTAAAAACGATCATGTCAAATTCCTTGCTCTGATAATAATTTGATAAATATATATCTCACGTTCCATCAATTTGAGGACTTTAGCAGATGAGTAGTAAAAATTGCAAAATTCTGATAGTTGCTAAAATTATATTTTAAAGATTGTGTTTTCAGTTTCAGGTATTGTTTTGCATCAACTATGACAATTACAAGATTATCTTTCAAAATAATTAATCCGAAACTCAAATCATCTAAAATTTGCACTGCTATTCACGTCAGGTTTTACAATGAACCTTTAGAAATGACTGCTTCAATTTCAATACAGTTTTGTGTATTTTTAGGCTTTTTTTAAGTACTCTCACCTAAAATCCTTCAGTGTTGCTTTTGACAGCTTAATTGTGATTTATTAACTCCCATCAACCATTTCATCTACAAGCAAAATAGATTGTGTCAGGGATGAAATAGATTTTATGTTCTTCATAATAAAAATATTGCATATGAATGAGTAATTATGAAGGTAGTATGTGAATTCTTTAAGCATTTATAAGTGAATTTTCTGTCTTCATATATAATTAAATCATATTAGTTTTGTGTGGATTTTTGTCGAATGTATACATGCCGATATTGAAAGTCTACAATGAAAAGCAGAAAAACAGTTTGAATGAAGAGTCATTGACCTGAAACAGTATTTGTATTTCTCTCTCATGGAGTCATAGAGTCATAGAGTCATATAGTGATACAGTGTGGAAACAGGCCCTTCAGCTCAACTTGCCTACACCGACCAACATGTCCCAGCTGCACTAGTCCCACCTGCCAGCATTTGGTCTATATCACTCCAAACCTGTCCTATCCATGTACCTGTCTAACTGCTTCTTAATTGTTGGGATAGCCCCTGCCTCAACTACCCCCTCTGGAAGCTTGTTCCATACATCCACCAACTTTTGTGTGAAAATTTTATCCCTCAGATTCCTATTAAATCTTTTCCCCTTCACCTTAAATGTATGTCCTCTGGTCCACGACTCACCTACTCTGGGAAAGAGACTGTGCATCTACCCAATCTATTCCCCTCATGATCTTATACATCTCGAGAAGATCACCCCTCATCCTCCTGCGCTCCAAGGAATAGAGTCCCAACCTACTCAACCTCTGCCTATGGCTCAGATTCTCTAGTCCTGGCAACAGCCTCGTAAATTTTCTCTGTACCCTTTCCAGCTTGACAACATCTTTTCTATAACACGGTACCCAGAACTGAACACAATACTCTAAATGTGGCCTCACCAACGTCCTACACAACTGCAACATGACCTCCCTACTTCTACACTCAATAATCTGGCTGATGAAGGCCACTGTGCCAAAGGGCTCTGTATATATGTCATTCTCTGAAGCCACAGCACAATGTAGTTTCTGTTATCTATTGATTATCCATATTGGCTCAGCATATTGTTTTATATTTGTAGGCTCTCTGAGGTATGTGAACTCCACAGACACTAAGCTTGGATTTTTTGCTAGTGATTTATCACGTGGTTCCAGACACACCAGAAGATGTTGCGACATGCAATACTGTGCACTAAAGACTCCAAGTAAGCCATCAACATGGTCTGGATAGAGTAAATGTGGAGGATGTTTCCACTAGTGGGAGAGTCTAGGATCAGAGGCCATCAACAAACATGGGTACAATATTTAAATGCTAAATTGAAACTGAATATTAAGTGATCTGCTTCTTGAATTTGATGCGATTTTGAAATTCAACGAGCTGATAATTCCTAAGTAAACCATGGTAAAAAGTAGATAAACAGCTCTGATTTTATCATATGTTAAGAAAACCATTTAAAGTTCTGATTCATGAAAGCCAAATGAATTTAACAAAAATATGCATCAGTTAAACTTTGAAAGCCATAAAGCTCATTATTAGCTGTGTTTTATTATGAATATAAAATATAAACATTTGAAACATCGACACCAATTAAACTGAGGGAGAAACACTATTTGTTGTGCATTTGCCGTTGACAGTTTTAATGAAAATACAAATGGCTTCCTATAACTGGGACTGGAGTTCAGCAGGTTTTTAACTGTGCAGTTAATATTAACATAAAATATTGGCAGCAGTTCCCCTTGCTTTATTGATTGACAAAACTGTTCTAATGTTGTGCTCCATATGAATTACCTATTGGAAGATAGAAACGTCAAGATGGTATTCCAAGTCTGATGTATTTTGTTTACGTTCCTGTCAACCTATATTTTTCCTACACAACTGGGAGAGTTAATTTGTCTCACCCTTTCCATCGTTGGACATGCAAGCTTATAACATATCCAGGTTTCAAAATGATATCTTTTCTTAAAAGGAAGAAATAAAAAGGCATAACTCGGGTGAAATTTATAGGCTGCTTTATTTAAAATTTGAAGACAGCGTGTATAAAAGAGAGATAAATACATGACATGAAATAAAACATGACAGGTAGCACTTACACAACTATTGTAATTTAGACTGGTATTAGAATTACATTCTGTACTAAATATATTGAGGTGGGAAACGCACAATAAAGTTTATCATCATTCAAAATTTGATTCAATTAATAAAAATAAAACGATTTTAACAAAAATAAGTGCATCAATTAAATTTTCAAAGCTAAGCAACCCTAATTATTAGTTGAGTTTTATTTGTGAATATGAAACATGAACATTTGAAATATTGACACCATTTAATTTAAGGGAGGAAATTAGGGAACAAAAGATAGAGGGAGAGAGAGAAGGAGATAAGAATTACTGACAATAGGAAACTAAGATTGGCTCTCATCATTATAATTTGAACAAGGTTTCAAAAGCAAGAATGAGCCTTGAATACAAAGATCATAATTATCACATGGCTGTCAAGTACTTTGTTAATGATCACAAGATACAATCATCCTAATTCCTGAAGCTTGTGAGAGACAGGGAAGGAGAGACAAATGCAGAGACACTGTTGTAAAAAAATCATCGCTGGAACCCCAACGTTGCTTGTATTTTGATCCCAAAAGGAATTTGATTGAGAACAGACTTGCTGGGATTGCTTCCAATATCGTTATTCCCAGCTTTTAATTGAATTGAGAACAGACTTGCTGGGATTGCTTCCAATATCGTTATTCCCAGCTTTGAATTGTGTTCTTTACTTTTGATTCACAATGAAATTTATAATGAGAAGGCTGAACACAGAACAGAAAATAGGCACTGGTTTCAGAAAGAGGTCTGTAAGTTGGACGTGAGAGGCAAAAGGCAGTTAATAAAACCTCTTAGGAAATGGATGGCAGCACATACTGCAGCAAACAGAACAAAAGTGTTGCATTAACTAGAAAGGAAAATAAAATCCTCCAGCAAAGAACTGGCATTGCCATGAAGCATGCTGACGTGCGAAGTGCATTTCACCAGCGGGTCTCTGCTACAGGTTTTGGCCCATCGTTGCTTCAAAAAAATACACAAAATGTAACTTTCACATCAAATCACACGACCAACATTAACTGTTGAAAGATCAGTAAATCAATTTTTAAGTCTGCAAAATGATTATTCCATTCTATAGATCCATTTACTTTGAATTAATGGTCACGATTATTTTGGTCTCAAAACGAGTATGATTGAGAACAGACTTACTGGGATTGTTTCTGGTGTGGTTATTCCCATCTATGAATTATTCCCTTTTCTTTTTGAGCACCTTATAACTTTCAACGTGTAACGGTCATACGATAATGGGATTGCAGATTCAAGGTCTAAGTTTTAAACATTGTTGGGTCATTTTCAACAAATAAATGTTCTTTAAATTTTATTGCTTCCATCAAAGATATGTGATTAAAATAAAATCAGTGGTTTATTACATCACTGAATCACTATTTATTAAATACCGTCCAGGCATCAGAATATATATGCAGTTTTACAAACAATGATGCTTTGTCACCGTTGAGATGCTGGGTTTGGAAATTGTACCCAAAATAAAGTCTCTTGAAGAAAGTCCCTGGGTGGCTCAGTGTTGCAGATGTCAGAGCTAGTGCCTCACAGTGCCAGAGACCAGAGTTCGATCCTGACCTCAGGCACTGTCTGCCTGGAGTTTGGGTTGCCCTAGTTTCCTCCCAAATCCCAATGACGTGCGGGCCTGTAGGTTCTTTTGCCTCAGTAAATAGTCCTCCATGTGTAGGGAGTGGATGCAAAAGTGGGATGACATGGAACCTGTGTGAATGGGTGATCAGTGGTTGGTGTGGTCTCGGTGGGCCAAAGGGCCTGTTTCCATGCTCTATCTTTCAATTCAATTCAATGAGATAATGACCAAATAATCTAATTTAGTGATCCTTTCTGGGAATCAAATAATTGTCGGGATGTGGAACACAACCTTCCAGTTCTGCGTTGAATAGTGCCGTGGGAATTTTTCTGGTGCATTATTTTATGGCTTTCAGTGTGGTATTTTACTTGACAGGGTCTTCAACACTGCACCACCAACTCAATAATGCCCAGAAGTGATTACACGCCCAAGTCTGTGGAATAGTACTTGAACTAACAAATTTCATTACTCTTTCTTTCCTTAGCTACTTCTTTCTTTCAACCAATATTAACTTCACCCTGTGATTAAATTAGCATCTTAGGCCTAAACAGGAATTATAATCATGTCATGTCCGTGCACTTTCTGATGCATAGAAGCATGTATTTATAAATATAAATTCAGACACACCAAGAAACCCAGTGTCTGGACAAAATCACTTTAACTACTCTCTGATCACAGTTATTACCTAAAAGCATTACAAGTCTGAATCCATATCTGTGGAGAAGCAGATCGATGTGTATAATCAGATTTAATATCTCTAATCAACTTGAAACTGGATCTGTAAACTCAAAACTAAGCAGCAGCAGCAATTTCAGCATTGTTGGAGAAACAGAAAAGGGAGAAAAATTAATAAGCTGAATGATTTGTGAAATGCAGGAAAACATTTGTTGATAAAGAATAAAATCTCTGAACACTGAAGAGCGGCACGGTAGCGCAGCGGTAGAGTTGCTGCTTTACAGCGAATGCAGCGCCGGAGACTCAGGTTCGATCCTGACTACGGGTGCTGCACTGTAAGGAGTTTGTACGTTCTCCCCGTGACCTGCGTGGGTTTTCTCCGAGATCTTCGGTTTCCTCCCACACTCCAAAGACGTACAGGTATGTAGGTTAATTGGCTGGGTAAATGTAAAAATTGTCCCTAGTGGGTGTAGGATAGTGTTAATGTGCGGGGATCACTGGGCGGCACGGACTTGGTGGGCCGAAAAGGCCTGTTTCCGGCAGTATATATATGATATGATAATGTACAGGTGCCTTAAGATGGGAGAAAGGCAAGGAGGTTGTACAGGACAGAATAGGTGAAATGGAGGAAAATAGGGAAGGGAAAGAATGAATGAAAGGATGAATGAAGGAAACACTCTATGATTTGTTGACATGCAAGGGCTTATAAATGAAACAATCAATTGCGATACCTGATGGGGAAACACAGGAGCGATTGATGTAAGATTGGGGAAGTTGCTGGGAGTGACTCTCCCTGTGATTTACTAACACTTAGCCCTTATCCAGCATCATTGGTTAAGTTCATATGAACTTATATGACTACAGGTGTCAGAGATTATGGGGAGAAGGCAGGAGAATGGGGTTAGGAGGAGGATATAGATCAGCCATGATTGAATGGCAGAGCAGACTTGATGGGCCGAGTGGCCTAATTCTACTCCTATTCCTTATGACCTTATGACCCTAGCATTTTAAAGTTTGGCACAATCTTGCAATTTTACAGGGAATGCTCAAGGGATTGCAAAGGTGTGCTCCTAATTTGACTGCATTGGGCAGTCGAACGTATAAATAGTAAGTGTGGAAAAAAAATATATAATGCCGGTTTGTAAGTTGAGGTGGGAGGGTGTAAAACATTGCTTGCTTTTCCTGGAATGGAAATCAAGGGAATATCACCTTCAACCAAAGACTGGATCGGAGAGCAAGACAACTGCCAGGTAACAGCCAGCAAAATAATCTGCCTCCCTTCCTTCCGGTATTGTGTGCGGGAGTAGTTGACAAGGCAAGAATCTGCCAAGAAACTGCAGGCAGGAAGAAAGGCAAGTATAAAATTGCTCTCAAGGGGTACAAAGATCTGAATCATTATAGGAATAATTACAGCAAACAACCTGACTACATATCCCATTTTTGTTACCAAGCTTCTCTGCACATCCCTTTGAAACTGGATCCTCGACTTTCTCATCTACAGAACACAATCAGTATGAATTGGTAACATCACTTCCTCCTTGATAACAATCTGTACAGGTGCACCTCAAGGCTGTGCGCTCAGCCCCTGCTCTGCTCACTCTGTCCCCATAACTGTGTAGCCAGACACAATTCCAACTCTTTAAATTAGCCGATGACACCACCGTTGTTGGGTAGGTTATGGATAATGAGTCAGAGTGCAGGAGGGAGATCGATAATTTGATTGAATGATGCTAAAACAAAAACCTTGCTCTTAATGTCAGTAAAATCAAGGAACTGATTATTGACTTTAGAAGAGGAAGGCTGAGCATCCACAAATCTGTCTTCATCAACTGGTTGGTGGCGGAAAGAGTCAACAACTTCAAGTTCCTGGGCATGCATATCTCTGAAGATCTGGCCTGCACCCAGCACATTGATACAACCATAAAGAAATCCCATCAACACCTCCATTTCTTGCGAAGATTGAAGAGATTCATTACAGTGGAGAACATATTGACTGGTTGCATCCCAGCCTGGAACGAAGGAGATTGCAAAAAGTGGTGGACACTGCCAGGTCCATCATGGGTGCTGACCTCCCCATCATTAAAGGGATCTACAGGAGTTGCTTTCTCATAAAGGTAGCCAGTAACATCAAGGATCCATACCACCCTGGCCATGCTCTCATTTCACTCCTACCATTGGGAAGAAGGTGTAGGAGTCTGAAAACTATAATGTCCAGATTCAGGAACAGCTTCTTTCCGACAACCATCATGATATTGAACATTACGAACTCCAACTGAACTCCAAACTACAAACAGCCTGGGTTGCACTAGGAACTGCTGGATTTGTTTTGTTTTTCGTACAATATAGTTTTTTTTAAATTTATTGAACTTCTTTCTTTTATTATTATATTATCTATTAAGTACTGTTTACAAACCTGTTGTGAGGCTGCTGCAAGGAAGAATTTCATTGTTCCATTTTGATAATAAAACACTCTTAACTCTTGATCTCCAACGTTAATTCTGCTTGTCTCTCCACAGATGCTGCCTGACCTGCTGAATGCTTCTGTCATTGTCTGCTTTTATTTCATTCTTTTTGGCATCTGCAATGTACACTTTGGTCAAGCTTTGACAATTTGTGGGAGCTGTTGAGAAGCCATTGTATGTTCTGAATAATTTGTCTCTCCACCAAAGTCGTTCTGTTCATTATCTTCTACATTACGCTGCTACCAAAAATGAGAATTTGCCCATCAGACTTTGCGACCAAACATTTCCTTGGAACATGTTAAAAAGATCGCGTGGGATCTGCCATGTTGAGTAATTGAGGGCATATCTCCAGAGAACCCAAAGAAAGTTCATAATGATTTCCATGTGAAACTTCAGAAGAATGAAATCTCCAGTTCAGTTTGTTTACAAATCTAAAAAAAATTGAAACATGGTTGTGTATTGAGACAAGAAAAAAAGCTGGAATGAATTTCCTCAGGTTTCCATCAACAGAAATTGTACTTTTTGATCAGATCTATGGAAAATAAATAATTTGTGCTTGCAGATGCATTTATATAGTCCAATCGTTATATTAACAATGAATATTGTGGAATTCTCAATTTAACAAAGTGAAAGCATGTTGTTTTTATCATCTCCCTTTCTCCCTGGGTTTGGCTGTACTTTCTGAGGCATCAAAATTGCTAATGGTTTCCATGTGGAACTTCTGCTGAAAAAAAACCCTTCAATTCATATTCTAAGTTGCTTCGAAATCATTTTAAAAACAGCCCATTTTATGTTGGGGAAAAAAACAGTAGAATGGCTAAATGCAATACCATTCAAAATGGACGCGGGAATTGTTATCTGTGTCCTGGATTAGAGTTATAGAGTCATAGAGTCATAGAGCTATACAGCATGGAAACAGACCAATTTGCCCAACATGTCCATGCCGACCAAGTTGGCATTCTGGGCTACTCCCATTTGCTTGCAATGGGCCCATATCCCTCTATACCGTTCCTATCCATTTATCTTTCCAAATGTCTTATTTTTCACGAGTCATCAGGATTAGTGCCTGGTGTCCATACAGAACACAGACAGCATGGTGCTGCCTACCCATGTCCATTGACAAAGGATCCAGTTAGTGCTAATTATCCAATTGTTTGTTAATAACTTCAGCAGGAGACCAGTTCCCATGAGTTGTTTGCACCCATTTAAAGTTGTCTTGCATCTCTTAAAGAGAAGTTGCTTCAAGATAGAAGCAAATGATGGCAGGATGTTCTATAACTAGTTGACCTGCAATACTAAAAATAAATTATTGGAAATACTCAGCAGGTTAGGCAGCATCTGTGGGTAGAGAAAAATATAGATAATATTTAGTGTCTGAGACTCTTTGTCAGAACTGGAAAGGAGAGGAAACGGGATTGTTTTAGGTTGCTAAGAATGTGGGGAAAGCACATATAAAGGGAATATCTCCAATGAGGTGCCATCCAGATTGCCATAAGAATAAGTTAGATTTGGTCGATAGATTAATGAGAGCCAGGAAGAAATAAAACAGAATAAACAAAATCTATGCAATGAGGGCAGTTACATGTGAGAATACAAAACATATGTTAAAAAGTTGGAAAGAGAACAGGTCAGAATGTGGTACTGGAGAGAGAAAGAAAATGAGTCAAGATCACAGATGCAAAATGCAAGACTGTAAGCCATTCATCTGTGAAATTGGCTTAGCTTTAATGGTACAATGCCACTTTATTTGTCACATGTACTGAGGTACAGTGAAAATTCATTTTTGTACACAGTTCGGTATGTATCCCTATACATAATCATTATACATAATATACATTATCTCACCATTACCTCAGACTGTGTGGGAATGCCGTAGAGCAATTGTTTAATGACCTTTGCAGGCACTGATGAAATTCTCAGCAAAGCAAATATAGAAAGGTTTATAATTTCATGGTTAATAAGGGCAGAGCTTCAATCTGGTTAAAGGTAAGTCGAGTGGGGATTAATATTGTTGATCAAGAGAGCAAGGTATGCACAACAGGTCATGCACCAAAATGGTGTGGGAATTTTACAGATGGACGAGCTCGATCGTCTCTCTCCTACATGTGGAATTCTTTGATTTTATCGCATTAACTGTGGGGTACAGGTGTCCTTCGTGCGAGGAGTCCTTGAGGCGTTGTTCCGCACTGTGGTTTTATAGTACAGATGCTGGTGAGCTAAGCATTTTCTGTTTGCCTGATGTAGAGAGATGGTTATCTACTCACATTGGCAGCTCTGTGTCACTTCCTGAACAGCAGGCTTCCGACATCACAAAAAAAAACCCCAACAAACTTGCAATGCTTTTACTGTCTTTGTTCGGTGTGCTAAAGGTTTCCTGTTGAAAAGAAAGCCAGATACATCAGGGTCTGAGAATTCATACATCACCCTCTGGCTATGACCTTACTGACAGGAGGAGACAAGACACACTAAAAGGAAAAATATACAGAAATAAATCACTTTATTTATCTGCCCCCAGGGTGACAGTAGGATTACATTTTGTCAGTACATCAGCTTTCCACCTATCTTGTCAAGTATACGGCAGAAACTGGCCCTATCTGTAAATTCAACATGGACCAAAAAATGATAGCTGCAGCATGGTGGCTTGATATCCCTCGAAATAAAGGAACAACAGGGCTGTTGACACACACAGGTAATGTGAAATAACAACATAGAAATTGACTCCAGAGGCAATAAATTGGCTGTAGATTGTTGGACACTAATAGACATTGTTATCAACAGCAAACACTAACAACCATCAGAAATGGCTTTCCAACTGCATTAAGTGACATGAAGGTTGCTCTTGGACAACTGCTTGGCTAACAGAGTTTGGCAAACATAAAATCCGGAAGGCTTTTTAATATAAATAAAAATTCACCGTGTCATAACGATGGATAATTTGGATAAAATTGTGGGACTTCAATATGTAGCGTAAAATTATCAGACATATGTAAAAGTAGCTTTTGGAAGGAGAAAGCAAAATTGAGGCAGAATTCCAAGTTAAATTTTTTCAGACAAATTATCTCAGGCAATGAAACTTCTAAATGTCTTTGTACATAAACCCCTGCTTGATTTTGTACCATATTTTAGGACGTAGAACAGTACAGCACATGAACATGCCCTTCGGCCCACAATGTCCGTTCCGAACATGATGACAAGACCATCACCTATCAACTTGCACCTAACCCATATCCCTCCATTCCCTTCATATTCATATGCCGATCCAAAAGTCTCTTAAATGCCACTAATGTATCTGCTTCAACCACCACCCCTGGCAATGCGTTCTAGGCACACACCACCCTCTGTGCGAGAAACCTGCTCCACAGATCTCCTTTAAACTTTGCCCTTCTCATCTTAAAGCTATGCCCTCTAGTATTTGATTTTTCCATCGTGGGAAAATAGATTCTGACTGTCTACCCTATCTATGCCACTCATGATTTTGTATACTTCTACCAGATCTCGCCAAAACCTCTGGCATTTCAGGGAAAACAACCCAAGTCTGTCTAACCTCTCCCTCTAACTAATACAGGCATAATTTTGGAAACCTCCTCTGCACTCTTTCCAAAGCCTTCACATCCTTTCTGCATTGGGTGACCAGAACTGCGCTCAATGACTCCAAATGCGGCCTAGCCATCGTCTTATAAAGCTGCATTATGACTTCCTGACTCTTACAGTCATTGCCCCAACCTATGAAAGCAAGCATACCATATGCCTTCTTTACTACACCGTCAAAAGCTTTTGATTTATTTTGTGTGTTTTCAGTTGTGGCAATGGAACTACACTTTTTGAAATTGTACAGTCATGTGATGTTATGGTCTTTAACCTCTGTACCATCTTTAATATATTCATTGGATGTTGATGGTAGTGGTGATGCCGATATTCATTACCCCTGTACACGATGCATTTAACAGTCACACCCTGTCATGGATCAGATGTCACACATAAGCCAGAGAGTTGAAAATGGTATACATGTTCCACTCCAAAGTAGACATTTGTGAACCAGGTACCAGTTTAATTGAATTACTTGCATTTAATTTCCACCACTGTGATGGGGCTTGCATCTCCAGGGAAATAAACTAGGCCTCTGGATCTTATACCAGAAAATTATTATTAGGCTACTGTAATTTCATTGTGAGTTTGCTCAGTGAAAAAAAAGTGGCTAATTTGCATGTTATAACAATTTGTCTGGTTGTTTGTTAAGTGCTTATTTCCTCAGCACCTGGGAGGGAAGAGAGACCAAGCTGCTTACCTGGTCCAAATCTAATCATGTTCATTGTTGCTGTTTAAGGCAGCAAATTCTGGTACAGATTCCGCTTGTATTGTTAATAGCAATCATGAACAGTTCAATGTTGCCTAAAGCTAGACACAAAGTGCTGGACTAACACAACGGGTCAGCCAGCATCTCCTGGAGAAAAAGGATAGGTGAAGAAGGGCCGAGACCTGAAACATCACCGATCCTTTTGATCCAGAGAGGCTGACTGATTTGCTAAGTTACTCCAGCTCTTTGTGTCTATCCTTGGTATAAACCAGTATCTGCAGCTCTTTGTTTCCACAATATCACCTAAAATGTTGACTGCATGATAATCTACTGAGGCAACACTGCTCCAAATCCTTGGCAAGTGCAACTATGCATTCATATGCTAAAAGGAACACAAGACGATCTGTATCCATACCTTGGGAAACTACCTACTCGATTTCCCGTTCCAAACAAGGGGTGTAACCTTCTCAGCCATCACTCGTGGTTGTTTTTGAGAGAGAGTTAGATTTAACTCTCAGGGCTAAAGGAATCAAGGGATACGGGGAAAAAGCAGAAACAGGGATGATTACATTTTAGATGATCAGCCATGATCGTATTGAATGGCGGTGCTGGCTTGAAGGGCTGAATGGCATACTCCTGCACATATTTTTCTATGTTTATATGAACCTCCACCAAACAAATTATATGGTAGCCACTAATTAATAATATTGGCTAGTTTTCTTCAACAATGTATTCGGTTTGTAGTTGGTATTTTTCCACCAATTATTGGTTGCCAATGGTCCTTCTCCACAGCAGGAAAAAAGCAAAAATAACAAGTTGCATTTCTGTAATACCTTTAACATTGCCCCAAGGGCTTTCCATTAGCATTATTAAGCAAAGCTTGACACAGAGCCAAATAGGAAGGTATTAGGGGAGATGCCAAAAAGCCTTGGCAAAGAGTTTGTTATTAAAGAATTGGGGGGGGGGGTAGAGAAAAGCAGGGAGGTGGAGAGATTTAGTCTTGGATTTTCAGATTTCATGCCTTGTCAGCTGATGACATGGCCACCAGAGGTGGGGTCATTTGAAAGCAAGGATGACCAAGAAGATAAAATGGGGGCACACCATTTTGATTAGTACATTCACCATTATTGATTAGTACATTCACCATTCTTGATTAGTTCAGGTGTCAGAGGTAATGGGAAGAAGGCAGGAGAATGGGGTTAGGAGGGAGAGATAGATCAGCCATAATTGAATGGTGGCGTAGACTTGATGGGCCAAATGGCCTAATTCTACTCCTATTCCGTATGACCTCATGACCTTATGACCAGACAGTTACAGGACAGGTGATGGATAAAGATATAAGAAGGGAGATGACCCATTGAATGTATTTGAAAACAAGATGAGACGTTTGTCAAGGACTTATTCCAGTCAAGGAATTATTGCAAAGAAAGGATATATTGCTGAAGCTAGACACAGAAAGCTGGAATAGCTCAGTGGGTCAGGCAGCATCGCTGGAGAAAAGGAATAGGTGCTGTTTTGGGTCGAGACCCTTCTTCAGACTGAGTCAGAGGAAAGAGAAACGAGAGATATAGATGGATATAGAACAAATGAATGAAAGATATGCAAAAAATAACTATGATCAAGGAAAGGTAGAGCCCACAGTGGTCTATTGTTGGCTGTGGGCGAGCTGTTAATGAGTTATAAAGACAGTGAAACTAGAGGACAACAGTGAAACTAATACAATGACTAGGGTGGGGGGAGGGACGGAGAAACCTTTCCAGTTTCGTAAAAGTTCACACCATGATTAATGGCTGAATAGGTGATTAATCACTATTGTAAGGGGGAATTAAGCAGGTAGTTTCTTAATGTGTAGGAAGGAACTTCAAATGCTGGTTTAAATCGAAGATAGACACAAAATGCAGGAGTAACTCAGAGGGACAGGCAGCATCTCTGGAGATAAGGAATGGACGACATTTCGGGTCGAGACCCTTCTTCAGACACTTCTGAAGAAAGGTTTTGACCCGAAACATCACCAATTTCTTCTCTCCAGAGATGCTGCCTGTCCTGCTGAGTTATTCCAGCATTTTGTGTCTAGGTAGTTTGTTAAGGTATGGATAAGGATAGTCTTGTTTTTCTTTAGCGTCTGGATGCAGAATGCACTCGTCAAGGAATTGGAGCTGTGTTGCCTTAGCAGATTATCATGCAGTTAAAGTTTTAGGTGACATTAATTGTTTAAATGAAGGAATTTTAAGTCAAGGAACCATTCAACAAAGAACCAACTTAGGTTAGTGACCTTGGAGATGAAGGTTGAATAGGACTAGGTACAAGTTTCAAAATAAATGGCAGTTTTAGCTGAAGTTAAACTAACCGAGGGTGGAAGATAGCAGATGAGTCAGGAATTTATTACAACAGGTAAAAGTAAAGACACGGATGAGGGTTATTCGGTCACAGGTGACCTGTAACTGCAGTGGAATAGGACAATGTTAAAGAAGATGTTGAAACGTCATCTGGAGATCAAACACTGCATGAAGGACATGAACAGTCCAGTGATTACAGCAAATTCCAAAATTATTCTCAGTGTTAGTACATAAAACACCAGTGCCCCAGATTGTTTGTCTCAGCACAAAATAACAGAAATCATCTTACCTGCTGAGGGGCCAAGGTAAAAGTAATTTCAAAAAGGAATGTGAGAAACGTATTGTAATAACAAGAAACTACAGATGCTGGTTTATACCAAAGAAAGACACAAAGTGCTGGAGTAACTCAACGGGTCAAGCAGCCTCCTTGGAGAACATGGATAAGCAAAGTTTCATGTCGGAACTCTTCTTCAGACTTAAAGAAGGGTTCCAACCTGAAACATCATCTATTGATGTTCTCCAGGGATGCTGTCTGACCCAAAGAGTGCTGGTGTAACTCAGCGGGACATCTCTGGAGAGAAGGAATGGGTGACATTTCAGGTGGAGACCCTTCTTCTCGAACCAAAACATCACCCATTCCTTCTCTCCAGAGATGCTGCCTGTCCCGTTGAGTTACGCCAGCATTTTGTGTCGACCTTCGATTTAAACCAGCATCTGCAGTTCTTTCCTACACATGCTGTCTGACCCGCTGAGTTTAATTTAGTTTAGTTTGGAGATACAGTGCAAATAGGCTCTTCGACTCTCTGAGTCCGCGCCGACCAGTGATCCCTGTGCACTAGCACTATCTTACACACTAGGGACAATTTACAATTTTTACCGAAGCAAATTAATATACAAACCTTTACGTCTATGGAATGTGGGAGGAAACTCGGAGCGCCCGGGGAAAACCCAGGTGGTAACGGGGAGAATGCACAATTTCCATACAGACAGCACCCGTAGTCAGGATTGTACCCGGGTTTCTGGAGCTGTAAGGCAACAACTCTACTATTGCGCCACCATGCTGCCGGGTTACTCCAGCTTTTTTTAAATCTTCCTTTCTGAAAGACACCTTGTTGTTTATGTTTACTGTTACTGTTATGGCAGCAACTTCTACCAATTCTACTAATTATGTGAACAAGCAAAACAAACTTACGGCACCAAAAATATTCACTGCAGGCTTATTTGCTCAAGTAACACTTGTAGAGTGTGGTATAATTTTCATCTAAATATATATTGATGGACTAATGATACAACTGTACCTGTGATGTAAAGGTATGTAAGAATTGCTGTTGGTCTTCATAAAAAGACTCAGAACATGTTGTGAATCATCTGGTGTCTCAGGGAATTTATTTAATGCATTACTCACCCATTCCACTGGAGTTTGACAGAGCCCAGCCCCCAGTAAACTACATAGTACATGGAGGTACAAGCACAGAATGTGTGCACCCATTATTGAGGATATGACATAAACACTAGCTATTTGAAATAGCCAGTTATCAGTGTAAAAAGAATTGGAAAGGTCTGTATCAATTTCATGGGTTCAGCTAATGCTTTAGACTGGAAACATATTTATCTGCAATAAACAATAAACCAAAATTAAATGTACAATGGCTTGTTTGGGACTGCACCATTAACTCCTGTGCTGGTTAAAATGGTGCCAATGCATGTTCATCCAATCTACCTATCTGTAAAAATATCTTATTATATCTTGCACTAAAAGTGAAGGCTCAATGAGTTGGGAGACTTTCAAATTAAAAGTGAAATGAATCAAAGTGATAGATTGTCAATTATCAGTTTTGTTTTGGAGAGATGTTGCAATTTATAGATTAGGAATGACAACGTTATTATAAACACAACAAACCTTTTCAGTGGTATTTCTGAGCTGTGGAGATAATTTCCATTTTCTATTCAAATAATAATGATATTGTACACAGACTGTGAAACATACACTTTTACGAAGCTCTCTCCAGTGCCTTCATTGTGTTTGTGGGGTGTGCTTAATATCATGTCATCCTTCACGGGTGACAAGGTCATGCTATGAAGCACTGGGTCATGGCTACAGCACAAAATCCTCACAGCCAAGCCCCCAAGCTTAAGAGGAATGCGAGATGAATCAGCCACACAACTGGTAATTGAACATACATTTGGGATATTAAAAATACATTTTTGTTGTCTGGATTTCTCAGGGCAGTAATTACACCATGACCCCAAGGAGGCTTTGCCATTTACTCATAACCTTTCATAGTTTGCACTTGAAGGCAGTTTGCGGGATTGCATCAAACTTGTCAAAGGTCAACAATGACAGATGTGAGGTGAAGACACATGACCCACAAGCAGGGCAAGAGACAGATTATGTAGCTGGTCTGAATACTAACAGATGTAGTCATTTATTTATTGTCTGGTTCGATGGATTCGAAGAGAGAAATGGTGGAATATTCAACACATTGGACAGGATGATCACTCAATGCTGAATAAATGATAGAAGTCACCCTGCTTGAGGAAAGGTGCCATTAAGCTGGAAAGAGTGCGGAGAAGAATTATGAGGATGTTGCCAGGACTCAAGGGACTGAACTTTAGGGTGAGTTTGGGTTAGCTAGGACTTTATTCCTTGATGCGTAGGAGGCTGAGGGTAATCTTGTAGAGGTATATAATTCTCTTGAGGAGAATAGATTGGGTGATTGTACAGAATCTTTTTTCCAGGGAATGGAAATCAAGAACTAGAGGGCGGAGGTTTAAGATGATCGAGGAAAAAATTAAAAGGAACCGAGGGGCAACCTTTTCACGGAGGGTGGTGGGTATGTGGAACGAGCTGCCAGAGAAAGTAGTTGAGTACAATAACTGCATTTAAAAGTCATTTGGATAGGAACTTGGATAGGAAATGTTTAGAGGGATATGGGCTAAAAGCGGGCAGGCAAGACCAGCTTAAATGTAGTATTTTGCTCAGCATAGACGAGTTGGGCCGAAGGACCATTTGCTATTCTGTACGATTCCTTGATTTTCTGACTAAGTCTGAATTTAAAATGAGCTCAGCCAGTAGCAGCATGCAATATATATTGCACAGGGAGTCTGATGATGGGTAGCAGAACAGATGAAACTTGACTTGATTTAATACGCCATATAATATATTATAAGAAGTGCAAAAATTTGGGAGTTAAGTGGAGAAGGTCGCGGGGAAAGGGAACTATATCAGTTAAGAAGAGTTTATGAAATGAAAATGATGTAGATCTTAGGGAAGAGAAAGATAAAGAGAAAGGAATCATGGAAAAAGGCTTCCAAGACATTTAAGGAGAATCTTTTTTTTAAATGAATACAGAGTTTAGTTTCGAGATAAAGTATGGAACCAGGCGCATCGAGTCCATGCCAACATATTCATCACCCCCTCATTGTAGTTCTGTTATCCCACTTTCAAATCCACTATTCCGTTAAATGTTCAGAGGTTTTTAAACATTTTAGGAATTTGTAGAAGGATTCTTTTTTTTTAAGTTTAATTGTTTTTTTAGGACTATTTAAACATTTCTTATTGTTTTTTCGTGCTAGAAATAACTGAGGGTAATCTTGTAGAGGTATATAATTCTCTTGAGGAGAATAGATTGGGTTTCTTCAAATCAAGGGCCGAAGCTTGGTCAGCTGTAAAGCCCCTTCTTAACATTATAGTGGGTGTGTCCTCCACCTTCCGAAGGTGGTCCCATTTCTCTGCTGACTGCTCCCCAGCCAGCAGAGTCTTGTTATGAGACATTGGAGCTGGCTCTTAACCAAGAGGGCGGCATTGTGGCGCAACGATAGAGTTGCTGCCTTACAAAGTCTGAGTTCAATCCTGACTACCGGTGCTGTCTTTATAGACTTTGTACATTCTCCCTGTGACCATGTGGGTTTACTCCAGATGCTTTGGTTTCTTCCCACATTCCAAAGATGTCCAGGTTTGTAGGTTAATTGAGTTCGATAAGCTGTAAAATTGTCCCTAATGTGTTTGATGGTGTTACAGTACAGGGTGATCGCTGGTCAGCGCGGACTCAGTGGGCCATAGGACCAGTTACCGCACTATATCTCTAAACTCTGAAAGTAGTTGTTGGCATTCTAAACAAGTATGAACTTTGGTATTGGTTTCTTATTGGTACCTACTGTGAGGCATAATGAAAAATAGTTTTCTATGCTATCAGAGCATTCTATGCTATTAAGAAAATACTGGACGTTTTTCTTAAAAGGACAGCGCAGTGGTACAGCTGGTAGAACCACTGCCTCACAGCACCAGAGTCCTAGGTTTGACCCTGACTTTGAGTGCTGTCTGTGTAGAAGTTACATGTTCTTCCTCTGGCAGTAGATAGACACAAAAAGCTGGAGTATCTCAACGGGACAGGCAGCATCTCTGGAGAGAAGGAATGGGTGACGTTTCATGCTTAGTTCTTCAGACTAAGAAGGGTCTCGACCCGAAACGTCACCCATTCCTTCTCTCCAGCAATGCTGCCTTTTCTGCTGAGTTACTCCAGCCTTTTGTGTCTATCTTTGGTTTAAACCAGTATCTGCAGTTCCTTCTTACACACTTCCTGTGACCGTGCTGGTCTGCTCTGGGTGCTCCAGTTTCCTCCCACATCCTGAAAACATATGGGTTTGTCGGTTAATTTGCCGTTGTAACGAAAAAAAATATTGCCAATGTATGTCGGGAGTGGATATGAAAATGGGACAAATTAGAACTAGTGTGAACATGTGAATGAGGGTCAGCATGGACTCAATGGACCAAAGGGCCTGTTTCCATGCTGTATCTCTAAGACGACATGAGGTAAAGCAAATGATACCAACATGCAACAGGTGGAACATAAAACATAGAACAGTACAGCACAGGAACAATGTGCCGAACATGATGCCTGGTTAAACTGCTCTCATCTACTTGTACTTGGTCCATATCCCCCTATTCCTTGCACTTCCATGTGCCTACCTAATAGCCTCCTAAACACCAATATCGCATCTGCCTCCAATACCACTTCTGGCAATGCATTTTCAGGCTCCCGTGTAATAATCTTGCCTCACACATCCCCATTAAACTTTCCTCCTCTCACCTTAGGCAAGGAGACTGGAAATGGAGAGTTGGCAATGGATAGAATAGATCCTCTTCTGGGACCGCACACGCAGTTACCATGCTCCTGTACCATCTTGGCTATCACGGCAAGAATGGGTAGTTTCTGGACCGTTACTTCGATGGCTAATCAAATCTCTCTGGCTGATTGTTTGAGTGTGGCAGCATGTCACACAATGCACAATTCTGGCCACCTCTGCCTGTCATCCATCTTTGATTTTGACTCAGTTTTTATCTTCCTATCAATAAAGACTAGTCCGATAATCCTTCAATTGGCAACACATAATACAGGCAAAGAAGCTTAATCTAATTTGAATGACCACATATTGTCTCCCCTACTCCCTTTGGCCTACCCTTCTCTGTTCCACCTTCTCCAACTTGTTTCCTCCCCTTCCCAGTTCTGATGAAGGGTCTCGGAAATTAAACAAGAACTCTGCAGTATTTCTCTTTCCACACATGCTGCCTGATCTGCTGGGTCCTTCCAGCATTTTTGGTTTTCATTTCCAGCATTTGCAGGGTTTTTTTAAATTCTCACATAATTTGTGCCCAAAATACGCTGTGTGACTTCCTCGGAGGTGCATCTCATTGGCAATAGTGACCATTTGAGAAATTCTGTTTGTAACAATTGAGGAATTGTTAAGGATTGTTCAGGATGGCAAAAAACAATACTGCTATTCTGAAGTCCCATCCAGTGCAATTTCAATTCCAAATCCCATTCCAGCTAGGTCCTCTAGTGAGCAAGGTTTTATTATGCCAAGCTCATTCAGCTTTTAATCCTCAACCTTTGCTTTAGGCTTGCATTCTCCTGCTTCAAACATGAGCCAGGTACTTGTATTAAACGAGGGTTCTGTGGCCCGATTAATAGTCATTATTGCTTGCTATGGCACTTTCCAGATGCGATCTCTGGAAAGTTCACTTTAAGAGATGTGATGGTCATAAGAAATGCCTTGACTTTCTACATCCCTAATATGTGCATGATCGGAACCGGCAATGTAGCAATCGTACCAAATGCACGATTTATCATCAACGTTCATTTGGACATCTCACCTTCTAAATTAAATGTGTCCCCTATTGTCCTCACAATTTTATCTTGTGTTTACTTACTGCTGAATGATTGTAAAGCAAAGTTTTACATTCAGCTGTTGACATTTTTGGATGATACTGCAGATCTTGTGATGGCATAAGATCAAACCAATTGCGAAAACAAGTTAAAGAAGGGCTTATTCTTCATTATCTTGGACATGTCATCACATTGTACATGACAACAGGAACAACGCATCAAAAGTATCTAACTGGTTGCAAAGTGCTTTAGGATGTCTGGTAGTCATGTACAACTGGATGGCCCAGGTGTTGGCAGCTCTGTGCAGTAATTTTGTCGGTTCTGTGTATGACTGCCTGGGCAAGTGCCAGCAAGCTCAGGATTTATCTGCTTGTGTTCGCTACTATTTCAAGTCCTGCTGTTGCACCAATTCCCCATGGATACCAGTGACAGAGTGTGAAGGGGTGGCAATATCTCAGCATGCACTGGGAAATCTGTTTGAAGAACCTCATCGAGGTTAGGAACGAGCTCGGCATAATGAAACACCCTGTCCTAGGAATCTGTGCCCGTTGCACAGATTTCAATGGATGATATCAACAGTGATGGACTAAGGCAAATCAGAGTAATCTTACGTTACTCCCAAAATTGTTTCAGTTTACTTAAGAATCTTTTAAATGTTTTAGTTTAAACTAATAGTTTTTCACACGAGTGTAACTTAGCAGCATTTTTTTATGTTTCTGAATATCACAGAGTATGGTTAAACATCTCTCATTTTGTCTCACCCCATTTCCTCCTCTCCAACCTCCGACTTTCCCCCATGTCATTATCAAGGGATTGATGAATAGAAACTGCTATTATGTGGCTCATTGCTGAGTCTTGAGAAAACTTCTCTCTGAGAAATCACACAAGATAAACACAGACTGAAGCAAGTTCTGGGACTGTATTTCCTGGTTCCTTTGATCTCTTTAGTGCTGCCGCCTGCAAAAGTAATGGCAGAGATAGAGCTATTGACAGAGCATCCTTTATTGAAGGCAGTAATCTCCCTGCTAACCACAGAATCCCATTAATCTGTGTATCAATGTGCAACATGGTGTTCTCAGTTCTTCAGTTCTTAAAGACATATAAGTTTTTCTTTTAATCATTACTCGGGACTACAGCTCATATACTTGAGGAATAAGGCATGAGCACATATCTGTTGTCTTCATCAATACTCTGCTGCATTAATCCTAACATGACAAGACCCATTCAGCCACTATCCTTGTGCAGGCCTTGGTTCAAGAAACAACTTGAGTCAAATAGTTGTGCAGCACAGTAACAGCCCCTTCGGCCCACCATACTGACCTTTACACCCATGTACACTCATCCCATTTGCCTGCAATAGGACCATACCCTTCTAGGTCTTTGTGTGTAGGAAGGATCTGCAGATCCTGGCTTACATCGAAGATAGACACAAAATGCTGGAGTAACTCAGTGGGTCAGGCAGCATCTCTGGAGAAAAGGAATCAGTGACCTTTCAGGTCGAGATCCTTCTTCGGTCTTTTTCTCCAGAGATGCGGCCTGACCCATTGAGTTACTCCAACATTCTTTATTTTTCCCATTTCAAGTGTACGGATAAATGCCTCTTCAATATAGTATGTTTATTTAAATATAGTATTCTTTTTTAAAAGCAATCATGATTGTAATCTGGCTCACGCGAATTTTAAGAAATCTTGAGTAATATAGATGAACAAGGGCCTGGAATAAAATAATTACTTACATAATCTTAAGTAGGAAAATCCATGCCCTTCCTATTTTTTGACAGCAATAATTTCTCCGACATTAAAGTCATTCAGGATATTTCCAGGATACCTGCAGAGCTGAGCGAGCAGATGAGCGTACGTGTGAAATATATTGACGTGATCTGCAGCAGCACTTGGCCATTGACAGATGGACCTGGAGACAGTAATCTCAGCTTTTCAGGGGATTGTGGGTTTTAAGTGCCAACCAGCAAACCATTGGAAATTATCGATAAAACAAATGCGCTGGAGTGAAGGTCTGAGCTGTCCTTCACCATCACCAAAAGGTCATTGAAAACTTGCTCCTGATTGATGGCAGGGTTTAAGGGCTGGGAAAAATCCGAGGGCAGCAGAGATGAAAGCTTTTTGTAAATTGATTACCTGGAGCAGCCTGCGTGTATGTGATATAAATAGCTACAAGGTACATAATAATAAATCCACTAAAATATGATTTGCGAAATACATGGAGGAAGTCATCATAATTATAAAGTTATATTTGGAGACACCCAATATCAGCATTTATAAATAACATTTCCTAGACAGTGGTGACGTTTATACAGAAGCTTGGGTACTTGAGTCTCTTGAGCCTATTCTTCCATTCAGTCGATGGATTTTAACCCCATCAGCCTCCTTTGGTTCCGTAATTCTTGTCCAAGTAATATTCATTAATCAGCGATTTAAGTTTATAATTGACAAAACTGTACAGTATACGAGAGGAGCGGATCTGTCATCTGCATGAAGAAGCAGTTCCTCGCATCAGTCCCGATTGGGGTGACAGTAACTTCAGAGTTGCACTGTTGTCGAATGCACATTTGCTGGCGTGCAATGGAGATGACTGCCTTTTCCCACTCGTTTGGCATCTATCATGATATTTGTTATGTGTGAGTCTGCATATACATGTGATGAGGTCTCTGGGAAATTTGACCATGTTGTCATGGTTGTGACCATTGCTGGCCTTTCCAAAAATGAGTAGGTTTTCTTTGCACTGCATCACACAAGGGTTCCACTAGAGCAAAAGTCTCATATTTACACTCTATTCCATGGGTCCCTTTTCTGCTTTGGTACTAATCCCAATGCTCATAATCTGCCCCCAAGCCTTCACACCCTGAAGTGCTTGTCTGTTTAGACCAAAGAAGGATCCCCACCCGAAGCTTCACCTATTCATTTTCTCCAGAGATGCTGCCTGACCCGTTGAGTTACTCCAGCATTTTGTGTCTATTCGTCACCTTGCCCTGATATATCAGCCACACTTAATGATATTGTAAACATTTAGGTTCAACATTTACTGGCCATTTATATATTTTCAAAGAATAGCAGATGAAGTACTTCCAATCCTTTTCTCATATCATATCATATCATATATCTACAGCCGGAAACAGGCCTTTTCGGCCCTCCAAGTCCGTGCCGCCCAGTGATCCCCGTACATTAACACTATCCTACACCCACTAGGGACAATTTTTACATTTACCCAGCCAATTAACCTACATACCTGTACATCTTTGGAGTGTGGGAGGAAACCGAAGATCTCGGAGAAAACCCATGTATGTACTCAAAAACAGAACTTGCTGTTCAAGTTATAAGCTGCCTGAAACACTCAATGATCAAAAGATGTCCATTAATGTGAGTTTAAGCTCAGATGCTGCATACACACAAGGCCAATGCAATATGCATCAGCTACTGTACTTCTGTCCCTGAAACGTTTTGAACTATTCCAATTGATGGCAGCTATCCAAAAACTATGTGTAATCCTCAGTCTTTAATCTTGTAATGATGTTAATTATATTATCATAAATTCTCGGTAAGATGTCATAATGCCTCTTGAATCTCCGTCCCTCTGGCAATTGCACCAATTTGTGCTTTGCCAAAGTAAATTGGATCATTTTCCAGATTGAAATGCAATAATAACCATTTGCCTAGTGAGTCCCTTTCTGGAACCTGATGCGCTTTCTGTTTCAGAGGGGATAAAGTCATTCCCCACATAGAGCTTCTTTTGGATCAGTGTAGGAGACCTTGGGCTACATGGTCCTGAGACCAACATTGGAAAATCTGTGACTCATTGTCCTGGGATGTCTGCTGTGGAACTCTTACAGCCACAGAAGCACTCTATGTCCAGTCATAGTCATGCTGTTATCAGGCAACTGAACCATTCTATCAACAACTAGAGAACGGTCCTGAGTTACTATCTACCTCATTGGAGACCCTTGGACTATCTTGAACTGAACTGACTGAACTTTAGGCTTGGTATAATTGAAAATTATCCTTATTATGTGTGGGATAGTGTTAGTGTGCAGGGATCGCTGGTCGGCGTGGATTCAGTGGGCTGAAGGGCCTATTTCCATGCTGTATCTCTAAATGAAACTAAAAACAAAAAATAATTTTATAGGCCTACTAGCTGACCAACTGGATTGATTTATTGAATTGATTGAATGATACACCATGTAAACAGGTCCTTTGGCCCAACGGGTTCACACCGACCATCGATGATCCATTCAAAATATTTCTGTGTTATCCCACTTTCTCATCCACTACCTGCACACTAGGGTCAATTTACGGAGGCCAATTAACTGACAAACCTGCACATCTTTGGAAGGAAACCGGAGCACCCGGTTCAGACTTTACTGAACTTTATCTTGCACTAAAACGTTATGCCCTTTATCACGCAACAAAAGTTTTTTACTGTATTTTGGTACACGTGACAATAAACTAAACTTCATAGAGCATGGAAACTGGCCCTTCATCTTTAGGATATGGTAGGAAACCAGCAGAAACCTAAGCAATCCCAATCACAATGTGTAAACTCCGCGTAAATAACACCGGAGGTCAGGATCGAACCTGGAAATTTGGAGCTGTGAGGCAGCAGCTCTACCAGCTGCACCACTGTATTGCCACTTCTGGGACAACATGGTTTCACCAGCACAGAGTTAGACTGGGATGCTTATGAAGGAACTGCAGATGCTGGTCTAAACCGAAGATAAACAAAATGTTGGAGTAACTCAGGCAGCATCTCTGGAGAGAAGGAATGGGTGACGTTTTGAGTCGAGACCCTTCATCAGACTTCAGAAGTTAGACTGAGATGCTAGTTCAGCAAATAAATTAATTACATTAACCTTTTGTGTGCCCGATTCTCTTGGCACATCATCAACAAGTACGACAAGTTCCAGCATCAACACTCAAACAATAGTACAAATTTTATCTCAGCATCATTAAAATATACAGATGAACTGGCTGTTAGTTGACTGCAACACTTCAGCAATGTATCTATTACAATTCCAAATGCAACACTTACTTTTGGAAACAATTCATTCCAGTCAGTGCCCTGTTGCAGCAACCAATTCAAACTCCGACTAATTCAAATGTTTGCTGCCTTTTTAAAGACAGAAATGTGAAAAGTATACACCACGAAGAAATACCATCTTGTTTGGGAACAGCAGTGTTTCATGGGAAAAAGAAACCCATCTTCATATTATTTCATTATCTTGCAGTAATACCCCTTGACCCCTGGAAAAGGAGAAAGATTTAAGTGACTATTGACCAACCACTTCCCGTCTGTGTGAAATCATTATGGTATTAAATTCTTAAGTGTGTCTTTGTTTATTGACAGGGTTACTGCAAGGTTCAGTTTTAGACCTTGGAAATTAATGCTTGACCATGAAGTCTGCCTAATGCAATGCGTGAAAGTGATGCCATTTACTTCCTTTACTTTGCATTACTGCAGATGCAGGAAAACAATTTGTCAGTGGTAATCCTCAAGATTGTTGTCCGGGTGTTGCCTATGATCATCTTAGACACTACATAGAAACAAATGCAGCAATATCAATAAAATTCACTTGTAAAATAGGTGCAGAATTACCAAAATGGCACCATTTGTTTGTGATAACAGGTTTCAACATCATTGCATGAGAGAAATCAAAAATGCAGAATGAAACCTTTCACCATCATAAGCTTAAACATCTGTATCTATTATGGGTACAGTTATGTTCCAAATGAATTTAGATCAACTACAATGGCACTGCCCGTGGAGTTGCTGTCTCATAGTTACGGAGACCCTGACCTTGGGTTATACAAGAGCACGTATCCAGAATTCTTCAAAAGCGTCTCACATCTTCTGTTCTTCTTATCACTGGTGTTTGTTCCAACAATCTGCCTATTAAATACCCCCCTCGCCTGTGTCAACCTATTGCTTGCCACTCTTTATCCTGCCGCTCCCCTTTTCCAGCTTTCAATCCCAACCCCAACATTCAGTCTGAAAAGGGTCTCGAACCAAAACGTCTCCTGAGCGTGCTCTCCAGAGATACTGCCTAACCTGCTGAGTTACTCCAGTGCTGTGTGTCCTCCCTGTCCCATCCACTATGGGTTTTCTCCACATGCTCCTGTCTCCACCCATGTTCCGAAGACGTGTGAGTTAGTTTAGTTTAGTTTAGTTCAGTTTAGTTGAGTTTATTGTCACGTGTCCCGAGATACAGTGAAAAACGTTTGTTGCATGCTAACCAGTCAGCAGAAAGACAATACATGATTACAAACGATCTATTTACAGTGTACAGATACATGATAAGGGAATAACGCTTAGTGCAAGGTAAAGCCCGCAAAGTCCGATCAAGGATAGTCCGAGGGTTATCAAACAGGCAGATAGTAGTTCAGCATTGCTAATTAGTGTACTAATCAGCCACTGTCAGTTCCCCCTTGAATCTGGAGGGTGATGAGGAGAATATGGACGAATAAAACATGGGATTATTGCGAGATTAGTGAAAATGGCTGGCACGGACTTGGTGGGCTGAATGCCTTATATCTGTTGTGCATCTCTGTGACTCTATGACCATTGAAATAGATTTTCAATACAGCAGCATCAATATTAATATTAATATTAAGACAGAGAGGTACTCATGGGTTAAGTGGAACTCCCCTCATACCATAGACTGCAAATGAATATTCGATGGATAAATAGAACAATAATACACCTTGATTATGACAACAGATTCTGAAGTTTGTTGCTTGGTAATTACAGACCCCAATGTGTCTGGAAATTCTTGTGCAAGCCACACACCTATATTTTTGGTGTCACTCACGCTGTCTATCAAATTGAATAACATCCACAGTGGTGCAGCTGGGAAAGCTGCTGCCACACAGCGACAGAGACAAAAGATCAATCCTGACCTCGGATACTGCCTCTGGAGTTTGCACATTCTCCCTGTTGCAGCGTGGGTTTCCACCGGGTGCTCCGGTTTCCTTCCACATCCCAAAGATGTGCAGGTTTGTCAGTTAATTGGCCTCCGTAAATTGACCCTAGTGTGCAGGCAGTGGATGAGAAAGTGGGATAACACAGAAATATTTTGAATGGATGATCGATGGTCGGTGTGAACCCGTTGGGCCTATTTACATGCTGTATCATTCAATCAATTCAATAAATCAATCCAGTTGGTCAGCTAGTAGGCCTATAAAATTATTTTTAGTTTTTAGTTTAATTTAGAGATACAGCATGGAAATAGGCCCTTCGGCCCACTGAATCCGCGCCGACCAGCGATCCCCGCACACTAAACACTATCCACATAATAAGGATAATTTTCAATTATACCAAGCCAATTAATCTACAAACCTGTACGTCTTTGGAGTGTGGGAGGAAACTGGAGATCCCGGAGAAAACCAATGCAGGTCACGGGGAGAACGTACAAACTCCGCGTAGACAAGCACCCATAGTCAGGATCGAACCCGGGTCCCTGGCACTGTAAGGCAGCAACTCTACCAGTGTGCCACCATACTGCCCCCGCGTTGTTAATGTTAACAAACGCTTGCTAGGGAGAAAAAGAACCAAGACACATTAAACTGCAGCTGTTGCATCAGGTCAAAGGGTGGGTCCTTGGGGATAATATTTGCCTGTTGAATACTTAGGCTCCTGACAATAGTCAGATACTCACAAGCAGGAGAGTGACCATTTAACAGGTCCAAAGCTGCCCCTGACAACACTAAGAGGGAAGCAATTGTGATCTCAAAGTAATGATTTTATTTGCAGGTCACTCTGGAGATGACTGGTAGTTTATCATAGAACTGGCCATCCCAGTTCGTGGATGTCTGTCACATCCTCTGGGGATGATAACAGACGGAACCCATGGCTGCTCTGAGGTGCTGCGAGTTGCTGAAAAAGCAGAAGGAGAAGGAGGAGGAGGATGTGGAGGTAGAGGATGGACACTGAGTGCTGGAGTAACTCAGCGGATCAGGCAGCATCTCTGGAGAAAATGGATGGGTGACGATTTGGGTCGGGACCCTTCAGACTGAAAGTAGAGGGGAGGGCAGAAGAGTAGGAGGATACATAGGCAGAGGAGGAGATGGAGCAGGAGGATGCAGGGGCAGAGAAGGAGTAGGCAGAGTTTAGTTTAGTTTATTTTATTTTTGTGATACAGCATGGAAACAGGCCCTTCGGCCCACCGAGTATGCACCGACCAGCAAGCACCCGTATACTAGTTCTACCTTACACACAAAGGGCAATTAACCTACAAACCTGCACATCTTTGGCATGTGGGAAGAAACCGGACCACCCTGAGAAAACCCACACGGTCACAGGGAGAACGTACAGACAGTATCTGTAGTCGGGATCGAACCTGAGTCTCTGGCGCAGTAAAACAGCAACTCTACCGCTGCGCCACCATGCCGCCCAGAGATGGAGAAAGAGGCAGAGACAGAGATTGAGGAGGAGGAAGAGGTGGAAGGGGAAGGGGCGGCTGAGGGGGAGGCAGAGGGGCCAAAGGAGGAACAAGAGACAGGGATGCAAAGAAGGAGAATGAGAAGGGAGAGAAAATGAAAGGCATTGATATCATGTTAATAAAATTGTCTCTTGATTTTTTGAATGTGGTCAAATGATCACAAGTGAATTGTACCTCAAATCCCTGCGACCTTTTCCAGAATGCTCCAGTTTGGCATCATTTAGATTTTATCACAGCGGTTTGAGTGTAAAATATCAGAAATGCAACTGTCGGCTATGCTGATAAATACGAATGATTCTTCAAGTGCAAGGCATTGTTGCAGGTGAGTTACGGTTACTTCTGCACACTTGCGACAAATGCAATTTGAACATTTAGCCACTTTGTTCTTCTGTCGATGCAGCAAGTAAAATCAAATTTAATTTCCTGACAGCAGTTTTATCTGTCCCTGCTGACAAGTTTATGTATTAGCTTTCTGATGGATGCATTCTGACCACTGTTGTCAGGAACTAGTTACGAGAAGGAAGGGTAGACATGGTTATATTTTTACAAGGTGGGATGAATGTTTGATGGGTATAGGAAGAGAGTGTTATTCAAGATTTATTGTCTGCTTCGTATCTTCTGAATAAATCTTGAATCAGTCATATTGGCCTGCACCGTGGATGCAATAAATACAGTATTTCTCATCTTCCTGTGAATTGTTCATTTCTCCAATGTCTGTTTCTTTTTTTGTTATTACAAACTGAATTTGGTTAATGAATTTATGGATGTATATTTGAAAGTACTGGAGATTTGTCTATACTAAGATATCCTCCGAGTTGCCCAGGAATTGTGCAGATTTGGGCAAAGGGAAGAGATTGTAAGACCTAGCCGATTATATTTTAAAGCTCTGTGATGTTGTTCTTAGCTTACAGATAATAATAACAGGGTGCAGCGGTAGAGTTGCTGCCTTACAGCGCTTGCAGCGCCAGAGACCCAGGTTTGATCCTGACTATGTGTGCTGCCTGGAGTTTGTACGTTCTCCGCTTGACCGTGTGGGTTTACTCCAAGATCTTCGGTTTCTTCCCACACTCCAAAGACGTACAGGTTTGTAGGTTAATTGGCTTGGTGTAATTGTAAATTATCCCCGGTGTGTGTAGGGTAGCGTTAATGTGCAGGGATGGCTGGTCGGTGCGGACTCGGTGGGCCGAAGGGCCTGTTTCCACGCTGTGTTTCTAAACTAAACTAAACTAAACTAAACTAAACTAAACTAAACTAAACAAAACTAAATGTGACTCAAGTGTCATCAGTGTCTTTGGCAATCTGTTGTTTTAAAGGGAAATACTGTGGCCTGGAGAAAAGACCTTGGATACAAAGCTTAACACACAAAGCTAGGATGAAGAAAAGTCCAGCAGAAAGGGTATGTAGGAGCTTCAGAGAGCATTTGATGAACTTGGTGATGAAAGAATTGGCAGCCTTACCAATACTTCCATGAGCTGTGAAGGCACGTCAAAATATTATAGCCCAGATGAACCAAAGCGTAGGGATCTGATTATTGAAGGGGTCCTCATGCAGGAAATTTATCTGGCCAAATCAAAACTGTAAAACTTATTCATACACAAGTGCTATGTTATCCCACTTTTGCATCCTACACACTAGGGGCAATTTACAGAAGCCAATTAACCTACAAACCTGCACATTTTTGGAATGTGGGAGGAAACTGGAGCACCCGGAGAAAACCCACGTGGTCACAGGGAGAATATACAAACTCTGCACAGACAGCACCTGAGGTCAGGATCTGGTGCTGTGAGGCAGCAGCTCTATTTCTGCACCACTGTGTCACCCACTTGTTGAAATTCTAATTATTATTAACACATGATTGGATGTAAATAGCTTTTCACTATGAGCGTTTATGATTGAAGCCTGGATTTAAATCCGAAAGTGTATGATGGGCCCATGGACTGAGAAAAAGGCTTATATTATGGGTATGTTGAAATTTAGCTGCACTGGTGCTATAAAAGGTATCTCTGCTTGTAATTATCCTGGACAGGAAGCCTGCTTCAGAAGCATTGAAAAAAACCCTACAATTGTGAGATTGTGCAGTGGTGGTTCAGAATAAATTGCAGCTGGAGTTTGGTGGCAGTGGTGAGGAATCTGTACCATAAGGACCCTGTGGTGAAATGAAATCATTCAAACACATCATTGGCATTTAAATCCCATATGTATTTCCTGTGAATCAAATATTTATAAAAGCCTCAAACTGTATCTGTTTAAAAATATCAGCCTATTTCAAGGCAAGTTGGATTTCTGGTTTAGACTTTGTTGTGATTTAACCTTGGTTAGATATTACAGTATCTATAATTTAACACAATTTCAACCTACCTAATTTTTGGGAATTCAAGTTTCAGCAAGCTATATTGTAATTATGTCAGTTACCTGACCACACCAAATGTCTGCTCATCCAAATTTTCATCAAGGAATGCCAGCCAAGTGGTCAGATATTGGAGTTGGTTGATTTGTAACAATTAAATATTCACCGATCCAAACCACACATTATCTTCCTTGACCATTTGGTACATTTTTAAAGCTTCAGTTGTGCAGGCTTTGGCTTAGTAGTTGGATTCTCATCCCAGAGCTGAATAGTTATAGGCTGAAGGAGATACAAGGAACTCCAGATGGTAGTTTACAAAAAAAGGCACAAAGTGCTGGAGTAACTCAGCGGGTCAGACAGCATGGATGCAGGAGGAGATGGATAGGTGACGTTTCGGGTGAGGATCCTATTCACATACAAAGCACTAAACGGGCTTGCTCCCCCCCCCCCCCCCCCCCCCATATCAAAAATCCTCTAACCCACCACTCTATCTCCAGGTCCCTCAGGTCGGCCGACTTGGGGCTACTGACTATCCCACAGTCTAGACTTAAGCTCAGGGGTGACCGCGCTTTTGCGGTTGCAGCTCCTAGACTGTGGAACAGCATCCCTCTCCCCATCAGAACTACCCCCTCCATCGACTCCTTTAAGTCCAGGCTCAAAACCTTTTTCTACTCCCTAGCGTTTGAGGCCCTCTGAGGGGGCGCTGTGAACTGTTTATGTATGTGCTGTTATGTTTGTGTGCCATTGTATGTTTGTTCTTAGTACCTGAACTGATGTACAGCACTTTGGTCAACGTGGGTTGTTTTTAAATGTGCTATACAAATAAAATTGACTTGACTTGACTTGACCCTTCTTCAGTTATAGACTGGTCTCACTTTGGTACATCAATCGGGCTGAGACTGCAATGGAGAGCTGAAGAGGTGCTGGATCCTTTGAGGTGCTATTTTCTGAATGAACTTTAGCCCTGTCAGCCATCTCAATGGTGGATGTATAAGGTCCAAGACTATTAATTAAAAGAAGATAAAAGATTATCATTGTGGTCCTGACAATATTTTTTTCCTCATTCAACATCACTTAAAAAAAATGTATCTGGGTGTTATTATGAGAGCTTTCTATTCATCAATTGACCACAATATTTCCTAAATTAAAATACCAACTGTAATTCAAAAACACATCATTGTTTGCCAGAAGATGCTGAAGAAATATGTCTTATATAAGAACATAAGACAATCTGGCAGTGATGATGATTCTCCATGGGTGCTGTAAATACACTGGAGATGTTAAATAAGACGGATAAAAACAGGCAACCATGCAGTCCTCAGCAATTCATTAAAGCATTCCCGTTCATACAGTAGATCTCCAATTACAGCACTGAAAACTGAAGCAGTTTTTTCCATGAGTGAATCAGCAACTATGTAAACCCGATTAAACATTATCTATGTGGAATTGTCAATTTAGTAGTTAAAGTACTCAGAATGATCTTGAAGAAACTCATGAAGTAAATGTTAATCAGGGACAATGGTCCTTGCTCTGTTGCCCTTTGAAGAATGCCCACAATTGCAGTTATCTCTGAGAATATACATAGATTATGGAACAGAACAGCACAAGAACAGGCCCTTTGGCCCACACTGTCCATGCCAAATGTGGTGCCAAGTCTCATGGATCCCACTGCCCTGCTAGCTTCTCTGCAGCAGCAGCAGTTCTGTAGAGCATAATGGGAAGTTAGGTCGTGGAACCCAAAGACTGCCCATGGATCATCATGTGTAGAGAGTTGTGTAGAGAGTTCTGGGAGTTAGCCCCAACGATGAAGAATGATCCAGTGATTTATTTCCAAGTTATGTTGGTGTATGATTTGGAGGAGGATAGGTAGTACACCCATTTGCCTGCTGACACTTTCTCTTGAAGGTAGAGGAAACAGATTTGGGACCTGCTTTAGTTTAGTTTATTTTTTTAGTTTAGTTTAGAGATACAGCATGCAAACAGGCCCCTTCAGCCCTGCACCTACCAGTGATCCCCGTACACTAGCACTATCCTACACATTAGGTACAATTTACAATCTTTACCAAAGCCAATTAACCTACAACCCTGTACATCTTTGGAGTGTGGGAGGAAACCGGAGCACCCAGCGAAAACCCACATTGCTCACGGGGAGAACGTACAAACTCCATACTGACAGCACCTGTAGTCAGGATCAAACCCAGGTCTCTGGCGCTGTAAAGCAGCAACTCTACCGCTGCTCCACAATGACGCTGGAGTAATCTGTGTAACTGCAACACATTTTATAGATGTCCCACAGAGCAGCCACTATACACTGATGGAAGGAATGAGCTTTTAAGTGGTTGATTAAGTGCTAATCATGTGCTTTGCTTTGTCCTAGATGACGTTGAACTTCAGTTACTGGCGCTGCATGCCTGCTAGGAAGTGGAGAGTACTCAATTCCTAGGATGGAGATAATTGGCCTTTGGCAAACACAACCTCTAGAGTTCAGCTCTTTGATAAGGTTTGAAGCTGTATGTTTACTTTCATTCAATAAGGATGGACTGAGTTTCACCCTGTAAGAAATGTATTTATTTTCTGCAATCCTTTTGAATGCATATGTCTGCAAACACAGTCTTTACTGAGTTCAAAATAGGATCTGCCAAAGATTAAACCAGTGACACGAGATAAACCCTCCAAAGCACCACAACCCTTTCGTGTTGAAAGAACACTTCAACATTAGGCACATTACTGCAATGCACTTTGTGCCATTGTTGTGTCTCTTGACTATTGTGACAATGATTATAGGTGATAATGTTAAATATTCCCTTTTGGCCACCAAATTTATTCCTACACATCTCTTTAGGTAATGTTTCAGCTTAATGACCTTTCTTCAGAACCATACGGGGCGGCACAGTTGTGCAGAGTTAGAGGTCATGTCATAAGGTCATAAGTGATAGGAGTAGAATTGGGCCATTCGGCCCATTTTCTACTCTGCCATTCAATCATGGCTGATCTATCTCTCCCTTCTAACCCCATTCTCCTGCCTTCTCCCCATAACCTCTGACACCTGTACTAATCAAACATCTATCTATCTCTGCCTTAAAAATATCCACTGACTTGGCCTCTACAGTTTTCTGTGGCAAAGAATTCCCCAGATTCACCACCCTCTGACTAAATACATTTCTCCTCATCTTCTTCCTAACAGCGCCAGAGACCCGGTTTCGATCCTGACTATGGGTGCTGTGTGCACGAAAGTTGTACGTTCTCCCTGTGACCACGTTGGTTTTCTGTGGTTTCAACCCATACTCCAAAGATGTACAGATTTCTAGGTGAATTGGCTCCGGCAAAAAAAAAGATAATTATCCTTGGCAGGAAACATGTTCCCAATGTTGGGGGAGTCCAGAACAAGGGGCCACAGTTTAAGAATAAGGGGTAGGCCATTTAGAACGGAGATGAGGAAGAACTTTTTCAGTCAGAGAGTGGTGAAGGTGTGGAATTCTCTGCCTCAGAAGGCAGTGGAGGCCAGTTCGTTGGATGCTTTCAAGAGAGAGCTGGATAGAGCTCTTAAGGATAGCGGAGTGAGGGGGTATGGGGAGAAGGCAGGAACGGGGTACTGATTGAGAGTGATCAGCCATGATCGCATTGAATGGCGGTGCTGGCTCGAAGGGCTGAATGGCCTACTCCTGCACCTATTGTCTATTGTCTATTGTCTATTTAGGATAGTGCTAGTGTATGGGGTGATTGTGGGCCAGCTCGCTGTGCGATTAAAGTCTAATGTCTAAAGTCATTCTAAAGATAAGTCTTCTACTTGCAATGTCCGTTCGACCCCATTACAACTATTTCATCATGGCATATTTGGTGTGAATCTATTACTATAATTCATCAATTAACTGAGCAGAATATCTCTAAAGTATCTTTTAGTATCTCTAAACTAAACTAAAAAGTTACACTGTTACAATGTAAAGCTTCTTTTGTGGTTCATAAAGCAGTTATAAAGAGAGGTGCAATGCAGTTTAAGTTTCCTAATGGGTTGAGCTTGTGTTTCTATTAATTGCCGACTAAATGTTAACATCGGTTGAATCTTATTTTCTCTTCCTTTCTTAACTCTAGAATTGAGTTTTGCAAAAGCATAAATGGAGGGATTTAACTATTCTTCAAAAAAAAATTGTTAAACCTTTTCACACATTTCATATAAAATGTTATTAATTTTAACTTAATACAAACAATGTGTACCAGGCAATCAATAAATCAAATGCGGCCACTAATTTTTTGAATGATATTTCGATACTTGGAAAACAAATAGTCAATACACTTCCAAAGCTGTGTGAAATTGAAATTTATTGCAGGTCTCAATAGGATAAAGTCTGGTATCACATTTGCAAATGATTAACCTCATTTTACTTGTCATATTCACAAGTTATTTCACATTGCAGAACAGTGAGGGATTGCTTTGCAAGTATGACAGCTTGCTTTTAAAAGCATTGATATATCTACTTCTAGTTATTGTCAATACTGTGTCGGTACCCGGGGATTAGGCCACTCCCTGGATCATCCCCCTCAGCATAGGTTGGACAGGGCTGGGGAAGGGACTAGTGCTACGGGGTTAGCCAGCCGGTCCTACTGGCGCGGACTCGCCCTCGAGGTCGTCCTGCGTCCCGGCCCTTACCCCAGCGTCCCCGCAGCTTCGCCTGGCAGTGTGGCTCCGGTTCCTGCGACCTCCGTGGTGCGCACACGGGCTGGTCGTCTCATACGTCCATCTGTCCGTTTCGTGCCTCCGGTTCTTGGGGGGGGGGGGTCCTGTTGCGGTACCCGGGGATTAGGCCACTCCCTGGATCATCCCTCTCGGCACGGGTTGGACAGGGCTGGGGAAGGGACTAGTGCTAAGGGGTTTGCCTGAAGGGCCTAGAGAGATAACTCGTGCTTGAGACTGATGTTCTGTTGCTGCATTAAAATTACTGTTAATACCTACCTGGCGTCTTGCCTGATTCCTACTGCGTCCAGACCCACTACACTCACCCATGGGCAACACTTGCATGTATCGAAGGGAACATGATAAGAATACTTTTGCACAGAAAACCTTTCCAATCAGATGCCTTTAATTTCGGCTCTTCTACCTATCCATATTTTAGTTTAGTTTAGTTTAGAGATACAGCATGGAAGCAGGCCCTTCGGCCCACCGTCCTCACCGACCAGCAATCCCTGCACACTAACACAAACCTACACACACTAGGGACGATTTTACATTTATACCAAGCCAATTAACCTACAAACCTGTACGTCTTTGGAGTGTGGGAGGAGACCGATGATCTCGGAGAAAAGCCATGTGGTCACGGGGAGAACGTACAAACTCCATACAGACAGCACCCATAATCGGAATTGAACCCTGGTCTCAGGTGCTGTAAGGCATTGGCTCTACCACTACGCCACTGTGCTTTTGATGTTTGATGTAAACGAGCGCAGTTTAATACAAATTTATTGTGGACCTACAGTACAAAATATGTCTGCCCTAGTTTGGACATGATCAAGTTGGTGGTGCAGTGGTAGAGTTGCTGCTTTACCACGCTTGCAGCCCCGGAGATCCGGGTTCGATCCCGACTACGGGTGGTGTCTGTACGGAGTTTGTACGTTCTCCCCATGACCTGCATGGGTTTTCTCCGAGATCTTAGGCTTCATCCCATACTCCAAAGATGTACAGGTATGTATGTAAAATTGGCTTGGTAAATGTGAAAATTGTCTCTGGTGTGTATAGAATAGTGTTAATATGCGGGGATCGTTGGTCGGCGCGGACCCGGTGGGCCGAAGGACCTGTTTCCGCACTGTATCTCTAAACTAAGCTAAAACTGAAGTCAGTTGATTTTTTTAAATATGCCATTATCGGCCTCACACATTTGTTATGCATTCCCTCATGTGCACAAAATAACCTTCTGAAAATGGTTCAATTAATGTGGTAGGAATTTTCAAATGATTTGCTTGCCTTCTGATCAATCTAATTGCTTTTTTATATTAATCCAGGCCTAACATTAACTGCAACCGTTAATGAGGAACAAAGTTGGTATTTCCCGTCTCGAGGCTACACTTGCTGAATTAATTATTGTAATCATGTTCGTTTGTTCAACATTACCGACAACTCACTTGCGAATGTGAATACATTGTACTTGAAGTACCACATTTTCATTCGGTTATGTGTTTGTTCTCTGCTCTATTGCTTATTTAATATTCATAGTGTAATTTAAATGAATATCCAATATGTTTCATGTCAATTTTAGAATCGTGTCCTACGTAAGGAAGAAGTAGCCTCACATGACACAAAAGATTTGATCTCTTTTACAATCTGGCATCGGTACTCAGATGCATTAATGCACCACTTTATGCACCACTTTATAATTTTTTTTTAAAGGATTAGAGATAAATAAAGGTTCTATCAATGAGTTTGTACAGAGCCCAATGGAGACATCAATTGTGGTAACTAACCTGTCGCTCATCTGCGAGGTGCAAAATTGCTGAATGCTTCTTTCTATTATTTGTACGCGTCTGTGGACAGGACATTGACCAGAAATGAAGCCAAACACAGTGAAATAGTTTGTTAAAGTCACAGTCTGATAAAGCACAGAAAGAACCGTTCCACACACCATCAACCATGTTGAATGTTGGTCTTCACATGATCAATAGCAAATGGAGAGGCACTCTATATATACAGTGTATTCAGAAAGTATTCAGTGTAGCGACCATAGGGATTGGTCCTGAGAGTCGAACCCTCGGATTGGCCAGCAAGGTCACATGGTGGTGCGACCATAGGGATTGGTCCTGAGAGTCGAACCCGCTGATTGGCCAGCAAGGTCACGTGGTGGTTTTGGGGCCCAAAACCAGTCAGTGGGAAAAGAACTTTGATGTGAACAGTTTGAGTTAATGGTTGTCTGTAATCTCGTTTGTTATCCTTTGTAATTGAATATTGCTGCCGCAATAAACTTCTTTAACAAAGTACAAGCCTCCAGACTCGCCATATCAGACCCCTTCACTTTCTCCACATTTTGCTACGTTACAGCCTTATTTTAAAATGGATTAAATTCATTTTTTTAATCATCAATCTACACACAATACCCCATAATAAAAAAGCGAAAACAGATGTTTAGCAATTTTTACAAAGTGATTAAAGAGTAATATCACATTTACATAAGTATTCAGACCCTTTACTCAGTACTTTGTTGAGGCACCTTTGGAAGCGGTTACAGCCTCGCCTTCTTGGGTATTATGCTACAAGCTTGGCACACCTGTATTTGGGTAATTTCGCCCATTCTTCTCTGCAGATCCTCTCAAGCTCTGTCAGGTTGGATGGGGAGCATCGATGCACAGCTATTTTCAGGTCCCTCCAGAGATGTTTGATCGGGTTCAAGTCCAGGGTCTGGCTGGGCCACCCAAGGACATTCACAGACTTGTCATGATGCCATTCCTGTGTTGTTTTGGTTGTGTGCTTAGGGTGATTGTCCTGTTGGAAGGTGAACCTCCGCCCCAGTCTGAGGTCCAGAACGCTCTGGAGCAGGTTTTCATCAAGGATCTCTCTGTACTTTGCTCCGTTCATCCTTCCCTCAATCCTGACTGGTTTCCCAGTTCCTGCTGCTGAAAAACATCCCCACAGCATGATGCTGCCACCACCATGCTTCACCGTAGGTATGGTATTGGCCAGGTGATGAGCGGTGCCGCTTGGCATTCAGGCCAACGAGTTCAATCTTGGTTTCATCAGACCAGAGAATCTTGTTTCTCATGGCCTGAGAGTCCTTTAGGTGCCTTTTGGCAAACTCCAAGTGGGCTGTCATGTGCCTTTTACTGAGGAGTGGCTTCCGTCTGGCCACTCTACCATAAAGGCCTGATTGGTGGAGTGTTGTACATATACTTGTCCTTCTGGAAGGTTCTCCCATCTTCACAGAGGAACTCTGGAGCTCTGTCAGAGTGACCATCGGGTTTTTGGTCACCTTCCTGACCAAGGCCCTTGTCCCCCGATTGCTCAGTTTGGCTGGGCGGCCAGCTCTATGAAGAGTCCTGGTGGTTCCAAAGTTCTTCCATTTAAGAATGACAGAGGCCACTGTGCTCTTTGGGTCCTGCAATGCTGCACAAATTGTTTTATACCCTTCCCCAGATCTGTATCTCGACACAATCCTGTCGCGGAGGACAATGGACAATTCCTTCGTCTTCATGGCTTGGTTTTTGCCCGGACATGCACCGTCAACTGTGGGACCTTATATAGACAGGTGTGTGCCTTTCCAAATCATGTCCAGTCAATTTAATTTACCACTGGTGGACTCCAATCAAGTTGTAGAAACATCTCAAGGATAATCAATGGAAACAGGATGATTATAAGCTCAATTTTGAGTGTCACAGCAAAGGGTCTGAATACTCAGGTAAATGATATTTACATAAGTGATATTTCACTTATTTATTTTTAGTTACTTTGCAAAAAAATTCTAAACACCTGATTTCGCTTTTTTATTATGGGGTATTGTGTGTAGATTGATAATTAAACAAAAAGAATTTAATCCATTTTACAATACGGCTGTAACGTATCAAAATGTGGAAAAAGTGAAGGGGTGTGAATACTTTTTGAATGCACTGTTTCAGTGTCTGTGAACATGTACCTGCTCACAAAAAGTGTGCTATTGCAAAACGCAGTTCCATAAAACCTTAGATCATCCATTTCCTGAAGTGTGTATTTAGTTGTGTTGTTAACCAGGTACTATTAGAGCAATGATAACAAATCTCTTATT
Organism: Rhinoraja longicauda; assembly: GCF_053455715.1. Classification (NCBI taxonomy): domain Eukaryota; kingdom Metazoa; phylum Chordata; class Chondrichthyes; order Rajiformes; family Arhynchobatidae; genus Rhinoraja; species Rhinoraja longicauda. The sequence continues at coordinate 34,306,556 of NC_135965.1, forward strand.
AGTTTGACAGCTTTCCCTATTTAATATTGTAACTATTTTATGTTGTAACAGGTATAAGCCTACCTTACATTGTATTGTGCTAATAATACTTTGCATTCTCTTTCGATTTTGCTCTCAGGATTTATGGTATCTCCAAAAGGATAATATATAGAATGTACGGTTTGTATTTATAGGGAGGCACGGTGTTGCAGTGGTAGAGTTGCTGCCTTACAGCGCCAGAGACCCAGATTCGATCCTGTCTAGGGGTGCTGTCTGTACAGAGTTTGTACGTTCTCCCCATGACCTGCGTTGGTTTTCTCCGGGATCACTAGTTTCCTCCCACACTCCAAAGACGTACGTTTTTAGGCTAATTGTCTTGGTATAATTATAAATTGTCCCTAGTGTGTAGGATAGTGTTATTGTGCGGGGTCTGCTGGTCAGCGCGGACTAGGTGGGCCGAAGTGCTTGTTTCCGCAATGTATCTCTAAATTAAACTAATATTGACTGCCTTGTTCTGACTGGCACTTTCAAAGCTACTCTATCTTGATTGTTCTTAATAATAATAATTTAACATGCACTCTTTACAGAAAGTATCAAAAGCAATATGTCATTTTTGTACTGGATAATGATGAATGCATTGGGCTGCAATAGGATGTACATGTTGACCTAAATCCTCAATGGGGTAGTCACCTGCTTTGATTTTTTTTTCTGCAGCCAAAACAAAAAGCCAAATGGGATTGTCGTGCAAAGTGAATTGTAGTTTAATCATGTTATTGCCATCAGAAACGACCAACCTTCACTGACAGTTTCCCTGACCTTTGCATCCACTGCATTCATATTGGTGCACCAACATGAACCATGGTAATTTAACTAAGAAACGAAAACAAATTGAAGTAAGATTTGACTGTAATCATTAGCCAAATTGATTGATTCAAGACACAACTTGCTTGTTTAAAAAGTGAATTAAAATACAAATCTGGCTGTGTTCCATTGTGCGAAGAGAAGATTCCATTCCAGTGGAATTCATATGAGGGGAAAATCACAGTGTGTGGCATGATCAATAAGGCTACACATAAATTGGACTTAATAGCTTTCAGTCATGGCTATGTTATAATGAAGGAAAGTCGATATTGTCAGTCCTCACCCTCCACCTCCCAGGATAATCCTTTGCCCTTGAACAACTTTCTACTGCAAAATCACACAGCACCGTAGAGAATTGACTGCAGCAAAGTGACATCTGGAATGAAATGGCCCATATTAGTGCGGTCACTTAACTGTTGCGAGGAAAATAATAGGAAAGCTAAGCAGTTAATTTGTGACAAATAATGACATTTTACTGAAGGAACGTGTCCGGTTAACGTCCCATAGAATACAAACACAGAGAAGAGAAATTACACATATGGAGCTATTCAACCATCTGTTTCTGCAGAAGTGCATTAATTGGACATTTCGAGGGAAACGAATGAAATACTAGCGATCCAGCAAAATCTTAAGGTAGATATTGCTGAATATCTTTGTGAAAAGGCTAACCTCAATTGAAACACAGAGTTTATTGATTTGAGACTTAAAAAAGTTCCTGGGCTGAGCCTGTTTACATTCTTGTATGTGTGGTATGGCTGATAGAAATTCATATTAGACCATAGTTTAAAAAGCAGCAAGGCTGTGACTGACTCTTGCAGCACTGTAAGGATTACTGTTAAATTCACTTGGAATATAGATCTTGGTACCAGTTATTAGAGCTGTCATCTGCAGTTTGAACTTCGCTCTGTCTTTTTGTACCTTAAAAATAAAAGAAATGCGCAATCAATGATATAATGAGCAAAATACTTACAGCTGAAATATAAAGCTGTCCAGGCTAAAAGATCCCATTAATGTTGCTGGGATAATGGCTACTATTATTACAACTATGATGGAAGAAATTAGGTGGGAATCATTGAAACAACCTCCACACGCACCTTTCCCATCATACACCACTCTTGCTGTCCATTGACTGTTCCTGATGATAAGAATTGTACTTTAGGTCATTAAACAAGGAGAGACCATAATCTGTGGTGAGGTCTCCCTCACCTATTCTCATCCATTTATAGATGGAGAATAAGTCAAATGGAAAATGGACAACTGAGAGAGGCGGTGGAAGGTGAGTCAATCAAGGAATGGGTCGACTGGGCTTGTATTCACTGGAATTTAGAAGGATGAGAGGAGATCTTGGAGAAACATATAAAATTCTTAAAGGATTGGACAGGCTAGATGCAGGAAAAATGTTCCCAATGTTCGGGGAGTCCTCAGAACCAGGGGTCACATTTTAAGAATAAGGGGTCGGACATTTAGGACCGAGATGAGGAAAGACTTTTTCACCCAGAGAGCTGTGAATCTGTGGAATTCTCTGTCACAGAAGGCAGTGGAGGCCAATTCACTGATGTTTTCAGGAGAGAGTTAGATTTTGCTCTTAGGGCTAAAGGAATCAAGGGATATGGGGAAAAAGCTGGAACGGGGTACTGATTTTGGATGAGCAGTCATGATCATATTGAGTGGCTGGCTCGAAGGGGCGAGTGGCCTACTCCTGCACCTATTTTTCTATGTTTCTTTCAAAATGGAGCTGATTGAGTACTTGATGACTAATGGTTTATACTAGGCAAAAAGAGTGGGGAATTAGATTGAAAAGATTGTTTGGCATGACTCGATGATGTTAACTTAAATGCCTTGACACCTTCAGATGTGGAGAAAGATGGACAAATAAAATATATATTAATTAGAAACCAAAGTTTACCAAACAATATTAATCCTGCCCAATCCTGTACAGAAACAAAAGTCTTTCACTGCACCTCAGTACATATGACAATAATAAACCTAAGCCTAATCAATGATCCTTAATAGAAGTGTAATCAATGGGAATTATAGCAAACAGAAAGGAGAATGGTTTTAATTATAAGGGGTAATTATTTCAGGCTCAGGACATTTCAGGATTTTTTTAGGGCGAGTCTAATAATTTTCAGCTAGTTCTTTAGAATTTCAGTTCCACCTTGAAGTTAGAAATGGGAATGATTGTTAGGAGATTTTTGTGAAGGCAGTATTTGTGATGAAATCAATATAAACTGCAGATCAGGTCGCATCAATGGGAAGAGAAATTAAAGCGATCATTTTAGATTGAAAATCTTTCATCAGAACTGTAAGGATCAAAGACCTTCCATCAGAACTGTCAAACCTCCAAGGCAAGAATCTTTTGAAGTTTTTCTGGGTCCGTTAGCTTTGATATTTTGAGGCCAGGGCAATGAAGATGACAAATTGGATTTGTGGTGGTCAGTCAGATGTTTATCAGGCAATGCCACAAGTGATTTCAACGTCCGTGTGATCTCCCACTCAGATAATGTTGTAACAGATGTAGTTCGTGGATCGAGGTCCTTGGACTTAATAAATTGTACTTCACCAATTAACAATAAACAACTAGTAGATATACCAATCTTAATGATAAGACATTAGAGTAATCTCACAGCTGTTTTAATTCAGCTAATAGCACTGCTACCTCACAGCACCAGAGACCCGGGTTCAATCCTGACCTTAGATGCTCTCTGCGTAGGGTTTGCACGTTCTCCCTGTGACTGTGTTGATTTATTCCAAGTGCTGCAGATTCCTCCCACAGCTTGAAGGCATGAAGGTTTGTAGGTATATTGGTCTCTACAAAATTGCCCTTGGTGTGTAGGGAGTGGATGTGAAAGTGGGGTAACATAGAACTAATGTGAACTAATGGTTGGCATGGACTTGGGCAGAAGGGCCTGTTTCCATGCCACATCTTTCAATATTTCAATTTATTCAGTCAACTCACAGCTTTTGATATTGTTGCTATTGAAACCCTTCAGTCTGTTTCAGCTGGACGTGTTAGTATCAAAGTAGTTAAATTATTGGTCTAAGCTAAATTCTTCAATCACAATCCACCAAACTGAATTCAAATCCTACTATGGCAGCATCCAAAACTTAAATTCAGTTAATAATAAGTCCATCATTGTACCGGTGCCAAAGAATGCCTCTCCAGCGTGTTTAAATGACTACCGACCGGTGGCCCTCACCTCGGTTGTCATGAAATGCTTCGAGAGACTAATCAAAAAGCACATCTGTGCCCTCCTTCCTCGCAACATGGACCCACTACAGTTCGCATACCGTCCGAACAGGTCCACGGATGATGCGGTCTCCCAGGTTCTGCACACCGCTCTCTCTCATCTGGACAGCCAGGGGGGCTATGTGAGGATGCTGTTCATTGACTTTAGTTCAGCTTTTAACACAATAGTCCCCAGCAGACTGGCTGAGAAGCTGCTGGAACTGGGGCTTAGCACCCCTCTGTGTGCCTGGGTCCTGGACTTTCTCACCGTCAGGCCCCAAGTGGTCGGGATGGGGGAACACACATCTAGCTCCCTCACCCTGAACATAGGATCCCCCCAGGGTTGCGTCCTTAGCCCCCTACTGTACTCCCTGTATTGTGGGGCCAGGTTCAGCTCAAACTCCATCATCAAGTTTGCTGATGACACTGTGGTGGTGGGCCGGATCTCCGACAACGATGAGAAGGCCTACCGGGAGGAGGTGGCTGATCTGGCACTCTGGTGTCAGGACAATAGCCTCCTCTTGAATGTCACTAAAACTAAGGAGCTGATTGTGGACTTTAGAAGGGCTAAACATCCAAGGACGTACACGCTACTGGAGATAAATGGGTCTACTGTGGATAGGGTGAGCAGTTTTAAATACTTGGGAGTCCACATTACAGAGGATCTGACATGGGCAACGCACATTGCCGCACTGGTGGGTAAGGCAAAGCAGCGCCTTTACCACCTTAGACAGCTGAGGAAATTCAGAGTGTCTCTGGGGATCCTTCATTGCTTCTACTCTGGGACTGTAGAGAGCATCATGTCCGGCAACATTACAGTCTGGTTTGGGAACAGCTCTGCCCAGGACAGGATGGCCCTGCAGAGAGTAGTGCGTTCGGCAGAACGCACCATGGGAACTACACTCGTCCCCCTGCAGGACCTATACATCAGGAGGTGCAGATCCAGATCAAGCAAGATCATGAGGGACCCCTGCCACCCCAGCAACGGACTGTTCCAGATGCTACGGTCAAGCAAACGCCTCCGCTGTCACGCTGTGAAAACGGAGAGGATGAGATGGTTTCTTCCCACAGGCCATCAGGACTGTTAACATTTATAACTCCAGGGACTAAATTTTGTCTTCTCTATATTAACTTATTAACTTTATTTATATGCTGTAACTGTAATTCTTTTTTGTGCACAATCCGCAGGCATTGCCACTTTCATTTCACTGCACATCGTGTGTGTGTATGTGACAAATAATCTTGACTTGACTAATATGGCTTAGTAATTGCCTTAGTAACAATAACCACAAAAAACGACTGGATTGTAGTTAAAAATCTGTCTGTTTCATTAATGTCCTTCAGAAGAGAAAATCTGCTGGCTGGCCTTCATGTAATTCCAGATCCACCCCATGTGGTTGATTCTTAAACACCCTCAGAAATAGATCACCACCATCTTCCGGAGTCCAGTTAAGTGTTTAATGGTCATATGCGCCATATAAATGAAACAATGAAGTTCTCCATGAAACTCATTGAAACATAGAAAATAGGTGCAGGAGTAAGCAGCACCACCATTCGTGGCAGCACCATCATTCAATATGATCATGGCTGATCATCCAAAATCAGTACCCTGTTCTGCTTTTTCCTCATATCCCTTGATTCCGTTAGCCCTAAGAGCTAAATCTAACTCTCTCTTGAAAGCCTCTAGTGAATTGGCCTCCATTGCCTTCTGTGGCAGAGGATTCCACAGATTCACAACTCTCTGGGTGTAAAATGTTTTTCCTCATCTCAGTCCTAAATGGCCTACCCCTTTTTCTTAAACTGTGACCCCTGGTTCTGGACTCCTCCAACATCTAGTCTGTCCAATCCCTTAAGAATGTTATATGTCTTGTAAGATCTCCACATTATAACAACTAAACTTACAATAATCAATGATACCATAAATTATACCATAAATATTAGGTGATCAAACCGTAATCATGAAAACTGAAGCACATGGTGCTACCTTATCAAAGTCTATATTAGATCAGCTCCTTGGTCCTGCTCATCTTCTCAAACGAAACTGAGAATGGACAATAAACACTAATGATGCCTTAAAAAATATTTTTAAAATCTAAACATACATCTTTAGAAATTTAATGGAGGAAAAAAACACATCAGATTAGTTTGTGCTTACAGTTGCATCTTTGCATTGATGAAGATCACAATCTGCTCCAATGAATATATTGGTTGCCTGGTAAAAAAAAATGTGAGGTTGATTTAGAATAGGGAGAGTTCATCTGCATCAAAATAATGATTCCAGTTTCAGCTCAAGCCTTACCCTTTTACACCGAAGCAAATAAAGATGGTAAACGACACAGAGCAGTTGATTGCCGGCTGTGTGAGACATATGTGCAAGTGTCTACCTACTCTGGAAACAGCCACCTTGTTGTCATGTTCACCCGTGTAGGATATAGTCACACATTTTAAACAGGAAGGAAATCATTAAATTCGGTAACAACATTTTTAAGCTCCATCAACTGAGAGCAAGTAGTTTTCTTTCAGTAATGTACACAATTGAGCACATATTTCTTTTGTGTAATTGCTTAGCATATTGCTGTAATTACAAAACAGCATGTTGAGCATTGCTAAATCTGTGTGAGACTAGGGCCTTCTTATGTATTTTGTTCAGTTAACCCATTTGAGACCTGTTTATTGTTTCAGCTGTTAATATATTTATGTTGACAGTACACACAAATAACAGTGCATACTTAATCTAGTTTGTAATAGAGCTGAATAATTTCAAACAACCAAAATATGGGCGATTCATGGCAGAACCAAAATAAATCAGCATTTTTAGATTATTGTGGTTGGCAATACATTGAAGGAACCGAACGTTGCTAAGTGAGAAGTTTATACAGGCACACAACAATTTAATAGACATATAAATGTTAAAGCAATAAACAATCTTCTGAAGGAACACAATGGGCCAGGCAGCATTTGTGGAGGGAAATGGAGAAAAGGAATAGGTTTCAGGTCGAGACCCTTCTTCAGTCTGAGAGTCGATGTTTCAGGTCAAGGCCTTTCTTCAGACCGAGAGTGGAACCTCATAAAAGCACAAGGCTTATTTATATATAATACGTACATTCACTATGCTGCTTTTGCTCTTTGAAACAACTTTGTGAACATTCTGGACAGGTACCTACATTATAGATTTAATCTGTTGACAGACTTCTTCAGAGGCAAAGTTTTGGGTCGGGACACTTCATTGTGCTCTAGATTCCAACATCTGCCATCTCTTGTGTCTCTACAAATATTAAATTAAATTGGGCAACAGTTGTCCACCAACAACTTCCTATTAAAATAAATCACTGATCCAAATTAAATAGTTCAAATTTTCTTTGAAGGTTTTGGCAAACACATTGGCTTTTTCCTAAACTGACCACTTTTGAGTAACTGCAATGTTGTTACCCCGATACAGACAAAAAATGTTGGTATGGCGAGTCCGTAAACTTGTTGGTTGTAGAAGAAGTTTATTGCGGGAGCAATATTCGAATACAAAGGTTAAACAACAAGGTAAAGGACAACCATCAAAAACTTACTGTCTTCTTCGAAGACTTCTCCGAACTGAACATTTCGGGCGCCAAAAGCGCACATGACCACGCTGGCCAATCAGCGATGTCGCTCTCTGGACCAATCCCTTCGGTCGCGCTCACACGTGACCTTGCTGGCCAATCTGAGGGTTCGACGACCCGGACCATTCTCTATGGTCGCTACATGACCCCCCCCAGAACCCGAGGTACGGAACCTAGCAGGGAGCCAGATTTCGCGACCATAACGAGTAAGGAGAGGGGCAGCCTGAACCACAGGAGCAGGGGATTCCGGACTTGGAGGAACTGCCGGAACGGAGGGTCCTGGACTGAGCGGAACTGACGGAGGCCGGCCTCTCCTAGGGGTTTGGCCGACCAGGACTGGTTGATCCGGATCCAAGTGTGCAGGTTTAAGCCGGGACACCGAGACGAGCTCACTCCTGCCGCACATGTCTAAGGTGAAGGTAGCCGTTCCCTTACGCAAAACCCGGAACGGCCCTTGATAGACCCTCTGCAATGGGGCACGATGGGAATCTTTTCGCAGAAACACAAACTCACAGTCCTTCAGGGAAGGCGGTTCATGTACCATGGGACACCCATGACCTGAAGTCGGAACTGGAGCCAGGGAACCCACCTGTGCCCGGAGAGATGCTAAGACTGATGGGACTGGAGGCAGCTGGTCTGAGGGGTCCGGAAACAAATCCCCGGGTACTCGAAGTGGCGAGCCATATACTAGCTCCGCGGACGATGCACCGAGATCCTGCTTAGGAGCAGTCCGGATGCCCAGAAGAACCCAGGGGAGTTGGTCTACCCAGTCCGGGCCTTCAAGCCTTGCACTGAGGGACGCCTTAAGTTGACGGTGGAACCTTTCTACAAGTCCATTTGCCTGGGGGTGGTATGCAGTAGTGAGTTGTAACTTGGAACCGTACAGTTCTGCGAGCGCGGCCCAGAGGGACGAAGTGAACTGCGGCCCCCTGTCAGTGGTAATAACTGCCGGGACCCCGAAACGTGCTACCCAATGGAGGGCCAAAGTCCTGGCACAAGAGGCTGCCGAGATATCAGACAATGGGAAAGCCTCTGGCCACCGGGTGAACCGATCCACCACCGTGAGGAGGTGGGTGTAGCCCCGGGAGGAAGGCAAAGGCCCGACTAAATCCACGTGGATGTGGAAAAAACGAACTGCTGGGACCTCGAACTCCTGTACGGGGGGCTGGACATGGCGCTGGACTTTAGCGGTCTGACAGGGAACGCAGGAACGCGCCCAACCCGCTACCTGTTTCCGTAGGCCATGCCAGACAAACCGAGCTGCTACTAAAGCAGAGGTGGAGCGGATGGACGGGTGCGCCAGCCCGTGAATGGCATCAAAAACCCGGCGCTGAAGGGAGGGCGGTACTACCGGCCTGGGAAATGCCCGGATAGGCTCCACCTTCTCGGGCAAAGGGGAGGCGCCGGCAGGGGTAATTCTGTGCCCTAAAAAATCAAGAGAAGGGAGGCCGAATTGACACTTGGAGGGTTGGATAATGAGCCCGTGGTCTTGGAGCCGCTGGAACACAGTCCGCAAGTGGACCTGGTGTTCCTGCACTGAGGGGCTGGCGACCAGGATGTCGTTTAAATAAATAAACAAAAAGGGTAAACCCCGACCCACACGGTCCATCAGTCGTTGGAAAGCCTGTGCCGCGTTCTTTAAACCGAAAGGCATACGCAACCATTCAAACAACCCGAACGGAGTAATCGTGGCAGTTTTCTGTATGTCCTCCGGCCGCACCGGAATCTGGTGGTATCCTCGCACCAAATCGATTTTGGAGAACACCACCGCTCCTTCCAGCCCAGACGAAAAGTCCTGTAGGTGCGGTATGGGGTAGCGATCAGCCGTGGTGACAGCATTGAGACGCCGATAATCGCCACATGGTCTCCACCCCCCAGATGCCTTGGAGACCATATGCAACGGCGAGGCCCACGGGCTGTCGGACTGACGGACAATGCCCATTTCCTCCATCTTCCTAAATTCCGCCCGTGCCACCACCAGTTTGTCTGGCGGTAGTCTCCTGGCCCGAGCGAAAACGGGAGGGCCCTCGGTGCGGATGTGATGGACCACGCCGTGCTTGGCCGAAGGCGTGTCAAAACGTTGGATGAGCAGCTCTGGAAACTCCGCCAGGATCTCAGCATACGAGTCAGGGGCCGCGACGACGGCCTGGACAGTAGGGCTGGGCGGGGAGGCGATTGTCGGAGTGACGGGCTCCTCGCTGGCGGAGGGTCGGAGGTCGTTACCGCGGACATCAGCGACCAGTGAAAAAGCCCAGAGAAAATCTGCGCCTAGGATCGCTTGTCTGACGTCTGCTATGATGAATGGCCATTCGTACGTGCGGAGGCCTAACACAAGGGACATCTTCCGTATACCGAAAGTGCGAATGGGGCTGCCATTAACCGCGATGAGGGTGGGACCTGTCTTACCCGTTCTGGTTTCGAGGTCGGTCGGCGGCACTATACTGACGATGGCTCCCGTGTCCACCAAAAATTCTGTGTCCGTGAATCGATCGTGGACGTAGAGGCGTCGGTTCTGGCCAATCGCAACTGCCCCTATGTACAATCGGCCGAGGCATTTCCCGCGAAGGTACAAGGTGAGCGGCAGTTGCAGGATTCTCTACCCCATCGTAGGTGATAATAGCACCAGCCGCGCTTGTGCGGATCTTTTTGGCGGGCTTTCGGAGAACTGGCGGGAGATGCGGCGCCATCTTGATGTCGCTGTGGCATGGTCACCGATGTCAAGACCTTGTTGATCGAAACGCCTGCCTTCGATTTAGCCGCTATGAGCGCGTCCGCTTTCTCTGCATATGCTTCGGGGTCCTTAAAAGAACAATCCGTGTGCAGCAGTCGGACATCCTCGGGAAGCTTCTCTCGGAATGCCTGTTCGAACATGAGGCAATCCGTATGCTCACCGGCTAGCATCATCATCTCGGCCATGAGAACGGACGGCCGTCGATCTCCGAGGTCCGGTAGGTGCAGAAGTTTTTCAGCGCAATCATGCCTATTAAACCCGAAGGTTCGCAGTAACAATTTCTTCATTGCCTCGTACTTGCTTTCCGCAGGCGGATTAACGATGAACCGCATCACGCGTGTGGTCGTCTCCGGTGATAGAGCGCTGACGAGATAGTAATACTTCGTCGAGTCGGCCGATATGTTCTTTATATGAAATTGGGCTTCGGTGTGGACAAACCAAGATTGCGGTGAATGTGTCCAAAACAACGGAAGGTGAACGCTTACTGCGCTTAACTCCGGTGTGCCAGGCGCGGCATCCAACAACGAGGCGTCGTGTTCCTGCATAGTCGGTGATCGTCCAGATCACGTCGGGGTCACCAATATGGCGAGTCCGTAAACTTGTTGGTTGTAGAAGAAGTTTATTGCGGGAGCAATATTCGAATACAAAGGTTAAACAACAAGGTAAAGGACAACCATCAAAAACTTACTGTCTTCTTCGAAGACTTCTCCGAACTGAACATTTCGGGCGCCAAAAGCGCACATGACCACGCTGGCCAATCAGCGATGTCGCTCTCTGGACCAATACCTTCGGTCGCGCTCACACGTGACCTTGCTGGCCAATCTGAGGGTTCGACGACCCGGACCATTCTCTATGGTCGCTACATTGGCACAATAAAACAGAACAGGGGTGGAGATTCTTTAGTTCTTATCTTTCACCCCACCAGCTCTGCAACCAGAACATCATTATTTGACATTTCTACCAGCTACAACGTGATCCCACCACCACCTCTTTATTCCACACTGATAAGCATGTTTTTTTAATCCTTGGAGTACCGTCTATTTCAAGTGAAATAATTTCATTGTAATCTGTGCAAGCTCATTAAATGACGAAGTCTGCATATTCTGTAATAAATTATCAGAAACTTCAAGTAACACTTGATTTCCCTATCCCTCCATCCTTCCCCCTTCCCAGTTCTCTGACCAGTCTTACTGTCTCCGACTACATTTTATCTCTGTTTGCTTTGTCGTTACCTTCTCCCAGCTAACATTGATCTATTCTACATTTTCCTTGTTCTTCATTCTATTTGTCCTGTTTTCACACCTTACACTTCCTTATCTATGTATCTCCCTCTCCCCTGACATCAGTCTGAAGAAGGGTCTCGACCCAAAATGCCACACATTCCTGCCTGCCTGACCCGCTGAATTACTCCAGCATTTTTGTATCTATCAGAAAACAATCTCTGCCTAAATTGCTAATATTTATTTTGGATTTTTCAAGTGCAAGGATCTGCATCTTGCTAGATTTTCATTTTGGCTTCCCATTTAGTTTCATTCCATTCCTTTTAAGAAGGGTTTAGCTTAGTTTAGAGATACAGTGCGGAAACAGGCTCTTCGGCCCACCGAGTCCGCACCGACCAGCGATCCCCACGCCAATTAACCCACAAACCTGTACATCTTTGGGGTGTGAGAGGAAACTGAGAAAATCATTGTTAGCTGGGAGAAGGTAACAACAAAGCAAACAGAGAGAAAATCCACACAATTCACTGGGAGAACGTACAAACTCTGTACAGGCAGCACCCGTCATCAGGATCAAACCCGGGTCTCTGGTGTTGTACAGTAGTAGCTCTACCGCTGCGCCACCGTGCCACCCTGCATTTCCTGGTGTGCTTGCCATTCTACTAGCAGCAGTATTAACACAAGTGGGTTTTCCCTTTGAACAATACATTGTGTAATAGGTTTCAGCTGAGGGCAGCATAGGTGCATTCTAACAGAGTGAACGGAATGCTTCCGCTAACAGTCTGGCCCTAAAACATTTCACTGTTTTTTGGAGAAAAAAAACCTCATTACAGTATATTTCAACATGTAATTATGTAAATTACATCCAGGATTGTAAGATTTAACTCTTAATCCCCAGTGTGTATGATTGACAAGCTCATATATGAACAGCAGGGGAATAAAATATAATTGCTTTAAATTCAATTTGGTCAATTTTCAGTTTTAATGCTTAAATCTAAATGGATTTGAATTTCAATTTTCTTTTTGTCCTAGCTACTTATAAGTGCTATTGGCCAAATTAAAAGGCCATGCACCCTTAAGTCTTAAACTTTATTATTGTGTCATCCTCTAACTCATAATGTTAAGAGATTACACAACATGCCAGTAATTCCATAAGGATTGTTCCACAAACTGTTGTGATAAATTGGATTGACTCTATGAAGGGTGTGGTGATTGTGATACACAGTTCTCTCTTTAATTGGTTCCAGCATTGAAGGCAGGGCCAGGGGATTCATGCAGGGATTGTACCAAATCCTAGTTAAACTACAGCTAAATTATTCTCTAAATCCTGATCACTACATTACCGGGGTAATGTGCTAGCTCCAGATAGAGTATGGGAGAGCTCGACATGGATTGGAGTATTTTAGATATATATAAGATTACCTTGGCTAAGGTCGTTTCCTTTGGCAGGGAGGAAAGTAAAGAGGAAGTTAATTGAGGTTTTTAAACTTGAGAAAAGTCGAGACAGGGTGAATAGGAAGGAACTAATTTGCATTGCAGAGATCAGTGATAATGGATGTGGATTTAAGGTAATTGGAAGAAGGACTGAAGTGGGTCTGAGGGAGAAAACTAGTGACCCAAAAGTGATGAAGTATGAGACTCTATGCAGAATGATGACAGAGTTTTAGTTTAATTTTAGAGATACTGTGTGGAAACAGGCCCTTCGGCCCACCAAGTCCGCTCCAACCAGCAATCATTCGTACACTAGTTCCATCCTACATACTAGGGACAATTTACAGAAGCCATTTAACTGACAAACCTGCACATCTTTGGGGTGTGGGAGGAAACCGGAGCTCCAGGAGAAAAGCCACGCGGTCGCAGGGAGGATGTACAAACTCCTGTAGTCAGGATCGAACCGAGGTCTCTGGCGCTGCAAGGCAGCAGCTCTGCCGCTGCGCCACTATGCCGCCCCAGTAATATCTACAAGACGGCAGAGGTTTCACAATAAAGGTGCATACTTTAATCAGGACTGACAGCACAGCGCATGGATAGAGATGCTTTGGGGAAAAAAAACTGCAGATGCTGGTTTAAATCGAAGATAGACACAAAATGCTGGCGTAACTCAGCGGGTCAGGCAGCATCTCAGGAGAGAAGGAATGTGTGACGTTTTGGGTCGAGACCCTTCTTCAGACAGTGATGCTTATATCATATATAAAAATTATGATTTAATTACATTCTAAAACCACATGGTTTATTTATATATTGTACACAGATTCAGAGACTGCTTTTCCTCGTTGCAAATGGTTTGTCAACATTCTGGACATATGTTCACATTATAGATTCAATCTGTTGACAGACTTCCTCAGCCAGTTTGACCTCCTCAGCTCTACTTTGATGTTGCATTAGCTCCTTGAACTGCAGAACTTGCAACTTGCAGCTTCAATAGTAGTTGATCCTATGTCACCGTCAGGAACAGAGTCATTATCACAACATGGATGTTCCTGAATTTATTGCCGATTGTCCCACGTACCTTCATGGACTACAGATTTGTACGACATCACCTAGTTCCCATTGCTGAATATCACACCTGCTTGGTTATAGGTCTTATAAAGAGGTCCTTCTGCAGTTGTACAGGGCCCTAATGAGACCGCACCTGGAGTACTGTGTGCAGTTTTGGTCTCCAAATTTGAGGAAGGATATTCTTGCTATTGAGGGCGTGCAGCGTAGGTTTACTAGGTTAATTCCCGGAATGGCGGGACTGTCATATGTTGAAAGACTGGAGCGACTAGGCTTGTATACACTGGAATTTAGAAGGATTAGAGGGGATCTTATCGAAACGTATAAGATTATTAAGGGGTTGGACACGTTAGAGGCAGGAAACATGTTCCCAATGTTGGGCGAGTCCAGAACAAGGGGCCACAGTTTAAGAATAAGGGGTAGGCCATTTAGAACTGAGATGAGGAAAAACTTTTTCAGTCAGAGAGTTGTGAATCTGAATGTATTCAAGAGAGAGCTAGATAGAGCTCTTAAGGATAGCGGAGTCAGGAGGTATGGGGAGAAGGTAGGAACGGGGTACTGATTGAGAATGATCAGCCATGATCACATTGAATGGCGGTGCTGGCTCGAAGGGCCGAATGGCCTACTCCTGCATCTATTGTCTATTGTCTATTGTCTATTGTCTTATCGGGAATAGGAGGATGTCACCTAACCAGTTGAGCCTTCTATGTCATCTCATAACACCATTGTCAGTTTGTTGTACCAATGAGACCATCGGTGATCTGTGGTAAAAATGGGTCCGTAGCTAATCTGTTGTATTGGACGAAATTTAGTCACCCACAGTCCAACAATAAAAGCAATAAAATAAGCAAATTACACAACCCCAACCAACACAAAAAAAAGAAACATCCATCACAGTGAGTCTCCTCCAGTCCCCTCCTCACTGTGATGGAAGGCCAGAATGTCTTTTCCCTTCTCCTGCCATCTTCTCCCGCGGTCAGGCTGTTGTCATTGCCACGTTCCAGGCCGCGCCGGACGGTGAAAGGTCCGGGGCAGGCGAACACGCTGTCGCTTATGGCTTGTATGCCTTGCAGTACCAGAGGTCCATGGCTGATCTATAGTAACAACAAGACCACGTCTGATCTGTCGTTACCTCAGCATCTAAATTCAAACACCACTGGTGACCTTTCACCTTTTTTCTTATCAAGTATCTATCCACAGACTGCAGAATAAATCCACTGAAGTCCTTCAGCAGTTTATTTTTTGCTCAAGATTCCAACATCTACAGTCTCTTATATCTTCAAGTATGCATCTACCTCTTCCTTAAAAATACCCAACTCTACTTCCACTGCCCTTTAAAAAAGCAAATCTTAAAGACTTGGAACCCTTGGCAAAAAAAAGTCATGACTTTAAAAAAAAAAGGAATCCCTTATTTTTAAACCGAGACCCAACGTTCTAGATTTTTCCACCCATTATCTGCACATCAACCCTGTTAATATCTTAATATCCATGAGGATCTTATTTGTTTCAATTAAGTTACCCTTCACTTTTCAAAACTCCAATAAATACACATCTAGACTCCCCAGCCTTTTCTCAAAAGAAAATCTGGCTATTAATGTAATTGTAGGATATCGTCTCACCAATGCATTTTCCAACTGAAACATAACCATTCTACTTTTCCATCCAATTCCCCTCACAATAAATGATAACATTTTGGTAGCTTTCCCAATTACTTGATGTACTTGACACTAGCCTGTGAATCATGCACACTACATCAACATCACACTGAATCTCAAACTCTGTAATCTCTCACCATTTGGATAATATGCTTTTTTTTCCAAAATATTTTCTTACCAACATGGACAATTTTAGTATTTACATTACACTCCTATATCCAGATCTTTGCACCCTCACCTGATATATATCTATATGAATCTATGGCCCCCAATTGTCCTCTTCACACTTGCTTTCCTAATTATCTTTGTGTCATCAGCACATCTAGCAACCATAACTCCTGTGCTTTTAGCTAAGTCATCGATAGAAACAGTAAAAGGCTGTAGCCACCACTGATCGTCTTCGGCATGGCAATCATTACATTTTGCCAACCAGAGAAAAGACCCATTTATGCCTCCTCATAATTCATGGAGAGATACACCATGGAAACAGACCCTTGGCCCACCATCTGTGCGGACCCTCAAGCTCCCATTTTTACACTAATCTTACCCTAACCTATTTTATTCTCCCCTCATCCCCATCAATTTCTGTTTCACCTTCAATGACTTGGCTGCACACCAGGGCAATTTCCAGTAGCTGATTAACTTACCAACACACACATTTTTGTTGGGATATGGGAAGAAACAGGACCAACAGGAGGAAACCCTCATGGCCACAGGGAAAATGTATAAACTCCACTTGAGCAATACCGAGCTCCGGATTAAACTAGAACTGTAAGGCAGCAGTACTACCTGCTGCACCATTATACCTATTTTCTGATAGACCCACAAAATGCTGGAGTAACTCAGCGGGACAGGCAACATCTCTAGAGGTAAGGAATGGGTGACGTTTTGGGTTGAGACCTTTCTTTCGACCCGAAGCGTCACCCATTCCTTCTCGCCAGAGATGCTGCTTGTCCCTCTGAGTTACTCCAGCTTTTGTGTCTATCTTCGGTGTATACCAGCATCTGCAGTTCCTTGATACACACAAAGACATAGAAGGGTATGGTCCTATTGCAGGCAAATGGGGTTAGTGGACATGTTGCCATTCTTTGCTTGCAATTAGCCAGCCAATCTTCCACCTCGTAAATATGTTACCTTCTGCGATAATATTTGATGTGCTACCTTATCAAATGCCTTCTGGAGGTCTAGAACATTCATTTTGTCGTTATCCAAAGAGGTGGTGGATTCAGGTCATAATAAGCTCTACAGGACACCAGTAGCTTCACAATAAAGACATGCACATTATTCTGGTCCATCAGTAAAGCAGCCCAATATATACACAAGTGATGATGGAATTGATTTTTATGGAGTATTCTCGTGGAGTAGTTAATATATTTATACATAATTACATCTTAGTGAGTGATGTTCGCCCTCATAATAAGAAAAATACTTTTAAACAGCTAGTAAATCACATTGCACAATTTGGCTAGAACTATTAAAGTTGGATCATATGCCTGGGTGTTTTCAGACATGAGATCGAAACCAATAAAATATTTAGGAATTTAAAAAGTGAAACGCAAATTATAAATATTTCCAGGCAGCTAATCATCTGAACACTAAATGCAAATGAAAAATAAGTAGAAAATACCTTTCCATCATTTCAAGTTCTTTGGGATTCATACCTTGCATTCCCCTATTGACAAGAGGTCCAAGCAATTTTTTCTGAGATAGGAAATCACTGCAACTTCCTACTCTCCCCATTGAACTCCAGGAAAAAAAACACCATTTGAGTGTAGGCTGTTCATGTTCATCTTGATCTTGAAGTTACAAGAGCAGAATTAGGCCATTCGGCCCATTGAGTCTACTCCGCCATTCAATCATGGCTGATCTATCTTTCCCTCTCAACCGCATTCTTCTGCCTTTTCCCCGTAACCCTTGACACCCTTACCAATCAAGAATCTGTCTTTCTTTGCCTTAAAAATACCCAATGATGGCTTCACCAACCGTCTGTGGCATTGAATTCCACAGGATCGCCACTCGCTGACTAAACATATCTCTTTTCTAAAGGTACGTCCTTTTATTTTGAGACTATGCCTTCTGGTCCTAGACTCTCCCACGAGTAGAAACATAATCTCCACATCCACTCTATCCAGGTCTTTCATTATTCGGTAAGTTTCAATGAGGTCCCCCCCCCCCCCCCCCCCCTCATCTAAACTCCACGAGTACAGGCCCAGTGCTGTTAAACGCTCATCATATGTTAACCTAATCATTCCTGAGATCATTCTCGTAAATCTCCTCTGGATCCTCTCCACCATCAGCACATCCTTCATCAGATATGGGGCCCAAAACCACTCACAATGCTCCAAATGCGGGCTGATCAGTGCCTTATATAGTATTATATAGTATAGTGTTAGTATTTGCATTCAGTGATAGGGTTTCTGATCAAGTTCAGTAAGGTAAGACACAAAGGCTATGCAGTTGAATATCTGTGCCACTGAGCATTCTAGTTTATTGGAGGTGTATTTGATTATAATGCATTGGTCGAAGGGCACTTCACTATATACACCATCATTGTTTCATTGACAACTGTCTATTTTTTTGTTGCCTTCCATTTAATGCCTCAAATGGCTGTCCTTAAATCATGAGCATCAACCTTGAAGATCAAATTGCCATTTAACAATGAAAAGGCCGTGTTTTTGTGCAATTCTGGTGCATTTTTCAGCAGGTATCATTGGACAGTGATTGTTTTTGGAGCCTCTGGCTGTGATCCTTTTTTCTTTACAAACAGAGAGATGCTGAAATCAGTCATAGCTTTCCTTCCTCAGATGAGTGATTCCAGCTTGGGACCACTGGTCCATACTGGTCCATACTGGTCCATACTGTGCAATGCATCGGGAAAGCTAAAGGATGATATTTTTTTTGGTGCAAAAATCTCAGACACAGCTGGAAATGACATCCGACAAAGAGGTTTGTCAAGTCGATCAAAGTCACGGATTGCGAATCACTGAATATATTGAGAAGGTATATACAGTTCTGAAAATTGGTAATGGAGATAAAGAAACCAAAATTACCCAATGAGTTGGCACCTCCAACTTCCTTAAATTCCTTAATTGAAACCGAGATACTGTAAGTTTTGGAAATCTCCCATTGTGGAATTGAAGGAGTTTACAGTTTAGTTATTGTCACTTGTGCCGATTTGGCCAGTTACCGGTCACCTTAACCCACTGTGCATTAAGGCAGCCTGACAACTGTAACCTACGATCAACAGCACTGGTGGAACTGGGATATTGCCATAGCCAGGATAACTCAATATCACCATGGATTGCACTCATACATCTCTATCCACTTTCCTCATCTTTACATGAGCCTGTGAAACTCATGCAAGTATGGGCAAAAATCACACAAGAGTGGGACTTCATGGGGGCACAAGGAAGTTCAGATATTGGTTCACAAAAAAGGACACAAAGTGCTGGAGTAACTCAGCAGGTCAAGCAGCATCACTGGAAGAAATGGATAGACAACGTTTTGGGTTGAGACCCATCTTCAGACTAATTGTAGTAGAGGGGGAGAAGGCTGAGAATTGTAGTAGAGGGGGAGAAGGCTGGGGGATGGGACAAGGCCTGGCAAGGCACTTTCTGCTCTTGTGCTATGTGATAGCAGGGATAAGCTCCTTTAACCTCATATCATGCAGCGGCCACTGCACAAATGCTCTGATACAGATGGGGGATGGAAGCATGAGCAAATTTTACAATCAGTAAAATTAAATATCTTTATTCAGCACGAGTTACAGAAATGGTGTAATCAGTTTAGAGTGGCACAGTGGTGCTGCGTTAGGGTTGCTGTCTTACAGCCCCAGAGACCCAGGTTCGAGCCTGATTACGGGTGCTGTCTGTATGGTGTTTGTGCGTTCTCCCTGTGATCACGTGGGTTTTCCCCAGGTGCTCTGGTTTCCTCCAACACTCCAAAGATGTACATGTTTGTAGGTTAATTGGCTTCGGTAAAATTGTAAATTATCCCCTGTGTGCAGTATAATTCTAGTGTACAGGGTGTTCGATGTTTGGCACGGACCCAATGGGTTGAAGGGCCTATTTCCACGCTGTACCTCTATAGTCTACACAACAAAATATTAGCCTGGATGCAAAACTTACTAAAACAATTACTATCCATTACTATCCGAATATATACACAAAGTCACTCAACGGGTCAGGCAGCATCTCTAGAGAAAAGGAATAGGTGACGTTTTGGGTCACTACCTGAAACGTCACCTATTCCTTTTCTCCAGAGATGCTGCCTGACCCGTTAAGTTACTCCAGCATTTTGTGTCTCCCTTCCATGTCTTTTTTTATTGAAATGCCTGAATAAATATCTCTTAAATGTAGTATGTTTATTTTTAAATGGTATTCTTTTTTTAGTTTCATATAGAGATACAGCAAGGAGACAGGCTCTTCAGCCCACCGAGTCCACGCCGACCACTAACACATTTTTGCCCTTGGCAGTGAGTAGTTGTTGAGCTCCTGGTGCGCCCATGATGAACTTGATAGACAAGTTCTTGAATGTGAGGGACCAACTGGTATGCTCTTAATCTGGGCAAGCAAGCCTGGGTGTATTGACAAGGGCAGTGTCGAGAATATCAGGGATGGGGGGGTGGTCGAGGTGATCTGACATCTTGAGAAGGGTCAGGGTCCCAGTTTCCACACTCAGGGGTCAGGGTCCCAGTTCCCACACTCCAACTGCATTTCTATGGTACAGGGTGCAGGTCCGGTGTTACCCAGACTGCACAAGTGCCATTGTGGTCTCCGGAATCCTGTCAAGGCCAGCAAATGGAGCCCATAACATGACTGTCCGCTTCCTTATAGCACCACCGATCACCTACAGAGTAGCAAGCTACTGCCACTGGGAGTCAGCCAGCCACAATTTCAGGGAGCAGAGCCCGAGAACTTGGAATATGGAACATGTTGGGGTCTTCCCTCGTCTTCTATTGGCAGTGTGACATATTCTGCTTTTACAGAACTCATAACTTCCCCTTTGCTCCCACTCTCACACAGTCCATGTGTGAACCTCCACTTCGATTGCTTGACGTTCCAACTCTGGTTTAGAGGAGAGATTAATGGTCCACATTCGTATGCAGACCTCAGAGTTCTCTCCATTACTCCTCCTCCCACCTTCATATCTATTCCGATGAAAACATTTTTCACACCAATGCTATTAATATTGGCACAGCGAACATCCCGGTGGGCCGCCGAGAACAAAGACGCACCCAGCGGCTGCCACAAACAATCCAGCCGCCCACCGTGAATGAAGATGGAGCCGGCAGGTCACCCGCGGCCAAGTGCCAGCGGGAGGACTGGTTCGTCCCCGCGAAGGAAGACCTGGCGGGCCGCTGCCTGCAAGGGAAGCTCGGAAGCTGCTAAGCTCGGGCCTGAAGACCAATGAGTTGAGGAGAAAGCAGCCGCTGGCAACGTTGGATGTACGGAGTGGGCCAGTGGGAGAGGGACCAGTGTATTGCCTCCAGCGCCTTTAAGGTCGGCTGCGGAAGGTGCCCCCTCGACACAAGCGGTCAGGTGAGGAGTGGGACATCGTTTCGCGGGCCGAGCCGGTCGACGGTGATGGAACAGACCTTGCAACAGCCTGGGGTTTACCTGGGCTCACCTGGATTGGGGTCTCTCCAGTACATCCTGGGCTGTGGACTTTAGACTTTTTCTTTTTGTAAATGGTGCCAAAACATGGTGACTGTGCATGTGTGAGGTACGCAAAAAGAAATTCACTGTGCAGTGCATACATAACATTAAAAAACCATTGTACCATTGAACCACTGAGTGTGTAGGGAGGAACTGGAGATGCTGGTTTTCACCGGAGATAGACACAAAATGCTGGAGTAACTCAGCGGGACTGGCAGCATCTTTGGATAGAAGGAATGGTTGATGTTCAATGTTGAGATCCTTCTTCAGACTGAGAGTCAGGGGAGAGGGAAACGAGAGATATGGAAAGGTAAGATGTGAAAAACGAGAGTTCAAAGGGGACGAAGTTCAAGGAAAATGTAGAATAGATCATTGTTAGCCAGGGGAAGGTGACAACGAGGTCTACAATGTAAAAAATTAATCAGGCGGACAGTCAGACTGGTCAGAGAACTAGGATGGTGGAGATATCTTGCTTTTTCCATAATTTTGGTGTTCCTACCATAATAATTTGCAGAACTCTAAATTGTGTCCAGTCCAAATCCCACACTTTTGCTCTCAACCCCGTACTTCTCATCCAGAACAAGGCAAGGCTTCCCTTCCACCCCATCAGCCTCAATAATATCTGTCAGCGCAAAAGTGATATCTTCCTCTCCCCACCCCTTTCAGCATTCTGCAAGGACCATCTCCTCGGCACCGTCCCAGTTTAATTCTTGGACCTCCATCACCCAGGTACTTTCTCACCACACCAACAGGAGATACAACAGGCAACCAGCTTTCCCATTTTGTATCAGAACTGAGCAATTCTGATGAAAGGTCATCACCCTGTAGCATTAACGCAGTTTTGTCAGACTCCACCTGCTGAGTTTTTCCAGTATTCTCTTTCAGATGTCCAGTTCTGTGTTCCACAATTCCAGCATTACTTGCATCTCTCTTTCCTCTGGTCTTATTTATTCCCCTCTGTTCACACCTCTTCCAGAGCATTCGCAGTTTCCAAACCTTCAGCACCCTCTTTCATTCAGCACTGCCAACATATGCATCGCGGTCTCCCGCTCTTTACCTTATCACATGCATTCTCTGGAAAGCTCGGCCGCTGGACTTAACATCGCCCGGTGCGCTTGGCCGCGGGGCCTTCCATCGCCCGGTGCGGCTCGGCCGTGGGGCCTAACATCGCCCGGCTCGGCCGCGAGACGTTTCAGCGCCCGGTGCGGCTCGGCCGCGGGGACTTCCATCCCCTTGCGGGACTGTGCGGGTCGGTCGGGGACGAGCTGTCTGTCCGTGGGCGTGGGGAAGAGAGTGGAAGTTTTGTTGCCTCCATCACAGTGAGGGGGTGTTTGGAGTCACTGTGATGGACGTTTGTGTTGGGGTTATGTGTCTTGTGTTCTTTTTTGTGTGACTGCTATGTAGTTTCGTTCGGTACCCTGGTACCGAATGACAAATAAAGCTCTGTTGTTGTCTGTTGTTGTTTACTCTACCGGCTGTACCACTGCACCTCACAACCCCACACCCACCCCCCGCCCCCCTCAGCCAACCACCACCGCGCCTTCTCCGCAACTGAAAACATATTCATTTTCTAACACTTTTGACTTCTGATTGATGATCGGTGACCTGAGACGTTAACTCTTTTCCTCTCTCCACAGATGCATTTTCTGATTGCTTTTCTTTCCCACAGCTGCTTCCTCTGTATTCCCATTGCAGAAAACAAATTACACTTAGCGTGGAAGAGAGGTTTTTTCCTGGATCTGCACCAGGCCTTGAGAGAATGTGAACACGGATCTCCTCTCTGCTGGTCATTGCTTGCCGACAGTGTGGCAGCCATAGAGAACTGCCTGCAGAGCTGCTGTCTCACAGTGCCAGAGACCCGGGTGCAATCCTAACCTCCGGTGCGGTCTGTGTGGAGTTTACACGTTCTCACTGTGATTTCATGGGTTTCTTCTGATTTTAGTTTAGTTTAGTTTACTTTAGAGATACAGCACAGAAACAGGCCCTTCGGCCCACCGAGTCCACACTGACCAGCGATCCCCGCGCATTTTCACTACCCTACGCACACTCGGGAAAGTTTTACATTTATACCAAGCAAATTCACCTACAAACCCGTACGTCTTTGGAGTGAGGGAGGATACTGAAGATCTCGGAGAAAACTCACGCAGGTCACGGGGAGAACAAATTCCATACAGACATGCACCCGTAGTCCGGATCGAACCCGGATCTCTGCCGCTGTAAGGCAGCAACTCTACCGCTATGCCACTGTGCCGCCATGGTTGCCCTGGTTTCCTCCCATATCCTGAAGATGTGCAAGTTTGTAGGTCAATTGGCCTCACAGTAAATTGCTCCTGGTGTGTGTGGAGTGGATGCGAAAGTGGGATAACATAGAACTTGTGTGAATGGCTGATCAACAGCCAGTGTGGATGGTGAATCGAAGGGCTTTCTATCATGCACTCTCAGGGAGAATGAGCAAACTCCACACAGAGAGCATCCAAGGTCAGGAATGAACTCGGGTCTCTGGTGCTGTGAATCAGCAGCTCTATCAGCTGCACCACTGTGCCACACGGGAGTTACTATTCATAGCAGAGGCTGGCAACCTCCACCAGTATAACCAGCAGGTAGCCCTGAATTATTTGCATAGCAGTCCTGAAAACAAGGCATCCCTTCCTCAGATAATATTGTCAACTGCCTGGGAACATATTGTCTGCACTCTGGAATAAGTGGTGCAAGCATATTCAACTGATCAGCACTCCCCAGTCACTGAAAGAGTGCTGGTGGTGTTGTGTATATAACTTCAAAGGTTGGCTGATAGGGTCAAAGCTGCATAGCTCAGTACTTGCAGCTGCAAGAAGTGAAACAGGAATAGTCATGCCATTTGCTTCTGATAAGCATGGTATTAAGCATGACAGCTTGGTATTGTTACCTTTCAAGCTGTACCATGTAATATTGTGTAATATTGTTCTTTTTAGTTCTTTTTACACAACATCAGACATGTTTCAAAACGGAGAAAGCAGCACAAATAAATTTCAAAGTGGCTGGTGATTGGCAACGAATGGCGGTGCAGTGGTACAGTTGCTGCCTTACAGCGCCAGAGACCCGGATTCGATCCTGACTACAGGTGCTGTCTGTATGGAGTTTGTACGATCGACCCGTGACCACGTGGGTTTTCTTCGGGAGCTCGGGGTTCCTCCCACTTTCCAAAGACGTACAGGTTTGTACGTTAATTGGCTTGGTATAATTGTAAATTGTCCCTAGTGCGTGCTAGAACTAGTGTTAGTGTGCGGGGATCGCTGGTCGGCATGAACTCGGTGGACCAAAGGGCCTGTTTCTGTGCCATATCTCTAAACTAAACTAAACTAAAGTCTAAACTAATCAAATTATTTCAAACATCAGCTGGAGTGCCTCAAAAATGCCTTCTAATGTTAATGACTTTGTTCTTTGTTCTCTGAACACATTTTATACAACACAGCAGCAAGCTATTCACGTATAGTCAATATCAATAATGGTATAATTGATAATATTATATCCACAGAGAAATCAGTAGGATGCAGCAGATTGTTAATGAAAACATATCAGTGTAATAAGGAACTCTACATGGAAATCAATAATAAGAAGGTAACATCCTCCAATAATCAAATTAGTGTGAAAGATAATGAGATACATGAGACGGCAGATGCTGGAATCTTGAGCAAAACACAAAGTGCTGGAGGATCTCAGCAGGTCAAGTAGCACCTGCGGAGGGAAATGTACAGACACCATTCTGGGTTGGGACCCTTATACACACTGAAAGGTACTGTTGCTATGGTGCAGATATGTTGAGGGCAAAAATCTTCACCATTTACACATGAGGCTGCTGCAATTTTTAGCTGTTCCCCTTTTGCAGTGTTTTTTTTCTATTTTTCTGTCTTACTGTTTGAAACCAAAACAAAATACGTATGGTAGACACAAAATGCTGGAGTAACTCAGCGGGACAGGCAGCATCTCTGGAGAGAGGGAATGGGTGACGTTTCGGATCGAGACCCATCTTCAGACTGAAGTCTTCAAGACTGAAGAAGGGTCTCGGCCCAAAAAGTCACCCATTCCTTCTCTCCAGAGATGCTGCCTGTCCCGCTAAGTTACTCCAACATTTTGTGTCTACCTTCGATTTAAACCAGCATCCGCAGTTCTTTTCTACACAAAATACGTATGGTATGATTTGACTGCATGTAACACCATCAATGTTCTTCACTTATCACAGTACACAGGACAATAATATACAATCTGGCTCATCTGGCTGGTCTGGCAAGCTGAGGTCAGGCGCCAACTCTCGGACACCTCCTACTACTTTCCCTGGGACCATGAAACCTCTTCTTTCCTATGCACAATAATATACCAATGCAATACCAATATTGAGAAAGGGATTGTTAGCAATAATTGCCAAACTGGACATTCTTATAAAAAATGACTCTTTCTATGAACACAGGCCATTCAAATCCACCGGGGTTTGGATATTTTGAGACACCCTCCCTCCTGATTATAAGGTAAAGGAAAATCAGATATGACTTTGACTATTCCATTACAATTAAAATATCCATTCATGTCACGGTTCTACGACTAACACCATTCCTATTTATGGTAACATCACATTTTTTTCTTGGAAAGCTGAGTAAGCATCTTTGAAAGTCGTGTGCTGAATCAATTAATCTTGTCCTGGACAGCTTTGGGGAGGTGATCTTGTTTGCCAGGATTCTAGTGTAAGCCAAGGAATTGGCAGTGAGATTTCTACTCTGAATTGATTGATACTGGAGTGCATGAGAGATGGGAAACACACCCAGGAAGCCTCCCATGGTCAAAGGGCATACTGCTATCAAACAAGGTAAGTTGAGATTAGTTTAGTTTAGTATATTATTATTGTCATGTGTACTGAGATACAGTGAAAAGCTTTTGTTTGTGTACTGTTCAGTCAAAGAAAAGACTATACTTGATTACAATCATGCTGTCCACTGTGCACAGGTAAAGAAGGGATAAATGGTACAACATTTTGTGCAGGATAAAGTCTGATAAAGTCTGATCAAAGGTCTCCAATGAGGTACATGGGAGGTTGTTACCACTCTCCAGCTGATGGCTATTTGGTTAAAATGCTGCCTTATTCCTGGTATAGGTTAATCCATTCTTAGAATGAACCTACAATGTAAAAAGTGAAGAATTTAAGTATGGAAATAAGAAATGAACATTAAGAATCTGAAAGTCGTGCTTTTCATCAGGTGATTGTAATTATATTATGCGAGCTAAATTAAATCAATTGATGCCTGGAAATTCTGGTGGGTTCCACAGGAATGAAGCTTATGCAGTGGTCAGTCACATCGACCTTCAATTACGACTAAGGTTGAGCACAAGCGGAAAGATCTGCTCCCTCCTGTGCTCCTGAGGCCCAAATTGGAAAGTAGGCCACGACCTCAAGAGTCAAGAGTGTTTAATTGCCATTGCACGGGGAACGGAACAATTAAATTATTACTTACTGCAGCTTTATAGGCACATCAATGCAACACAACAAATAAATACACATTAAGCAACAATACAATAAACTATCAGCTATACTGTTATAATGGGCCATATCAGTTGTTCTCAGTGCTTTATTTGTGCCGGTAAGTTAAACACCATTATGGTTTCTAGCGATGTGACACGTATGTTTACTAAACATGCATACCATCATCTTTTTGCCTACAATAAAAAGCACTGGTTATGCTGATATTGCCATTTGTGCAAGGTTTTAGATGGTGCATTCATGTATGAAAATTGGCCTTTGCCGAATGAGGGGAAGAAAATAACTATAGTCATAGAGTCTTACAACATGGAACCAGGCCATTCGGCCCAACTTGCCCACACCGGCCAACATGTCCCATCTACATTAGTCCCACCTGCCTGCGTCTGGCCCATATCCCTCTAAACCTGTCCTATCCATGCACCTGTCTAAATGTTTCTCAAACATTGTGATAGTACCTGGCGCAACGGTAGAGTTGCTGCTTTACAGCGAATGCAGCGCCGGAGACTCAGGTTCGATCCTGACTACGGGTGCTGCAATGTAAGGAGTTTGTACGTTCTCCCCGTGACCAGCGTGGGTTTTCTCCGAGATCTTCGGTTTCCTCCCACACTCCAAAGACGTACAGGTATGTAGGTTAATTGGCTGGGTAAATGTAAAAATTGTCCCTAGTGGGTGTAGGATAGTGTTAATGTGCGGGGATCGCTGGGCGGCACGGACTTGGAGGGCCGAAAAGGCCTGTTTCCGGCTGTATATATATGATATGATGATGATATGATACCTGGCTCATCTACCTTCTCCAGCAGCTTGTTCCATACATCCACCACCCTTTGGGTGAAAAAGTTACCCCTCAGGTTCTTATTCAATCTTTCTAATACTATGTTGGGACTGGACTTGGACTGTGTTTATGGATGGAGAAAAGAGTAGGTGTAGAGACTGGCCTTTGCAGGGGATAAGGCAGGAGATAAAGGGATCAGTCTAGGATTTCACCTTGCAAGGTTGTAGGGTCTAATCACGGGGTCAGGGTGGTTGTAGCCTCAAGGACAGGCGTGTTGGCAGCTAGTTTCAAAGAGATGAATAGTGGTGTAATCTTGCTGGTTGGCAGTCCAGTCAAAAAGACCATGTCGTTTTGAAAGAACCCAATGGCAACCAATCTCAAGAGAACGTGGTCCAAGCTCACCTGCAGTGGACCAAACTACTAACCTCTGCTCCTTCAGGAAATCCTGGCAGGGGTATAAGGAGGGGCGGGAAGTGATATGGAAATAATGATTTTCAAAAATCAGGCTCTTAGAGAAACTCAGGTTGACAAAAGAGTACGCATTTTCTTTCATGAAACGCAAACCATGATTGATCAAAATTTTTGATGAGGTAAGATAATGGAATGTGATAAATATCACCTACGTGGATTTTCAGAAGGCATTTGATTACAAAATATGGCTATCAAAATTGAAGCCTAAGAAATTAGACTTATAGGACCACAGGATAGGAAATTGTATTAAAAAGCAGGAAGCAGAGAACTGTAAAGACCAGTAAAAACAAATGGTTGCTTTTGAGATTAGAACATGGTAGACAGTGGTCTTTCAGTGGATCAATGCAGTGCCCATTACTTTTATTACATGTTGGTTCTTCTATATCATTATTGGGTAGGTATAAGGGTAGATCCTGCCAAACCAAACATGCTTTGTGGGTTGAACCACATTCAATTTACTGCAGTGACTGATGCAAGAGTATGCCAGAAGTCATACTGCATGGTACATGCATGATACATGTGATAATTAAAGATGTTTGCACATTCAATATGTATTTCATATATGAGATAGTTGTGCACAAGAGTGCAGGACAACATTTGTGTTTGATAAAAGCTGAGGTACACAGAGAGGAGGATAATGCAAAAGAGTGGCTGTTAGAATGGATAGGTGAATGAAAGAATATGTTTTAGCATGAGGAATAGGAAAAGACAATATTTACGAAATGGGATACTTCTAAAGTATACGGGAAGGGTACATGGATAGGAAAGGTTTAGAGGAATATGGG
Source organism: Rhinoraja longicauda (assembly GCF_053455715.1). NCBI lineage: Eukaryota > Metazoa > Chordata > Chondrichthyes > Rajiformes > Arhynchobatidae > Rhinoraja > Rhinoraja longicauda. The sequence goes on from NC_135965.1 coordinate 34,335,508, forward strand.
CCAAACATGCGCAGGTGGGACTAGTGTAGATGGGGCATCTTGTTTGGCATTATCAAGTTGGGCCGAAGGGCCTGTTTGAACCTATATGACTGTGACTCTAGATAAGCCGATGTGGATCTATACGTGGGTAAATCTTTGAAAGTGGAAAGACATGTCAAGTGAGTAGTAAAGCAGACGAGACTCTGGGATTCATAAATTGAATAGGTGATATTTTGGGTCGAGACCCTTTGTTGGACTCAACCCGAAATGTCATCCATTCTTTTTCTCCAGAGATGCTGCCTGACCCGCTGAGTTACACCGGCATTTTGTGTCTATCTTCGGTGTAAACCAGCATCAGCAGTTCATTCCTATTCATAGATTGAAACATGCATTAAACATCAGGGAGTCATATTTGATAAAGAGGGTGCAGAAAAGATTTACCAGCATGGGTCCAGTAAACTGAGATTTCAGATGTAAGGCTGGAAGAGTAAAGTTAGGGTTGTTTATCTGAGATAAAGAAGGCTGGTAGGATTTTTAATACAGAAGAATAAAATTTGTACCGATTTAAACAAAATAAATAGAGGCATTCTGTTATGATTAGCAATGAGTCAAGAACCAAGGAACGCATTGAACTTGAAAGATAAAAAAACACGCAAGGAAATGTTTCTGTATTAGAAGATAGACACAAAATGCTGGAGCAATTCAGCAGGACAGGCAACATCTCTGGAGAGAAGGAATGGGTGACGTTTCGGGTCGAAACCCTTCTTCAGACTGAGAGTCAGGGGAAGGGAAACAAGAGATATGGACGGTGATGTAGAGAGATATAGAACAAATGGATGAACGATATGCAAAAAGGTAACAATGATAAAGGAAACAGGCCATAGTTAGCTGTTAGAATATAGTTTTGTAGAATTCACTGCCTCCAGGGATGGTGAGAACAAAATCTATCATTAATTTCGCAGTTGGAGCAAGTTGGGCATTTGAGAGAAAATAATTGGCAAGGCTACAGAGAAAGAACAGGATAGCGGACTAATGGGATTACGTCAGCAGGAAGCAGCATGGAGTCAATGGACTGAATGGCCTCCTTTCTGCCTTTATAATTCTAGGAATGGTCTTAAACATGTGTCAGAACTGCAAATATAGATGATCAACTACGATCACATTGAATGGCGGGGCTGGCTCGAAGGGCCGAATGGCCTACTCCTGCACCTATTTTCTGTGGGCTTTTTAAAATGTTTTTTTAACCAAAGATAGACACAAAATGCTCAACGGGACAGGCAGCATCACTGGAGAGAAGGAATGGGTGATGTTTTGGGTCAAGACCCTTCAAAGGTCTTAAACATGCTTCACTTACAAAAATCAGTTGAATTGCATATCTCTGTTTTAAAATAAAAACATTGTATGATTGGATTGCTGGGCACCAAAGCTTTGTTTGCTTTTTCAAGCAGTTAAAGTAACCATTTTTGAGTCTGAATTTTGTTTTTAAAACTGGCATATCAGACTTGTTACTGTAGGTTTCACAGCAGCATGTAACATCTCAACCACGGACACTGATCATTAATTATTCATTGTTATTCAGTGGCATCTCATATGTGGAATGACATTTTTTTTAATAAGCCATGTCACAGTCCTATTTCACATCAGACTGCAAACATTGCAAACAGAATCAAGCTAATTTTGCTTCCTGCTGTCTTCTGCAGAATATGTTGGGGAGAACTTACTTATCCTTCTCTTTTGTATAAAGAGTCGGGCGCTCTTGAGAATCAGTTGGCAACATAACTAATTGTTCCAGGCCTTGTTTGACAGTCTTGGTGAAGAAGGAGGAGGGGGGGGGGGGGGGGGGGGGTTATGCAAGAATTTCATAGTGAATTCATTCATACCAGGGCCCATGGGAATCAAGTACAAATGAGACCAACACATACTGAACTCATTACCATCTCCAGGAGTTAATTTTAATGGTTTCTGTTAAAGTCAGCCAAAGCTGGTGGTGTTTTTGTTTAACTGTTGCATCAAAAGCACTGGAGACTTTCTCTCTCTGTTGTTATATGGCTTGTTTACGTTTCCATACTAATTGCTGTTGAAAGTTGTGTAACTGGCAATGCCCTTGCACCATGGAAAGGAGAATGTTCTTTAGTGATTATCCTTCAGTAATTGAACTGTCGATGTTCATCTAACTTATCACAGGGCGGCATGGTGGCGCAGCGGTAGAGTTGCTGCACCAGAGACCCAGGTTCGATCCTGACTACGGATGCTCTCCGTATGGAGTTTTGTATGTTCTCCCCGTGATCGCGTGGGTTTTCACCGGGTGCTCTGGTTCCCTCCCACATTCCAAAGGCATACAGGTTTGTAGATTAATTGGCTTCAGTGAAAATTTGTAAATTGCAAATTGTTCCTGGTGTGTGTAGGATAGTGCTAGTGTACAGGGATCGTTGTTCGGCGCTGACTCGGTGGGCCAAGCGGCTTGTTTCTGTGCTGTATCTCTAAACTAAACTAAAAAAACGTATTCGTTTTAGAGACAAATGTACTGTAGCTCTTTTATAAATCATTGCACATGGGATCCTATGGAAAGTGTATAATCAGCTGCAGCTGTCAACAAAGTCAACGACAAAAACTACACCAGATACTAGTAGTTTGAAACACAAAAAAAAGCAAATGCTGGAAATACTCAGTACTATCCTTCTATCTTTTCAACACTCTTCTTCACATGTGAAAGTGTGTGGGTTTCTTTACTTACTTAACGACACCCTTTAAAAATAATTCAGTCAAACGTAAAGTGCATCAGACTGAAAGTAGTAAACTGTGTGATTTTGCAGTGATTTCCCAGAAATAATATATTAAAAAAAGATCATCTCATGAAATCTTCACTTATTTTTGGAAAATGGGTGTTCGTAAGATCAAGGCCTCTGTGATCGCTGAGACATGAGACCACCTAGGATCGCGACATGCCATTGCACTTGCTTCATGGAATGGGGATTGTTCTCACTCTGGGAGATTTATGCAGCATCATTCTCCTTCTACATCCATCTTTCCCTTCTTGCCAGAGAACGACACGCCAGCTGCATGCCTCATAAGCAGCAACAGCAGCAGCCGTGAAACAAGCAGCTTTGATTTGAATGCTCTTTAAGGGGAGCAAAGCGCAATAATAATGTCTTAAAGCAGGTTTGTCCCATTATTTATTTTGCTGTGACTTATGCACTGGCATTTGCCTTATCTGTCACAATTACACATTAGGCAAAAACAGCAAAAGTTTAATATCTAGAAAATGATGTCCAGAAAAAAAGCTCTTTGGATTCCACTCCTGATGTCAAATTCTATTAATTTTGAATGGAACTGAAATTCAGAAGAGAAAGTAATTCAACACCTTCACGGGACTACCCCACAAGTTTGATGCAGACAATAAGAAGAAAATTTTACACTTAGCAATTTTGGTTAAAGGTATCTATGTTCTCCACAGGCAGTCTCTGACCTTCTGCATGTACATATGTGTTGAGAATTATACATACTAATTTCTCACAAGTTCTGAAAAAACACCAAGAGGCCAGTGTATCAGTACTGTAGTTACAACCCAACAAAAGTTTTTTTAAATCATCAAAATATTCTCCATTAAAAAAAAATCCCAATCAGTGGTGAATTTAAGTTAATAGAAATACATTTAGGGCAGCTGTTTAACAAATACAATTTTGAGTAGATCCAACCAATATATAGAGAATGCTTTTTTATGTTACAAAGATGTAATGCACAATGTTCTGATGTCATAAAATCATACAGCACACAAACAGACCCTTCGGCCCCACTTGCCCATGCTGACCAAGACACCTGCCAGCCTGAATTTGCCCCATATCCCTCTAAACCTTTTCTATCCATGTGCCTGTCAAAATGTTTTTTAAATATTGGTATAGTACCTACCTCAAGTACCTCCTCTGGCAGCTCGTTCAACGCACCCACTAACAGTTGTGTGAAAAAATTGCCCCTCGGGTTCCTATTAATTCTTTCTCCTCTCACCTTAAACTCGTGCCCTCTGGTTCTTGACCACCCTACTCTGGGTAAAAGACTGTGCATTCATCCTGTCTAGATCCTTATGATCTTATACACCTCTATAAGATCACCCTTCAGCCTACTGTGTTCAAGGAATAAAGTCTTAGCACACTAAGAATAAAGTCCTCTTGTCCGAATGTCCTAAAGTCCATATATCTTAACATTATATTAAATGCTATATGTAAACACAATAAATGTCTAAATCTCATGGGAGATTCAATGCTTCAAATCAATGTACCTTAATAGTAATAACTTTAATCTCTTTTTTGTAATTATCCTATAGGTTATGAATTGTATGTGGTATTTTGCCATAAGTCATCCATGTGATATTGTTATTGGAGAAGAATGGTTAGTAACATTAAGAAAGTCCACAATAATTGCAGTATCAGAAATCAAAACCAAAGCTGAATGATGGACTTGCTAATATCTGGAAAATGATTTGATACATAATCAATTATTTTTTGTTTCCAGAGCCTAAAGATGCTGGGAATGACAGCCAGCCAAGTGCAGTTGTGTCAAAATAACTTAATAATTAGTCTCCAACAATTTCAAAAATAACAATTATTTATTAGAATTTGGGAGACAGTGATCATAGATGTTAATCCCAGAGCATCACAACTTTCAAATACATTCAACAAAGTAAAGCAGCTGTGAAATTATAACACAAGTGCAAGTGTGCAAACAATCTTTCTATGTACTCATTTCCTACAGAGTTGGGATGGGGAAGATGATGGTATTCAGGGATGTGTATCACAGGCATCTGGAAACGTCAACTAGCACATAGTTGGGCCAGATGTTACTAGAGTTTGGACAGAGGGAGAAGAGCATTTGAGCATAGGGTGCAGAGAAGATTTACGAAGACGTTGCCAGGACTAGAGGGCCTGAGCTATAGGGAGAGATTGAGAGAGGGAGAGATATAGGGAGCAGGCTGGGACTCTATTCCTTGGAGCGCAGGAGGATGAGGGGTGATCTTAGAGAGGTGTATGAAATCGTGAGAGGAATAGATTGGGTAGACGCACAGAGTCTCTTGCCCAGAGTGGAGGAATCAAGAACCAGAGGACATAGGTTTAAGGTGAGGGGGAAAAGATTTACTAGGAACCTGAGGGTTAACTTTTTCACACAAAAGAGGGTGGTGTGTGGAACGAGCTGCTGGAGGAGGTAGTTGAGGCAGGTACTGTTGCAACATTTAAGGGAAATTTAGACAGGTACAGGGATAGGACAGGTTTAGAGGGATGTGGGTCAAACGCACACTGGTGGGACTAGTGTACATGGGAAATGGTCGGCGTGGGCAAGTAGGGACGAAGAGCCTGTTTCCAAGCTGCATGACTCAATGACTATAAAATAAGATCAGGATCGTTAACAATGTGGTCAAGGAGAGGAGAAGTGGGAGTGAGCATCAAGGAAGTGACCTGAAAGTGGGTCCAGCTGTAAAGCCTCAGATTCCATAGCACGAGAGCAAGTATATCTGAGCTCTTTACATAACACAAGGGTGGCCTCAAATTTTATTTAAGCCCTTTAGTGTGAGCAGTCCATGTTGCTTGCAGGCCTTGATGTCAAGACTTGTTATTTGATGACACTATTCTTAGCAATTGGGTTTTAGTTGAATTTAATTTGTGGGCCACATCAAATGTTGCATTACGCCGAAGTGTTTCAAACTCAAAATGCTGTAGTTTTATATATTTCTGTTTTAATAGCTTCTGCTGAATATGGTTTGGCCTAGATTCACAAAATTATATGAGATCCTTTATATAAAACGAGCTTGACACATAGTAATGCCAATTAGAGTTCTACGATCTGGCTGATATTTATCAGCAGTATCTAAAATCCCTGATCCTGAACTAATTTGGATCATTCATTGAGCATTTTGAACTATTTCTGATTCATCGCTTTACTCCTAGATGGTGCGGTACTTGCAGTTTTAAGCAGGCAGGTTACCATGCAGGCGATAGAAAATGCTGGAGTATGCTGAACATGAAACTATCCTATGCAGGTACTATCACAACGTTTAAAAAGCATTTAGACAGGTACATGGATAGGGTAGGTTTAGAGGGATATGGACCAAAAATAAGCAATTAGGACTAGTGATGGGGCATGTTCGTCGGCATGGGCAAGTTGGGCCAAAGGGACTGTTTCCACGCTGTATGACTATGACTCTATGAAACAATACTGGACTCTTTATACATTACATTAAAATGCCTTTATTCACAAAAAGCTGGAGTAACTCAGCAGGTCAGGCAGCATCTCGGGAGAGAAGGAATGGGTGACGTTTCGGGTCGAGACCCTTCTTCAGACTCAATCTGAAGAAGGGTCTCGACCCGAAACGTCACCCATTCCTTCTCTCCCAAGATGCTGCCTGACCTGCTGAGTTACTCCAGCATTTTGTGAATAAATATCTTCGATTTGTACCAGCATCTGCAGTTATTTTCTTATACATTAAAATGCCTGAAAGGTATGGAAGGGTGGAATTAGTTGCTTCACCAATCACATGTTATAGACAATGAACAATGGATTTTTGGTGCTAGCGAACTTTTTGATAAATTCTCAGAGAGTCATACAACATGGAAACAAGCCCCGGCCCTACGTTTGCATGCTAACCAACATGCCCCATCTACATTAATCCAACCTGCTTGCATTTGACCTATCCTATCCATGTATCAGTTTCAATGTCTTAAAATGTTCCTTGTGTTTGGATTTCTTAGCTATCATAAAATGTTACAGGATAGAAGGAAGTTATTTGGTCCATTGGAAGAGTTCTTCAAATTGTACCATGGTCTATGCCCTATTCCTTTACCCAAGGTAGACTCAAAATGCTGGAGTAACTCAGCGGGTCAGGCAGCATCTCGAGAGAGAAGGAATGGGTGGAGTTTCGGGTCGAGACCCTTCTTCAGACTGATCGACCTTCGATTTTGTGTCTACCTTTGATTTAAACCAGCATCTGCAGGTTTTTTTCCTATACATATTCCTTTATCCATGTGGCTTCCCTGTTAAGAAATTGCCTGTCAGATCTTACAGCAGAAATCTTACAATGGAATATTTAGAAATTGCTTCAATTAAGTTTCTTTACGGGCAAAGTGTCATCAGACCATTATTAATTGCTGAGGGATATAGAATGTATTTGGCATTTTGTGAACAGTGAGACGGAATGACCTTTTTTTTCCTTTATTTATTCAACATCAGCAATATAGATGACATAAATTTCTGATAATGCAAATATTCCTATAACCTACAAAAATAAAGCAGTTTTTCTTTCGCATAATTGGAGAATAAAGGGTGATCTATCCAGCCATTGCTCTTAGCCGAGAGAGAAAGAGAATAAGGGTTTCCTATTCTTTCTTTAAAGAGGAGTAATTCCTTGTGATCATCTTGGCATTTTAAAACACCTTGCAAATGTATTTTGTTTCAAGGGTTGCTGTTGGGACTGAGTAGGTACCATTAGTCATATCTGCAATTAGTGTTCCTAAGGAGAGAAAGGTACTTTCAACTAGAAATCCTTCCTTTCACACCTATGCCCTGTTTCTGTTTTCCACATATATTAGATTTAATTAGATTTTAGACTCCTCTTCTGCAACCTTAAAGAAAGTGAGAAAGAATTATATATGCATTGTTCACAAGTGTAGCCTGTTGCAAAGTGCTTCTCAGCCAATATTTAACCTTTACAACGTTCTGTTGGTGTTTTGTGTTTACAGGCCTCCACAAGTGGAAATCGGATATATACCATAACTCATTATGTTAGTGACAAGATGAATATCCATGAATGTTCATGTTCTCTATTGAATATCGGCATGCAAGATTTCTACAACCAATTAACCAGTCAGTCGGGAACTTGGTTTTATATTTATTTCTGAAAGATGGTTCCTCCAACAAAATGACACTTCTGGACTTCCTCAATGAAGCAACAAAATCATGAGATATACTGTATGGTGATATCTCTGTGGAAGAACTTGGACCCACAACCTTCTGACACGGTGAGTACTACCACTTGTGCATGGCTGATGTATTAATTATGTGTATGAGGGAACTGCAGATGCTGGTATACACTGAAGATAGACACAAAACACTAGAATAACTCAACGGGTCAGGCAGCATCTCTGGAGAGAAGGAATAGGTAACTTTTCAGGTTGACACACTTCATCAGACTGAGAGTCAGGGAGGGGGAAACTCAGTACAGAACAAAGCAGAATCTACACCAATGACTCAGGAAAGGTAAAACCCACAATGCTCCATTGTTGGCTGGGGACGAGGTAATAATGAAGAGATAGGAACAGTGAAACTAGCAAGAGGACTGGGGTGGGGGGTGTTGGGGGGGGGGGGGGTGGAGAGAGAGGGAATGCAAGGCTTACTTGAAGTTAGAGAAATCAATATTTATGCTGCTGGGTTGTATCTGCCCAAGCGAAATATGAAGTGCTGAGATGTATTAATTAGCTACATATTATCCTATTGCTGAAGATAAGCATGGGAAATCTTCAAGATCTTGAAAATAACAGATTTCAACTTACCATTCAATCAACAGTATTGAACTAAATCATGAACGTGGAGACACAGGGTAATGGATAGGGTAGTGAAAAAGGTAGATGGTTGGCTTGCCTTCATGGTCTGAGGCATTGAGTACAAGAGTTGGGACACCATGTAGCATTTGGATGAAACAGTGGTTATACTGCACTTAGAATATTGTGCATAGTTCTGGTCACCAGCCCCAGGAAGGATATGGTAGCAATAATGAGGGAGGTGCAGAAGAGACACACCAGGATGTTGCCAGGATTGGAGGTCTGTCATTGTAAGGAGAGATTGGATAGGCCGGGTTTATTCTCACTGAAACATGGGAGCTGAGGGGTGACCTTTTGAGATGTTTGTAAATTATGAAAGGCATGGATAGTCAAAATCTTTTTTCTCAGGGCATGAGTGTCTAGTTTGGAAATACAGTAAGGAAACAGGCCTTTTGGCCCACCCAGTCCAAACCGACCATCAATCACCCATTCACACTAGCTCTATATTTTCCCACTTTCTTATCCATTTCCTAGACATCAGGGATAATTTTACAGATGCCAATTGACCTATAAACCCACACATCATTGGGATGTGGGAGGATCTGGAGCACCTGGAGGAAACCCAGGCTGTCACAGGGAGAACATGCAAATTCCACACAGACAGCACCTGAGTTGGGATCAAACCTGGATCTCTGGCACCGTGAGGCAGCAACTCTGCCACCCTGTGTAAGAGCCTAGAACTAAAGGACACAGGTTTAAGGTGAGAAGGGAGAAATTGAAAGGAGATTTGAGGGGTAAGTTTTCAGGAAAGAGTGGCAAATATCTGGAATGAGCTGCCAGAGGAGCTGATGGAGGCAGATACAATTACAATGTTTAATTGGCATTTGAACAGGTACTTGGATAGAAAAGGTGCAGAGTGATACAGACCTAATGTAGGCAAATGCGATTAGCATTAAAAGGCATCAATGTTGACAAGACGGGCTGAAAGAGTCTGTTACTGTGCGAGACAATTCTACATGTTCACTCACATATTATTGCTTTGCTGCAGTTTCTACATCAGTCGAAGCATTTAAAAAAAAATTAATTAGCTTTCAAACAGTTAGGATGTGCTGAAGTTACAAAAGGGTGCTTTTTAAAAGTCAATCATTCACTTTTCTTTTTTGGTAACTAATGACTGGTTGTTTGAAATCTATCACCTATTCAAGCAAACAAATTCAAGTTTTCTTACACGTAATTTATCTTTATTATCCTGCATTGGCAGCAGTGCCTTCGATAATTCTGCTCCATAAACCTTCATCCCTCCCACTCCATTAAAATCCACACATACTTAATGATGAGGGAAAATTGTAATTGAGGTTACCACAATTGAACTAATTGCCATTGGGATCAGAAAATGTCTTCTCTTCTCAAGAAGCACACAAGCAAAAAAATAATCTTTTTTTTTAAAGAAAGAAGTTTTGCCGAAAGAGAGAAAAAAATGCTGATGTTGATCAACATCTACATACAAAATGTAACAAAGCAGTTTTCAAAAAGCTTACAGATTGCTGTAATTAAATATAACAGTAGTTAAATGCATTTGTTAACGTAGGGGATTTGCTCGAAGTCTATAATGAGGCAATCAGGAGATATATTTAGCACATTTTTGCTTGTAATAAAGAAAATACTGAAACAGAGTTAATAGTTCAATGAGCTTTCACCAGGTTAATGACCTGAATCATTGACTTTATTTCTTTTCACGGATAGTCCAATCTATTGAATATTTCCAGCATTTTCTACTTTTATTTCTAATTTCCAACATATGTCATTTTTGTTTCTTTCTGTATTGATCTCTGTGATCAGTTTTAAACTCAAGGTTTCAAGGTTACAAGGCCTGTTTATGGTCACATGTACAGTGAAACTCGATTACCATGCGGCCATACTAAAAAAAGCAACAAAGCCCACAACTACATAAAAGTTAACATAAACATCCACCACAGTGGATTCCCCACATTCCTCTCTGTGATAGAAGGCAATAAAGTCTAATCTTCTTTCCTCTTCAGTTTGCATTCCCTTCTGAATTTGCTGTCTCATCAATGGTTGTGTGAGTGAAGATCAACCAGTGTGATCCAATTTAGATTTCCAACAACCTCTGTCGGAAGGAACTGCAGTTGCTGGTTTAAATTGTTTATTTGTGTCTATTTCCAACAATCTCGACTGGTAGAGCTGCCGCTCAGACCGCCGGAGACTGGGGTTTGATGCTGACCTCAAGTGCTGTCTGCATGGAGTTTGCATGTTTTCCCTGAGATTGCCTGGATTGAGAGTCTCGACCTGAAACATTGCCCATTCCTTCTCTCCAGAGATGCTGCCTGTCCCACTGAGCTACTCCAGCATTTTGTGGCTATGATCAATTTCAATAGCAAGTGAAATGTAATCATTCTGGCCTTGACAACATAACATAATTAAACCTAGATATTTGCAGTTCGATGGGGCCAGAAGGACACCCCGCCATGGACCAAGGGCAAATGGTTTAGATGGAGTTAACGGAGGTGTCTCCATGTTAAAGAACTGCCTCCTACTCAGCTGGTTTAAACACTGCAGCCCAAGGCTTGTCAATGAAAGGCAAATCATTGAGCAATAGTAGAAGATGTTTAATATCCTAATAGGCCTTCCAAATGCACTCCACATGATTGCAGAGATTGTCTCAAGCATAAATGGCTTAGTGCCACAATTGAATTGATTTGCCTTCATAACATTAGGATGGCTGGTGTTATGAAACATCAAATGTTGTAGCCAATTGAATCCGTACACACAACCTAACCAAAATCAGGACCAGTTGCATACCCTCAGCATCGGCTTTTCCAAAGCCCCGCTGATCTACACCCAAGTATTCTTCAGTACATAATAGGAATGAAGGGTGGCTGGGCCATGAGGTGGATGAAGGTGAGAGGACAAATGGAAATGTCACCCCCACTCAAAGCATTTCTACTCCTCGCCAACATCCATCAGTTTTTATTGCATGTGTTGCCTCATCTCCAGGTAAAATGATTCTGCTTCTAGATGAGGCAAGGAGAATGGTCTACAATGGGGATAAGGATTCCAAATGTCAGACATTGCCATTCCTATGAATACCAGCAGTCACATATGACATCCGAGCAATCTACTGTGCAATGTCAGACCTGTAGGATATAGAAGATGTGGAGGCTAAGTCATTATGTATTTTTAAAGCTGAGATTAACTGGCTCTAGATTGGTAAAGGTCTCATTGGTACGAGGAGAAGGCAGGAAAGTGGGGTTGAGGGGGAAAGATAGATCAGCCATGATTGAATGGCGGAGTTGACTCAATGGGCTAAATGGCCTAATTCTGCTCCTCTGACTTATGAACTTATGAGCTTATGTTTATTTTTTAAATTACACAAGGCCCATGTGTCAGCGTGAAGCAAATGTTGAATGGTTGGCTCTCTGTTCTTTACCAATGATGCCAGTATTCGCAGGAAGGTAGACGGAGCCACAATCCCCAGCATCAGCTCAGTCTGACCGGTGATTATTACAGATGACGTTTATGTACTTGTTGGTCTGCCACAGATGCTGCCTGATCTGTTGGTTTTCAGTATTTTCTTTCTTTTTATTTCAAATTTCCAATTATTTTTAATGCCAAGAGATTTTATTTAATGCCAATGAGGTGTCTGCCCAGCCTTTCTCAACATCGGAGGAGCGTAGGTGAGTGCTTTAGCCTTCCATCACCACTGGAGCAAGTTAAGAGTTGGCACTTTGGATTTTAACATCACTTCCTGTGTATTTGAAAACGTGAAAAAAATCATTCGAAAGCTTGATTCATTGTATGTGGCACAAAATCTTGTTTACAAACCTTCCTGGATAGACATTACAGTGGCACATTAAAATTTGCTTGCAAGAAATTCAACCTTTCAATGCGTGGTAATGTTTTTGGATTTTGGACACAGATTTTCCCATTTTATTTGGCAATGACTTTCAAAACGATATTCTCTGTGTTGGAATCCTTTATTAAGAGTGACAGTTTGCATGTGTGTTCTTTGTGCTTGAATCCAATCATCATAAAGTGCCTTTGATTGCAAGCGGAACTTAAGCCATCAAAAGCAATTAGAGATAACAAGAACAAATGGTGCAGCATTCTCTGAGTTTCATCAAGTTGATGGCCTTTTTCACCTTCTGATGACAGCAGGAATTAGACAGAAGGATGAAGGAGGGGGATGGAAGAGGTGGATGTGGAAAACCTCATGAATTACATGAAAGGAACCCCTTGCATTTTTTTTGCCTTGAGGATTTAAGACACACTTATCAATTAAAATCCAGTGCAGTTGAAACTATTTCAAGTTAGAGATGAAATAGAGTGGAAACAGGCCCTTTGGCCCACCAAGTCATTAGGTCATGTGATAGGAGCAGAAGTAGGCCATTTGGCCCATCAAGTCTACTCCACCATCCAATCATGGCTGATCTATCTCTCCCTCCTAACCCCCATTCTCCTGGCTTCTCCCCATAACCCCTGACACCCACGCCGATCAGCGATCCCTGAACACCAACAGTTCTATCCTACACACAAGGGACAATTTACAATTACTGAAGCTAAATTAACCTACAAACCTGGATGTCTTTGGAGTGTCTGAGAAAACCAGTACACCTGGGAAAAACCCACAACTGTACATGTGGAGAACGTACAAGCTCTGTACAGACAGCAGCGGTAGTCAGGATCAAACCCGGGTCTCTGGTGCTCTTCCACTCCAGGCAGCAACTGTATCACTGCATCACTGTGCCCCCACCCCCCCCCCCCCCCCCCCCCCGCCCCCATTGAGCAAACTAATGTTCCTTCTCGACTAAATTTCGGTTTCTGAAAGTCTGGATTTCACAGAACCTCTTGGAGCTCCATGAAATTTTAATGCCGAGTCAGGTCGATACAAGTTACTTTTTTTGTGAAACTATCACCTGGCTAAGGGATTACACCGTCTTTGGAAACATTGCGAAATTCCCACGCTTACTTGCCCGTCAAACTGTCACCTCCAATCTACCTATTTATTCACAAAATGCTGGAGTAACTCAGCAGGTCAGGCAGGTCAGGAGAGAAGGAATGGGTGACGTTTCGGGCCGAGACCCTTCTTCAGACTGATGTCAGGGGGGCAGGACAAAGGAAGGATATAGGTGGAGACAGGAAGATAGAGGGAGAACTGGGAAGGGGGAGGGAAAGAGAGGGACAGAGGAACTATCTAAACTTGGAGAAGTCAATGTTCATACCGCTGGCGGCAAGCTGCCCAAGCGAAATATGAGGTGCTGTTCCTCCAATTTCCGGTGGGCCTCACTATGGCACTGGAGGAGGCCCATGACAGAAAGGTCAGACTGGGAGTGGGAGGGGGAGTTGAAGTGCTCAGCCACCGGGAGATCAGGTTGGTTAAGGCGGACTGAGCGAAGGTGTTGAGCGAAACGATCGCCGAGCCTGCGTTTGGTTTCGCCGATGTAAAGAAGTTGACATCTAGAGCAGCGGATGCAATGGATGAGGTTGGAGGAGGTGTAGGTGAACCTCTGTCTCACCTGGAAAGACTGTTTGGGTCCTTGGATGGAGTTGAGGGGGGAGGTAAAGATACAGGTGTTGCACCTCCTGCGGTTGCTGGGGAAAGTGCCCGGGGCTGGGGTGGTTTGGGTAGGAAGGGACGAGTGGACCAAGGAGTTACGGAGCGGGCGGTCTCTGTGGAACGCAGAGAGGGGAGGGGAGGGGAAAATGTGGAGAGTGGTGGGGTCCCGTTGTAGGTGACGGAAATGTTGGCGGATGATTTGTTGGATACGCTGGCTGGTGGGGTGGAAGGTGAGAACGAGGGGGATTCTGTCGTTACGAATGGGGGGAGGGGGAGCTGCGGGATGTAGAAGAGACCCTGGTGAGAGCCTCATCTATAATGGAAGAGGGGAAGCCCCGTTTCCTGAGGAATGAGGACATCTCTGATGCCCTAGTGTGAAACACCTCCTCCCGGGCGCAGATGCGGCGTAGACGGAGGAATTGGGATAGACTTTTTGCAGGAGATTTCTTAATTTAATATTACGTGCTTCTAAATGCATCTGCAACAACCTAGAAAACCTAGGGACAGGATGCGACAGCGCCCACAATAAGCTACAATACCTAACGACAAGCCAGCTGTCGCCTAGAAATGTCTAGCAGGTAAATTGTTCCGCGACGCGCCGAGATCCATTACGATTCATTGAAGACTCCTCACGATCATGCCTGCGACACCCCGGCGAACGTTCGGTGACAGCCTTATCGCCGGCAATCGCCGGCAGTCGCCTTAAAATCGCCGAAGTGGGACAGGCCCTTTAGTTTAGTCTCGGGCCTGTTTCCATGCTGTATCGCTAAACTAAACTAAACTAAAAATTATTGTCACGTGTACCAAGGTGCCGTGAAAAGCTTTTGTTTGCCTGCTGTCTAGTCAAAGATAATACCACACATGAATACAATCTAGCCATCCACAGTACACAGAAAAGGGATAAAGGGTGCAACATTCAGTGCAAAAATATAACACTGAAGTCTGATAAAAGATGATTCAAAGGTAAGGGTGCTGTTGAAATAAAGCCATTAAATCATGGCTTCCATATAAAATATTTACAGCAAAAAATTTTTGCAGCAAATTCCTACATAAATACGTTATTCATTGTATCATTCTGGGGCCGAATGATGGTTTAGAGGGTGCATTTCAAATAGCTTTGGCTTTTGTGCAGAATGTATTCAGAATAATTGTCATTGAGAATGCTTTAGAGCAAGAATTCAAAGGTTGAAATGATGGTATCAGCTGGAGAATAAAATACACTTTTTTATTAACCAACATCATTAGCCTGAATGTGTTCTTCTCAGTATTCTAATAAGTCCAAAGTACATTTTCATATTCTAATAAATTATGAAAATAATAGGCTGTAATATATGCTTATTATACCAGTCCCAAAAAAGATGTTATTTTTAATGAGACTACTTTTAATTTGGGTAAATGCAGCAAAGAATGAATAATTCTCATGCCCTGGGTATTTTACTACTTATTTTAATAGTTCAGGAGAATATCAGTAGGCTGGAAATGAATGAATAATTAAAAGTGGCAATAAGGAATAGTTCTCATTGAAAACTACATTGAATGTGGTAGAATCAGGCAGCACGGTCGCGCGGCGGTAGAGTTGCTGCCTTACTGCGTGGACAACACCAGAAACCCAGATTCGATCCTGGCTACGGGTGCTTGTATGCACGGAGTTTTTACATTCTCCCCGTGAATACTTCGGTTTCCCCCCACACTCCAAAGACAAGCAGGTTTGTAGGTTAATTAGCTTGGCATAAATGTAAAAATTGTCACTGCTGTCGGATGGCGTTAGTGTGCGGGGATTGCTGGTCTGTGCAGACTCGGCGGGTCGAAAGACCTGTTTCCCGCACTGTATTTCTAAAATAAATTAAACTAAACTAAACAGATTGCGCAACCAAGAAAATGCAGAATTCAAGCTATAGATTATTTATGATAAATTTCATTCATCAAGGCAGCCAAAAATGACACAAATGATCAAGTTACAACGTGTTGGAAGTCACAATACAACAATACAATACAATATATCTTTATTGTCATTGTACACGGGTACAACGAGATTGGGAATGCGGCTCCCATACGATGCAATAAATTAATTAGCTAGTCAGTATTAATTTAAACAACCCAATGAAACAAATTAGAACAGTTTAAAAACAGAATAAAGTGCAAGTATATCTGTGCCGGTTCACTGTGCGATCTGACCATCCGGCTTAGCAGGACCGGTTCATAGCAGCTATGGCCCTGGGGATGAAGCTGTTCCTGAGTCTGGAGGTGCGGGCGTAGAAGGCCTTGTATCGTCTGCCGGATGGTAGAAGTTCGAACAGACTGTTGCAGGGGTGTGAAGAGTCTTTGTGGATGCTGGTGGCTTTTCTGAGGCATCGTGTGTTGTAGATGCCCTCCAAGGCTGGTAGCTGTGTGTCGACTGCACACGTAGGGTTCAGACGTTTAAAGTTCACCCAAACGCAACCTACAGTAAATCTAATTTAATAACGAAAGACTGATGAACATTGACATGGCATCTTAACATTTTAAGGGCATTATATGATACCACAGTTCCTTTATGCACTGTTTGCAAAATGTTATTCTGGGAACAAACTAATGTATTATTTAATACAGTAAAAAGTACCTGCTGCAACTGGGAATTAAAATATAAGAAATAAGATAACAACATAAATCACGAAGGATGAATTTAAATATTCTAGAAATACTTGAATTCCCAAATCATTTTCTGATATCACCTTTTGTAATCACTCTTAGCTCTTTAATCGGTGGCGCGGCGGTAGAGTTGCTGCCTTCAGTCTGAAGAAGGGTCTCGACCCGAAACGTCACCCATTCCTTCTCTCCTGAGATGCTGCCTGACCTGCTGAGTTACTCCAGCATTTTGTGAATAAATACCTTCGATTTGTACCAGCATCTGCAGTTATTTTCTTACACTTAGCTCTTTAATAGTGATTTTGAATTCAGATGTAAGATCATCTCTTCATAAGCTTCATACTGTAACTGCATTGCCTGCAACCTGAACTCTGTTTGAACTATAAACTTTAAAAATACCCCAGATCTGTCGGCTCCTTTGCCTCTGACTCAGGAGGTTGTGAGTTCCAATCCCACTCCAGGGTCTCAGATCAGGTGCTTTGTGGTGATGTTCAGTTGCAAAGACTTTCAAAGGCCCGCTCCTCCAGCTCAGACATTGAAATGTCCCGCAAGCCCTTTAGATGGAGTGAGAGATCTCACGGCACCTTTTTGGAAGTAGAACCTGGAGTTTTCATTCAGGCAAATTCTTATCCCTCATCTGAAATCACTTGGACACAATATGCTTGATCATGGACAACCCAGCCATGTGAATCATTATCCATGCATGTACTCCATCAAGCCCGAGAAGAATTTGGTACGTTTCAATGTGACCACCTCTCACTCTTCTAAATTCTAAATGCTCAAAACTGAAACTCCTTAATTTCTCCTCAAATTAATCCCCAAATTCCAGGAATCACTCAAGTCAGTGATGATTGCTCTCCACCCATCCCTCCTTCGAAGGATGAAATGGCCTGTCCACAATCTTCTGGTTGTGGTGTCTCAGTGTCCCTGGGAGTTTACTTTTATGCTCTATACCTCTTGCAATTAAGACCAATTTACTACAGCCTTTCTATCACTTGCGGCACTTGATTGTTAACCATCTGTGATTTGTGTGCAAGGACACCGAGATTCCTTTGAACAGCACCGCCTTTTAATCTCTCACTATTCAAAAGTTATTCCACTTTTCTATTTTTTCTGTCGTTGTGTCTGCTGTCATGTTTCCACATTAAATGCCATTTGCTACATTATATCTTTGCTTATTTACTCGGCCTGCAATATCTTCCTGAAAACTCAATTTGATATTTTCGTGTGATATGGAAGAAGGCCATTCAGCCCATTGAATATTCGTTAGCTGTCAAAACAATCCCATCATTCGCATACCATACCCCCATTTATTTCCCTATATTTCATAAATTATAGCGGTTGAATTAGGCCGTTTGGCCCATCATCTACTCTGCCACTCAATCTTGGCTAATCTATTTTTGCCTCTCAATCCCATTCTCCTGTCTTCTCCACATACTAATCAATAATCTTTCAATCTCTGCCTCAATTTCCATTTAACTCTCTATTCTCTATTCACTCTCACAGACCCATTAACACATCCTTGATTTTCCTGCTGCCTACTCCAGGAATGAATTACAGTGGCCAATTAACCTACCAAACAGCACCTATTTGAGATTTGAGAGAAACCCTATGCAGGAAACCCATGCAGTTACAGACTCTGCACAGACAGGACCAGTGGTTGGGATCAACCCTGGGTCACTGAAACTGTGAGGCAGCAGCCCTACCTGTTGTGCCTTTGTGCAACTGTGCCTCTGTATCCTCCCTACAGCTACTCAACTTTGTATTGTCAGCAAACTCAAACATATTGCATAATCATTTCAAAGGTTTTACCGAGCAAAATATCTTTTGCTTTCTGTGGTATTAAAAGATTTGGAAATGCATTATAGGTTTCAGAACCAAACAACATTATTCTGTGCAGGCACATTCTAAGTAACACCATCAATTTCTGCCATGTTATTTGCACTAAGAATATTCTACATATAAAATGATAGGCTCATGCACCCCATCAGGCATACCAAATCGTTCAATATAGCCATCTTAAATCTAAGCAATCGCTTTTTCCTGTTGCTGCCTGTGCTCCGATGCAGTTCCTGGTCCTACATGACTGTTTCTCAAGTGCTTTGATGTTTGGATCTATCTGAATGGGAATGCTCAATGGCCCATGTTATGGGTGGTGTGCAATCAATGATGGAGATTTTCATTAAAAGCTAGGTTCCGATTACTACAGATAGGGAGTTAGAGAAATCATAGTGTGTAGGAAGGAACTGCAGATGCTGGTTTAAAGCAGAGATAGACACAAAATGCTGGAGTAACTCAGCAGAACAGGCAGCATCTCTGGACAGAAAGAATGGGTGTCATTTTGGGTTGAGACCCTTCTTTAGACTAGAGTCAGGGGAAAGGGAAACGAGAGATATAGATGGTGATGTAGAACAAATGAATCAAAGATATGCAAAAAAGTCACAATGATAAAGGAAACAGGCCAAAGTTAGCTGTTTGCTAGGTGAGAATGAGAAGCTGGTGTGACTTGGGTGGGGGAGGGATAGAGAGAGAGGAAATGCAGAAGTTACTTGAAGTTAGAGAAATCAATGTTCATACCACTGGGTGGTAAGCTGCCCAAGCAAAATATGAGATGTTGTTTCTCCAATTTGCATTTAGTCTCACTCTGACAATGGAAGCCTCAGACAGAAAGGTCAGTGTGGGAATGGGAAGGCGAATTAAAGTGTTTGGCAACCGGAAGATCTTAATTGGGACAAAAGATTTAGGATTGCATTAGGGGGTTTTGAGGCAGTGGTATTTTTCAAAAAGTGCCCTCTTGATAAACTGTAATGAACAGTTGACTCCTCTCAACTGTTCCACCATTTAATTAGATCATATTTGCACTCTGACTCCATTTGCTCTGCTATCACAAGTTTCTGGAGATACAAGAAACAGGGACTGCAGTAATCTGGAGCAAAACACAAACTGTTGGAGGAACTCGGTGGGTCAGGCGGCATCTATGGAGGCAGGGGGGTTCAGGTTCTCAACCTAAAACCCTGCCCATCCACCTGCCTCCACAGATGCTGCCTGACTTACAAAGTTCTTCCAGTAGTTTGTATTTTTTAATCACTGGAATCCAAAACTGCCTGTAACATGGGAAACATCAGAAGGGGGTTGGTTGGTTGGTATGAACCAATTACACATGTTCTGACAACTCTTTGGGTCTTTTTGAGATTCTCTATATACTCTGCATTGCTTAGATATGAAGTGTAAAGCCACAGATCCAAAACAATTCTTGTATGTAATTTCTTCACAGCGGGCAAGGATTCAGAGTATGAAGCCACAAAGAGGAAGCCTCACAGTAGAACAAGGTATACGTACTCCCTGCCTGGTGGCAATACCTGAATTCCCATGGCAGTGCAGTGTTTGTGCCAGATTAAACTTAATGGTTGGTTTATTATTGCCACGTGTACCAAGATATATTGAAAAGCTTGGTAAATCATTTGTACTTTAATGCAATCAAACCATGAAAAAGTGCAGATAAATAAACTTATTTTCCACTGGACTGTTTAACCACCATGGGTTATGGGTTCGTATCAGCCCACCTTATGAACCCATAACCTCCTGTCTGAGAGGATACATAAGATAGACACAAAATGCTGGAGTAACTCAATGGGACAGGCAGCATCTCTGGAGAGAAGGAATGGGTGACGTTTCAGGTTGAGACCCACCCATTCCTTCTCTCCAGAGATGCTGCTTGTACTGCTGAGTTATTCCAGCTTTTTGTGTCTATCTTCAGTTTAAACCAGCATCTGCAGTTCCTTCCTACACATAAGAGGGTACATAATCTAGGCTGCCCTCCCTTACATTGCAAAACAGCTGGAGATGCTATCAGTTTTATGCAATTATGCAATACCGAACTTATTTGTGTTGTTCATGGGGGTGTTTACACAGTACTATGTTTACATATATATTGTGCAAGTAAGAATATCATTCTTCTGTTTCAAGACATATGATAATAAAACACTCACGTCTCTTGACTAATCTGTCCCTATCTGTCCTGTCACAAATATCAATAAACCATATCATGCAAACTGAAAAACCTTCAGGAGGAACTCAGTGGGTCAGGCAACACCTGTGGAAGAAAATTGAAAGACACGTTTCAGGTCAGGACTCTTAATCAGTCTGAAGAAGCGACCCGAAACGAAAATTTGTCTGTCCAGAAAACAAAATCTAATCTCTATTGACTTTGTTGTGTTGTGGAAATACCCGAGATCATAATGACTGCCAAGCAAACAAATAGAAGAAAAGAGAAAATGAATTCAAAGGTATATTTTTGAGAAGAATGAAGTGAGCATGTTTATAATATTCTCAGCTCAAGTTCTGAGCACTACAGATGAAAGTAGGTCCGGCTACATAATGAAAAAAAAGCTGTAATATACAAATTACTGATTGATATCTATTTCCAAAACTAAATCTGTTGCAATATTATATGCCAGAGTGTTAAATTCCATGAGGAAACTCCTGAGAGTGCTTCCAAAAAATACAGGTCTCAGTTTAACATGAAACTTTTAGAATTAAAGCTTAGGTGAACATAACGCACGGCACGGTAGCGCAGCGGTAGAGTTGCTGCTTTACAGCGAATGCAGCGCCGGAGACTCAGGTTCGATCCTGACTACGGGTGCTGCACTGTAAGGAGTTTGTACGTTCTCCCCGTGACCTGCGTGGGTTTTCTCCGAGATCTTCGGTTTCCTCCCACACTCCAAAGACGTACAGGTATGTAGGTTAATTGGCTGGGTAAAAATGTAAAATAAATTGTCCCTAGAGTTAATGTACGGGGATCACTGGGCGGCACGGACTTGGAGGGCCGAAAAGGCCTGTTTCCGGCTGTATATGATATGATATATGATATGATATGAACTGGAAGTTCTGCGTAGCAGGGCTACGTTTTCTATGTGGTGTTTGTTCTGGGTTTTCTGATGAAAGTTTATATTCTAGCTGGATAATGGCAGCAAATCCTGATGGAATAAACAAGGGTAAAAGCTCAGAAAGACCAGCAATAATCCTAAGGAATTAGCTTTGGAGGAAGGATCAACTTGTTACCTACTTTGAAAATGTCCTCCTTGGTAAAATAATAAACACTGATTTGGTGCAATGTTCTCCTAATATGAATAATTTACAATTCTGATTTTAAACTCAAAGAGGATTTATTTTTTGGCACGATAATGGAGGCCACTAAGGTAGCATAGGTAACAGGGAAAAAGAACTGAGCTTCGCATTATTTTTAAACAGAGCTTTAATTAAACATAATTTGGATATCGTTTTAAGTTTTGAAAGTTACTACGAAGCAGTTTTTAATGATAATTCACACACATGGGAGAGTATATATTGCGCACACTGTAAAACAATATTACTAATGATCAAATTCGGCTGTAATTATTTGCAAGCAGAATATAATGAAAGGATGGTGAGAATAAAGCCTGTCAACTGACAGGATGGGCCACACATTGCTAATTGTTGTCATGCTGCGGGAACCATTTGAGAATAGTGTGCGTTGAAAATCATGACCCATAATTTGCACACAGTTGTCACTGAACCTGGATGAGTCGTCCTCCCCCCAAAAAAATATTTGCCAGTCCTTGAGGCACAAACTCCCCATTTTTGTAACAAATAGGTTTAAGATGAAGGGGAAAAGATTTAATAGGAATTTGAGCGGTAACCTTTTCACACAGAGGGTGGTGGGTCATAAGGTTATAAGTGATAGGAGCAGAATTAGGCCATTTGGCCCATCAAGTCTACTCCACCATTCAATCATGGCTGATCTATCTCCCCCTCCTTACCCCATTCTCCTGCCGTCTCCCCACAACCCCTGACATCTGTACTAATCAATAAAGGGTGTATGGAACAAGCTGACTGAGGAGGTGGTTGAGGTAGAGACTATCCCAACATTTAAGAAACAGACAGGTACATGGATAGGACAGGGTTGGAGGAATATGTACCAAACGTGGGCAGATGGGATTAGTGTAGCTGGGACATGTTGGCCAGTAAGTTGGGCTGAAGGGCCTGTTTCCACACTATATCATTCTATGACTCTAATCACTTCCAAACTAAGTTAAAGGTTTATTCTTGGTGTCTGGCACCTGTAATCATAATCATAATCATAATAATAATAATTTGTTAGCCAAGTATGTTTTGCAACATACAAGGAATTTGATTTGCCATAAAGTCATACCAATAAAGAGCAACAAGACACCCAAATACATTTTTTACATGAACATCCATCACAGCGACTCCCATATTCCTCACTGTGATGGAAGGCAAAAAAAGTTCAATCCTCTTCCCTTCTTTGTTCTCCCGCGGTCGGGGCACTCGCACCTTCCATTTCAGGGCGTTCTTGGCTCCCACAGTCGGCAGTTGAGTCTTCCGTGTTGGGCCGATCAATCTTCCGCATCGGGGGATCTCAGCTCCCCGCGCTGGGTGATCGGACCCCGAGTCAGGACTGGTCGAACCACGTGTGGCTTGGAGCTTCCCGACATTAGTCCCTACCCGACATTGCGAGCTCCTCGATGTTGAAATCCGCAGATCTCGGTGGGAGCGTCGATCCCAGGCAAGGGATCGCAGGCTCCGATGGTAACTCCATGGACCCGCGGTGGGGCTCAAAGTCTGTCACGAGCAAAGCAGCCAGCTCCATGTTGTTAGGCCGCAGAGCAACTGGAGATACGATTCAGAAAAACAATCGCATCTCCGGCAAGGTAAGAAATTGAAAAAAAGTTTCCCATGACCCCCTCCCCCACCCCACACATAAAACAAACCAGAGAACATTAACACATACTTTTAAAACACACTAAAAATAACAAAAAAGACAAAAAGACAGACAGACTGTTGGTGAGGCTGCCATCAATTTGGCCTAGCAACCAACTAATCGTTGTAAAGAATCCATGCAGACAGCATACAAAGAAGTGAAATGCATATATTTTAATTACCAGCACATGTGAACATATGATCAGGAGAAGCGGTGAAATATCAACATATATAATGAAATCTTGAAAAAAAAAATAGATAAGAGAAAAATTCCAATTCCCACATAAAGTTTTTTTGCAGGCAAAAACAGTAAATAGTAATAATGGCTTGTTTTGTGATTAGAAACTCATATGCAATAAAGAAAAAGATTTTCATGGTGTTTTCTATTGACTAATTTGAACCAACTTTGATCCACATCAATGCGAGTAATTTTCCTAATTTCTGTAGCGGAGGACACAAAGAGTACAACAAGGAATTCTGGGAATGCTGTGAGCTTTTGGGATATTGATGCTGAACAATAATAACTTAATCTTCATCACTACCATAAAATTAGGGTCAATGGATATTTGTGCCCATAAGCAGGTGAGGTCATCTATATACTAAAACTCTCGTTTGTTTGTTTGTTTGTTCCTGAATTACAGCCAAAGCAGCACATGATAGCACAACAATCTTAGGCAAACCTTACTCAGCGCCGTCCCTTTGGTGCTAATGGAAGAAGTTTCATTGAAATCGGTGTTATATTTTTTAAGTTATTCACATTTTAAAGTTTAAATCTATTTCCTAGGAAGGGAGGGGAGAGGGAGGGGGGGAGGGAGGAGGGAGGATAAGGAGGGGCTGAGGGATGGAGGGGAAGGGGGAGAGGAAGGGGGGAGGGGTTGGGGGAGGGGTGGAGGGAGGGGGAGGAGGGAGGGAGGGGGAGTGGAGGGGGGAGGGGAGAGGGGGTAGGGGGGATGAGGGGAGGAGGGAAGGAGCGGGTGCTGCACCAATGCAGGAGAGGTTTGGGACCAATGGGTCCACTTGGTCTATGATCTATAACTTTCAGCAAAGTGCCAGCACTTTTATTGGATGTACCCACTTTTCTCAATATGTCTTAAAGTCTATTGCTGTTGTATGGTTAGTGACATCTGATGTGTTCTCTATGCCATTGTCTACTCCTGCACTGTGATAGTGCATTCCTTAATGAGACAACACAAATTTATTTTGACTTTCCACTTCACAAGCCAAGTAATCTTCCTATTGAGTCACAAGGAACAGCAGATGATAATGTTCAGTGTGATGGGCTTTTCGGATCAATCCTCATCATTTGTTTTTAAAAAAACATTAAAAATTCAGTCTTTTGAAGCCATTATGCATTGTGTCACAATCACTAGCCTCACAGATCAATTTATTGCCGGTACATTGGTGTTGTTCCTCAACACTTGACAGGGAGTTTATATTCTAGCTATAGAAATGCTCTGTTTGCCTTTAAAACAATGAACAAGTTGAAAGCCAAGGAAATCCATTTTCAGTTTACATCTAAAAATATGACCAGATTGGATCCCCTCACACAGAGATATGCCTCCATCTGTGTGCGCCATCTTTGCTTCTATGCTTCCTCACAGCAATGACAGTCTGAAACTATGGGCATTATTATCTCTTTCAGAGTTGTTGAAATAACATTTGATAACCTTATTTTCTGTTGGTGCAGGACATCAAATGACATGGAAAGAATTTCTTGTCGCAAATGCTTGTATTCGAATCTAATCTACTGTGTTGGTAGCAATATCTTTTATCAGTTCCCATTTCAGTTGGGAATAGAACTATTAAATCGTATGGCAACAACATTAAGCTCCATAGCAAGGGAAGTTTATTCATTCTCCTTCCAGTGATATGCACATTTCTTTGGTGTAACTGTTAAAAATTGAGCAGTGATGGTAACACAACATGCTTGCTGCTCTACCCATGGGAGACCTTTGATCAATTCTGCAAACTTCAATTCTATTAACCGTTCAAGAGATGTTATTGTCAGCAACTGCTGTTCGGCCTTGTATTAGTGTGGGAATAGTTGAACACACATCAAGCACTATCATGTCCTCAGATTGTTGGGTCATAATGAAATAATATTTCTCCTCCACAGAGTTTTGAAGGCTACATGGTTCTTGGGTTGTACATTTGGTTATATTTTGACTGGACAATGAAATGAAGTGGCGACAAGATGTGATGGATAGAACAGGAGGCAATGGGGATGACCCAGTGAAAACAATGCTTTGGTCTGAGTTCATTGCCTAGAAATATATCCTTGGTCATTAGCGTTAAAGATGCAATAAAGTTGATATTGCACATTGTGCTCTCTGTTGAAGTAGAACTGTACAGCACAGGAAAAGACCTTTCGGCCCACAATGTCGAACATGATACCAAGATGAACTGTTATCTGGACATAATCCATATTCCTCTATATCCATGTGCCAATATCAAAGAGTAGCAAACATAGCAAAGAGTAGCGGGAAACCAGAGGATTGGACAACTTTCAAAGGACAACAAAAGGTAACAAAAAGGGCAATACGGGGTGAAAAGATGAAGTATGAGGGTAAGCTGGCCAAGAATATAAAGAAGGATAGTAAAAGCTTCTTTAGGTATGTTAAGAGAAAAAAATTAGTAAAAACAAATGTGGGCCCCTTGAAGGCAGAAACAGTTGAAATTATTATGGGGAACAAGGAAATGGCAGAAGAGTTGAACAGGTACTTTGGTTCTGTCTTCATTCAGGAAGACACAAACAATCTCCCAGATGTACTAGAGGACAGAGGATCTAGGGAGACAGAGGAACTGAAATAAATTTGCATTAGGCGATAAATAGTATTGGACAGACTGATGGGACTGAAGGCTGATAAATCCCCATGGCATGATGGTCTGCATCCCAGTGTAGACAAGGAGATGGCTCTAGAAATAGTGGACGCATTGGTGATCATTTTCCAATGTGCTTTCGATTCAGGATCAGTTCCTGTGGATTGGAGGGTCACTAATGTTATCCCACTTTTCAAGAAAGGAGCGAGAGAGAAAACGGGGAATTATAGACCAGTTAGCCTGACATCGGTGATGGGAAAGATGCTGGAGTCAATTATTAAAGAAGTAATAACGGTGCATTTGGATAGCAGCAAAAGGATTGGTCCAAGTCAGCATGGATTTATGAAGGGGAAATCCTGCTTGACTAATCTTCTGGAATTTTTTGAGGATGAGACAAGTAAAATGGATGAAGGAGAGCCAGTGGATGTAGTGTATCTGGACTTTCAGAGACCCTTTGATAAGGTCCCACACAGGAGATTAATGGGCAAAATTAGAGCACATGGTATTGGGGGTAGGGTATTGACATGGATGGAGAATTGATTGGCAGACAGGAAACAAAGAGTACAAATAAACGGGTCCCTATCAGAATGGCCGGCATTAGCGAATGGAATGCCACAAGGCTCAGTGCTGGGACTGCATCTATTTACAATATATATTAATGATTTAGATGATGAAGTAACACTAGTAAATTTGCAGATGACACAAAGCTGGGTGGCAGTGTGAACTGCAAAGAGGATGCTAGAAGGTTGCAGGGTGACTTGGACAGGTTGAGTGAGTGGGCAGATGCATGGCAGATGCAGTATAATGTAGATAAATATGAGGTTATCCACTTTGGCGGCAAGAACAAAGAGACAGATTATTATCTCAATGGAGTCAGATTAGAAAAAAGAGAAGTGCAACGAGACCTGGGTGTCCTTGTACACCAGTCACTAAAAGTAAACATGCAGGTACAGCAGGTAGTGAAGAAAGCTAATGGCTTGTTGACCTTCATAATGAGAGGATTTGAGTATAGGTCCTTCTGCAGTTATACAGGGCCCTGGTGAGATCACATCTGGAGTATTGTGTGCAGTTTTGGTCTCCCAATTTGAGGAAGGACATCCTTGCTATTGAGGCAGTGCATCGTAGGTTCACGAGGTTAATCCCCGGGATGGCGGGCCTGTCATATGAGGAAAGATTGGAAAGACTGGGCTTGTATTCACTGGTATGTAGAAGGATGAGAGGGGATCTTATAGAAATGTATAAAATGATAAAATGATAAAATATAAAATTATAAAATTATAAATGCAGGAAAAATGTTCCCAATGTTAGGGGAGTCCAGAACCAGGGGCCACAGTCTAAGAATAAAAGGGAGGCCATTTAAAACTGAGATGAAAAAAAACTTTTTCACCCAGAGAGTTATGAATTTGTGGAATTCTCTGCCACAGAAGGCAATAGAGGCCAATTCACGGGATGAATTTAAAAGAGAGTTAGATAGAGCTCTTGGGGCTAGCGGAATCAAGGGATATAGGGAGAAGGCAGGCACAGGTTACTGATTGTGGATGATCAGCCATGATCACAATGAATAGCGGTACTGGCTAGAAGGGCCAAATGGCCTCCTCCTGCACCTATTTCCTATTTTCCTATTTTCTATTTTCTATAATCTAAAAGTCTCTCAAATGCCACTTTAGTATCTGCTTCCACCACCACCTCCGCAGGCCGTTCCACCCACTCACCACCCTCTGTATAACAAAAACATGCTCTGCACATGTTCTTTAAACCTTGCCCCTCTCACCTTAAAGCTATGTCCTCCCATATTTGTTGTTTCCATCCTGGTGAAAAAGTTTTTGACTGTCTACCCTATCAATGTCGATCATAATCAATGCCGATCAATTCCCGATAAGGGAAGAGGTCCTGAAAGGAGAATTTAGGGGGCTAGGAAGAGAGTTAAAAAAACGACTAGGTAGAGGATTGAAGTGTAGGACATCTAAGGTTGTAATCTCTGGATTACTCCCTGTGCCACGAGCTAGTGAGTATAGAAATAGGAGGATAGAGCAGTTTAATGTGTGGCTCAGGAGTTGGAGCAGGGGGGAGGGATTCGTTTTTCTGGATAATTGGGCCTGTTTCTGGGAAAGGTGGGAACTGTATAGGCCGGACGGTCTCCACCTTAACCAGAGGAGGACCAATATCCTGGCGGGGAGGTTTGCTAGCACTGTTGGGGAGGGTTTAAACTAATTTGGCAGGGGGTTGGGATACAGCATGGAGCTAGTATAGGGGGTGAGGAGGAGGAAAATATAGAGGAAAAAACTGGTCAGATTGGGAGGCAGAACAAGAATGCCCCAGCACAATGGGGTAGGGCAAGTCTGAACGGCATTTATTTTAATGCAAGGAGTATTGGAAGCAAGGGGGATGAATTGAAGGTGTTACTGAACACATGGGAGTACGACATTGTTGCCATTACGGAAACATGGTTGAAGGAAGGGCAGGACTGGCAGCTCAATATTCCAGGATATAGAATCTTCAGGAGAGACAGAGAGCAGGGAAAAAGGGGAGGGGGTGTTGCAGTATTAATCAAAGAATCTATTTCTGCTGTAAGAAGGGATGACATATTAGCGGGTTCCTCAAATGAGGCTATTTGGGTGGAATTGAGAAATAGAAAAGGGGCATGCACCTTACTGGGTGTATACTACAGGCCCCCAAACAGTCAGAGGGAAATAGAAGAACATATTTGTAGGCAAATCTTGGGGGTATGTGAAAACAACAGGGTAGTAATAGTAGGGGATTTCAACTTCCCGAATATTGATTGGGATAGCCAAAGTGTCAAGGGCCC
The DNA here is from genome assembly GCF_053455715.1 of Rhinoraja longicauda. NCBI lineage: Eukaryota > Metazoa > Chordata > Chondrichthyes > Rajiformes > Arhynchobatidae > Rhinoraja > Rhinoraja longicauda. The sequence goes on from NC_135965.1 coordinate 34,364,591, forward strand.
TGAGGATGCAGAGTTCCTAAGTGTCATCCAGGAGGGCTTTTTGAGCCAATATGTTGAAAGTCCAACAAGGGAGGGGGCGGTATTGGACTTAATCTTGGGAAATGAGGCCGGACAGGTGGCTGAAGTGTCAGTGGCAGAGCATTTTGGTGACAGTGATCACAATTCAGTGATATTTAAGGTGGTAATGGAAAAGGATAAAGAGGGACCAGAGGAAAGAGGAAAATTTCTAAATTGGGGCAAGGCCGATTTTAATCTGATAAGGCAGAAGTTGGCCCTGGTGGAGTGGGATCAGCTTCTCGTGGGGAGGACCGCATCAGAACAGTGGGAGTCATTCAAAGGAATAATTGAAAAGGTACAGAAGAAGCATGTTCTCCTAAAGTTCAAGGGTGGGACAAACAAGTCCAAAGAACCTTGGATGTCGAACGATATAGTAGGATTGATTCGAAAAAAAAGGGGGGCTTTTGGAAGGCATAAAGAACTTAAGGCACAGACATCATTAGAGGAATACAGAAGGTGTAGGGCGGTTCTTAAAAAAGAAATTAGGAGAGCAATAAGGGGCCATGAGATAGCACTAGCGGGCAAAATAAAATAAAATCCCAAAGTGTTCTATAAGTATATCAAGGGTAAGAGGATAACGAGGGAAAGAGTGGGGCCCATCAGGGACCATAGTGGAAAGCTGTGTGTGGAGCCAGAGGATGTAGGAGATGTTTTAAATGATTTTTTTGCATCTGTTTTTACGAGGGAGGAGGGCGATGCGGACTTAGAAATGGAGCAGGAGGGTTGTGATGTTCTTGAGCATATTGCTATTGACAGGGAGGCGGTGCTGGAGGCTCTGGCAGGCTTAAAAGTGGATAAGTCTCCGGGCCCTGACGAGATGTATCCCAGGATGCTGAGAGAGGCAAGGGAGGAGATTGCGGGGGCTCTGGCACAAATTTTCAGAGCCTCTCTTGCAACAGGGGATGTACCGGAGGACTGGAGGATAGCTAATGTGGTGCCATTATTTAAAAAGGGCAGTAGGGATAAACCTGGGAACTACAGGCCGGTGAGTCTGACATCGGTGGTGGGGAAGCTGCTAGAAAAGATTGTGAGGGACAGAATCAGTCTTCACTTGGAGGATCGAGGGTTAATTAAGGATAGTCAACATGGCTTTGTTAAGGGAAGGTCGTGTCTGACTAACTTGATTGAATTTTTTGAAGGGGTGACCAAGGAGGTAGATGGGGGTAGTGCAGTGGATGTGGTATACATGGATTTCAGTAAGGCTTTTGACAAGGTCCCACACAGGAGACTAGTCAAGAAGGTAAGAGCCCATGGGATCCAGGGCACCTTGGCAAAATGGATAAAAAAACTGGCTTAGTGACAGAAGGAAGAGGGTGATGGTAGAAGGGTGCTTCTGTGACTGGAGGCCGGTGTCCAGTGGGGTGCTGCAGGGATCGGTGTTGGGTCCCTTACTGTTTGTAATCTACATAAATGATCTGGATGTCAACGTACAGGGCATGATCAGCAAGTTTGCAGATGACACAAAGGTAGGGGGGGTGGTGAATAGCGAAGAAGGGATTTGCAAGCTGCAGGAAGATATAGATGAGATGGTCAGATGGGCGGAGCAGTGGCAGATGGAATTTAATCCTGAAAAGTGCGAGGTGATGCACTTTGGCAGAAATAACTTGGAGAGGGAGTACACCATGAATGGAAGGACCCTAGGGAAGACAGGGGTACAGAGGGACCTTGGAGTACAGGTACACAAGTCCTTGAAGGCAGCAGGACAGGTGGATAGGGTGGTTAAAAGGGCATATGGGTTACTGGCCTTCATTAGCCGGGGCATCGAATATAAAAGTAGGGGGGTAATGATGGAATTGTACAGAACACTGGTGAGGCCACAGCTGGAGTATTGTGTACAGTTCTGGTCACCACATTATAGAAAGGATGTGATAGCTTTGGAGAGGGTGCAGAGGAGATTCACCAGGATGCTGCCAGGGATGAAGGGCCTCGGCTATGAGGAGAGACTGGGCAGACTGGGGTTGTTTTCCCTGGTGCAGAGAAGGCTGAGAGGGGACATGATCGAGGTGTACAAGATCATGAGGGGCATGGATAAGGTAGATGGCGGGGAACTTCTTCCACTGGTGGAAGGTTCAACAACGAGGGGACATAGATACAGGGTAAGGGGAGGGAGGTTTCGGGGGGATGTGAGAAAGAACTTTTTCACCCAGAGGGTGGTTGGAGTCTGGAACTCACTGCCTGGGGTGGTGGTGGAGGCGGGAACACTCACAACGTTTAAGAGGCATTTGGATGGGTACTTGAAATGCTACAACATTCAGGGCTACGGTCCAAATGCGGGAAAATGGGATTAAAATTAGACTGTGTTTGGTAACGGGCGGCGCGGACACGATGGGCCGAAGGGCCTCTTTCTGTGCTGTAGGAATCTATGACTCTATGACTCTATAATTTTATATACTTCTGCCCCCTCAACCTCAGAATTCCAGAGAAACGAATCCAAGTCTGTCCGACCTCTCCCTATAGCTACTACCCTCTAATCCTGACATTCTGGTAAACCTCCACTGTACCTTTTCCAAAGCCTCCACATCTTTCCTGCATTGGGTGATCAAAACTACACGCAATACACCAAATTAATTCAGTGACTTCAGTATTTTGGAGGCAGAGTATAATGAAATGATGTGGCAATGTAGTATATACAGTATAATTGACAAAGTATCAATTCCTAAGTAAATACATACAGCCGTATTTGACTGAGACAGTGGGTGATGACAGATTGCCCTCAACAATTTGATCCTCAACTGGGAACATGTACATATTCCCAGCAGATATCCCTTGACATTATCAGAATTGGAAACTCTGGTTATTTTTGCACACACATTCAAAAGAGACACATTTGTTACTTTAGCTAGAATGAAACTCAGAATAGCGATTGATTAGGACATTCCCCGTCTGGCCTCGAATTTAATGATTCATCAGTCAAGCTGCCCGGTTTATTATCTTTTTTTTAATGCATTACAATCCATTCGCCTGAACTTTTTGCGCCCTTGTGATACAGATTATATTTTGAATGTAGTGTTATGCGTACAATATTAGTTTCCCGGCATCAGGTGGCAATGTTGTGGACTCAGTCTTTTTTTGTCTCATCAATTTGATTCTCGCCTGATTTTTTGCTCTTTCGAGATAAGTTTTAGTTTTAATCAAGTGTATTTTTCACACCCCTTCTCTCTAACTTGTTGTCATTTAATTGGGGGGCTATTGAATGGTGCAACCAAATGTTTTTGTTATACTGTTCTGTGTCCTAGTCTTTCCAGCATTCTTACTTCTGTATCCTATAGTTGTGATCCTCCCCATTTTTAGGCATAGCTCCTCTTCATGAGCATTCAAATGTAGTAATCACCTTAATTGGGAGAATAATATTTTCCCAGACATATTACGGTTAAAATTCAGGTGGGACATTCAAACTGAGTGGAATTCTGATGGAGGGAGTAAGGGGTTAATGTTCAATTCCATTAATGCTGTATACACCAGCAGATGGAATTTATAAAAAAAACCCTTGGGTTAGAAAAATCATTGAAAGCATAATACATAATCCACCAGTTTCGTTCTTTCCTTACCTTATGTGCAACCAAGATCTATATCGAATGCTGGCGGTGGTTGAAAAGCTCCCAGAGGAAGTTAAGCTTCAAAGCCAGGCATGGAGCATCATTTGTAATAATAATAACAATACCTGTTACAATTGAATCCTTGGACCTTTTTTTAGTGATTCTAGGCGAGCCCAAAAGGGCAGAGACAAATGAGCGACTTCGCTCTATCAAAAGTCAACAACAGTTCTGGGATCTGTATCTAGGAGTGAAAAGAAAGGGGAGGTGATGCATCACGTCTGAATGGGAGCAGACGGCTGGCTAGCGAGCCTGGTGGCAGTGATGCATATAGACTTTCATACATTATTAAGAAACCACCAACTATGTAATTGTATTCGCTGTAAAATATAATTTGTTGGCCGTGCAAAGCCGCAGTAATTCCAATGCCCCTGTCAATGTTAATTTTTCATGCATTGTAAGTCCTAATCCCACTGTTCTTTTCTGATATTATGACCACCTCAGGTTATTTTCTACACTTTAATGGTGCTGAGGACAATAATGAAGGTCTGGAATAATTTGAAGGGGGCCACAACACAGTTGTCTTGTGAAGCTTTCAGCAGGCAGAATGTATTAGAAAGTTTGTGCTCGGGTTTAAAGCTAATCTCCAGTCAATCAATATTTCATTCTTCCCACAACAATTCACAGTCCATCAAATCCCCAATGAAGTTGCAGCAGGAAATAGCTGCAGTTCACAGCCGACACCCTTAAGGGAATGGAAATCATGCAAATTGCCCTGATTTTTTTGTTGTAAAAGAGAAAATTGCTCACAGTAAGCAGTTTCAAATTGGCTAGGCTGATCATACCCCTCCAAATAGCAGCAGAATGTGCAAATGTTGGATGTTAAGGTTATTTTGTGGTAGGTGTTTAGCTTTGAAATAATGCTAAAGAATCTTGTGGGCACAGGGACTTGTTATGCAGTTTCTTTATCAAGCTGCATCGTATTATGCACGGTTTAGAAAGTTAGTGAGTCACATCCAAGCATTTGATTCACAACATGCCTTCTCAATACACAAGGGCGGCCACGGTGGCGAAGCGGTAGAGTTGCTGCATTACAGCGTTTGCAGCGCCAGAGACCTGGGTACGATCCTGACTATGGGGCTGTCTGTATGGAGTTTATATGTTTTCCCCACGACCGCTTGGGCTTTCTCCGAGATCTTCGGTTTCATCCCACACTCCAAAGACGTGCAGGTATGTCGGTTAATTGGCTTGGTGTATGTGCAAATTGTCCCTAGGCCTGTTTCCGCACTGTATCTCTGAACTAAACTAAACTAAACACAATCTTTTCAAGTACATTCACCCTTACTTTATGCATTCTCTGTGCATTCACCCTTTCTATTCCCCTCATAATAGATAGTAAAGTAAAGAGTTAATACTGGGGTTTGCCCTTGAACTCTTTGTCTCTCTGATTCTGCCAGATTCTGCATTTCTCCCTTGCATTACTCCATTACTCCATGTACCTTCAGGGACCAGAACCACATTAGCTCAACACAATGCCTTTGTGTCACCATATCCCTTTACGTTTTAATGTATATTTGTTCATCAGATGTGGATGTCACTGAATAAGGCCAGCATTTGATGATCACAATAAGAACAGGCCGATGTCAGATCTACTTTACTAAAGCACACCAATAAATCAGATGGGGTTTTTGGATGGGGGGGACGGGGGGGGGGGGACAATCATGGTAATGCCATTGAATGTATGTTATTGGTGATTAGATTCTCTCTTGTTGGAGATGGTCATTGTCTGGCACTTCTGCCACTTATCAGCCCATGCATGAATGTTGAATAGGTGTTGCTGCATGGAAGGTGTGGACTGGCACATTTGCTTAGAAGTTACAAATGAAATTGAACATAGGTTACCCATCAGTGAACATAACCAGCTTTGACCTCATGTTGGAAGGAAGGATAATTGGGAAAGCAACTAACGATGGTTGAGCTTAGAACGCAGCTCAAGGAAACTCTTGTAGAGACGTCCTGAGATTGGGATAATTGGCATCCAACAACACCACATTGTTTATCACATCAATCAATTGTAATGTTTTCCCTATCCTATTCCATTCTTCAGCTTTATCAGTGCTCTTTCATGTCACATTCAATTCAAATGCTGCCTTAGTGTCAAAAGCAGTCAACTCACGTCTGTTCTCAAATATAACTCATCGGTATTTGGACCAAGGCTGTAATGAGGTCTGGACCCAAGTTCTCCTGACAAAACCCAAATGGACTTTGGTGAACAGGTCCTTGAAGAATCAGTGCTGCTTGAATGTGCCATCTGCATGTGCCATGTGCTGTCCTCTCAACTAACATTTTGGCATCACTCTGAGTGAGTTGAATTGACTGGAAACGAGTCTATGATGGTGATGATCTCAGGAGGAAACTGAGATAGATTGGCCAACTGGTATTTTTGGATGAAGGTGACCGTAAATGCTTCAGTCTTTGGCATTAACATTCTGAGTCCCAGCATGAAGCCTAGGAATGTTCTGTTTAATAATCCATCCCATTCACATCAAGGTGTCATGGGAGTGTAGAGCATTGACTGGATCTATTGGTGGTGAGTTGGCTTAGCGCCAAGGCATCAGCTGAAGAACAGCAGGTGGTCAACAGAAGGAGGTTTCCTTATCTATGCTTGACCGAATGATTAGCTTGTATGTGGTATTGTGTTGGACCCTTGTTCGGTTCCCACCTCAATTTTAAGTACATCTGCTGCTGCAAGGATAATGCATATATCTATATGCACACTCCTCACTGAATCTTATCCACAGTCAAGAATACGCCGGGTTTTAAGGATACACATTTCTCCTGTTAGTGCAAGTCCACAATGATCATGGACGCCCAATTATGAATTCTTAGATCTTTTCTGTGTGTATCCTATTTTGTGTAATTGTTGTGTGACATTTGTCCTCTTGTGAAGATGAGAATTAGTAAGGACTGTGCAGTAGGCAGAAGATGCATCTGCCATAGGTAAATTAGTGAGGATAACATCTCAGAAGTTTATTGGCTTCACTCATTTACTACCAAAGAGCAGATCTGGTGATTGTTCTTCAGGACTCAGCAAGCAGAAATGTTATCAAGCCACTATCAGTGATACATATTGAATGGCCCAGACAAATGATTTTCTGGGCCATTACTACTTCCAGTGTTCCTTCTGGGGATTACAAGCCAGGTATGGTCATGTGAATATGACTCGGTCAGGACATTACTTGACTAGTGCGTGGAACAAATGTTCCAATGTAGAAACCAGTGCCCAGCTGTTTTCTTGTCCAAATTAGATGATGTTGGGTGAGCAATCTAGTTTAACTTATTTTAACAATACCATTGAGAGGCCTGCTTGGCTATTACAAAAGGCAAAATACTTTGCTTTGGAAGTTTAAAGTCGCAAAGGGACCAGACTGAAAGGCGGAAAAGGATGTAAGACTCCCCACTCAACCCTCTACCCGAACCAAGTGTTATTAGTGAAAGAGATGGGATTCCTGACAATCTGGTAGCTCCATGGTCACCATCTTGTTAAATGCCAAGTTGCCCTGGAATCTCTGTGCTGTTAGTTCAGGACTCTGAATTACCAGTCTATTAACCTAACCATTATGCAACTGCTATACGCAACATGTTGTCTGTATGTTGACTGGATCATTTCACATTGATGAAAAGTTTCTATTGTTTCAGCGATGTCATCCTGTAAATATAATTGGGAAACATTGTTTCTGACCTAGATTTGTTTGGTATCACAGCTAATACTTCTTCCAGTTCCATGATTCTTAACATTTTTTCTATATAGTACAATGTTTCCAATTCAGTTAAGCTTGTAATAACCATGAATATTTACAATCCACATGCCCTTTTGCAGAGGAAGGAACTGCAGATGCCGGTTTAAACCGAAGGTAGACACAAAATGCTGGAGTAACTCAGCGGGACAGGCAGCATCTCTAGAGAGAAGGAATGGGTGACCCTTCTTCAGCTAATCTTTGCTCTTTTGCAGAGACTGTGATTTTACAAAAGCAAAAAGGTGGCGAGGCATATTTCTGGTAAACTCAAATTTAAATAAGCAAAATCCTTTGGAACTGGCGAAAATGACTAATTGTCCACAGTTAACTAATTATGTCCATTATACACAAGGAGCTTGTGCCGAGCTGTTTTGATATAAAAAGTAGGGATTGCAGCATTTGGGAAATGGAAAACAAACAGAAAATATTGAAGGATGATATGGGTGTCTCTGTTTCTAAGATATTTTGTGATGTATTCTTATTCAGAGAATTTTACAGGGCAATATATTCAGAAACATATTCTGTATGCAATGGTTTCCTGGTTCTTGCTGTTTCAGGGATTTTATTTCACAGTTATATCTATCTTACTGTGAATATCAGTGCCCTTAATGATGCTTCAAATAACAAATAAAACTCAGAAAAGCTATTTAACCAGCTGCACGCAAAGTCCTTGTATAATATTCTGTCAGACTCCCATTATCCACTGATCTTTGGTTATCAGGAATACTAAATTACAACACCCTCCTGTGGAAAAATATCTGGCAATGTCGATAACTGTGAAAACCTTCACTCCCCTACTCAACAAATATTGATCCAATTCCCGCTTGGAGATTTCAATTGATCTTGAATAAGCATTAGCTATGAACCTTCCCAAAAAATAGTTTTCTCAACTAATTTTGCACAAGAATTGTAAACTTCGACGATGTGTCCTGTAGTTCAGAGCATTTTGTTTTAAGTTCAATCAATTCTTGGCTGATACTGTGTTATCCTCTTTTTTCTCTCTTCAAATATAAGCCATGTTAAGTACGTACAGAAAGAAATAACTTAGATTTATAAAGAACTAGACCAAGTGGATCCGTTGGGCCCAAACCTCTCCTGCATTGGTGCAGCACCCTCTCCTCCCCCTCCCCTCTCCCCCCCCTCCCCTCCTCTCCCCCTCCCCTCCCCCTCCCCCTCCTAACCCCTCCCTCTTCCTCCCCCCTCCCCTGTTCCCCTCCCCCTCCTCCCCTTCCCCCTCCCTCCACCCCCTCCCCCTCTGCTCCCCCTCCCCTTCTCCTCCCCCCTTCCCCTCCCCCCACTCCCTCCCTAAACCCCCCTTCTCCTCCCTCCTCCCCACTCCCTCCCTCCCTCCCCCTCCCTCCCTCCTCCCCCTCCCTCCCCCCCCCCAGGAATAGGTTTAAACATTAAAATGTGAATAACTTAAAAAATATAACACCGATTTCAATGAAACGTTCTTCCATTAGCACCAAAGGGACGATGGTGAGTAAGGTGGGCCTAAAATTGTCATGCTATTGTGTACCGTTTTGGCTGTAGTTCAGGAACAAACAAACAGAGAAGAGTTTTCATATATAGATGTTATTATGTTTCCAACAGATCACCAAGGACTTCACATGTTCTTGCCTGATGTGCTAAAGATATATGAGAATAAAAATGGCAGAAAAAAATCCAACCAGGAAAATTCCACATCCAATTATTTTAATGAGTGACAAGTTTATAATATAGATAAGGAAATAACTAAAGGATGAAATGAAAAAAGAAGGGTCTCAACTGGAAACATCACCTATTCCTCATCTCCAGAGATGTTGCCTGACCCGTTGAATTACTCCAGATTTTGGTGTGTATCTTCAGTATAAACCTATATCTGCAGTCCCTTCCTGCACAAATAAATACTAACGTCTATCTTCACAGAAGACAGAAACATTCTCAGGAATAATGAAGAACCAAGGATTCAGTGCAAATGAGGAAATACAATAAATGTATTAGTAAATAAATAATATAAAAATAATTGAGAGCATGAAAACATGTAAATCCCAGGACTGGATAATGATAGTGGATATTTTGGTTATCATCTGCCAAAGTTCTTGATTCTGGTCAGGGAAACGGCCAACTTGTGATCTGGACACACATAGCTGGAGAATGCTGGAATCTATAATAGAGAATGTGATTTCAACCCACTTTGAATATAATAATATGACTGAGTCGATATGGATTTATAATAGAGAATGTTTGATTAATGTACGAAAAGCGAAGATTCTGAGGACGGATCCAGACCCAAAAATGTATCTATTTATTTCCCCCCACAGATCCTACCTAATACGTTGAGTTCTTCCAACAGTTTGTCTTTTGCTCAAGATTACCGCATCGTCCATCTCTTTTGTCACCACTGATTAACCTGTTGGAGTGAATGTTTTCCAGTTAATGTTTCAGGTTTGGGACCCTTTGAGAACCAAGGGCTTTTGTCTTTACAAATGTAAGGAATTAACTGACTGTAAATTGTTTTCTTTTTTAAAGGGGGCGTAGTGTAAATATGCATGTGAAGGATGCCTTTAATCATATGTTACACAATCCATGTGTATCTATAATACGTTATTATACCCAGATATTGCTAGCTGGTTCTTTATCAAAACCTGAGTAAAGGATGCTTTGGTTGAGCCCTACCTCAGCCTGAATGTCTCGGCATTATAGCAGCTTCTAAGACAGTTAGGCATGACATAATGTAAACAGAACTCTGACCTTACAGCAGCATTGCATCTGGCTATCAAGGTGACCGAAGCTCTCAACATTTACTGCTCCAGGCTCCTTCCAGACTGCTGCTGAAATTGTAAGCAGCTCCTTTCAATTTGCAATGCACTGATGCACAAGATCACAACAGAGAGAGAGAGTTTAATCGCATTCCCTCTCGGAAGAGATAAGTAAATGAGTGCATGTATTTCCAGGGATTGCATGCGATGTAATGAGTGTCAGCAAACTAAATGCACATTGGTTGGCACTCACCTCATTTGAACATGAACCAAAAAAAATGATACTTCCTCAATGTGTCGTAACTTTGTAATCACAGAATTATAGATTTAAACCTGTGGCCAGTACAAATTTAGCCTGCTGCCTGCAATATTTAGCTGTCTGCTCAAGGTTTTTTTTCTTGAGTCATTCTCAAGCATCTTGATAACGTATTCCACTGAGACAGTTGATGATCATCAATTTAACTTTGATATCCCCTTGGTTTGGTCCTAAAAGCCCCTCCAATAATATATTTCAGGACATTTTACCATTCTAAAAGTGCTGTATCAATTCAAGTCATTGATGCACTGCTATAACTTGCCAAAGCACTGCCTGTCTTGTGACCTCCATTACCAAGAAAGTCAAGAACACCAAGAGCATAGAAACGTGATTACCTTCAAGGGCGGCACGGTGGCGCAGCGGGAGAGTTGCTGCCTTACAGCGCTTGCAGCACCGGAGACCCGGGTTTGATCCCAACTACGGGTGCTGTCTTGTACGTTCTCCCCATGACCGCATGGGTTTTCTCCGAGAACTTCGGTTTCCTCCCACATCGAAAGACACACAGGTTTGTAGGTTAATCGGCTTGGTGTATGTGTAAATTGTCCCTAGTGTGTGTAGGATAATGTTAATATGTGGGGATCGCTGGTTGGCACGGACTCGGTGGGCTGAAGGGCCTGTTTCCGCGCTGTATCTCTGAACTAAATTAAACTCCGTTCCCTCCATCCTGACCATTATTTCTTCATGAATTTTCTATCTAATATTATCAGGGCTAGAACAATAGCACTTCAATAAATTGGAAAACACTGACATTCTCAAGGAATTTCAGGAGTGCCACAATGTAGCCATCCGTCACACACCATAAACAAATTGTCAATCTATGTTTGTCCCAAGAAGTTCATTACAAGACTTTCTCACATTAAACACAGAAGATACTGGATGGAGGAATGGGCATTATTGCATAGCCACTTAATCACAAATCTATCTGAACCTTCGATGCTGTCGATGTGGACATTGCATCTTCTCCCAGTTATCATATGGATTTCCAAGGATGCTCTGGTTTTCTCCCACCTCCTAAAGATATGCATCTTGGTAATTTGGTTGGCCACAGTAAATTGCCCCACGTGGATGAGTGGTAGAATCCGGGGCATGGGAGTGGGGTGAGGGGTGAGGGGTTGCATGATGAAGTTGTGGAAATGTAGGGAGAATAAAATGGGTAAACTAGGATTCGGATAGATGGGTAGTTGATGGATTGCATGGACTCAATGGGACAAAGGACCTGTTTGTCTGCTGCATCCCTTCTCGGACTTGAGGATATTTCTACTTGAGGTGACAGTGGAGGACACCACAGCAGAGATGACAGTAACATTAGCTTAAATATGGAACAATGAACATTGGCAAATATTAGCAAACCAGTTAACTGTTGATGTGAGCCTAGCATTTAGAAAAAGATGAAGAAAAGAAATGGGGAAATGTCGATTAGTTAGCATGACATCAGTGAAAGGAAAATGCTAGAATATTGTATGAAGGAATATATTTTATGTCGGATTGGACATCTGGAGTTAAGAGTCAAAAAAAGAGGTATCATATTTGAAAATCTGCTGAATTTTTTTAAGGTTGTATTTGAGCTTTTAGGCCCTTAACAAGGTATCATTAAACACAATTAGAATATTTTGTTTAGTATCATTTGTAGTAGGGACAATATTCTGGCATAAATTTAAAAAACAAGGAACCCGTTGGGGTTGGCATGTTCTTTGCTGTAATTATATTGCAGTTTTGATGAGATCACACCTGCAATAAACGTATGAAATTTTGAAGATTATTATCCTGAATGCGATTTTTTCTGTATCGTATCTCCGTTCCCACTGCGGCCTAACATCGTTGAGTTGGTGGCCTTTCCTGGACACCGACGGGCGCTCCAAGCTGCAGGAGTTTGTGGGACTTTAACATCACGGAGCTTGCGATCCCTTTGCTGGGGGTCGAAGCTCCAACCGCGAGGCCTGTGGACTTTAACATCGTGAAGCCCGTGGTCTCTGGTAAGAAGACAATAGACAATAGACAATAGAAAATAGGTGCAGGAGAAGGCCATTCAATGTGATCATGGCTGATCATTCTCAATCAGTACCCCGTTCCTGCCTTCTCCCCATACCCCCTGACTCCGCTATCCTTAAGAGCTCTATCTAGCTCTCTCTTGAATGTATTCAGAGAATTGGCCTCCACTGCCCTCTGAGGCAGAGAATTCCACAGATTCACAACTCTCTGACTAAAAAAGTTTTTCCTCATCTCTGTTCTAAATGGCCTACCCCTTATTCTTAAACTGTGGCCCCTGGTTCTGGACTCCCCCAAAACTGGGAACATGTTTCCTGCCTCTAACGTGTCCAACCCCTTAATAATTTTATACGTTTCGATAAGATCCCCTCTCATCCTTCCAAATTCCAGTGTATACAAGCCTAGTCGCTCCAGTCTTTCAACATATGACAGTCCCGCCATTCCGGGAATTAACCTAGTAAACCTACGCTGCACGCCCTCAATAGCAAGAATATCCTTCCTCAAATTTGGAGACCAAAACTGCACACAGTACTCCAGGTGCGGTCTCATTAGGGCCCTGTACAACTGCAGAAGGACCTCCTTGCTCCTTTACTCAACTCCTCTTGTTATGAAGGCCAACATTCCACTGGCCTTCTTCACTGCCTGCTGCACCTGCATGCTTCCTCTCAGCGACTGATGCACTAAGACACCCAGATCACGTTGCACGTCCCCTTTTCCTAACTCGACACCATTCAGATAATAATCTGCCTTCCTATCCCTACCACCAAAGTGGACAACCTCACACTTATCCACATTAAACTGCATCTGCCATGCATCCGCCCACTCACACAACCTGTCCAAGTCACCCTGCAACCTCACAGTATCTTCATCAGCCGAAGAAGCCGACTCGAGAGCTCCATGCCGCGGAGAGAGTTTCAACCGCCCCGACGTGGGAGTTTCGATCACCCTGACGGGGGCTTTGATCGTCTGCTGCGGGAGCTTTGACTGCCCCGAACGCGGGAGAACAACAGGAAGAAGTTTAAACTTTATTGCCTTCCATCACAGTGAGGAATGTGGAATCCACTGTGATGGATGTTTATGTTAACTTTTATGTGGTTGTGTGTCCTGTTGCTTTTCACTTGGTATGGCTGTATGGTAACTCAAATTTCACTGTACCTTAATTGGTACATGTGACAATAAACCGACCTTGACCTTGAAATCTGGAAACCTTAAAATATCAGCAGCCAGTTATTTTTCATCCAAAACTAAGGCATCATCTAAAATATTGGCATTGGCATCCACGAGGTTGCACTTGCCAGAGGTTTAGGCCAAACAAGCGCACAATATTAATGTTACTCAGATGGCATTGCCATATGTCTCCAATATAATTTGGTATTATTGGTTCTTTGAAAGTATAGCCCTTCTGTCAGCTGCTGCCACCCCTCCCACCCATTCCCATGGTCTTGCCTGATCCTGTGCATTAAAGCCCTCTCAATCACCATCTCCCCCTGATTCTTTCAGCTCCCATTAATCAGTCAGTCATGAGCTTGAGTTACTTGATGACTGAGCATCTCTTAATCTCCTGAAGTGGAAAATTCCAAAGGCTTACAACTCTCTTCCATGCAAATAAAAGCATCAACATAGACACAGTCTACTGAAACGGTGAGAATATAAATATATTTCAGAGAGCTTGTCAGGTTGAAAGTTTGGAAACCCTTTCTGCACAGTTATTGTCATCTCTAATTTATTCTACTATATTTGCAGCTGTCCTTCCATTAATCTTTTAATATTTGGCGTTTTGCACTTTTTAATTTAGCTTCTAAACCATTATGCCATATGTTATAAATGGAAATAAAAGGGACATATTTGGTTTTTTTTGGCCTACAGTTAATTGTGCAGCTGAAATTTACTTCTGTTAATTGGGTAAAATATTCAATCTCCAATATAAGACACTTCGAAACACACTTCTTCTTTTTCACTCAGAGTCCATGTATCTGATGCTGCTCTTGTGGAATAACTATGTAGCCTGTCATATACGTTGCTTTTGTTGTATATCATTCCATGTCAAAACCAAATGAAACAAGCATTTCACTCAATAATGACACCAACATAATCAATTGCTAAATCTGCCAAGGATCAATAAATCGCAATGAAATTGGCTATCTGCTAATAGAGCAAGCAAAGAGTTTAATGCCAGTTAAATTATTTAATGATCCTTTACTGCGGGATAGTCTTCATTAGACAATGTCCTGATAACCTTGGAATTCCCTGTCAGATTTTTTCCAAAACAAAACATAGTTTTCATTGCTCCACTGACTGATATCCAGAAATCATTACCACCGACTCAACATATCGTTGAGAATTTAATCAAGGTATGATTTTATCTAACTTTTCTACTTTATGAAGATAAGTCTGGCACTGGGGATTAAAAAAAACTCCATTGCAGTTATTGGATTTCCTCTGCTAAAAGATACTCATAAATTTTTTATAAGGTTATGGATTTTACAAACGGATGACAGCTTTGAACTACCTATAATTACAGGAGTGCCAGACAAGAGTAATTAAGCCCTTATAGCAGAGTTGGAAAGTTTATATAACAATTACTGACTTCTCTGTGTTTATTCCTTTCTGGGAGCTATTCAAAGTCATGTGCTAGAAGGCTAGCTCATTGTGGAATTTAGAGGTAAGTAGATCTGCTTCTCATTTATAGCACCATTAGTGATCTTTAGCTGGCTCATGTAAACATTTCTTCTGATGTGGAATGCCAGTACACAAATTATCATTGTGGAATGCTAACAGCATCCTTTATCTAAATTATTAATTAAAGCTCAGAAAAGTATTTCACTTGCAATCCCATGACTGTGTATGGGTTAATTTGTTTTGCCTGTGCCCTGAACAACATTTTGAACTTCAGACTCTTTCTTCAATCAGTTATAATTGCCTCTAATTTAATATAGTGCATATAGAGTGATCTCTCTAAATTAGGTATCAGTTTTTCCAAATACATACTAAGCTTTCAAGTTTTGCTTGACTGGTAACACAGCATCTGGCATGAGAAACATGGAGCTGCTACCTCACATGGAGCTGCTACACACCTGGGTTTGATCCTGGCCTTGGGTGCTATTTGTGTGGAGTTTACATATTCTCCCTGTGACCACGTGGGTTTCCTGTGGGTTCTCCGGCTTCGTCCTACAAAAGATATGCAGGTTTGTAGGTTAATTGACCTCTGAAAATTTCTCCTTGTGTGTGTAGGGAGTTGGAAAATGGGATAACAATGAACTAGTGTGAATGGGTAACCGATGGTCGTCATAGACTTGAAAGGTTAAAGGCCTGTTTCCATGCTGTATCTCTAATCTGAACTGAACTGAACTGAACTAAACTGAACCAAACAACTTCTGTCCTTTCAGATGCAGGAGAGTGTCCATATTTTCAATGATTTCAATTTTTGTTTGCGATTAAGTGCTTTTGCAGTTGTTCAACAAATAATTAGTGCATGGATTTCTGCATTTTCACATGTTACAGGGAGAAGGCATATCCTTCATATTTACATTCATTCAGAGATATATCACATTTAAACTTTTAATGTGGTGACATTATTTATATTGGACTCAAAATTCTTCAAAAGACCTAGTGCAAGAGGGGTGAGTGGGGCCATTTTGGTGTGAAGTTCCAGAGCTGCCATAATCTGCTGCCTAGAACGCGCAATCCTGCACAAAATCTTTTCCTTCGGTTTCATGATATGGTGGTTGTAATTTATCTTTTGCCTTCTTTTCAAACAGGAGTCATCTGTAAAAACACTAGCAATGCAGTAGGGATCTGAGAGTCTGTGTAGTATAGTAAATAGGAGTAGAAACAGATGGAAGCAGGATGGTGGGCATTCACTACAGATGCGAAGGTAAAACGTGAATTTTCAAATAAAAGATACAGCTTAGAAATAGGCCCTTCAGCCCACTGAGTCCACTCTGCTCACCGATTACCCGTTCACACTGGCTCTATGTTATCCCACTTTGACATCCATTCCCTGCACACAAGGCATGATTTATAGAGCCCCATGAAACTACATACCTGCGTGCTTCTGGGATGTGGGAGGAAACCAGAGGACCCAGAGGAAACCCATACAGTCACAGGGAGAACATGCAAACTCCAGACAGACAGCACCCGAGGTCAGGAGTGAATCCGGGTCTCTGGTGCTGTAAGGCAGCACCACTACCGGCTATGCCACTGTGCAGTTTATCATCAGGAGGCATTATATCTCAGACTCCTTGGTTACCCAGGCAGTGATTGTCTCTTTAATGGTCAGGCAGGGAGTTTAACCTTCCAGTTAAATTGTGCTCCATATAGCCAAGTCTCATGCTGTTCATAAACTGCATTTGAATGGTACAAGGTCATCTAGGTGGGTCCAAGTATGCATCTTATCCAGGAATTAACCTGAATCTTATTTGGAGGAATGTTTATGTCTGCACAATGATTTTCAGCCACAGATTTTTTGATAAAATTCACTCATATTGTATGCAAAAATGTTACTTTACAAGGCACATTTTTCAGCAATTATGCCTTTTACATGAAAAAAATCCACTAATCGCTTACAGTATGAATACAATACTGTTATAGTGCTTCTTTAAATGAAAGAGTCAGGCTTTGTATACTGTTTACTTTGTAATGGTACAACAATGGTATCATTTACAGTATCGAATGGTATGATGGCTGAAGATTGCAATTATCTAATGGTTCTGAAGTAAAATTGTAGGGTTCTTAAGAGCTGTTGTACCTTTTTAGATTTTTGTTCTCCTCTGATAGAAATCTTTGATGAACCTGAACTTGTGCTGTAAACCTGACAAGAAAATAAATACTGGCGGCAAAGCTTTTAATTCCCAGCATACGTTTTGTGATGGATAGCGTGGCTTTGAATACTGAGTGCACCTTGCTTGTGGGTAGTGTGGTTGAGCCCACCGTTCGAATGGGTGGTGTGGCGTTGAATACTGAGTGAGCATTCTCTGCATGCTAGGCATGAATTTAAATTCTGCATGCACACTTGGTGAAGGATGATCTGACTTTGTATGCTGAATGCACATTTTCTGAGGTAGTGCTGTGACTTTGCGTGCTGATCGTATAATTTCAAGAATATTGTACCTGACATCAATAGAGCCCTTGCTTTGTCTTTCATCTGTAAAATAAAATGTGTACAGTGTTAACTTTATACTTGTTTTGTGGCTCAACTATTATTTTCATATCACTCTTTTAGGAGGGATTTTTTTTCCACACTGCTATGCAAATCCAGGATATTAAAGGAAGGGAAGGAGCCAAGCAAATGTAAAATAGTTTTCTTCATGTATAATTTACTAGATTGTCATTTCAAAGCAAGCAGTGCAATTTTGCCTGAGATAGGAATGTGTTTATTTTTGTTTGCATTGGATTAAGACCTGGGGAAGGCGATTTAGTTTTAGTTTAGTTTAGAGATACAGCGCAGAAACAGGCATTTTGGTCCACCGACCGAGTCCGCACCGACCAGCGATCCCTGCACATTAACACTATCCTACACAAACTAGGGACAGTTTTATACATACACCAAACCAATTAACCTGCAAACATGTACCTCTTTAGAGTGTGGGAGGAAACCGAAGATCACGAATGTACAGACAGCCCCCTTAGTCGGGATCAAACCCGGGTCTCTGGTGCTGCAAACGCTGTAAGGCAGCAACTCTACTGCTGCGCCACCGTTTATTTTGTTAACCGTTAACAATTAATTTTGTTGTAACTCCTCTAGACTGTTTTAAGTATCTCCAGGGCAAGCCACAGGTCGATTGTGGAACAAAGCCAAACCATGTTGTAGTGGACTTCCTCTACAACTTGTGCTGTAAACTGACGATGAAGAATCTCACTGTATCAAGTTGTTACAGTCTAAAGTTACGTTTGAAAATATCTTCTTTCATCGCACAACTTCCTAATTTTTTTTACAAGCAAGGAACTGCAGATGCTGGTTTATATCGAAGATAGACACAAAGTGCTGAAGTAACTCAGCAGTCAGACAGCATCCCCGGAGAAAAAAATGATTGGTGATGTTCTGGGTCGGGATCCTTCTTCTGACTGAAAGTAAGGGGTGCTGAGATGCTGAGTTACTCCAGCACTTTGAGTCTATTCCGGTATAAACCAGTATCTGCACTGTCCTTTGTTTCTACAACAGGATAGAGAAACCCAGCTCTGCCTTTGGAAGAATAAGAAATATGGCGTGTGAATGAAGATGAATCAGCCTAAAGACCAAGCTGAAGGTGTTTCATGCTGTTGTCAAACCCACCTTACTTTACGCTTGCAAGACATGGACGGTGTAAAGCAGCCATGCCAGACAGCTTAATCACTTCCACATGACCTGTTTCCACAGAATACTTCACATCAAGTGTCAAAACACGATTCCAGATTCGCAGATTCTGTCCCAGTCAAAGCTGCGCAGCATTGCTAATGGAATCACAGATCAGGTGTGTAGGACATGTCAGAAGAATGTCTAATGACAGAATACCAAAGAAGCTACTTTACTGAGAGCTGATGGAAGGTAAGTGACCATGTGGTGGACAGAAAAAGAGATTCAAAGACTTTCTTTGAACATCCCTGGAAAGTTTCAACATTGACACACACCACTGGGAACAACAAGCAATGTTTGGTGTACCTGCATACAACGTGGAGCTTGTTCATATGAAGAAGCTAGAATAGAGGTAGCAAAGAGGAAAAGAGAATCTTGAAAATCAAAATCCACTGATGCTACAGCAATTCTATATCTCTGTCACTTGTGTGAAATGAACTTTCAAGCCCAGTTGGTAGCATCTGCTATCTCTATAGACATCACAACACAATAGACGAGATGTCACGATCTTACTCAAATAAATGATAAACCCAAAATATAAGAATATAAGCAAATAAGAGGGGGTGTTAGCCAGTCAGCTCCTCAAATCCTCCCCGCCATGTTATATAATCTTGGCTGATCTCAAATGGCAATGTCAAAAACTTGGGCAGCACAGTGGTGCAGCAGTAGAGCTGCTGCCTCACAACGCCAGAGACCCGAGTTCGATCCTGACTACAAATGCTGTCTGTGCGGAGTTTGTATGCTCACCCTGGGTTTTCTCCGGGTGCTCCGGGTTCCTCCCGTATTCCAAAGACATGAAGGTTTGTAGGTCAATTGGCTTCTAAAATTGCCCCTAATGTATAGGACATAGAACTAGTGTATGGGTGATTGATGGTTGATATGGACTCGGTGGGCTGAAGATTCAGTTTCCTCGCCATATCTCTAAACTAAACAAAAATGTGTCACCCTGGCCATTCCTTCAACTCCCTGCTCCCATCTGGCAGAAGGTACAGAAGCTTCAAAGTGTGCACCACCAGATTCAGGAATTGCTTCTTCCCCTCAATTATCAGGCTTCTGATCTGGACAGGGAAAACCTGCTTGATGGGAAAATACCAGCCGTGACCCAGACCTGTGACAAAACACCCAAGAGGGGACGGGAAGAAAAATATTCCATGAGAGGGAGGGTAAGGGAAAGGGGGATTTAGGAATAGACCCCAAATAAATATCTCTGACACTAAGATAATGTGTAATTCACCCCTACCCCATTGCGGACATTGGACTTTCTCAGTAGAACTGGTGTGCCATAATGCTGAGATCTATATTGTGAATTATGTATCTTATCCTTTAGATATGCATCTATTGCACATGAGTTTGACATGATTGTATTTATGTACTCTATTATTTGATTAGATTGGATAGCATACAACAGTTCAACAGTTCAACGGAGCTTTATTTGTCATTCGGTACCAAGGTACCGAACGAAACTACATAGCAGTCACACACAAAAAAGAACACGACACATGACCCCAACACAAACGTCCATCACAGTGACTCCAAACACCCCCTCACTGTGATGGAGGCAACAAAACTTCCACTCTCTTCCCACGCCCACGGACAGACAGCTCGTCCCCGACCGACCCGCACAGTCCCCGCAAGGGGATGGAAGTCCCCGCGGCCGAGTCGCACCGGGCGCTGAGACGTCTCGCGGCCGAACCGGGCGGTGGAAGGCCCCGCGACCGAGCCGTGCGCAGCTAAGTCCCGCGGCCGAGCCGCGCCGGGCGATGTTAGGCTTTTCACTATACCTTGATGCACATGACAATAATAAACCTAAACATTTCCATAAGCCTAAAGATTTCAACTGCCTCAAAAACAGATAAAAATACAATCTGGAGGGATTTGCTCCTGCTGTCCAATGCCTCCATGCTCCTGATCCTTAAGATCTGAATTTAAAGGAGATCTGGATTCTGTTCTTATACCATCATACAATCTTGGACCGTGCTTACAGTTTGCAAGTCTGTCTATTGTTGTACACTTTCATTGTTTACCCAGCCTATAATCCTGCTCATGTTTGTAACTCTGTTACAAGCTTTGTTTATTGTACAGTAAGCTTTTCAGCTAAATTATATTTTGTTTTAAGACTTGTACATTTACAGGGAGAAGAACAAAATTGTCCATTCTCTTGCATTTTCCCCATGTTATATGAGCCACTAGGAATGTCAACACAGCATGATTCTTCAATTGCATTTAGAGTTCCAAAGTTTTGCTGCTTTTACCTCGCGCTAAACATTATTCCCTTATCATGTAGCTGTACACTGTAAACGGCTCGATTGTAATCAAGTATTGTCTTTCCACTGACTGGATAGCATACCTCGGTACACGTGACAATAAACTAAACTGTAAACATGGCAAATCCTGATTAATGCTGAAAGCCATACAGGCAAATATTGTTTACTCATTTATTCTTCTTAGTTGGACCTTTAGAGTTATGGATGACTTGTTTCCACCCCAGATCTCTGAATCCTGTTCTGGCTAATGAGCTTAATGGTGGATCTGCAAACTTTGTCACAGGCAGGGCAGGAGGTGATTGGTAGAAGGGGTGAATAACAAGGGAGGAAGTGTGCTCCATGCACTTTTTTTTGTCGCTGGGCTTCTGCATGCTTCTCATGAACAAGCATAAAGTTCTCAATGCCACCCTGGATGCTCCTCCTCCATCTTGTGTGATCATGGGCCAGGGATTCACTTGAGTTGATGAGAATGTCCTATCTTTAGTAAGGATTTGCAAATAATTTTGATGCACTTTGTCTGTTCTCCTGCTCAATTGAGCTGGGAGTGGTGGACTGTTTGAGAGTCTGGTGTTGATTGATCTAGCTTGCCCTTTGCAGCTGAATTCTTATTAAAACCTCTGTGCAAGGAATATTAGACTGCAAAGAACATATGTGTAGGCGTAGAAACAAGGAACTGCAGGTGCTGGTATACAAAAGAAATGCACAAGTGTTGGGCAGGTCAGGCAGCCCTTCTGGAGAACATGGATTAGTGACATTTCATCACCCAAAACATCACCTATCCATGTTTTCTAGAGATGCTGCATGACCCGTTGAGCTTCTCCAGCATTTTCTGTACTTTTTCTATATATATGTAGGAGTTTTAGTTTGTGAAAATGCTGGCTGTGTTCATGCTTGTTTGCTTCAAGCAGACATCCTGATGAATCTCTTACCCTCAACTGTGTACATTTTGTGATATATACACCAGTGTCGCTGCATCCACTCAGTGACTGTGCTGTGATGATGAGGCGGGGGGCTGGGGGAGCTAATGGCAGAATTCACTGCAGCATTTATTACATTACCATCTGACTGTCGCCCCCTGTGGCTTCAACGGAAAGTAATTTGTTCCTAAAACCTTCTGAAAAGCAAATATTTTCTTGTGCGATCAATCATTCTGCAAGCAACTACCCTAGACGAAGCCGTCCTTGGTTATTTTTTAAAAGTTCCCCAGTGTTTAGGTTTGGCTGGGTGGTGGGAAGGCCAGTAATGCCAGGCTTGAATAACTGCCTTCACTCAATTTGTCATTCATTTGTAGAGATACAATGCCTGCTTCAATCACCCTCATGCTCGTTCTCAAAAGATTCATCCTTATCTTGGCAGTCATTGCATTAATGCGCACAATCTTCAACCCTTCTGACATTTCCAGCCTTTGAATCAAATGTTGTCTTCCAGACTCATGGCCATCTTTCCACTGTTCCCTGAGTGGAACTTTGTACCATCCCCTCATTGCATCTTCACACAATTTCCAATTTGAATCTTATCTTCTAGGAGAGATTCCATCTCTGCCACAGCATCAACTTCGCTCAAAATTACACATCACCCACTGCAACTCTGGAAATGGTTCATCATTCTTGTTCTTCCTGACCTTTCTACAGATTTAGCCAGAAATATACCCCTCTTTCCTTTCAGCATTCATTGTTCCAGTTTTCCTTATGTCTGAAGAAGGATTCCGACCCGAAACGTCACTATTTTTTTTCTCCAGAGATGTTGTCTGACCCATTGAGTTACTCCAACATTTTGTAACTATCTTTGGCATAAACCAACATCTGCAGTTGCTTCCAACACCTTGCATTCAGAATGCTCTTATTGCTTCACATCTTCAGCACTTAGGTTTTCCAAGGAGCAATCCTTAATCCGAAGGATTAACTCGTATATGCCTTTTTCCTCATCTGTATGCTGCTCTTTGGTGATTAATCCCACAGAAATGGGACCAGTCTTCGCATGTATGAGGACCATGTCTTATTTTATCTCTTCACCACCCCCTTTGTTCTTGTGTTACCAACTGTTTGTCCATTTTGGGATAAGATGCAACTTCTCTGTCTTTCCTTGTACCACTATCTTCACTCTAAAATCCGCATCGCTGCTCCTCATTCCATCCCTCTTCCAGCCACTGGCTGCTTACAACTATAACAACCTTACTGCTTACAATTATAACATCCTATCTGATCCCACAGAGTCTCTGTCCTTATAATTCACCATCATGGCGGTGGCTCATTTCAAACTCCCACAATATCAGAATATCAGATCATATCTCAAACAGTTAATCTGCTCCAGAAATCCTCATCCATTTCTATATCTCGACTATTCCAAGATTTTATATGCTGCTGAAAATCTGCCACCTATTCTCTACTCATTGCCTGTACCTCTCGTGTGCCTAATATTTGCCTAGATATAAATTTAATAATAATAATATATACAGTCAACAGAAGTGTCTTGAGGGCAGTCAGTATTACAGTGAAGGAGGTGCTTTAGGTCCCAATGCATATGAAGGTAGACAAAACTCCCAGGCCTGACCAAAGATATCCGAAGACACTGCAGGATGCGAGAGAGGGAATTGCAAGTGCCCTGGCTGAGATTTATGTCACCATTAAATACATGTGAGGTGCCAGAAGACTGGAGGGTGACAAATGTTGTGCCTCTATTCAAAAAGGGCTGCAGGGAACAGTTTGGAAATTACAGGCCAGTGAGTCTAACATGTGGTCGGAAGGTTACTGGAGTGTATCCTGAGGGATAAGATATACACCGATCAGCCAAAACATTATGACCTGATCAGCCAAGACATTATGACCACCTGCCTAATATGCTGTTGGTTCTCCGTGTGCAGCCCCATATGCAGCAGGGTGCGATGCACTGTGTATTGTGACACATTCCTCCCGTGGCCACCATTAAAATTTTCTGCGACTTGTGCCACACTGGACCTTCTCTCGGTTCGGACCAGACGGGATAGTCCCTCGCGCATCGATGAGCCTTGGGCGCCCAACACCCTGTCGCCGGTGTGTGGTTTGTCCCTCCTCGGACCACTGTCGGTAGGTACTCACCACTGCTGACCGGGAGCACCCCACAAGCTTTTGGCGTTTCAGAGATGCTCTGACCCAGTTGTCTGGCCATAACAATTTGGCCCTTGTCAAAGTCACTCAGGTCTTCACTCCTGCCCATTTCTCCTGCATCCAACACGTCAACTTCAAGAACTGACTGCTCACTTGCTGCCTAATATATCCCACTCCTTGACAGGTGCATTGTAACAAGATAATCAATGTTATTCACTTCGCCTGTCAGTGGTCATAATGTTTTGGCTGATCGGTGTACATATATTTAGGAGAGAGCTAGATAGAGCTCTTAAGGATAGCAGAGTCAGGGGGATGGGGAGAAGCCAGGAACGGGGTACTGATTGAGAATGATCAGCCATGATCACATTGAATGGTGGTTGGTGCTTGCTCGAAGGGCCGAACGGCCTACTCCTGCGCCTATTGTCTATTGTCTATTTAGATGGACTAGGATTGATTAGGGATATTCAGCATGGTTTTGCACATGGAAGTTCGTGTTTCACAAATCTCATTGAGTTTTTTGAAGATGTGACCAAAAAGGTTGAAGAAGGCTGAGCTGTAGATGTATCTATGGATTTCAGCAGGGCATTTGACAAGATTCTGCATGGTAGGCTACTCTGGAAAATTAGATCACATGGAATCCAAGGAGAGCTAGCTGAATGGTTAGAAAATTGGCTTTGTGGAAGGAAGCAGAGGATGATGGTGGAAGGTTGTTTTTCAGACTTGAGGCCCGTGATTAGTGGCGTGCCTTAGGGTTTGGTGCTGGTCCCATTGCTGTTCGTCATCTGTAAAAATGATTTGGAAGAGAACGTACAAGGCATGATTATTGATATTTGTAAATTACACTAAAGTAGGTGGAATTGTAGATAGCAAAGATAGTTTCCAAAATTTGCAGCAGAATCTTGATGGGTGGACAGGAGGGCTGAGGAATGGTTAATGGAGTTCAATACAGAGAAGTGTGAAATGTTGCATTTTGAGAAGTCAACCCAGGGCAAGACCCACACAATGAATATGATGGGAATGAGGGCTATTGTAAAGCAGGGGTATCAAGGAGTGCAAGTACATGTACCTTTGTAGAGATTTAATGTAAATTTCCCCGGTGTGGGACGAATAAAGGAATATATTATTATTATTATTATTATTACATTGTTCCTTGAAAGTAACATCTCAAGTAGCTAGGGTGGTCAAGAAGGATTTTGGCACAATGGCCTTTATCAGTCAGAGTATTGAGTATATAAGTTGGGAGGTCATGTTACAGTTGTAAAATACATTGGCGAGGCCACATTTAGAGCATTGTATTCAGTTTTAGTCATTCTGTGCAGGAACAATGTTAAGTTGGAAAGGATGCAAAAAAGATTATCAAGGATTCAAGGGCCTGAGCTATCGGGAGAGGTTGAGCAGGCTAGGACTTTATTCCTTGGAGCGTATGAGGATGAGGTGTGATCTTATAGAGGCCTACAAGATCATGAGAAATAGATAGGGCAATTGCACAGGGTTTTTTGAACACAGATTAGGGGAAATGAGAACCAGAAGACATAGGTTTAGGGGGGGGGGAAGGTTTTAATAGGTATCTGAGGGGCACCTTTTGTATGCAAAGAGTGGCAGCTGTGTGGAACGGGCTGCCGGAGGAGGTGGTTGAGGATGGTACTATCACATCATTTTAGAAACATTTGGACAGGTACATGGATAGGATAGGTTTAGAAGAATATGGACCAAATGCAGGCAGGTAGGACTCGTGTAGATGGGACATGTTGGTCGGTGTGGGCAAGTAAGCCTGGAGAGCCTGTATCCATGCAATATTACTCTATGACTCTCTGACTTTACATAGAACATTGACCATGAAACAGTACAACACAAGAACAGTCCCTTCAGCCCACAATGTCTGTGTCAAACATGATGCCAAGTCCATCACTTATCTACCTGCACATAACCCATATTCCTCTATTCCCTGAATATCAATATGCTTATCCAAAAGTATTTTAAATGCCCCTGACATACCTGCTTCAACCACCACCCCCGGCAGTGTGTTTTGGCCGCTCACCACCCTCTGTGTAAAATAATTGTCCCACCCATTTCCTTTAAACTTTCCCCTCTCACCTTAAAGCTAGTATTTGATTTTTCCATCCTATGAAAAAGATTCTGACTTTATGCCCTATTTATGTCACATCATTTTATATGAAAATAAATGTAAATGTCAATGAAAGTTTCTTCAATATGTAACTTCAGACAACAACTTTTTACTGATGCTTTGAATATAAATGCAGTTACAGCAACTACAAGTCTTTCCATAAGTCAAATCATACATTCTGTGAGTGGAGTCTATGCTAGATAATACTGAGGAATGCATTCAGGAGATTAACAAAATCCATGGAGAAACAACTTTTTACAGCAGGATTATTTAACTTCCCTTAAGTAAGGGATTACAGATGATCAATAATGCTCTCAGGTACTTCTCTGCAGCATCATCAGGTGTCAGTGAGCAAGAGAATACCCTGTTAGCATTGCGAGGCTAAGCTTACAACCTGCAAAGAACAAGCTCTGAATACCACATGAGGTTAGGTATTCCCATTCACCCCTGCCATCAGGAAGAAGATAATAAGCTCTGAACTACATAGACTATTATTGTTATTATTGCACTATTATTGCTTGTTTTTTATGTGTACGTATGTGTGCGCGCCTGTGCGCGAGTGTGTGCGTGTGTATATATATATATATATAATATACTTGTGCGGTGTGTGTATATATATATAAACATGGTACACTGTAAACAATATAATAAATGAGAAAAAATAGTTCAGTATTCAGAGTACACATACTCACATGTACACGCATTATATATATATATATATATATATATATACACACTTGTGCGGTGTGTGTATGTGTGTATATATATATATATATATATATATATATAATGCGTGTACATGTGAGTATGTGTACTCTGAATACTGAACTATTTTTTCTCGTTTATTATATTGTTTACAGTGTACTCTGTTTACATATTCTGTTGTGCTGCTGCAAGCAAGAATTTCATTGTTCTATCTGGGACATAGGACAATAAAACACATGACTCTCTTGACTCTTGAAGTGCATTGAAAGACAAAGGATATGAATAGACCCAGGGTTCCTCACAACCAATACAATTTGGTGAAAATGTGTGAGCAGCAAGAGGAACACCAGATCAGAAATTGATTCTTTACCAGATCAGGATCTGAGAAGGGATGATGAAGGGGTAAAGTAATAGAAAATATAATACTGGAATATAAAAATCATTACATCTGTTATTTATTCAAAAGCAAAATTCAATATGAACATTGTTGAGAATATTCTTAATGCAGGATCATTTACTTGTCTATTGTGTTGCCTTTAGTAGTTCTCTGTGATCCCAGTAGGTGGTGCTATGACAGGATCCTGCAAGATAACGTAGTGGCCAACCTATGCAAGGACAAAATATGGGGATGGGTAAGTCAAACAACACCAATTTAGAAGTTTGTTATTTCCTCTGATATAATTTTATCCCACTTGAAGACCACTGAGGAATGCTAGTATGAGCACTAATATGCAGCAATATTATACTGATAGATATTTATTTTGTACCATCTAACATATACACATGGCCTAATAAACTTTCCATCCCCTTCCCACCAATAATTGGAAGCCATGATACATGTAACCTGAGACTACCGGCCTCTTTGTATTTCACACCAAATGCACGGCGGTGCAGCGGTAGAGTTGTTGCCTTATTGCGCCAGAGACCCCGGTTCAATCCTAACGACGGGTGCTGTCTGTACAGGGTTGGTACATTCTCTCTTTGACTGCATGGGTTTTCTGTGGGTGCTCCGGTTTCCTCCCACATTTAAGAAACATTTAGAAGGTACATGGATAAGACAGCTTTAGAAGAATATGGCTCAAGCACTGGCAGGTGGGACTAGTGTAGATGGGGCATAATTGTCGGTATGGGCAAGTTGGGCTGAAGGGCCTGTTTCCATGCTGTCTGACTATGACTATGGCTCTATTTTAAAGATGTGCAGGTTTGTAGGTTAATTGACTTCTGCAAATTGTCCCCAGTGCGTAGGTTCGAACTAGCATATGGGTGATTGCTGTGCAGTGCGGACTCAGTGGGCTGTAGGGCCTGTTTCCACACTGTGTCTCTAAACTAAACAATATGGAGGAAATGAAATGGGAAGGGTTCTGAAGAATGGCTAGAGGAGTAAATAGGGCTCAGTCACTTGGGAAAGAAAGAATGTGATACCAAGTAGACTGGGGCAGGGTATAATTGTGGAAAGACAGAGAAGGCCCATGGGCTGAAATTCTGTCCTCCTCCATTCTTCAAGACACTTAAAGCTTTCCTCCCAGTCCCAATCACCATCTCCTACACCTCACCCCTATATCCCATAACCAGATCTTTTTCCATCTACTGCAAGGTTACTTTAAAGACTGGACCTATCATCAAATGCATGAATTGGAAGCAGAGGGCAACTAGGAAGGTGGGAGATCAGGAATGTGCATGGAATCAAATTAGAACGATCTTCCCAGACTAGATATGGTGAGGACTTTTTCAATGGAGAATAAAGTTACTACTTTACTCCCCCATGTTGCTAGTTTTCAACAACATTGAACGCTAACTGTGAAACGCGCTTGTTGTTCTTCCAAATATGTAGACTTCTCATTTCTGTGAGACCACCCTCACCCTCTCTCAATGTTTGTTAGGCCACAAAAAAACTGCCTTCGGTATTTAGGCAAAAAGCCATACATTCCTCATGTTCTCCAGGACCCTTCCAAGTGCCGCATTGCCCTCTGACATCTGCTTCTGTGCTGCCTTATTGCAGGACATATCCCCCATCTTCCCACTCCCCCAGTCATCATTTAGTGCCGTTTGAACATGGCACCCACATTTTCAAGCCTTTTTTTTCCATGAAACAAATATTTATTTATGAACGTCAGTTTTCAATTTGATTAGCTGATTAAAATTTAACAATGTACAAAAGATTAAAACTCTCACAGGACGCAGTCAATCTTTTTAATACACATTGAACTTAGAATTAACACAGGACGGAGATTGAGTATTGATGATTTATGCATACATGATAAGTGATTCAATAACTGATTCCTGTCAAGAGAAATATATTTATATTTTAAATTAGTATTTTTTTAATGCTATTCATGTGAGAGTAGTCACAGATGATCCAAGCTTGTTATGTATGCATTGTTTATATTTGAATATTGTATGTAGTAGGCTTCTTCAAGGAGCTGGGTAATTAGTTTAGTTAAATTTGGAAACACAGCGTGGAGACAGGCCCTTCGGCCCAACAAGTCCCTGCCGACCGGCGATCCCCGTACACTAACACTATCCTACACACATTAGGGACAATTTACAATTATACCAAGTCAGGTAGGATTAGTGCTAAAATGGGTGTTTGATGATCAGACAATAGACAATAGACAATAGGTGCAGGAGGAGGCCATTCGGCCCTTTGAGCCAGCACCGCCATTCAATGTAATCATGGCTGATCATTCTCAATCAGTACCCCGTTCCTGCCTTCTTCTCATACCCCCTGACTCCGCTATCCTTAAGATAGGATTAAGATCCTTGATTAGGGCTGATTCAATGGGCCAAATAACCTGTTTCCACACTGTAACTCTCTGCCACTATGGCTTTTGTTGCAAATCTGCTCTGGAAATAAGTATCCTAACTTAACCTGCAGCCTATTTGCACAATGGAATAGATAGGGTGAATGCACAGAGTCTTTTACCCAAGGTAGTGGATTCAAGAACCAGAGGTCATTGGTGTAAGGTGAGAGGGTAAGATTTAAAAGGAATCTGAAGGGCAATTTCTTCACTCAGAGGATAGTGGGTATATGGAACAGAGGAGATAGTTGGGGCAGGTACTATTGCAGCACTTGGACAAATACTGTACATGGTCAGGATGGGTTTTGAGGGATATGGGCCAAATAAGGGCTGATGGAACTGACAGATGGGGCATCTTGGTTGGCATGGATGAGTTGGGCTGAAGGACCTATTTATGTGCTAAATGACTCCATGACCCTATGTGTATTTTGTAAGGAAAGATATTTGCTTGAGAGGGAATGCCCCATAAATTCTCTAGGATGTGGTGAGACTGAAGGGAATGGTTGAAGATTCTCTGGAGGACGGAAAAAGCACAATTTAAGTTGTGGATTTCTGAGAAGCCTCAGGAGAGTAAATACAGAAAGGCACTTGGCTGGAATCCCAGAACCAGAACCTGGGGTTTCAGGATAGGAGTTGATCGTTTCAGACTGAGATGAGTATTAGATTTTTCTCTCAAAGGCTCAAAGATATTTGGAATTCATACAGAGGTTGGTTAGATGAAAATCTGATAAATCCCAAGGTCCTGATGATTTAGCTTAGTTTAGCTTAGTTTGAAGATACAGCATGGAGGCAGGCACTTTGACCCACCAAATCCACACTGACCATCAATCATGGTGATTATTGATCAGCTGTTCACATTTAGTTGTATGTCATTCCACTTTCACATCCACTCCCAACACACTAGCAGCAATTTACAGAAGCCAATTAACTCGCACGTCTTTGGGATGTGGGAGGAAACCGTAGGAAGTTCAGCATGTCCCCAATAACTCTCTCCAACTTCTACAGATGCACTGTATAAAACATTTTATCTGGCTGCATCACAACATAGTTTGGAAACAGCTCTATCCAAGACCGCGAGAAATTGCAGAGAATTGCGGACGCAGCCCAGACCATCACACAACCCAACTCCCTTCCATTGAGTCCATTTACACTTCATGCTGCCTCAGCAAGGACACCAGCAAAATCAAGGACAAGTCGTACCCTGGCCACTCCCTCTTTTCCCCTCTCCCATCAGGGAAAAAGTACAGAAGTGTGAAAACACACACCTTCAGATCCAGGGACAGTTTCCACCCAGCTGTGATCAGGCAACTGAACCATCCTACCACAACTAAACAGCAGTTCTAACCTACTATCCACCTCATTGGAGACCTTCGGACTATCTTTGATAGGTCTTCACTGGCTTTATCTCGCACTATACATTATTCACATAATAATGTGAATATTACATTATTCGCATATTGAATGAATATGAATAAAACATCCTTTATCATGTATCTGTACACTGTGAATGACTTGATTGTAACCGTGTTTTGTCTTTCCGCTGACTGGTTAGCACACAACAAAAGCTTTTCATTGTACCTCAGCACACATGACAATAAACGAAACTAACTAAGTGAGGGGACTGTCCGATTCGCCTCTACCCATTGTAGACATTGGACTCTGTCAATGGAAATGATGTGTGATAATGCTGAAAACTATATTCTGCACTCTATGTCTTCTGCTTTGCTCCATCGATTGTCCTTGCATTTGACTTGATTGTATTTATGTATAGTACATCTGATCTGTTGGGATACCATCCAATACAAAGCTTTTCACTGCATCTCAGAACATGTCACAATAATAATCCTAAACCTAAACTAACCCTAGATCTAAACCTAAAGCTAAAAGCAAACATAATGTAATTGAAGTATAAAGCTGTCTCCTCTGCTCCTTGATCAACTGGGGAAAATTCTATTGTAGTATTTAAGGATGACCCACTTCTGTTGAGAGGTTCATATTGATGGATTCCTGGTTCTGTTGCTTTATTGTGTTTGAATAGTTAAAAATGCCACCTTATACCATTACTTTCTTCTGGGGTCAGTGATGAGAGGTTTTTACTCTTATTTACGATGTGCACCACTAATTCACTGACAGGATTATATGTTCTTTAAGGTAGTTCAATATGGCCAAATGCAGGCAGGTAGGACCAGTGCAGATGGGACATGTTGGTCAGTGTGGGCAAGCTGGGCCGAAGGACCTCTTTCCACACTGACTCTATGAAGCCACCATCACATTCAATAGCAGACTGGCAATATCATTAAGGCAGACACAAAATGCTGGAGTAACTCAGCGGGACAGGCAGCATCTCTGGAGAGAAGCAATGGAAAGAAGGAATTCAGTCTGTGGAAAGGTCTCGACCCGAAACGTCGCCCATTCCTTCTCTCCAGAGATGCTGCCTTTCCCACTGAGTTACTCCAGCATTTTGTGTCTACCTTCGATTTAAACAAGCATCTGCAGTTCTTTCCGACACAGCAATATCATTAACATTGAAAGACAGGCTGGAGTCGGCAGCATCATTCTGAAATCAGCCACAAAAAACAAACCACTTTAGAATTATTTTAGGTAATAGTGTCATGCTTTATAAATATGGCTGACTAATTACTGGTCTGCATGGACTCAGTGGGCCAAAGGTCCTGTTTCCGCGCTGTATCTCTACATTAAACTAAACTAAACAGTGTGCTTAAAAATAACAGATCATTAGAACGGGTATGGGAGTTGCAAACGACAAAATACACAACAAAAATAATGAAGGACAATTCAGAATTCAAGCTGCTGATGCATGCTGATTTAAGAGTATAAACAAGTTTAAGAGTACAAATAGAAGCCAATGTCAGAACAAATTATATGGTTCAAGGAATCACAAATGAAAAGGAATCTAAAGCAACAAGGAAATAGGACTCATTGAGTCGTAGAGTTACATAGCACGGAAACAGGCCTTTCACCCCAACTCATCCATGCTGACCAGGATGACCTATCTAAGCTAGTCTCACCTGTCCGCATTGGGCCCATATCCCTCTAAATCTTTCCTATCCTTGTACCTATCCAAGCGTGTTTTAAATGTTGCTATAGAACCTGCCTCACCTACTTCTTCTGGCAGCTTGTTCCATATATCCACCAGCCTCTGAGTGAAAAAGTTGTCCCTCAGGTTCCTACTAAATCTTTCACCTCAAACCTCTGTCCTCTGGTTCTTTATTCTCTGCTGCTGGGGAAGAGGCTCGCTACATTCACCCTATCGATTCCCCTCATAGTTTTATACACCTCTTTCAAATCACTTCTTAGCCTTCAACACTTCAAAGAGTAAATTCCTAACTTGCTCAATCTCTCCCTCAAATCCTGCCAATATCATCGTAAATCTTCTCTGCTCTCTTTCCAGCTTATTGACATCCTTCCTATAGCAGGGCGGCCAAAACTGAACACTATACTCCAAATGCGGCTGCACTAAAGTTTTGTACAAATGTAACCTAACGTCCTAATCTCTATACTCAATGCCCAGACTGATGAAGGTCAATGTACCAAAGGCCTACTTTACCACCCATTCTACCTGTGACGCCGCTTTCAGGGAAACGAGGGGCTGTATACCACTGCAAATGTCGCACTATTATGTAACATTTTGCCTGTCAGCCTTCCAAACTCCAAGCTATTCTTGACTGTGTTTTCTTTCTTTTTCACAATAACAAGAACTTCCTACTTTATGGTCGTGCCATCTTAAATCAGTTTCTTTGTGATGCTGCAGCAATGGATGAATTATTCAGAGTTAAACACTTGATGTTATAATAAGTGAACATCCAGCCACGCTGACTGAGTTTCCCCACGGAAATTATTCCTGACTGTTCACCAAAAAATTCCAAAGCTATTATCAATGTGTTTTAATTGATTGTGTATGTAATCTTTTGTTTTAAGATTATGTCAAGCAGAGAGGGGCAGAGACCACTCCCTCCAAATTAGCAATGGCTTGGTTATTTGAGAGTTTTTTACGTGGTCATTAGGTTTTCCAAGAAATACTATGGAAATTGAACTTGAGTGACAACCACTATTATGACATGTTTTGATTTATGAAATGTTTTTTACTGGGTTTACAGGCAATATTGAATTTGACAGCAACATGGAATGGTAATCTTTGTTAACTGCTTCACACCCATGTAGCACAACAAAATATTTTCTTGGAAATGCAGCTGGTAGATTTATCTGTGTTTAGCGACCCTCTTGTGAAAATATTGCAGCCGTATGTGTTAAAAATAGAAAAAACACTCTAGACCAAGTTACATTTAATGAGTAAAACGGTTGGTTTGGGATTACTTGGCAGAGTGAATCTGCATGGCCAGAGGTAGCAGATGCCTGCAACCAGTCGGGAGTTGATGGCAGAATAAGATATGTTCAAATCATTCTGGATGATTGGTTTCAAGCACCAACAACACATGAGAGAGTTAGATATAGCTCTTCGGACTAATGGAATCAAGAGATATGGGGAGAAATCAGGAACGGGGTACTGATTCTGGATGATCAGCTATGATCATATTGAATGGCGGTGCCGACTTGAAGGGCCGAATGGCCTCCTCCTGCACCTATTTTCTATGTTTTTATGTACCAGTTTAAAATGCTGCATCAAATTGCTTTGCAACTGTTCAGCACCTTCTCTGCTGTCTGAAGTAACAGTAGTACTTCTCCAATGGTTTATAGTTTTTCAGTTGTCTTTTCCCATCCACGTACCACAATAACTATAAACTGTGGGATTATCTTTTCATTCCACAGAGCATGGGGTGCTTTAGTGTATATAACAAATTCAGATATTTGGATTCAAAGTTGTTGTTTTTTTCTCCCCCAGCAACAAGTTGCAGGAGGAGGTAGTTAGGTGTTGAGGCAGGTGCCGTAATAATGTTTAAAAGACACTTGGATAAGTACATGGATAGGAGAGGGTTAGAGGAATATGGGCCGGATGTGGGCAAGTAGGACTAGCATAAATGGGGCATCTTGGTCAGCTTTTGGTTGGCTGTTTAGAAGATAAAGAGTAACATACATACACACTTCAAAGTCTAGCACAAGGAAATAGAAGCAAGAGTAGTGAGTGGATGAGAAAATGGAATAGCAAGGTCGACACGGTGGCACAACGGTAGAGTTGCTGCTTTACAGCGCTTGCAGCGCTGGGTTCGATCCTGACTACGGGTGCTTGTCTGTACGGCATTTGTACATTCTCCCATGACCTGCATGGATTTTCTCCGAGATCTTCGGTTTCCTCCCACGCTCCAAAGACATAGAGTTAATTGGCTTGATGTATGTTGTCCTTAGTATGTGTAGGATAGTGTTAATGTGCGGGGATCGCTGGACAGTGCGGACTCAGTGGACCGAAGGGCCTGTTCCCGTTCTGTATCTCTAAACTAAACTGTAGTAGTCGATATTGAAACAAAGCTCAGCAATTGCATTCAATGTCGAGGTTGATCCTTACACTCATCCAGTTTTCCATCTTGTCATCTTAGTCATTCAATGGAAGACCAGATAAAGGATGCCTCTCTACACTGCATATGGTTTTGGTGAGTATTTTGATCATTTTACTGTAGACTGCACATAAAATGCACACTCTGTGTCTGTGTTTTCTCTTGGAGATGAAGAATTTCACAGTCCTTCAATCCTTTGAATAAAGGAAATAAGCTTCATCTTCTAAATAGCCAACCTTCTCTCCTGAGACTGGGTCCCTTGCTCTCAAGCCTAAGGAAACAGCTTTGCAGTATTTATGCTTGAAATTCTCAGAGTCTAAATATCAGTTTTAAATATCAGCTCAAAATGATGACAGTGAATGGAAAAGATTAACAGATGAGGCAGAAACAGATTTGCAATCAGCTGCCTCTAACGTTTCAGTACCACCTTCATCCAGAATTGCATTTGAATAAAACCAACCCATTTAGCAGATGGAATGAAAGCGTTTCACGTTCTCTTTGTGCTTCAATTATGAGGAGAAAGCGTAGAAACCAGAACTCTTTTCACTGGAATAAAATAGGGTAACAAAAGATCAGTTTCCGGTCGGGACCCTTCGGTGAGTTTTGCAACAAATGTAGTACATTTTGAAGTACATTCACAGTAAAAAAAACAACATAGTAACCAATTTTATTTGACAAGGACCGAAGGAGGGTCTGAAGAAAGGTCCCAACCCGAAACGTCAAATATCCATGTTCTTCCGAGATGCTGCCTGACCTGCTGAGTTACTCCAGCACTCTATGTCTTCTCTTGTAATTGACAAAGGTATGCTTGGAGATATATTGAAACAGGTACCAGAAACAATGGTGGAAGTGGAAACCACGATGGCTTTAACATGGAAAAGAGCACAGATATGAAAGGGGAAGTCTTTAAAAGGATACTAGAAACCTTGGACTAGGCAAATCCTCATTTCAGACAAATGTAAAGGTTTGAACTGTGAGGGATTCTGAGCTGCAGCAATCTGTGAAGCTATATAGTGTTGTATTGTTTCAATACATAAAAGCAAAGTAAATCTTAGTTTTAACTTCCAGATGCTTAAGCTTCCACCTGGTACAGAATGGGATATGATTGTGCTGTCAAGTTTAAATGGCTAGTGTTATTAGGGTTAAGGGAGTTCATGGATTAAAGAAATAAAATCAGGTGAGATGTAAAATGTGCTGCTGTTTTTTAATCACCCATTAAATGTGCTCACAACTTCAGGATATTCTCCAGAACACATTAAATACCTACAATGTGCTTTACTTTAGATGCATTTTGGTGATTTAATTCTCTCAGCAGAAGTTGTCTTTGCTGTGTGGCCGAAGCAATTTTGACAAAGATGCAAAGTTTGCAAATCAATCAAGGGTTTTAATAGTTTTTTTTAAAACAATTTATTAACTGTAAATTTGCCTGTATAATCCCGGTACTTTTAATATCATATATCATATATCATATCATATATATACAGCGCGGAAACAGGCCTTTTCGGCCCACCAAGTCCGCGCTGCCCAGCGATCCCCGCACATTAACACTATCCTACACCCACTAGGGACAATTTTTTACATTTACCCAGTCAATTAACCTACATACCTGTACGTCTTTGGAGTTATTAGGCAGGTTTTTAAACAATTTTTGAACAGTATTTTTATACAATTATTTATTAATGTAAATTTGCCTGCATAATCCCAGTACTTTTAATGAGGCAGGTTTTGAAAAAAAATTTGAACAGTATTTGTATACAATTTATTAAATGTAAATTTGCCTGCATAATCCCAGTACTTTTCATGAGGCAGTTTTTTAAACAATTTTCGAACAGTATTTTTATACAATTTATTAACTGTAAATTTGCCTGCATAATCCCAGTACTTTTAATTAGGCAGGTTTTCAACAGTTTAAAGTTTTATTGCTGCAATATTCCTCTACAGATATGTTCACATCAGCTGAAGGTATGCTTGGAAAATTAGCTGGCATTATAACACTAAGGAACACGGAAAGAGGAAAATATCATTTTGTTTTAATTTGTTCATATGTCAAATAAATCTCAAACATTACATCACACGTATAAATTTTGATAATCAAATTATTGGAAATGCCAAAGTCTCATTTCCAAGTGCCAAAGTCTTTTACATATATATTTAATTCAACCATTTATTTTTACCTATAAATATATCTGTGATGTATGAAGCTTGTGTAACCCTACCAAGCTATGAAAGTATAAATAACTCTCGTGGGGTCTGATAACCGTGATGTTTCAAAGCTCCGCTGTGGTGCATTTGCATATAATTTTAATGGTCATTTGCAGGAGGCATTGAACTGCCTTTCAAAATCTAAACTGCTTCAGAATTCTGAGATAAGAAAGCCTAAACCAATATTTATTGAGTTTAAAATAGTAACTTACCATAAAACCTTGTAAATGGAAGAGACAGTCGCAGTCTAATAGAATTTACCTGCTCTTTGTTAATCTTAATAATTTATGTCATGCCAGGAAATTATTTTTTTAATTGTTTTTGTTAAATGCCATCTACACCAATAACATATTGAATAACTTATCTATTAATGAAAAAGCTCTTCAATTTGCTTCACTAAATAGGTATATATATTATATATATACACACACACACACACACACACACACACACACACACACACACACACACACACACACACACACACACACACACACACACACACACACACACACACACACACACACACACACACACACACATACATATATATATAATATATATATATATATTGTCTTGTGCATGAGAAAGTTCACTGGAGAGGAGCAAAGCAACATAGGTTTAATGTAGGGTTTGAAACAGCACAGATGTAATGGAGATTTTTTAAAGAAGCACCATAGATTAAAGTGGTCTCCAGATACAATGGTTTTAGGAGAGCTTTCCAGATTCTGGGGACTGAGTCTGGATGCTAATATTAATTAACGTGTTGAATCAAAAGGAGCCAGAGATGCTAATATTGTTGGGTGATGTTGAGATGCAGAATTCAACCCAGTAACACCGTGGAAGTAAACGCAAAAGAGGACAAAGGTTTTGAAATCAATTATCTTGGAGGTAAGATATCAACTGTGGGAAGTTATAATCAATGCATGAATTTTATTATCTTCAGCGTGCTCAATCCCATTAGTCTTCCTACCTGCTCACTTGGGCCAATGTACAACTCACGTTCTGCCCCACATTTCAGTCCCTACCTTCCATCCATTTGCAAAACTATTGACCTATGTAATATAGCTTAACCTGCCCTTACCTTGCTCCTCAGCATCAATTTTTAGGTCATTGCAAACTTACTATGCATATACTACACTCACCTTGATCTCCCTTTGCCCAGATGTATCTGATTCTTCCTTTTCCTTTCTTGACTTTTCTATCACCATGTCAGGGGATAGATTAGCCACCAGTATCCAATAAAAACCAACAAACTCCCACTGCATCTTGATTATCTATACAGATGCTTCTGAGGTGACCCCATTTTTCTGTCCATTTGGTTTACTCATCGACAAGGCTTTCAACCATGTCTGCTTCATTTTCTACTCCTCTGCTCTCATCCCTTCTCATCCAGGTCAAGGTTTACGTTATCCTCATCAACCATATCATAGCCTCCAGAATTTCCACCAGCTTCCATGATATGCCACTACCTTGTCCTTCTCTCCATATCCTTCGTTTCTTAGGAACCTTCCATCCATGACTCCTTATATGTTTAGATCTCATCAACACTCTTCTCATGACACTTTCCAATGAAAACGCAGGATATGTAACACCATCCCTTTACCTCTTCCCTTCCAAGCCAAACAATCCTTTCAGTCTAGCGCTCATGATATGGTGTCCTCTACTTTAGCAACCGATTCACAGAACATCTCTGTTCAATTTGCAAGGCTGAAACTGAGACATAGGTTACAGTCCCAGACCAAGCACTGACTGCTGTCAAAATGTATCATCATCTGAACTCAGGATTACAAAGATATGTACATCACCTATACCATGACAGTATTGATGATTGTTGGACAGAACACTGACTATTCCATTCCAAATCTCCATTTATTAGGCCCCAAAACATCATCATCAACTGAAGCATTGCCACACGAGAGGACATATGGGCCCCTTGGTTAAATATTGCTATAGAAAGTGAACAGTTGGGCCCAAAGACTAATCCCTATATTCCCCAAATAGTCACAGCCCACCATCCCACTGCGCAGTTCTTTGCCACAGACGGCTGTGGAAGCCATGTCAGTGGATATTTTTAAGGCAGAGATTGATAGATTCTTGATTTGATGGGCCGAATGGCATATTTCTGCTCCTATCACCTGTGATCTTATGATCTTATGATCCCAAGAAAGACGTATATATTCGCATCTTTTGCTTTCAGTTTTGCAAACATTTTTGTTGATCAATTTTCTGTCTGGTACCTTATCAACTGCACTCTGAAGATCCAAGTAGACCGCATCCACATGTTTTTTATATTAATTCTTCTGATCACATCCTGATTAGTAAGGGTGTCAGGGTTATGGGGCGAAGGCAGGAGAATGGGGTTGAGAGGGAAAGATAGATCAGCCATGATTGATGATGGAGTAGATTCAATGGGCCAAATGTCCTAATTCTGTTCCCAGAACTTATGAACTAATCCTCAAGGATCTATTCAATGTGATTTTTCATTCTGAGCTGTCTCTGCTCGGTTCTGTTAGTTTTTTTGTATAACTTCTGTAAACACATCTTTTATTATAGTTTCCAGCATTACTCCCATCGCTAGAAATACTTCGTATCAGAGTGGTTCTCTGTGCTAAAGAGGCTAGGAGATCAGCCAGGACTATTCCTGGAAGAGGCTGGCACCAGGTAGCTCCAGCTGTCTCCTCCAGGTGGACAACCCCAATCAATCGAACAATGCAGAAATAACTATCACATCCTCACAGGATACATCAGAGTGAACTGCAGCAACTCCAAATACAGCCGTTATGAGCTATCTCTATAATTGAATCAGGGGCTCATTCAATGAAGTGTTACGATCAGTGCAGCTGGTTCTAACAAGGATGGTTATTATTTGTCATCTGGCCTCTCTTAGATATTTATTGGTGAATTATGTTGGTGTTAAAGATTGCTGTGTGCATGGGTTAATTTTCTATGAGCAGGCTTCTTGTGAATAATTTCTACCTCTGAAGGACTCCCCAAAAAACAATGCATGCACTGCCTTCCTTTAGTTTAGAGAAACAATGTGGAAACAGGCCTTTTAAAAAGTTTAATCTTTTAGTTTAAGTCACTTTTATGCATGTTTGTCACAATAGAAACTACACTCATTGATTCAAGTTCTTAGTCAATAAATCCTCCATTACTCAAAATAATAATGTGCAGTAATGATGGTGCAGATGAAACAATGCATGCAGCTCATTGGTATTCATGCATTCCTACATCATTGGGATGCAATCATTAAAAAGATCATACAAGTAACTTTTATTTTATACAGCATTGAATTATTCAGGCTTCCTGCTCAAAAAATCAGGAAAAGAAAATATTAAGTTTGAACTTTTGATCAAAACACTTGAATCAACAATTGCCCATGTTACCACTTCTTTCTTGTAGAAGCCGGCACAATTTGTTGTCTTTCTTCCTGCAAATGTTTTAAGTTTGGGTGCAAGTATGTGCTGGCTTTACCATGCAAAATAGAAATAACTTATGGTACTATTGCTAGTATTATGCTTGCATTGATATAACACCCTCCGCAGCCTCCAAACATCCCAAAGTACCCTACAGACAATTAAATACTTTTAAAGAGTAAAAACTGGTGTAGTGTTTGGAGCATTGTACAGAATATGTCGACAGGAGCTCCCATGAATAAGGAATGTAGTAGCAACCATATCATATGTACTTTAATGATGTTTGTTGAAGGATAATATTGGCCAGGGCACCAAGAAGATTAAACTCCAACATCAAAATATGTGCATGGAGAAAAGTATATACAACATTTGAAGTTCTAACTAATAGTAACAGTTGTTTTCAAATCATGTACACTCAATAGACTGCACCTAATTTGATTAGTGGATCATAATTTAGTTCTGTCAAGTGCATCTTTCTTTTTCATACATCTGTTTAAAATAAAGAATATAAATTAAAGTGTTATTCCCTGTGCATTTTGAGCTTTTCACCTCACGGACATATTAATGACCTGCTCAGATTATGCTGATAACTAAAAAGGTTATTACTAGTTCAGAAGTACCCAGTTAAACAGTATCCCAAGAACCCATTGATATTTGGTGATTATATGCCAAATTCATTGGGTTGTATTCAACAAAAAGAAAAACAGAAGCAATATGGTCATAAGGTTATATGTGAGAGGAGCATAAGTAGGCTATTCGGCCCATCAAGTCTACTCTGCCATTCAAGCATGGCTGATTTATCTCTCTCTCCTAACCCCATTATACATGTTAATACTTTAAAATATGATTTTAAAATTTCACAGATTGTCTTGTGGACTGACCATGCAAAGTAAATTATTATTTTCCAAGATTTGAATACATGAAGTGTACAGTTAATGTTCATAATGTGATCCTAAAAAAAAATATTAGTGTTAAAGAGGAACAAATCTAATCAGTAAAACTAATAGCCCTTAAAACATTTGACTATTTTCATTGCTATAATGCTTCTTTGCCACTGGCCACATGAACCACTAAATAATCTAAAAACAGTAATTTACTGGAATTGACTGAATAAAACAAAGGAACAGAATGTTTCCTGTGGGAACTTATATGTACCAACGGATCATGGAATTGTACTTAAGATCTGTGACCCTAAGATTACAAATTAAAAATTTCTGCAACAAAAACACTTTTTTGTTCCCTTAATTTAATAAGAAACATTACTATTTGTTCCAAATATGCTAAATAAGGTCCTGTGCCTCAAAATTGTGTTTCATTTATCTTTTATGTACCATACTATTGTTGTGTTTCGCACCAGAATGCCTCAAGGCCTTCCACAAACATCATAAATTGGTCAAAGAATATGTTTGAAATGACAGTGGGAAGTTTTCCATTCAGAAAATTAACAAAAAAGTGGCTTGAAGGCTTCACCGTGGAACCGAGTGCAATGGAATAGAGGTGCCATCAGTTTCCAGTGCACGATTGGAGAAGGCCACAATCGCCATGGCAACCAGAGACCAATATCTTACGTTATGAGATTTTCACTGCAAAAGAGGGAAAGTCATTTCTTACTTTTACCAGTAGCGGTCTATTAGACCTGGTTAATGAAATTTAGGCCGTGATGGACATCTTGTGCACTTGGTGGTGAGGATGGGGTGAGGCAGGCAGCAAAAAGCCAACGAGGACCAATAATATGTGTGGGAAGGAACTGCAGATGCTGGCTTTTACTGAAGCAAGACACGGAATGCTGGAGCAGCTCAACGGGTCAGGCAGCATCTCTGGAGAAAAGAAATAGGTAATGTTTCAGGTCGGAACCGTTCCTTAGACTGTAATATAACAACCATCATTATTAATCATGAATAATAATCATCCATTATAATTACAATATTATTATATTAATTTATATTATATAAATACAATATTAATATTATTAATTAAATAATAATAATTGTCAATAATAATCTTTTTTTTTGTGGAGTGCAAATATTAGGAAGATGGAGCAAGGTTGCAAGAAATGTTAAGATTTCACAAGATGTGTCAAGATGACCTGCCTACGATTCAATAGAAACTCCTCCACTGCTCACACTCATGCTCGCACTCACACGTCCTCGCTCAATCCTCTGCTCAGACTCACGTGTACACTCACACTCACGGTCCTTCGCTCATGCGCACATTCATGAGCATGTGCATATTCTCATACACAGATGCATGATTTCATACACAGGAAGTGAATGTCTCAAGAACAACTTCATCCTCAGTGATGCAGACAGAGCCCAGTGTGTGAGTGTGAGCCAAAAATGAAACAATAGAAACCATGTTCCATCATTAATGCCGAGTGGATTTATCTTAGATTCCACCAGAATTCACCCCTGTAACGGAGGCCAATCTAGAGCCAATTAAACTAACTTCACGTGACATCAAGAAATGGCTGAGCTCATTGGATACAACACATTTCCTTCCCTAAAAGGCATCAGTGAACTAGGTCCCCTGTGTCCTATGACCACAAGAAGCTTTTAATGTGTTGCATCTTGCTGTGCTATGAGAGCAATAGTAGTTTATGAATACAATTTGGCAAGAATCAGGCAAACAACACAAATAAATTAGAATGAAAATAACTCTTGTGCTGTAGTTTAAACAAATCTATTTTAAATGGCTTCCATGTGATGTGTTGAGCCTAATCATGCCAATTTTGTGCAATTTTAACAATTATTTGTGTGCAAAATAAGGATTTCATGGCTATGGAGGCCTAGTCAATGGATTTTTTTAAAGACAGAGATAGATAGATCCTTATGATTTATTTCAGAGATTGTCCACCATCCTTTTTTAAAAAAGATTGGATCACATATAGTCAACGACTTTCAACTACCGACAGATCCTGGCATCATTATCTCTCTGGGTAGGATCATCATCATTTGGTAAAAAATAAACTCAGAGTAAAATCAATCTGGTCCAAAGCTGAACAAATCCAAAGGCGTTTGAAGGCTACAAGAAATGTTTAATTTGATCCCATCGCCAGTAAGGAGCAGACAATTTAGTTTTTAGATACAACACAGAAACAAGCCCTTCGGCCCATCGAATCCACACCGACCAACGATCCCTGCACATTAACACTATCCTACACATTTTAAATTTAAACCAAGCCGATTAAACTACAAACCTACATGTCTTTGGAGTCTTAAGGTCATAAGTGATAGGAGCAGAATTAGGCCATTCAGCCCATCAAGTCTACGCTGCCATTCAATCATGGCTGATCTGTCTCGCCCTCCTAACCCCATTCTCCTGCCTTCTCCCCATTACCCCGACACCCATACTAATCAAGGATCTATCTATCTCTGTCTTGACTGCCTCCACTGCGTCCACTGACTGCCTCCACAGCCTTCTGTGGCAAAGAATTCCACCCTGTGGGAGGAATCCAAAGATCTAGGAGAAAACCAATACAGGTCACGGGGAGAATGTACAAAGAGATATAGGCAAGAGTATAGGCAAGCACCCATAGTCAGAAACCCAGGTCTCTGGCTCTGTCAGAAGTAGCTACCGTGCCGCCCCGGCAGCTGAATGAGCTATATTTGGAAACACGATCTCTTTGTCTTTGATCATTACTCAAATAAACAAACTTGTGATGTGCATGTAAAAAAAATGGAATAATTCCCCACTCTTGCCTTACAGTCCTTGGTTTCTTAGGCAATTTTACTAGAACCAGATTTCAAATGAAAGGTTCTTTTTTATTACTGGTTTACTTGTTAATTTATACGTCCATCCCAAAGTTTTAAAAATGAAATTGTAGACAATATTAGTCAGTGAAATGTATACAGAATCTAAGATA
Source organism: Rhinoraja longicauda (assembly GCF_053455715.1). Lineage (NCBI taxonomy): Eukaryota > Metazoa > Chordata > Chondrichthyes > Rajiformes > Arhynchobatidae > Rhinoraja > Rhinoraja longicauda. The sequence continues at coordinate 34,409,278 of NC_135965.1, forward strand.
GACACAAAAATCTGGAGTAACTCAGCAGGTCAGACAGCATCTCTGGAGAAAAGGAATAGGTGATGTTTCGGGTCGAGACCTTTCTTCAGTCTGACATACATACAGAATCTGTAGGAAAGATCTGGACAGGCAGCATCTCTGGAGAGAAGGAATGGGTGACGTTTCGGGTCGAGACCCTTTCAGCAGACAGATGTCAGGGGAGTGGGCGGTACAGAGATAAAATGTAGTCGGAGATAATAAGACTGGTGGGAGAATTGGGAAGGGGGAGGGGATGGAGAGAAAGGAAATCAAGGGCTACGAAGTTAGAGAAGTCGATGTTCATACTGCTGGGGTGTAAGCTACCTAAGCAAAATATGAGGTGCTGTTCCTCCAATTTGCACTGGGCCTCACTCTGACAATGGAGGAGGCCCAGGACAGAAAGGTCAGATTCGGAATGGGTGGGGGACTTAAAGTACTGAACAACTGGGAGAGCAGGTAGGGTTAGACGGACTGAGCTGAGGTGTTCAGCGAAACAATCGGCAAGCCTGCGCTTGGTCTCGCAGATATGCAGGAGTCGACACCTGGAATAGCAGATACGCAGATGAGGTTGGAGGAGGTGCAAATGAATCTCTGCATCACCTGAGAAGACTGTTGGGGTCGTTAGACAATGTCGAGAGGGAGGTAAAGGGACAGGTGTTGCATCTCCTGCGGTTGCAGGGGAAAGTACCTGGGGAGGGGGTGGTTTGGGTGGGAAGGGACGAGTTGACCTGAAAGTTGTGGAGGGAATGGTCTCTGCAGAAACCAGAAAGGGGTGGAGATGGGAAGATGTGGCTAGTATAACAGGCTAGTATGTCCTGCTGAGTTACACCAGCATTTTGTGTCTACATACAGAATCAGTTTGATTAGCTGAATTGCAACATAAGGCAGGTGCCTACCCTTTAAATGCACTTATGGGGAGGTTTTTATTAAATATCCATAAAAGTAATGTGTTTTCCTCTGCCAATCTAAGCTTGCAACAGGCAGTTAACTAAATTACTGTGCAGAATCCAAACTAGGGATTTAAGATATGGCAGAGGATCAGAATCCCTTAATCTGTGGTGAAATACCTTTACTTAAGGCTGAGAGGGAAAAGTAATGTTAATGTAAAACTGCACCAGATATATTTCCTAATCTTCCTCACTTTCTATGCGATGAGCCAAAATCTGCTTGTCCTCACAACTTCAATGTGCCAAACCAGCGAGGCATCATTTTTTATGACAGTCATGGAGTTGTAGAGCATGGAAACAGGCGCATTGGGCCAACCTGTCCATGCCGACCAAGATGCCCCATCTAAGGTAACAGGCCCTTCGGCCCACTGAGTCCCGGTCAACCAGCGATCACCCCGTACACTAAAACGTTCCTACACACTACAGACAATTTACTATTTTACCGAAGCCAATTAACTTACCAACCTGTAGTCTTTGGAGTGTGGGAGGAAACCGGAGCACCCAGAGAAAATCAACGCAGTCAAAGGGAGAACGTACAAACTCCACACAGACAGCACCCGTCCGTAGTCAGGATCATACCTGGGTCTCTGGCGCTGTAAGGCAGCAACTCTACCGCTGCACCATTGTGTTGCCCTGGCCATTTCTGCCCTTGATGCAGGTCCTTTGTGGTTGTGAAATGTGCGTTTGAGATATAGCTTCACGTAGCCTAAACAATTGCAGTCCAGCCTTCTCCGTGATCTAATGAGTACGTTTTGCATATCCTATCACCACCCTTCTTGGTCTTATCAAACGGGGCTTTCTTCCCCTGCCTATTCTTTGTTTAAGTTGTTTGATACCGTTTTTTAAATGTTACAAAGTCATAATGCTGAATTCTGTTCCATATGGTTAAACACAATTTCCATTGCTACAATGGAATTGTACATTGGGTTTCAATAGAGTGTGAAAACAATTACAATGGAGTTACACATCACAGCAAGGACAAACTCATCTCTGGAACACCTGAACAACGTACTCCCATGTTTGATTCCTATTTATGGACTACAGTTCTGCCTTCAGTGACATGACCCCATCCAAACCCATCTTCAAACTCCTGGACCTAGGAATTAGCTCACCCCTCTGCCACAGGATCCTCGACTTCCTGACCCATAGGGGTGGCATGATGGTGCAGTGGTAGAATTCTGCCTTGCAACACCAGAGGCCCGGGTTTAATCCTGACCACGGGTGCTGTCTGTGCGGCGTTTGTGAGTACTCCATGTGACCACATGGGTTTTCTACGGGTGCTCTGGTTTCCACCCACACTCCAAAGACGTAAATTTTGTAGAGGTTTGTAGATTGATTGGCTTCGGTATGAATTGTAAATTGTCCTTAGTGTGTAGGATCGTGCTAGTGTTCAGCGCGGACTCAGTGGGCCGAAGGGCCTATTTCCGTGCTGTATCTTTAAACTAATCTAAAATACCTAAATTAGTCAGAATAAGTGACAAAACCTCTTACACATACAGTAATTCTCAATACCAGTACCCCACAAGCATGTGTTCTCAGTACCTTGCTGTACCTATACATTCATGACGTACAGTCAAACATGGCTCAAACTCCATCTACAAGTTTGCAGATGACCCCCACAGTGCTGGACTGAACCATGAACAACGATGAGGTGGAGTGCAGGAAGGAGATAGAGAACACAGTAACATTGTGTCAGGACAATAACCTTTCTCTCAATGTCAGCAAGACAAAGGAGTTAGTTATCGATTTCAGGAAGCATTTCAGGTGGAGTACATTACCAAAGAACTGTTGTGGACCAACCACATTGATGTGACAACTAAGAAGGTACACCAACACCTCTACTTCCTGAGGAGACGGAGGATATTCAGTACATCCCCAGTGACTCTTACAAATGCCTACAGATGCACCATAGAAAGCATACTGTTGGGTAGCATCACAGCTTGGTTTGGGAACAGCTCTGCTCAAGACTGCAAGAAATTTCAGAATCGCAGATGTAGCCCAGTCCACCACACAGACCAGATTGCCCACCATTGACTCCATCTACATTTCATGCTGCCTCAAAAAAAAAAAAACATAATCAAAGAATTGTCCCATCCTGGTTTTCCATCTTCTCCCAGCTCCCATCCATCAGAAGTCTGAAAGGGCACATCACAGACTCAGGACCAGCTTCTTCTCATCTGTTATCAGATTTCTGAATGGTCATTAAATAATTAGGGTACTGTTTGATTCACTTCTGCCTCATTGTGGACATTTGACTTTGTCTATGGAATTGATGCGTTACAATGCTGAGATCTACATTTTGCACTCTGGATATTCCCCTTTGCTCTATCCATCGAACTTGAATGTGACTGGATTATATTTATGTATAGCATATTCGATCTGTTTGGATAGCACGTAAAACAAAGCTTTTCATTGTACCTTGGTACACATGACAATACATAAACCTAAACCTAAATCTTCAAGTTTATGCATTCTCATTCTCTTGAAAGTAGTTGGCAATGGGGAGGGCCTTAAACATTACTGTTTCTAAGATCCAAAACCACAACTCCTCAATTCTATCAAAAAGAACACTTCCTTTACTGGCAGTACACTTAAAGAGGTGAAAGGATGTGGCAGAGTTGATGTATTGACATTTTTCTATTGATCATGTATTTTTCAATAGTAGTGTGCCTGTGTTTTCCCCCTTTGAAGGTATAACTATTAAGTTACAATTGGAAAGAAGGACAAGTGTGAAAATGGCCTTTCAGCAGAACAAATTAAATTCTCCACACTCAAGTTAATATATAATCTTCCTTCTAACAGGTTTGAAACAAGATATGTTATTTGGAAAATTCCCATCTGATTCCCTAACAACTCAGGACAAAGACTTTTCATAGCAATTAATATGTTTTCCTTTATCGTTTACCAAAGATTTTCTTTTAAGGTGGAAACAGGACAAATGATCGAGGCTGAAAGTGCAGGAGATTGTGGAAGAAAACCAGAGGAAAGTAAATAAGGTGAATACAAATAGACAATTGGATTTGTTTCGGAAAAGAACTGCAAATGCCAGTTTGCACCGAAGACAGACACAAAATGCTGGAGTAACTCAGCGGAACAGGCAGCATCTCTGGAGAGAAGGATTGGGTGACGTTTCGGGTTGAGAAAACTGAAGAAGGGTCTCGTCCCAAAACGACACCCATTCCTTCACTCCAGAGATGCTGCCAGCCAATTAGATTGATCAGACTTAGAGTTGATTGTGTTCCCATGAATATCTTCCAGGTGACAGGGACCATGAGTTCACAAGATAGTGCTGAAGAAATCTTGGCGACTTTCTTTAGTACCTCCTGTAGGCAGTACATATTTAATGCAGTTATGACTCACTGCTGGTGGAGCAGCATAGTAGTGAGGACATTTTAGATGGTTTGGTGGGATGCTGATCAGATAAACTATCTTGGTCTGGGTGCAGGAGACTTTCTCAAGTGTCGTTGGACCTGCATCGTTAACGACGAGAAGAAATTGCATGGAATGGCATTGTTAACGCTTAGGAACGAGAATTAGCATGCTTTAGAGAACTGCTGGCTACAGTTATAAAGATAAAACACAAAATGGCAACAGGGGGTCGTGTACACACGTGTCCCAGATCACTGAAACTGCAAATACTTCTCTGATATATTATATTGTACTGTCCTTCCACATGACCTAACATTGCATTGATGAGAAGTATTGTCAACTACAATATAAAGAATTAAAATGGTTGGCAAAGTTCCAAGATAGTAACTCACCATGAACTCTGTAGTTATAAAACAGTATTGTTCTTCTGCTGCATTTCCCTGCAGCCGCACCATCGGAATATTCTGTCCTCTGTATTTTATTAAATATATAAAATGATTGCTCAATGAAACTAAAGACCTGGATAGAGTGGATGTGGAGAGGATGCTTCCACTAGTGGGAGAGTCTAGGACCAGAGTGCACAGCTTCAGAATTAAAGGATGTACCTTTAGAAAGATGAGGATGTACAGCTCCATAGCTGGAAATGACAGATCTTGAACCACATCCCCTTCCTCAGGTGGAGCACCATGCTGCTCACAAGTTGAAAACTTGTTTTGAATGTGGCCTCCACCTAAAGAAGCTTTTCTCACTTTCCCCAGGCAAATTGAGAATAGAATCCTAACATCGGTTACAGCTAGAACCCAACTTATTTGAAGGTAAATTTACTGCTAAAAAGTAAGACTAAACTCTCAAATAAAAACAAAATGGCAATGAAATTGTTATTAATTTTACAATCAAAAATCTACAATTACAAGCTATTTTTATAAATGTCTCTGAAACCGATGCCCCATTAATTTCAGACTTTCTCGGCCTGATGTTGCTGATCTTAATCAAACATACCAGCAATGTGAGCACATGAAGGACAATCAGGGAATCATATCTAGATTAATGTAAGTAGGTTTTCCTTGTTCCTCCCTTTTAAAATGTGCTTCTCGCTTGTGAGATAACAAATGTCATGTTAAGAGAGGATCGTACAATTAGAACAGCTTTTTCTCAGCATCACAACAGATGTTCTGCTCCCCAACCATGTTGAAAGACAACACTGAACTCCAACTTCCAACTGTGCTGCATGAAAGCGGTTTGGTACAAATGTGCATACTGCTAAAAATATGTGCAATTAATCCTGTGCGCATCAGGCATAAGCTCCAGGAATTGGCCCAGCCACGGTATTTACTAATTGAAGTGTGTCTTGCATTTTTTGTTTTGTTTGCTTTGGCCAATTACTTTTATCTGTAAGTCTGGAGTCACATCCCGGCCACTCCCCCTTCTCCCCTCTCGCATCGGGCAAGAGGTATAGAAGTGTGAAAATGCACAGCTCCAGATTCAGGGACAGTTTTTTCCCAGCTGCTATTAAACAACTGAACCATCCTACCAACAACTAGAGAGCAGTCCTGAGCTACCATCAACCACATTGGAGACCCTCGGACTATTTTTGAGCAGACTTTACTGGACTTTATCGTGCACTAGATATCTCGATTGTAATCATGTATTATCTTTCCGCTGACTGGTTAGCTCGCAACTAAAGATTTCACTGTACCTCAGTACACATGACAATAAACTACTGTATACTAAACTAAACACACTTAATGAAACGTCAGTATGTGGTATTTCTACATTAAGCATTGTCAAGATATGGTTTAGTTTAGTTTAGAGATACAGCACGGAAACAGGCCCTACGGCACAACAAGTTCGTGCCGACCAGCGATCCCTATACATTAGCACTATCCTACACACTAGGGACAATTTACAATTTTTAACAAAGCCACATTGACTTACAAACCTGCACGTCTTTGGAGTGTGGGAGGTCATGGGAGAATGTGCATACTCCTTACAGACAGCACCCGTAGTCAGGATCAAACCTAGGTCTCTGGCACTGAAAGGCAGCAACCCCAATGCTGCGCCACCATGCTGTCCTTGTTTGACAATAGACAATAGACAATAGACAATAGGTGCAGGAGTAGGCCATTCAGCCCTTCGAGCCAGCACCGCCATTCAATGCGATCATGGCTGATCACTATCAATCAGTACCCCGTTCCTGCCTTCTCCCCATACCCCCTCACTCCGCTATCCTTAAGAGCTCTATCCAGCTCTCTCTTGAAAGCATCCAACGAACTGGCCTCCACTGCCTTCTGAGGCAGAGAATTCCACACCTTCACCACCCTCTGACTGAAAAAGTTCTTCCTCATCTCCGTTCTAAATGGCCTACCCCTTATTCTCAAACTGTGGCCCCTTGTTCTGGACTCCCCCAACATTGGGAACATGTTATCTGCCTCTAATGTGTCCAATCCCCTAATTATCTTATATGTTTCAATAAGATCCCCCCTCATCCTTCTAAATTCCAGTGTATACAAGCCCAATCGCTCCAGCCTTTCAACATACGACAGTCCCGCCATTCCGGGAATTAATCTAGTGAACCTACGCTGCACGCCCTCCATAGCAAGAATATCCTTCCTCAAATTTGGAGACCAAAACTGCACACAGTACTCCAGGTGCGGTCTCACCAGGGCCCGGTACAACTGTAGAAGGACCTCTTTGCTCCTATACTCAACTCCTCTTGTTACGAAGGCCAACATTCCATTGGCTTTCTTCACTGCCTGCTGAACCTGCATGCTTCCTTTCATTGACTGATGCACTAGGACACCCAGATCTCGTTGAACTCCCCCTCCTCCTAACTTGACACCATTCAGATAATAATCTGCCTTTCTATTCTTACTTCCAAAGTGAATAACCTCACACTTATCTACATTAAACTGCATCTGCCATGTATCCGCCCACTCACACAACCTGTCCAGGTCACCCTGCAGCTTTATTGCATCTTCCTCACAATTCACACTACCCCCCAACTTAGCATCATCCTCAATTTGGCAGTCAGCAATCGACTGTGATCAAAGGTGAGTTGTTAGGCTGAACTTGTGTGTACGTATGTGTGTGTGTGTGTGTATATATATATAGATTATGTATATATATATATATTTACAAAATGCTGGAGTAACTCAGCAGGTCAGGCAGCATCTCAGGAGACCCTTCTTCAGACTGATGTCAGGGGGGCGGGACAAAGGAAGGATATAGGTGGAGACAGGAAGACAGTGGGAGATCTGGGAAGGGGGAGGGGAAGAGACAGACAGTGGAACTATTTAAAGTTGGAGAAGTCAATGTTCATACCACTGGGCTGCAAGCTGCCCAGGCGAATTATGAGGTGCTGTTCCTCCAATTTCCGGCGGGCCTCACTATGGCACTGGAGGAGGCCCATGACAGAAAGGTCAGACTGGGAATGGGAGGGGGAGTTGAAGTGCTCAGCCACCGGGAGATCAGGTTGGTTAAGGCGGACTGAGCGCAGGTGTTGAGCGAAGCGATCACCGAGCCTGCATTTGGTTTCGCCGATGTAAAGAAGTTGACATCTAGAGCAGCGGATGCAATAGATGAGCCTCCTGCTCTACAACCACATTTTGCTGCCCTCCTGCTCTACGACCACATTTTGTCGATTTGTACCAGCATCTGCAGTTATTTTCTTACACTATATATATATATATATATGTGTGTGTGTGTGTATTTGTGAGTATGTGTATACTGTATATATACACACACACAGAACTTTTCTTTTCTCTCTTGTTTATTATATTGTTTACAGTGTACTATGTCTGCATATACTGTTGTGCTGCTGCAAGTAAGAATTTCATTGTTCTATCTGGGCCATATGACAATAAAACACCCTTAACTCTCTTGACTCTCTTGAAGCTGCATCAGCCCTGCGTGGAAAACAATCAGGGTGCTCTAACATTAATGCACTTGTGCCTCTCTAGTTGTGACAGAGACGCACAGCCCTGCCTGATGTAATGTTGCTCATGACTTTCTCGAATAGAGATGCCTCTCTTCACCGCGATACATTCTGAAGCATTGCTTACAGCACCCCTGTGAGAAGGCACTGCTCCTTACACTCACACACTCTGATCGAATAACACCTGCGGTTATTTTGCTAATAAAGACATACTGTCCCCTCACTGGAACAGACATTTCTTGCGGCTTTTTTCCGAGCAGACGTGGCAAGGGGGTGGTGTGCAGAGGTGTTTTGTTCCCTGAGCATATGGGTTTTGGATTGGTGAGGTGTTAAATCAGATTAAGCAGTTGGTGAGACAAAAGCTCAGTGTGAACCCATCACTTCCAGATTTAGCAAGAATGAAATTGGCCTTTGATCAAGAAATTCCCATGGAGGAGGCGAAGTTGGTAATTAATAGTAATATAAGGTTAAGAGTGATTTTTACATTATCCAAAGGCTGATACTTGTCATTGAAAATAGACACAAAGTGCTGGAATAACTCAGCTGGTCAGGCAGCATCTCTGGAGATAATGAATTGGTGACGTGTCGGGTCGGAACCCTTCTTCAGACTCCTGACTTCAGACTCGCCATTGAAAGCCTGGTGAGAACTGAATGTCACAACAAGGAACTGCTGATGCTGGTTTACACAAAAGGACACAAAGTGCCTGAGTAAATCAGTGGGTCAGGCAGTATCTCTGGAGAACATGGGTAGGTGATGTTTCGGGTCAGGGTCCTTCTTCAGGTACAGGTGAGGGGGGATAGTTTATAGGCAGCTGGTTGGAACAAAGGCCAGAGATAAACATAGAAGGTATGAGAAAGGATTGAAGAGTTGCAAATTGTGAAGCCAGGGGAAGGAATGTAGAAGGGCGGGAGGGGGTGTTAGAGATACGTGGGAGACCAGGTGGGGCACAAGGGAGGGAAAGAGGGGGAAGAGAGGGAGGGTGTGAGGGAGTAAGGTGAGGGGGAGGGGAGGGTGTTAGAGGTTACCTAAAATTGGAGAATTCCATGTTCATACTGTTGAATGTCCATACAATATTCAATGTTCAGTCATTTGTTGGGGCTAAAGATCACAACTCTCAGGAGTGACTCTGAAAATTTGCTCATGCAATAAAAGCAGAAATTGCAGGAGAAACTCAGGAGGTCAGTTAGCACCTGTGGAAAGAGAAACCGTTCACGTTACAAGTTCAGGATCCTTCATGACATCTTGGACCTGGTTCTCCTTCCGCAGATGATGACTGACCCACTGAGTGTTTCCAACATTTTCTTATTTTATTTCAGATCTTCAGCATCTACAATTTTTGCTTTACATTTTTCTTTTAGGAGCTGTATTGGTTCTTTCCATCTTAAACTCTGGCAAATGGTTTGATGAGTGGCAGCTAACCTTGCTGTTTAGTGCTGTTTTTATCCTGGATGTGCTCTTTTGCTTACTGCAGGTCTCCACCAGAACTTGCCACAATGGCGTGAGATCCAGAGACTTTGCTGACAGAGATGACCAAGCACAGGGGCTTTGGAATCAGCAGTGACCAGCAGATGACCCACTGCAGCTGTATGGTCGAGAGAGGTTCAAGTTATCTCATGTCATTTGCTGAGGGAACTCAATGGCCTCCTTGGAAAGGAGATAGTTAAGTTGAATATGTAGATCTGGGATAAAGGTGAGGGTGAAAGTAACTGTACAAATGCAGTTAAGGTCATGCAGCAACTCATTCATGTCAACCGAGATGCCTATTTAAGCTAGAGTTGTGAGGAAGGGCAATGCTTGAGAGCCACACAAACGTATAAGTCAAATTGGTGTGGGGCATATATGCACTGGGGTGGCACAGTGGCACAGCGGCAGAGTTGCTGTCTTATGGCGCCAGAGACCCAGATTCGATCCTGCATACAGGTGTTGTCTGTACGGAGTTTGTACCTTCTCCCTGTGACCGAGTGGACTTTCTCCTGGTGCCTCGGTTTCCTCCCACATTCCAGAGACATGCAGATTTGTAGGTTCATTGGCTTCTGCAAATTGTCCCTATTCTGTAGGATACAACTAGTGTACGGGTAATCGCTGGTCAGCGTGGACCTGTGGGCCGAAGGGCCTGTCTCCACAATGTATCTCTAAACTAATCTAAACTACTGGAAGTGAGCTACGAAGGCAGATTTAAGGGGTTGCACTATTAAACTTTCCAAGTGCTCAGCCACGTTGTATGAGATTAAGCTGTGCATGAGAATTAATCCAGAAGCAGGGATCACACTGCCACAGCTGGCTTTTGCAGCTGCCCCCAGTGTCTCATTCCTTTTATTGGCAGTAGCATTCAACCAAATCTACAGTAGATGTTACTTGCAAAGTATGACATTTAATCAGGCATCAATGAATCAGAGATGCCTCACCAAGTCCACTACCCAGTTCACTCTTCCCACTGGAAGAGCAGGCAACTCTGGACATCCTTGCATCCAAAGTCCGTTCAAATACAAGGAACAAAGTTAACCAGCGTTATCCTTCCCACTGAAGATAGACACAAAATGCTAGAGTAACTCAGCAGGACAGGCAGCATCTCTGGAGGGAAGGAATGGGTGACATTTTGAGTTGAGACCCTTCTTCAGACTGGAGTCAGGGGAAAGGATAATGAAAGATATAGACGGTGATGTAAAGAGATATAGAACAAATGAATGAAAGATATGCAAAAAAGTAACAACGAAAAAGGAAACAGACCAGTGTGCATCTGCAGTTCCTTCCTACACATTTATTCGTCCCACAGTTTGTAATTGGCTGTGAAATGCAAAATAATTGAACTAACTGAATTAAATCATGAGGCTTCATCTCTGTTACTTTCTCCACACTTATTGACTAATTATTTAGACCATTCTCTATTTTTATCTTACATTTCCAAGATCTTTCTTTTGACCTTCACGTCCATATTTTTTGTCTTATTATCGCCAACATTTTTCCACACTTATTGACTAATTATTTAGATCATTCTCTATTTTTATCTTACATTTCCAAGACTTTGCTTTTGACCTTCACGTCCATATTTTTTGTCTTATTATCACCAACATTTTTCAAGCACCTGATTTGTCAGGTAATTTCTCTTGTGAGTTATCCTTCACAGACCATCCATTTTGTTCTTGCTTCTCTTCATTCTTTTCTTTGCATCGTAAAACTTTTCTTACTTCCAACTTCTCCCAGTCTTACAAAATCGATTGTCGGGCTCAAAATTTAATAAAAATGTTTCCCTCTGCACAAATCCTGCACATCGTGCTGAATATTTCAAATTATTTCTGCTTTTATTTGGCATCAAAATAAATTTCTCGGAGAGGAAATTTGCGCTGAGTGATATTTCCCGAGATTTGTTTTTACTTAAATAATAATAATAATAATGCATTACATTTATATAGCGCTTTTCTAGAAACCCAAAGACGCTTTACATATTAGATATAACATAAAGATAAATAAATAAATCCGACTTCAGAAATGTAGATAATCCCAATTCTTCATCTTGTGCCATTTAATTTCAAAGCTAATAATACAAAAGCAAATAATTTAATAAAAAATACAAAGCAATACCTTTGTGTGCAGATGCAATTGAAACATAGCAACGCGATAAGGTCATTATGGCAAGTAGCGCCATCTCCACTAGAAGTACATAATCCATTGATGCAGGCACATATACTGTCAAGTCAATTGTTTCTTTATTTACCTTGCTGTCTGTTGTATTTGCCCAGGCAACAACTGTTAGCAGATTTCAGAACAATTTCAATGGATGCAAAACACGTACCCTGAGCTGATAGCAAGTCACTATCAAACTGCTGAAGAAGAAAAAAATCTGTAGATGCAAGGATTGGACAGGCTAGATGCAGGAAATATGTTCCCAATGTTGGTGGAGCCCAGAAACAGGGGTCACAGTTTAAGAATAAGGGGTATGCGGAAAAACGTTTTCACCCAGAGAGTTGTGAGTCTGCGGAATTATCTGCCAGGGAAGGCAGTGGAGGCCAATTCACTGGATGTTTTCAAGAAAGAGTTAGATTTAGCTCTTGGGGTTAAAGGAATCAAGGGATATGGGGAAAAAGTAGGAACTGATTTTGAATGATCAGCCATGATCATATTGAATGGCAGTGCTGGCTCGAAGGACTGAATGGCCTACTCCTGCATGTAGTTTCTATGTTTCTATGTTTCTATGAATCTGAAACAACGCGTAAGGAGTGTTGGAAATACACAGCAGGCCATGCAGTCAATGTGGACAGAGTACTTTCATGGAACACTAATTATTGACTCTGTTTCCTTCTCCACAGCTGCTGTCTGACCCAATGAGTATTTAAATACAACCTGCTTTTATTTCTTATATTTCTTATTTGCCATCTTTGTCCTTATATCTCTCTGAAATTTTATTGATGAGACCTTAATTTAATCTATAGACATTGTGAGTATTTCTTATCTCCCGGTGGCTCAGCACTTCAACTCCCCCTCCCACTCCCAGTCTGATCTTTCTGTCATTGGCCTCTTCCATTGTCATAGTGAGGCCCACCACAAATTGGAGGAACAGCACCTCATATTTCGCTTGGGCACCTTTTACCCAGTGGTATGAACATTGATTTCTCTAACTTTAGATAGCTCCTCTGCCCCTCTCTTTCCCCTCCCCCTTCCCAGTTCTCCCACTGTCTTCCTGTCTCCAACTACATCCTTTCTTTGTCCCGCCCCCTCCCCTGACATCAGTCTGAAGAAGGGTCTCGACCCGAAACGTCACCCATTCCTTCTCTCCTGACATGCCGGCTGACCCGCTGAGTTACTCCAGCATTTTGTGATACCTTCTTATATATAATGATGTTCTTGATGCTGTATGCAACAAAAGACCATTTATTTATGTTCAATATTGAGGTGCAGTAGATTTATTTAAGGCAGAGATAGATAGATTCTTGACTATATAACGGGTGTCAGAATTTATGGGGAGAAGGCAGGAGAATGGGATTAGGAGGGAGAGATAAATCAGCCATGATTGAATAACGGAGTAGACTTGATGTGCCGAATGGCCTAATTCTGCTCTTACAGCTTATGATCTTATCATCTTATCACATTATTTAACAGCAAGTGTGTCAGATATCTGCAGCGAGGAATCCTCTCTGACTTTGATTGGCTCCTTATATTCTCTGCAATAACAATTAGTTTCAATTGATCTGTTTTTGATCAGATGTCAGATGTAATTGTCCATTGCTCCATGTTAGTGCTTTTAAATACTCTGTTTTCATGTACATTTAGGCTTTATTGTCCTTTTTATGTCATTTGAACTTAACTGCACAGCAAGGAATGTGAAAAGATGCTTGAGTCCCAGTTTCCAAACCATTAATCCTGGTTATTACTTGTGAATTATCTCATTTATTGATTCGGGAGGTTCAGAATGAGACTTGTGAGAAAATAAAATGTACTAATGAAAAGGAGCATGGCTTTCAGTTCCCAACATTGAAACGTTATGATTGATCAAGGGTGCAATATGACCATATCATTTTGCCTACAATGAACTATTTCTCCTCCACAATGGGGATTTAAATATAAGTAGTTTTGTTTTCTATGGCATATCTAACCCAAAGTAGTCCCCTGGGTTATGATAGCGTGGTAGTTCTTGGATTAGTAATTGTAACCTCATCATGGCAGGTAGGTTTTCCTTCTCAGTGTTAATTTAAAATTGTGACAGAAGAAAAAGTGTGGTCGCTATTGAAATTTTGTAAGGGAAAATGCAATATTCACCAATTCCTCATTAAACAGGGAACATGTCATCCTTAACTTATATATACCACTTCAGTCAACTACCAGACAGTAGATCAAGTGATGTAGCACAGTGAAAATCTATTACTGGTACCTCATCCTCATGTTAACTAGGAATAGCTAATCAATATTGGGCTTGACAATAATGATCACATCCCAAAAAATATATTTATGCAGACACATATATGCAAGGTATCAAGTTGTGCCATATAAACATGAAGTAGAAACATGAGTAGGCCATTCGGCCTCTCATGCCTGTCCCATCAGTCAGTAAGATCATCTTAATCTTTCACCTGAGTTCACTCTCCTGCAATTTCCCCATGCCCATTATATTGAAAAATCCATTCATCTTTATCTTGAATATACTCAGCAACAGATCATCCACATCTGGTTTAGATGGAGAATTCTGAACATTCATTATCTTTGGGGAGAAGGAATTTCTTCTCAACTCAGTTTTTGTGGCCAATCCTTTAGCCTGACACTATGACTTCTGGTTCAAGACACATAGGAGAAATATCATCCCAGCATTTATCCTGTCTGCCAAACCCATATAAATCCTTTATGTTTCAATGAGCTCACTTTTAATTCTTCAAAACACTAAGGAGTATCGGCCATGTCTGGCCTTCTAATCCCTCCTAGAACAAAACTCCATCTTAGGAATCAGTCTGGTGAAACTTCATCACACTTCCTCTGTAACCAGTTCTCCTTTCTAAGGCAGCTTGACCAGAACCTGATACAATATTTCATGTGCACTCACCAGGACTCTATGTAGTATCAGTCAGATGTCTTTATTCTTGTTCTGGATTTTGTTTTTGCAATAAAGGACATCCTATCATTTGCTTTCCAATTGCTTGCTCTAACTGGGTGTTAATTTTCAGTATTTCTTGTGCAACGAAACTCAAGTCCTCCTGGTCACAAATACTTTTTAATCTGCCATCATTCAAAAACTTTCTGGATTTCTGTTTCAAATCCCCATCCTCACATTTTTCCACGTTATATTGCATCTGCTATGTCTTGTAGGAAAATAACTGCAGATGCTGGTACAAATCGAAGGTATCACAAAATGCTGGAGTAACTCAGCAGGTCAGGCAGCATCTAGGAGAGAGGGAATGGGTGACGTTTCGGGTCGAAACCCTTCTTCAGACTGCTATGTTTTAGTCTATTGACATAGACTGGTTTTATTTTCCTGAGCATCTTTGCATCCTCCTCATAATCCACACTGATGGCCATTTTATACTTGACTCCAATTCAATGATGTAGATTGGGATTAACTGGAACTCGCATCAATTCCTACAGTACCTCTAGTTAGATCCTCTCATCACAAAAATGACTAGTTTATTCATTCCCCTTGTTTTCTGTTAGATGACCAATCCTCAACATATGCCAATACATTACTCCATTACCGCCAACATGCTGGCATCTGTTGAGAGGGTTGGTTAACTAACAGAAAACAGCAAATATACCATCTTGAGAGACATTTTATCAAAGGCCCTCTGAAAGTTCAGAATCACCATTGGTTTTCTCTTATCCTGCTTGTTGCAATCTCAAATCCTTTACAGATTTGTCAAACGTGATTTTCCTTTCATGGATTCACGTTGACACTATCGAATTCTATTGTAATTTTCTAAGTGCTGTTTCCCTTTCCCTTCATGATAGATTTTAGCAATTTCCATGCTTCTGATGTCCGGCTGGCTAGCCTGTACTTCTGTTGTGTGTTTTCAGCATTCTTTGTGTTTCAGATTCACAGCAGCAGGTGTGCTGTTCACCTTGGCTGTCGTCAAAATCAATGATGTTACCTGACTATCTTTGGCCTCCACCCTACCATTGATGTTCCTTTTGTGGTCCTCTCCTCTCTGCAACTTGAAACATGTTCATTTCTTCACGTTCCCAGTTCTGATGAAGTGTCATTGGTCTGAACCACATTTACTCCCTTTCCCTCTTCATAGATACTGTCTGAGTCACTGAGTGTTCCTGGCAATTTTTATTTTTACTTCACAATTTCAGCTTATGCTATGTTCTACTTTGTCAATGATTTCTTTATCAATGTAGATTTGTTGAGTGAGTAGGCAAGAATACGACAGATGGATCTGATGCAGAAAAACCTGGATCTGCAACTATTTACTTCTGTTCCTTGTTGGCACCTTCTCACTATATTGTGCCTAATGAGGTTTCTTCTGATTTCCTTACTTAATTTCTCGGTTTAATCCATCTTTCCTCAAATAACTAGATCAGCATGTGTAGAATTGTCTTTTTGTAAAGCTGATGAGGTCTTACTGCTTGTTTAATTAGTCTGATAAGCATTTGTTCTTGTTGAGCACATTGTTCATTTGCTGAGTTAACGCCATGCGGAAATTTACATTTGATTGCTTCTTTCAAATGAAGGTTTAACTGCTAAGATTATTTCTATTAACATTTGAAACAATTTCTAGATATACAAAGAAAACATGGTACAAAGTTGGCACTTGACGTTCCATTGAGGGGGTTGGGTGGGTCAGTTAATTGTTATGTCTGATTTGTTACAACTAGATCATGTGGCAGTTAACCTTTAATGCTAAGTGCTAATAATAAGATCCACTACTAGAGGTGGTATCGCATTACACAGTCCACGTAATCTAACCGATCTATCAGGCTTCTCCTCATGTCTCAGACCTAATGGGCCATGATGTCGTTTTATCAAATGCTGAAATAATACTGCGTATCAGTTAATGGACTAAGGGCCACTTTTCGGCCCTGACTATTTTTCTGCTCTTTTTCGAACAAAACTGCACATATTTTCCTCAACTGGATAAATACTAATCAATAGTGTTTAGATATTCCAGGCCGCCAGAAAGCCAGGAGTAATCAACCCACCCCCACTGGTTTTCAATATCATAATTGATTCTTTTTCGTAAATGATTCGTAATTCCATTAATAAACCTTTATTAATGGAAGATGGATGTGTACTCAGAACAAAAAACAAATTCCTTTAAATATGTCAACATATGCATTTCTGTACATTGCTATTGAGTTTCACTGCTGAGAAGACCCAGACAGAAGAGCAAAATGTGTTTTTTTTAAAATACATCATGCACAACATCTTGTGTTAGTTTTATACTCCACACGAGCCTTATTACATTCCCTGTTGCTTAAATTCCCATTTTATGTGTCTGTCCCAGTCGCCTTAGCTACATATCATGTTCGCCATTTTAACAATTCTCTAGGTAAATGTTTAGTCTCGAAGACTTGGTCAATTTATATGTTAATGATCTTGGTAAAACTCCACTGGACTAAAACAAGGATTGCAGTCCTGAGGCATTTCATGGTTTAATAGGTTATTCTACATTGTAAAAATTGATATGATAAATATTGCTGTGAAGATGTACCTTTTCGGAATGGATGTGTTTTGAAAAAAATCCCACATACAATAGCATGTGCAAAGTAATGCAGGCGTTCACAGAATAACAAGTCAGCAAGGCATTTTTCTCTTAACAGCATCAATGGCATTTGCATAGTATGTTTGGGATGCTGGTACATATTTTTCTAAAAGATAATTAAGCAAAAATAAATACTGATGATAAAGCTTGATTAATAAGATGGAGTATATGGAGATAGAGAACAAAGGAAGATGGGGCCTGATGGTAGATAGGATGGTTCAGAATCATACACATTGAGACCTTTGGGTCATCAAATTTAAATTGACCAACAAAGAAACTGTATAGGTGAATCCTGCTTCCTACCTTTCAATTAACAAGCATACTGATTGAAAGCTAGGAAGTGGGAGACACCTGAACAGTTTGCAGTTTATGGTTCTTCAATTAGGTATGAAGCCATTATTAAAATGAGAGAAGGGTTTTTGCATCCTCCACTTTGCCTAGAAGTGGGGTTCAATATCCCAAATATCATAAAGATAATTT
This sequence comes from Rhinoraja longicauda, assembly GCF_053455715.1. NCBI lineage: Eukaryota > Metazoa > Chordata > Chondrichthyes > Rajiformes > Arhynchobatidae > Rhinoraja > Rhinoraja longicauda. The sequence goes on from NC_135965.1 coordinate 34,427,209, forward strand.
CCTCTCAACTCTCAAGTTCCTTCTAATCCTTTCACTAATTATCTTAAGTCCATGTTTCCCTGGTATTGGCTTCTCTGTCAAGGGAAAATAGATCCTTACTAAGCACCTAAATTAAATTGAAGATAGACACAAAATGCTGGAGTAACTCAACGGGACAGGCAGCATCTCTGGAGAGAAGGAATGGGTGACGTTTCGGGTCGAGACCCTTCTTCTAAACGGCACCCATTCCTTCTATCAAGAGCTGCTGCCTGTCCCGCTGAGTTACTCCAGCATTTTATGTCTATCCTTGATGTAAATCAGCATCTGCAGTTCCTTCTGTATTGGATTTAGCCTTTGCCCCTGTGGAACTCCACGGGATGTAGCTCTCCCATAACTAAACTCCTGTTGCTCATTAGCATTTGCTTTCGACCATTGAGGCTATTTTCACCAGACTTGTTACTCTTCCTTAGATTCCTTTGATGCTTATCTTCATTATTCCACATGTGACCCACCAGGCCCTTTGCTTTAATCCATGTTGATTGTATCAACTACTTGACTCTCAACAATTTTCCTTGCCATTGCCCCCCAAAAATATAATTTTGCAGCCGAATGTGATTTTCCCTTAACAACTTCTGATCATTACCCTAATGTTCCTGCATCTTTATGTATGCATTCCTCAGAAAGTTGTCTAAATAGTTGCTCCTCTTCTCGACCTCAGGATTTGTGGGGACTTATATTGCAATACGAGCCAGGACATTTTAGTTCATCCTACAGCACATGGCCCCATTTATGGCCATCCTCTTGAAGAATAATGTTCTTCAGCCTACTGAAGACAATGCCATCTCTATGCACATTGAAAATGAATGTCATTCCACACTGGAACCTTTTGCACAAGCTTACTGCAGCCTATGATTCTCACTTAACGTCAAGAAGATAAGGTGTTCTCTCAGCCTGCCTCGGGCAAAAATTACAATCAAGAAACAGACCTTGAAATACCAACTGCAATTGTGACATTTCACTCAAGTTCCAGCGTGCAATTGCTTTCTTTGGGAAACTCTTGGGATGATTTTTCACAGTTAATGACATATACAGTAAAGGACGCCAAGCTCCAGATCAATACTCTAGTCGTTATCCCCACGTTTCTCGATTATTACAAAAACCTGGGTGACCTTTTGACGACCCCACAAGAGCCCAGATTGATACCATCAGATGACCCTACACATCAAACCTGGGAAGACTACCACACTAATGTTCTCTCTGGGGACAATGTGGAAATGGTCTTCATACTACAATTTTACTGGATCAAACAAAGTACAAATGCCCACAAACAAAGCTCGAAGAAGGGTCTTGACCCAAAATGTCACCCATTCCTTCTCTCCTGAGATGCTGCCTGACCCGTTGAGTTACTCCAGCATTTTGTGATACCTTCGATTTGTACCAGCATCCGCAGTTATTTTCCTACACAAGCTCCCCCATGGTCAGTGATCCCAGGGAGGTCAGGAGAAAAGCTTCGCAGACACGCTGAAAGCCTATCTCACAAAAAGAGAGATGGATATCTTAAGCTGGAAGGATCAATCCATCAATTAGTGCCAGATCCTCTGTCGGTGGGTAGCCCTCCTAAAGGAGAATCATTTGCCCCAGCAGCGTAAAAGAGAAAGAGATGGAAGGAAAGAAAACGAGCCCATTGCCAGCAGGCAGCTGAACTGTGAGGATAAAAGAGACTGTGAGGATAAAATCAATCTGAAGAAGGGTCTCGACCCGAAATGCCACCCATTCCTTCTCTCCAGAGATGCTGCCTGTCCTGTTGAGTTACTCCAGCATTTTGTGTCTACCCAGGATAAAAAGAGACTGCAGATGTTGGAATCTGGAATCTGGAACTGGAGGAGAGGGGCATCAGTTCGCGGGACGACCGAAATAGCGGCTTGCCTGCAGTCCGTCTGTCTTTTGTGTTTTTTGTTGTTTTTGTCTGAATTGTAGTTTAATATGGTGTAGTGTTTGTATGTTATGTTTGGGGGGGGGGGGGGGGGGGTGGGAGGGAACGGGAACTGTAACATTCTCTCTCCCGAACGGAGACGTGACCTTTGTTTCTGTGTCGTGTCTCCGTTCCCGTTGCGGCCTACCACCGGCCATTCACCTGGGAACACCTGGGGCTCTGGTTCGCAGAGCCCGCGGCGCGGACTCACCACCTGCGGCGCTGGCTGCCTGCGGATGCTGCGGGAGCGGCTGCGACTCGTCTCCGGAGGCTCCGGCGCGGGCCGCGTGGACGTCGGAAGCCCGCAGGCCCCTGGATGGGGGCCGACATCGGGAGCTCCAGCAACGGCAGAGGCAGCGTGTTCGCCCGCCCCGAATCGCGGGGCTTGGGTCGGCCCGTCGCGGACCTTTCACCATCCGGCGCGGCCTGAAATAGGCCGTTGACCTTTCACCGCCCAGCGGGGGCTTCAATATCGGGAGCCCCGACCACCCCGACGTGGCAACTCCAACAGCCTGACCGCGGGACAAGACGGCAGGGAAGAGAAAAAGACATTTTGGCCTTCCATCACAGTGAGGAGGGACTGGAGGAGACTCACTGTGATGGATGTTTCTTTTTGTTTGGTGTTAGTTGTGATTGTATGTGTTATTGCATTTTTATTGATTAATCTTATTGGTCTTATTGTTCAACTGCGGGTAATGTTTCATTTTACTACACATTTATGTGTTTGTAACAAATAAACGACTATTGACTATTGACTATTGATGGCCGGAACGGGCCTTTGTGGCCAGTTGGTGCCGGGGCTGTAAAATGGTGCCTCTTGTATATGACCTCAGTGGGCTGTTCTGTACATTCTCTACTAACCCGTGGGATTGTGCTTATGTATGGTGAGGCTTGCTGAATTGTATGCTAAAAAAAGTGTACCTTGGTGGCCCCATAGCAGAAGCGTCCACATCGCGGGGCTGGAAACTGGAAGTGTCCTGAGCTAATTCTGCTACCACCATCATCTATTGTACAAGTGATGGGTCCCACTGATTGTTGCCGGGAGCTTGCGCCCTTTTCAGGACAGACGGTGACAGTGATGTAACATTTGGAACATGGATGATGGACACAAAAGAAGAAGAAGACTGTACCTCGGTACACGTAATAATAAATAAAGAAACCATTGAAGGATGCTGAAAGATGATGTTGATGATAATGCTTTATTGTCACTTGTACCTCGTACAGGGAAATTCTGTTTTTGCATACAAAGTACACAAATGAGTTGCCACAAAGGTTCTGACAAAGTTACAAACAGTACTCATCCCTTCCTTGTCCACCCCCCCCCCTCCTCCCCTCCTCCAGGCCTATCTTAGTTTTCGGCAGTCCCCCATGCTGCATCCACCTTAGTTCTTGGCGGCACCCCCACGCTGGGTCAGCTGATCACACTGCATCTGTGGAGGCAAAAGGTGAAAGTTGATATTTTGAGTTGACACACCGGATCAGGACTGTGAGGCAATATCTGTATTTTTCTGTGGGCCAGATTGTGGCTCCAGCATTGAGACATCTCGGGACCCATTAGCAAATCTGTGGTGGAGATCATCCTCGAACCAAGAGATCACTGATAAATCAGCTCAGGCCACCCCTCCAGCAGTCTGATACATCTTCCATCGTACTACTTCTTGAATATCCCCTTCCTTTCCCTTTGCCTTTATTTATCCCTTTCTTCCGTTCTCCCATTCCAGATAAGGAATAGTGGCCCCATCACTGATCAATGCCTCCACAGGGATGCACATGAAAGACAATGATACTAGTGAGGTGAAGTAGAGACATTCTCACTGTTTATGTGGTGGCAGTGAGGAATTGCTGGAGGGTCTCAGCGGTCAGGCATAATCTGAGGAAGGAATAGACAGTTGAGGCTTCAGATTCAGTCCCGACCCGAGACATCGTCTGGTGATTCATTCCCCAGATGCCGCCTGACCCATTGAATTTCTCCAGCACTTTGTGTTTTACCCATGATTCCAGCATCTGCATTTTCTTGGGTCTCCATTCAATTTACATTTCTTTTGCTTTTTACTTATTTAAATTTCCATAGTTCAATCTTAAACATTGCTCAAATAGACAGGATTGGAATTATAGCCAAAAAGCTAAACTTATAGCTAAACTTTAAAAAAGTTTGTTGATTGTGCCTTTGTATTTTATAAACATGTTCCTGTTAAATATGTTTTCAAATATTACAGTTCAGTCAGAAAGGTTAATTGGACTCTTCCATTATTCTTATTAAAAAGTCCTCTAGTAAAATTAAAATATTTATTCTTTGTCAGTACTCAAAGTAATATAAAATCTATTTGCATATTTGTGATTAGTATTGCTGGATTGAGATAGTTTAATGAAAACAATCTATTCTGAAGTCACCAACAATCAATTGCTTCCCAATGTACTGCAGAGTTGGGTCTGATTCTGATCCAGGGAGAGTATATCAAATAATACAGACGATGAAAGGCTGTAAATCGATCAAGAGGCTGCCGTGACATTTTAAATCATGAGGGCGGTATCTTAAATCGTTCACATTTATTAACAAAATTAGCTTCATCTTCTGGAGCTACATTATTGCACAGTTGGTGAAATCTTCAATAAAAAATAGATCTAAAAGGCTGACCTCATTGAAGTTGGTCTATTGGAAGAAATGAAACCCTTGATTGAATTGCTATCATGGCATTCTATAATCTGCATTAAATCTACGTCATTCTGTGTGTAAGGAATACATTGTTCCCTTTCCGAACAGTCTTGTGTACCGTGCCCTGTAATAGAAACATAGAAACATAGAAAATAGGTGCAGGAGTAGGCCATTCGGCCCTTCGAGCCTGCACCGCCATTCAATATGATCATGGCTGATCATTCAGCTCAGTAACCTGTACCTGCCTTCTCTCCATACCCCCTGATCCCTTTAGCCACAAGGGCCACATCTAACTCCCTCTTAAATATAGCCAATGAACTGGCCTCAACAACCTTCTGTGGCAGAGAATTCCACAGACTCACCACTCTCTGTGTGAAGAAATGTTTTCTCATCTCGACTTTATCCCAATGATTTGTTGCGCCAGTTGTTCTCTGTCTTGGGAGTCACTTTCGGGACAGGCTAGTTAAGAATGGCAGAGTTCCTTCCATAAAGGACATGTGAACTTTTCGTTGGATTTTTCCAACAAGATGATAATTTTATGGCTACCATTTTTGATGATTCGATTACATTTCTCCGCTGTCATGCTGGACTTTGACTGATGTCTTGCAAATGTAGGTTGCAACAGCCTTGTCCATTTATTAGATATTTCTAAGTTCAAGTAAAGTGTGAACAGAACTGCACTCTAGCAATCCATCAAATTACTGCAGGAATACTTCATTGTTGGAGGTGACCAGATGAGACATAGGTTTAACATTTCAGCCTTGAAGTTTAAGATGGAGCCTTAAATGCATTACTGAGGGAAAGAAGTGCCTTCCATTGAATAATACCTAATACCTAATTCTCTTTCTGAAGTAGATGCAAAATGTTCTCATGGCACTACTTTGAAGAAGAGATGGGCAATGGTGTCCTGGTATTTCTTTGTCCTGAAAATAGATGGTCTAGTCATTATCCCACTACTATTTGTGAAAGGATACTATGTGGAAAATGGCTGCCTTTTTTTCCTCTGTAACAAAAATGATGACTCTTCATAAGTATTTCATTAGCAGTTAATCTGAGATTATAATTCAAAGAGAATAATGTTCTAAAAAAAAATGTGAATGACACCATTCAAATTCAGGTTTCTTTTTATTCCAGGCCCTCCTGTCTTTAGACAACGCATGTCATCGGCACATCACATCAAGAAAGGGCTGAGACCTTGCAAAGTCCAGGCTGTAGAGCTGAAGAACCAACCCTGCCGCTTGCCAAACTGCTTCTCCTCTAACTGACATTTACATGATAGTGTGGAAAAGTTTCCGAGGAATGGCCTGTCGATCTTTAGTCAGAGGGTGGTGAATCTATGGAATCCATTGCCACAGACGGATGCGGAGGCCAAGTCATTGTTTATTTTTAAAGCGGAAATTGACAGATTCTTGATTTGTAAGAGTATCAAGGATGTGAAGGAAGGAACTGCAAATGCTGGTTTTCACCAAAGATAGATACATAATACTGGAGTAACCCAGCGGGACAGGCAGCATCTCTGGAGAGAAGGTTTGGGTGACATTTTGGGTTGAGACCCGAGTCTGAAGAAACGTCTCCACCTGAAATGTCACCCATTCCTTCTCTCCAGAGGGTATCAAGGATTGTGGAGAGAAGGCAGCAGAATGGGTTTGAGAGGGAAAGATAGATCAGCCATGATTGAATGGCGGAGTAGACTTGATAGGCCAAATGGCCTACTTCTGCTCCTATGACTTAAGAACTTATAACAATGTCAAAATTCACACTGCTGCTCACAATAATTCACTCTTCTTTTGAATGTTGAAACTCAATAATTCTAAATATGCATTCAGTTAATTACACACATCTGAAGTGCACGATCAGCATAATTTAATTATAATTTCTCTCCCCACCCCTCCACTACACTCCTCCCCCACAACTCAACCCAGCAGTTGAACTACATACGAGAATAAAATGCTATTTTTCATCCAATTTTTTTATAGACTGCGAGCAAATCACTTTCTACAGTCAGCAGGAGTTGATGAGCCAGATGGACAAAGCCAGTTTTGAAAGTTGCTCTGAATTATAAATAGGTATACAACTGAGCCTATTTTCCTCTCTGCTTCCCACTGTGTGCAGTCTGCCTTTGATTCCTGTAGACTGTTTTAAAACAGCTAAGCTTCAAACTTATCAATGCTCACCCTCATTAGAGTCTTGTTAAAGTATTTACAGCATGAAGACGTATCATTGGGAAAAAGCAGAGCTTCATCAAAGTGCTACTTGAAGTCTCTTTGAAGTTATTGAGAGCCTTGGAGAAGAATGTGATGATGTAAACTGTTGAGATCAGTGGCTTGTATTGAGAAGGATTCAAAATCAATCAAAATTATTTTAAATCATATTATGGTTGAATGAAGGCCATTGTTAATCATTTGCGAATGCACTTCTCTAGATTAAAAGTAATAGCAACCAAATCGAATGATCTCAATGATATTCTTTGGTGCCACAAGTATCCTACTGAGTTTGAATGGATAAATCTGGAAAGATTTGAAATGTTGGTGCACAGTTGTAGAAAGTGGTTAATTGTTTTTGGTCAGAGTGGTCTTTCCAACATGAGGCAACAATTCAGAACAGATTTGTGATGACTGCCTTTTGTACTATTTTGTTAATGATGTTACTCTGTAAAGTAAATCAAAGTCTTGAACCTTAGAGGCAGGTTTAGGTTGGCACAGTGGCGTAGCGGTAGAGTTACTGCCTAACAGCGCCAGGGTTCGATCCTGACGACTGGTGTTGTCTGTACGTTTGTACATTCACTCTGTGACCACATGGATTTTCTCTGGCTGCTCCAGTTTCCTCCTACAGGTTTGTTTGTGTGGAGTACTCCAGCATATCTTCAACCTGAGCCTGGAGAGGGTTCCTGTGATGTGGAAGACATCCTGCCTAGTTCCTGTTCCAAAGAGGACATGCTCCAGCTCCTCCAATGACTATAGAGTGGTGGCGCTGACTTCACACATCATGAAATCCCTGGAGAGGCTGGGCCTCACTCACCTGCGACCCCTGGAGAAACCCTACTTGGACCCCCTACAGTTTGCTTACCGAACAAAGATGGCGGTTGAGGACACCATCATCCACCTGCTCCATCATTCCTATCCACACCTGGATAAGCCGGGAAGCACTGTGCGAGTCATGTATTTTTACTTCTCCAGTGCTTTTAACACCATCTGCCCTGCACTGCCAGGGAGCAAACTGACAAAGAAGCGGGTGGATGCTCCATTGGTGTCCTGGATCACCAACTCCCTGACTGGACGACCACAATATGTCAGGCTACAGAACTGTGTCTCGCACATGGTAGTGAGCAACACAGGGGCCTCACAGGGGACAGTCCTCTCTCCCTTCCTGTTTACCATCTACACCTCGGACCAGATATAACTTGGACTCCTGCCACTTGCAGATGTTTTCGGATGACTCTGCAGTTGTGGGCGGCATCAGTGGGGGGAGGGAAGCTGAATACAGAGGTGTAGTCAACGACTTTGTTGAATAGTGTGGGCTGAATCACCTGCAGCTCAACACCAACAAGACTAAGGAGTTAGTGGTGGTCTTTGGGAGGAGAGGAACACCCCTGTCCCCTGTCCTCATCAATAGTGTGGATGTGAAGTTTACCAGGGAGTACAAATACCTTGAAGTTTACCTGGACAGTAAACTGAACTGGTCCAGGAATGCTGAGGCCCTGTACAAGAAGGGACAGAGCCGGCTGTACCTTTTGAGAAGGCTCCGCTCCTTCAACGTCTGCAGTAAGATGCTGCAGATGTTCTACCAATCGGTGGTAGCCAGTGCCAGCTTCTTCGCTGTCGTGTACTAGGGCAGCAGGGCAAAGGCTGTGGACGCCAATAGGATTAACAAGCTCATCAGGAAGACTGGCTCCTTCCTGGGGGCAGAGTTAGATTTGTGTGAGGTAGCATTGGAGGGGAGGATGCTCCTAAAACTGCAGAGCATCTTGGACAACACAGCTCACCCCCTCCATGACACACTTGTCAACCTGAGGAGTACCTTCAGCAACAGACTGGTTCCACCAAGATGCAGAACAGAACCCACAGGAGATCTTTCTTCCCTGTGGCTATCAAACTGTACAACTCCTCCCCCTTCTGTCGTAGGGTAGACTGAACCCCCTTTCCCCCCCTCCCCTCCCCAATCTTTGCACATCCCCAATCCTTTCCACGCGTCACTTGAATGTCATGTTTCATTTGTGTTTTATGACTGTTGGCAGATCAATTTCCCTCCTAGGATAAATAAAGTTCCATCGTATCGTATAATTTTGTATCATAGATTTATAGGTTAATTGGCTTCTGTAAATTGTCCTTAGTGTGTAGGATAATGCTAGTGTATGGGAGATTGCTGGTTGGCGTGGACTCGGCGGGCTGAAGGGTCGGTTTCCACGCTGTATCTCTAAAGTCTAAAGTAAAGTCTAAAGTTATCATCAAAATCTCTTACCAACTATGCTTTTTGTTCAAAGGTCTCCTATAGGTATGATGGAAAACCCACTGAGTCATTTTCAAAAATGGATTACTGCAACAAACTCAATACTTTCAGTATTCTGTTATGGAATGGCAGAATAGAGGAATGTGAATTTTATACAAGCTTTTAACGTAAGTTGATGTTGGTGAATTGGGAACGATAAACACAAAATGCTGGAGTAAATCACCAGGTCAGGCAGCATCTCTGGTTGACATGGATAGGTGACCGCAGGCCAGGAACCTTCTTCAGGCTGAATAAAGGTGAATTGGGAACTATCCTTCAATAGCAGACTCTCTCCTCTTTAGCAGCAATAGTGTGTGTTGCTATGGAGAGTCAGTAGAGTTTAGAAACATAGAAACATAGAAAGTAGGTGTAGGAGTATGCCGTTCGGCCCTTCGAGCCAGCACCGACATTCAATGTGATCATGGGTGATCATCCAGAATCAGCAGCCTGTTCCTGCTTTTTCCGCATATCCCTTGATTCCGTTAGCCCTAAGAACTATATCTAACTCTCTCTTGAATACATCCAGTGAATTGCCTTCTGTGGCAGAGAATTCCACAGATTCCCAACTCTCTGGCTGAAAAGGTTTTTCCTCATCTCAGTCCTAAATGGCCTACCCCTTATTCTTAAACTATGACCCTGATTCTGGACTCCCTCAACTTCGGAACATTTTTCCTGCATTAGTTTAGAGATGTAGCATGGAAACAGGCCCTTCAGCCCATGGAGCCCGTGCTGACCATCAATCACCTGTTCAAACTAGTTCTATGTCATCGCACGTTCTCATCCACACCTTACACACTGAGGGCAATTTACAGAGGCCAGTTAACCTGCAAACCCAGTCACACCCTTAAGGCCTCGTCGTCTTTCTGCGAGAGCTAAGGAGAAGAGTGCCAGAAGCTGCACTGATTGGGAAAACTTAAGTCCCCATTTCTGTGCTTCATTCTGTGTGTAAACTGTTGTAACACCATTTCATGTGACTTTAAAAAAAATCAAATTTCTGAAATATTGAAGGAGAACTGATTTGACACCAGTGTTAAACATACTAAAACCAGATAAACTCCAGTTTCTCAACATTTTTTCAAATGTTCAATTGTACAACTTGGAAGAAAGTTTCCATTTTATATTTTATTTCATACTTTATTAATAAAACAAAATTTTTAGAGTCGTTTCATGAATTGTATAAATTATGGTTTGGATAAATTGGGGTTCACTGCGATTTTATGATGAGTTTTTGTTTGAAACAATCCTGATAATTGGGAAGTTTTCAGCAATCAAGAGCCATTGTGTTGAAATCAAAAGGTAACATCAAGACAGAGACTCTGAAGAAATCTTTCAGCTACAGCAAAATCATTTGCTTGGTAACTTGGCAACACTGTCAACAGAGCTTGATGATAAAATTATTGGATGGAATTTCTGTGCCACAACATATGAATCCATTTCGTTGGCCTGCACCATACATAGATTATGTTTTGCTGTGTTGGCTTTACGAGTGTTGTATAGGGAACTTCATCCTTCCAATATTTACAAATCACTCTTGAAAATTTTGAGATACAGAATTAAATTAGCTCTCACAGAATTTGCACCTGAAAAAGAAAAGCGAAATAAATCATGTCGTTTTTTTCCACCTGGGACCTGAAACGTCACCTATCATTTTTCTCCAAAGATGCTGCTTGACTTACTCCAGCACTTTGTGTCTATCTTCGGTATAAACCAGCATCTGTTCTTCGTTTCTACACCTTGTAAAACAAACCTGTTTAAGTCTGGGTTGAGGCTGAAGTGGGGTGTGAGAAAGAGGATTTAGTCTGAGAATGCTGCCATCCTACAAATGCCATCCTACAAAGCCCTCCATAACCTGGCCCCATCCTACCTGACTGACCTCCTCCACAGGCACACTCCCACCTGCACCCTCCGCTCTGCTGCTGCCAATCTCCTATCCCCCCCCATCCGGACCAAACTCAGATCCTGGGGGGACAGGGCTTTCTCCATCGCTGCTCCCACCCTATGGAACTCACTACCCCAAACCGTCAGAGACTCCTCCTCACTCACCACATTCAAAACATCACTGAAGTCTCACCTGTTCAGTACTGCCTTCAACCACTGAAGGTCACCTCACCTTCTGTCTCCTTTCTCTGTTCGTTTACTTATTTATCTATTTATTCACTTCCCTATGTTCTTTAAATCCCTGTAAAGCGTCTTTGAGTGTATGAAAAGCGCTATATAAATGTAATGCATTATTATCCTTAATGGGTGTTAGCCCGCAGCTTGCCATAGACTCTTTCATTGCCTCTAGAATTATAGAAACCTCTTGGTCCTCCAGCAGAATAAAATGATGCAGGTATACCCATCCCCCAGCAGACTGCCAGTATTGGTACTAGTTCTGCTTTGCTTTGCCCACAGAGAGATGGATAATTGTTGATGAGCATCTCCTGGTGTGTCAGCCATAAATTATAGCTGAATCATGTGTGGCAAGTATGGGTGGGCATGATCAATAGTTATAGGAAGTACAGTGGAGGATGTGCAAGGTGGTGTCCAAACCTATGAAGTTAGATCTGAGTCTGACAGATAGAATTAGTTAGTAATTTATTGAAGGAGGTTGAGATGCATTGAGCAGTATTGTGAGGCTAGTGGTGTAGTTGGTGGGAATGATAGACAATAGACAAGAGACAATAGGTGCAGGAGTAGGCCATTCGGCCCTTCGAGCCAGCACCGCCATTCAATGTGATCATAGCTGATCATTCTCAATCAGTACCCCATTCCTGCCTTCTCCCCATACCCCCTGATTCCGCTATCCTTAAGAGCACTATCTAGCTCTCTCGTGAATGCATTCAGAGAATTGGCCTCCACTGGCTTCTGAGGCAGAGAATTCCACAGATTCACAACTCTCTGACTGAAAAGGTTTTTCCTCGTCTCCGTTCTCAATGGCCTACCCCTTATTCTTAAACTGTGGCCCCTGGTTCTGGACTCCCCCAACATTGGGAACATGTTTCCTGCCTCTGACGTGTCCAACCCCTTAATAATCTTATATGTTTCGATAAGATCCGCTCTCATCCTAAATTCCAGTGTCTACAAGCCTAGTCGCTCGTCTTTCAACATGTTTTCATTGTTTTCATTGATGAATGATGTTTTCATTGACGTTTACAGTGATCAAGGTCATTAAGCTACACTGCACAGGATTTTAGGACTTCATTCGTGGCATTCAGACTTGCATCCATCTCGTTCCCTAAGAGTTTTGAGACCTTCCTGGGCCCCTGTGGATAGAAAACACTTTGTTCTTTCCTTCTTCGCCAGGGATATAAATGCAGCAACTGAATCAGGAGAGTCTGGTTTCTGTCCTATTGTGGAACATTTTTTAATCAAAACACAATTAATTCTAAGATTATTTCAATTAGTTGCTGCGGCCAAATTTCCATCCCCTTAAAGCGGTGCAGGTGGACTTTACCTAGCCAAGCTGGTTTGAATTTAGTTAGCCATCACAAGTTGTATTCACTTCTGAAGTGCTCGGCAATAAACCGCAAGCTCTGGAAGCCAAAATCGTAAACAATGTAGGTAGAATTTGGAGATGTTTATAACAGTATAACAGTATAACAGAACTTTATTGTCATTCGGTATAAATACCGCACGAAATTTCAGCAGTCACAAGACACAGCAAAAAAGAAAAGAACACAGGACACACGACCCCAACACCAACATCCATCACAGTGACTCCAAACACCCCCTCACTGTGATGGAAGGCAACAAAACTTCCACTCTCTTCCCCCCCGCGCCCACGGACAGGCAGCTCGACCCCTACTGAGGCAACCGACACGCACAGCTCCCGCAAGGGGATGGAAGGTCCCGCGGCCGAGCTGCACCGGGCACTGAAACGTCCCGCGGCCGAGCTGCACCGGGCACTGAAATGTCCCGCGGCCGAGCCGCACCGGGCACTGAAACGTCCCGCGGCCGAGCCGCACCGGGCACTGAAACGTCCCGCGGCCAAGCCGCACCGGGCACTGAAACGTCCTGCGGCCGAGCCGCGCCGGCGATGTTAAGTCCAGCGGCCGAGCCGCGCCGGGCGATGGAAGGCACCGCGGCCGCTGCTAAGTCCCGCGGCTGAGCCGCACCGGGCACTGAAACGTCCCGCAGCCGAGCCGCGCTGGCGATGTTAAGTCCAGCGGCCGAGCCGCACCGGGCACTGAAACGTCCCGCAGCCGAGCCGCGCCGGCGATGTTAAGTCCCGCAGCCGAGCCGCACCGGGCGATGGAAGGCCCCGCGGCCGAGCCGCACCGAGCACTGAACCGTCCCGCGGCCATACCGGGCGATGGAAGGCCCCGCGGCCGAGCCGCGCCGGGCACTGTTAGGTCCCGCGGCCGAGCCGCGCCGACGATGTTAAGTCCAGCGGCCGAGCTGGAAGGCCCCGCGGGCGATGGAAGGCCCCGCGGCCGAGCTGTGCCCCGGGGAAGAGACCTAATAAAAGAAAGGTTTCCCCCACCCCACCCCCCCCACCCCCCCCACACCCCCCTACACCCCCCCCCCACATACACAGCCATAAACAGAAACAAAAACCATCCCAACACCGACACACACAAAAAAAAGACAAACAGACTGCCAGAGAGCCGCAGCCGTTAGGCGCAGCCACACATGACCCGGGAGCCACCTGGATTGCAATTCCTGCACCCACCGACTATTCAGTGCAGACACCTTTGTATTAAATTGTTAATTTCCAAGGAAATGCAACAAAATTAAGTATTGAATGAGATCAGAATGAGTTAATAGAAATAGACTCCGGCTGGCTGACTCATTCGCTCCCGAAGACATTGTCAAAGGCACTAATTTCATTGCAAGACATTGTGAAACATCCTTTTTACTTTCATTTTTCTCTTTTGATGGCATTTTAGTTTGAACTGATTTATTTCTGGCTGTCATAATACATTTCACATGTTGACTTATTGCTCACATTTTTTATAAGGAATGGGCATATGCTGAGAGCGGGGAGTCAAGAATGTCAACTGTGTGTGGAATAGTAATTACCTGAACGCAGAGCAAACCTCTGCCTCCTCCACACCACATTTCAAATCAAGAGATGACTGAACCTCAAAACTTTGACCAGAACCTTTTTCCATTCACTAAAATGGGCACAGTTCTCAGAAATAATAATGTGAGTCGAAAGAAGGATAAGAGATCTCTACCTTAATCGATTTTGATACATTTTCATCAGTTGAATGAACTTGACGAATCCAAATTGAGCACAGATTTCCCATCTAAACTGTTAGCCAGATTATTTGTCGACACAGTGGCGCAGTGGTAGGGTTGCTGCCTTACAGCGCCAGAGACCCGGGTTCGTTCCTGACTACGGGTGCTGTCTGTACAGAGTTTGTACGTACTCCCCGTGACCGTGTGGGTTTTCTCTGAGAACCTCGGTTTCCTTCTACACTTCAAAGACCTACAGGTTTGTAGGTTAATTGGCTTCAGTATAAATGTAAAAATGTCCCTATTGTAGGATAGTGTTAATGAGCGGGGATTGCTGGTGCAGATACGGTGAGCCGAAGGGCCTGTTTCCACGCTGTATCTCTAAAATTAAAACAAAAACTTTGAAATGGATAAATACCCTGTGTGAATAGAAATTGGGAAAAAAACATCCACGGTGGAATTTGAATTCTAGCCATTGTTACTTCATTCATGCATTATTCTGACATCTAAGCTCCAGAGCTGAGAGTAACTTACATTTCTTAACAGTAAGATTGTATTGTCAACGTTGTGAGGGGGCGTGGCTGCGTTCTGCAGCTGTGGCTCACCGGCAGTCTCTCTGTCTTTTTTTTGTTTTTGTCTTTGTTATCGTTTAAATGTTTCTTTTGATTTATTTTTAACTCTGTTTATGTGGGGGGTGGTGGGGGGGTGGGGGAAACCTTTTTTTCTAATCTCCTCCTCAACGGAGATGTGACCTTTACCGTGTTGTGTCTCCGTTCGTGCTACGGCCTAACACCGTGGAGTCGGCGGCCTCCAGCTGGGATCGACCTTGAAGACTCCAGTCGCAGGGCCTGGACTTACCATCTCGGAGGCTTCGGCCGTGGGCCCTGCAGACCGCAACATCTGGAGTTCGCAGGTCCCTGGCTGGCGACCGGCTTTCGGGAGCTCCAGCCGTAGCAGCTTCGACCACCCCGAAGCGCGAGGTTTGATTGACCCACTCGCAGGCCCTTCATCGCCCTGCGTGGCCTGGCCGCGGCACTTTCCATCGCCCGGTGGGGGCTCGGGACCTTCATCGGCCTGCTCGGCTCGGCCCTGGGACTTTCCATCGCCCGGTGGGGGCTTCAAAAGTCGGGAGCCTCGATCACCTCGTGGCACCACGGGAGAAGAATGAGGAGGAGATAAGACTTTTCTTTGCCTTCCATCACAGTTAGGGTGTGCCTGGAGCAATCACTGTGATGGCTGTTTGTGTTAAAAATTGTAATTGTGTGTCTTGTGTTCTTTATTGTCTACTGCCGGACCCTGACGTGAGAGGACGCTGACGCTATTTGTTCGCCGCTTCTCCGTCAGGATAGTTTGTCTGTTTGTTTTTATGTCTTGACTGTTTTTGTAAAGCGTCTTTGAGCATTTGGAAAAGCGCTATAAAAAATAAATGTTTATTATTATTATTATTATTATTATAACGTTGGTGATTTGACCCATTTGTACTAATTGAACCAGCCACTTGAATGAACAAAAAATGAATGAATGAATAAATGAATGCATGAATGAATACTTTATTGTCACATGTATAATGAATTGTAATATAAAGTGGACCGAAGTGAAATTCAGTTCCACAGTTTCCACAGCCAACAATGGACCATTGTGTGCTCCACCTTTCCAGGGTCATCGGTGCTGGCTGTGATGTTCTGTACCTTTTTATTCCTCTAATTTCCCTATCCCCCTGACTCCCGGTCTGAAGAAGGGTCTCGACCCGAAAATCCTTTTTTCCAGAGATTTCGATTTTTAGATTTAGAGATACAGCGCGGAAGCAGGCCCTTCGGCCCACCGAGTCCATGCCGGCCAGCGATCCCCACACATTAACACTATCCTACACACACTAGGGACAATTTTTACATTTACCCAGTCAATTAACCTACAAACCTGTACGTCTTTGGAGCTGCCGGACCCGTTGAGGTTACTCCAGCATTTTGGTCCTATGTTCAGTGCAAACCAGCATCCGTAATTCCTTCCTACGCATCCCAAATCAATTCATAGCTAACAAATGAGGTGGCACTCCATCAATGTAGCATCTCCTCAGTACACCTGTGGTGTTTCTTGAGGTGTAATATCTTTCTTGAGGTGTAATACCTATTCATTGATAGCAAAATATGGCAGGCAATTTGAGCAATAGAGTGTGTATGAATCTGTTTCAGTCAAGGCTGAATGTTGAAGAACGCAGTCCCCATCTTTAATTAGTTCTATTGAAACTTTGAACCAAACTGAGGGTTGGTTTAATAACTCTTTAATGAGATGGCACTCCATCAATGTAGCTTCTCCTCAGTGCACCTTCTAAAGGGTCAACTTGAATTTTGCGCTTAAATCCCAAATTGGGTTTTGCACCCATGCCCTCGTGATTCAGCACAGGGAGTAATGCCAGTAAGTCAAGCTAACCATTATTTTAAAACATTTCAAATTTCCAGCACATACCTATTCACGGACAGCCTGTCTCCTCCTTTTAAACCATCATCAGATTGTTCATTAGGACTCAGTGTCATAGAGTCATACAGCAAGGAAGCAGGCCCTTCGGCTCAACTTGCCCATGGTGACCAAGATGCCCCATCTACACTAGTCCCACCTGCTCGAGTGTGGCCCATATCCTTCTAAACCTTTCCTAGTCATGCACCTGTCCAAAGGTCTTTTAAATGTCGTTATAGTACCTGCCTCAACTACCTCCTCTGACAGCTTGTTCCATAGCTTGTTTCCTCTACGTAAATGCTGGAGAGTTGCTGTAATTTGGCACTCCACCACTGAAGTAATATCCACACACAATCAGCAAACACTGATGAATGGCTGTTGGGATATTCGGGATGTGGACTAGTTAAAATTGTGTGCATTAAAATTCTAAACTTGCTGGGAAGTTGGTTGCTGGAAAGCAGGTTGCTCCATTGACTTTGGTTGGCATCGTTATAGTTCTAGTTTACCTAGCAAAACTGATAATTCACGGTACATTTATTTATTGTGTTGTTGCATTCCATGCGTCTGTAAAGCTGCAGCTAGTAAGAATTTCATTGACCTGCTCCCAGTGCATATGACAATTAAACACTCTTGCCTGATGAAATGTCAGCAGTTCCTGATGTAAAAATCTAGTCAGTCCAAGTATTTGACATGTGTAGAAGATGAAATCGCTCTTAGAACAAAGAATATTGTGGAGAGATATGATAGACAAAATAAGCATTTTTTTCATTAATAAGAAAGACAGTGACCAGATGAGACGGATTTAAGTTAACTGGCAAGAGAATCAGAGAGAGATGTGGGAAAAGTTTTCTTGCTAACTTGGAAAGTTGCTCTGATTTCAGCTATATTGTATATAAGGGTATTGGAAGCAGATGTACTTTAAAGTGGTGAATTGACACATAGTTTTAAAGAAAATATTTCTGGGCTGTGATAAAAGAGGCGTGGTGTAATTGGATCACTCAATCAGAGGCTAACAAATGACAGTGGACCTCCTTGGCTGTAAGATCCCGTGAAGCTAAGACGTTTGTTTGTGTTGTTCGTATTCATTATTGGCAGCCATTGGGACCATTTATTCTGAAAGAAAAATGCAGCAAATCGACAAATCGGTCAGGAATAAGACACTAGCTGGCAATGATTTCTTTCTGCTAGTCTAACCACCGAGAGGTATTCTCATTTAACAAAAGATTATAAAGTCAAAACCAAAGTATAACACACAAAAATTGCCCGGCAATGGAGGTGTTAATGTCTAAATCTCCCTGAAGTGAGTTGGCATTTGAGAGGGAAAAACTGTCCTTTACCAGCTGATGGCCAGAGTAACTATGATTTCCACTGCAATTGACTTTTAGACTTTAGAATTTAGAGACACAGCGTGGAAAAAATCTCAGCCCACCACGTCTGTACCAACCAGCAATCACCCCCCACACTAGTACTATCTCACACACTATGGCAGGGGTGGCCAAACCGCGGCTCGCGAGCTACATGCGGCTCTTTGACCTTTAATATTTATCCTCCCACACTCCAAAGACGTACAGGTATGTAGGTAAATTGGCTGGGTAAATGTAAAAATTGTCCCTAGTGTGTAGGATAGTGTTAATAGTGTTAGTGTGCGGGGATCGCTGGGCGGCGCGGACTTGGTGGGCCGAAAAGGCCTGTTTCCGCGCTGTATATATATGATATATATGATATGATATGATATGAGCTCCTTTTTTCATCACAGTTAATATAAAAGGTAAACAAGAAAAAATTTCAAGCTTTATAATTATTTACTGGGTATGAATTGAGACCCCATTGGAATAAAACGTAAGTTTAATGTTCATGGTTAGTAAAAATATTTAAGTTCATGTCTGGCGGCTCTTTTGTTCATGTCTTGCGGCTCTCAAACATCTGAACTTTATCGTATGTGGCTCTTACATTAATATATAATAATAATAATAATAATAATAATCATTTATTTTATATAGCGCCTTATCGGGTGCTCAAAGCGCTTTACAAGAACAATCATAACATAAAAACAAACAGACAAACTATCCTAACGGAAAAGCGGTGAATAAACAACGCCAGCGTCCTCTCACGTCAGGGTCCGGCAGTAGACAACAAAAAGCACAGGACACACAGATACAATTTTTACACAAACAGCCATCACAGTGATTGCTCTAGGCACACCCTCACTGTGATGGAAGGCAAAGAAAAGTCTTATCTCCTCCTCATTCTTCTCCCGTGGTGCAATGAGGTGATCGAGGCTCCCAACTTTTTGAAGCCCCCACTGGGCGATGGAAAGTCCCAGGGCCGAGCCGAGCAGGCCAATGAAAGTCCTGAACCCCCACCGGGCGATGGAAAGTCCCAGGGCCGAGCCGAGCAGGCCGATGAAAGTCCTGAGCCCCCACCGGGCGATGGAAAGTGCTGCGGCCGAGCCACACAGGGCGATGAAGGGCCTGCGAGCGGGTCGATCGTACCTCGTGCTCCGGGCGGTCGAAGCTGCTACGGCTGGAGCTCCTGAAAGCCGGTCGCCAGCCAGGGACCTGCGAGCTCCCGATGTTGCGGTCTGCAGGACCCACGGCCGAAGCCTCCGAGATGGTAAGTCCAGGCCCTGCGACCGGAGTCTTCAAGGTCGATCCCAGCTGGAGGCCGCCGACTCCACGATGTTAGGCCGTAGCGCGAACAGAGATACGACATGTTAAAGGTCGCATCTCCGTTGAGGAAGAGATTAGAAAAAAGGTTTCCCCCAACCCCCCCCACCACCCCCCCACATATACAGAGTTAAAAATAGAACAAAACGTACATTAAACGATGACAATAGACAAAAAAACAAAAAAAAGACAGAGAGACTGCCGGTGAGCCGCAGCTGCAGAACACAGCCACGCCCCTTGCAAGTTTGGCCACCCTTGCACTATGGAACACTTTACAATTTACAGAAGCCAATTAACCTGCAAACCTGTATGTCTTTGTAGTGTGGGAGGAAACCGGAGCATCCGGAGAAAACCCATGCAGTCATAGGGAGAACGTACCAACTTTGTACACACAGCACCTGTAGTCAGGATCGAACCCGAGTCTCTGATGCTGTAAGGCAGCAACTCCACTGCTGCGTCACTGTGCCGCCCCAATGGCAAGTCAGTAATTTCCCAAACAGCATCGAGTGTCTGCTCTGTGCACCATTCAATAGAATCCACTATCTCATTTCTCATTTGAGTCTAAAGGATAACCCTTCATTGCCACTGCCAAACTGAAGTGAACAATGCTGTTCTTCTGCACCAGTCTTTCAAGGTACAGGTGGTGTGGCATAGCCCAACTGAGTGGAACATTTATGAGCAACATGACTATACTTATCTTCACAACACTGGAGAGAGATAGATCTTCAGCAGTCACAACAGAATGGACTGCACATTTCATCTGATCAACAAGTTCTTTCGCGCAGTTCCAATTTCTGCTTCACCTTTACTCTCTGCTCCATGCTATTCTGCCTGCATGTCTCAGGTCTTCTGAACCATAGTCCCAAGAACTGTCAAGGACGTAGCAGCAAAGAGACAAAGCATTCATCAACACCATGTGCGGTACAATTGATAGAGTTGCTGCCTTACTGCACTTGCAGCACCAGAGACCCGGGTTCGATCCCGACTACGGGTGCTGTCTGTACGGAGGTTGTACATTTTCCCCGTGACCACGTGAGTTTTCCCCGAGATCTTTGGTTTCCTCCCACACTCCAAAGGCGTACAGGTTTGTAGGTTAACTGACTTGGTATAAGTGTAAATTGTCCCTAGTGTAGGATAGCGTTAATGTGCAGGGATCGCTGGTTGGTGAGGACTCGGTGAGCCGAAAGGCCTGTTTCTGCGCTGAATCTCTAAACTAAACTAAACTAAACTAATTAAGTAGAGTCAGAACAGACTGCACATACAGAAATCTGGAGCAAATAACAAACTGTTGATAAAACTCAACTGGTCAAGGAGCACCTGTGGAGGCAAAGGGATTCAAACACTGACTGTCCCTTTGCCTCCACAGATGCTGCTTGATTCATAGAACATAGAACAGATCAGGACAGGTACAGGCTCTTCGATCCACAATGTCCATGAGGAACATGAAACCAACTTAAACTAATCTACTCTGTCTGCAGGTGATGCATTTCCCTCCATTCCCTGCACCACCAAGCATCCATCCAAAAGCCTCTTAAATGTCACGATTGCATCTACATCCACCCCCATCCTCAGTCACACTTTCCAGGCACCTACCACTCGATTTCTTACCGTCCATATGGAAGTATCTGATGATAAACAAATTACCACTTACCTAGTAAAGATTTTCTAAATGCATTTATTGCTCTCACTAATTTTCATTTGATTGAATCATTAACAGGAACAATATTGTTTTTACTTGAAGATCGCAAGTCCAAATGGTCTCGAGTTTTCTCATTCATTTCCCTTGAATGTGAGGCATAGCAAAGATAATGTTTCAAAAAGAACTGTTCCCACTCATGATATTCCTATCACCATCAATAGATGAGATAAAGCTGTGAAAATCAGATATTCATGCTAGTTGTTAATGCCTTGACTCCCCAAATATATCAATGTCTTCTCGTCATACCTCTATTTCTTTTTCAGAATTGATTATTCTTTTGTTGATTTATTTCAAAAATCCCCAGAGACTACCATTTTTAAATTTGACAAGAGTCTAGCTGTGGTGATGTGAAGATGATTGATGATTATTCATGATTGATACAGTTTCATATTCATTATTAAAGCTGCCAATTTTTTTCTTGACATTTTTAAAGGGAGAGTAATGATTCTGCAATACAACAAATAATGGGGAGACTCATTGACGCAGCAGTAGAGCAGCTTCCTCACAGCGACAGTGGCCCAGGTTCCATCCTGACTGCGGGTGCTGTCTGTGCGGAGTTTGTACATTCTCTCTGTGAACACTTGGGTTTTCTCCGGGTGACAATAGACAATTGGTGCAGGAGGAGGCCATTCGGTCCTGCGAGCCAGCACCGCCATTCAATGTGATCATTCTCAATCAGTACCCCGTTCCTGCCTTCTCCCCATACCCCCTGACTCCGCTATCCTTAAGAGCTCTATCTAGCTCTCTCTTGAATGCATTCAGAGAATTGGCCTCCACTGCCTTCTGAGGCAGAGAATTCCACAGATTCACAACTCCCTGACTGAAAAGGTTTTTCCTCATCTCAGTTCTAAATGGCCGACCCCTTATTCTTAAACAGTGGCCCCTTGTTCTGGACTCCCCCAACATTGGGAACATGTTTCCTGCCTCTAACGTGTCCAACCCCTCAATAATCATACGTTTCGATAAGATCTCCTCTCATCCTTCTAAATTCCAGTGTATACAAGCCTAGTCGCTCCAGTCTTTCAACATATGATAGTCCCGCCATTCCGGGAATTAACCTAGTAAACCTACGCTGCACACCCTCAATAGCAAGAATATCCTTCCTCAAATTTGGAGACCAAAACTGCACAGTACTCCAGGTGCGGTCTCACTAGGGCCCTGTATAACTGCAGAAGGACCTCTTTGCTCCTATACTTAACTCCTCTTGTTATGAAGGCCAACATTCCATTGGCTTTCTTCACTGCCTGCTGTACCTCCATGCTTCCTTTCAGTGACTGATGCACTAGGACATCTAAGACTAGGACTAGGTGCTCCAGTTCCCTCCACATTCCAAAGACGTGTAGGTTTATAGGTTAATTGGCCCTTGTAAATTGCCCCTAGTGCACAGGTTGCAAAATTGGGATGACATGGAACCAGTGTACAGGTAATTGATGGTCAGCATGGACTCGCTGGGCCGAAGGGTCTGTTCCCACATTGTATCTCTAAACTAAATACCAAACAATCTCATTTGAAATTCTTCTGCCCTAAAGAATTGGATTAATAGAAATAATTGGATTATTAGCAGTGGTCAGCGGGGCTCCAATATCTGAGTCTAATCCGCTCTCCAATGCTATCCCCTCGCCCCCTTCTCCCAATGTACATTACCAGCCCATGTATTTTTTGCATTATTTATCCATCAAAATTGTAGCAATCACAAAGGCAAAAAGCATTGGAATGCAGAATGTTGTAAGGGGACAGAAAAGCTGTAACTTGTCAAAGGAATGGGGAGGGCACTGGATGAACACTCAAAGAGGAATGTTTTGTAGAGCTATGGAGAAACAAGAGTGTGACAAATAGGATACCAGAAACATGCCGTGGTACTGGATCAGTGGTATGCTTCTGTGCTGCGTCCGTCTATCATTATATGAAAGACACGGCTTTTTGTTTGCAGATCGATACAAATTAATGCAACTAGTCCTGACGAAAACAGGAGAGAAGGCAAATTAGACTTGGCTTTCCCAGGGAGTGGAATATGGGAGGAGGGTGAGTTGAGAAATCATTCCGCATTCCTACAGCCTTTATTGGAAAGTGGATGGATATTGCACAAGTATAGCACTGCGATCAGCTATGAACCTTGGTTTTACAGCAGGTTGGCCATTCAAAGGCAGCAAGGACATATACTATTGTGAGTCAGTAGCTTTAGCAGAGGAAATGAGAATACGTTCTCGCTCCTTGTAGATAAATGAAATTAGTTGAAACAAGGCGTTATAATGATTTAATATATCCTAGGACCTCCCATAACATCTACAATATTGGAATAACAAACGATTTGCTTCTGAGTGATTTATCAAGCGTCTACTGGGGAAAGGATCACTTGCAGGTTGCTTAAACTAGCATTTTTCTTCAACACGGCTCCTTGTAAATGGAGTCTTCAACACGACTCCGTGTACAATGAGATAATCAGAGTGATGATAAGATTTGCTGCTACAAATTATCTTCAGTTTCAGCATGACAAAAATGATGTATTTCACATTCGGTATTAATTCACAGCTATGCTCTTAAATCTAGACAGGCTTCGAAATTAAACAACTACAATTCCATTTTTTAAGGGTAAAACAATCTTTACAGAGCAGACTGATCCTCGTTTTTTTTACATGAAAGATTCTTGAAAGGATACTGCAAAGTAATAAGGAATAGACGCTGTACATTTCTGCAAGGGAGTGGAAAGAAAAGAAAGGTAAGCGGGCTCTCGTCAATGTATTCAACTGGATCTCATTTGCCCCATCTGGCTTTTGCTTTTTCCTTCATTGGACTGCTTGCAGCCACACTTACTATAATAAGACACTATTGCAACGTTTAATAAACATTTAGGCAAGTACATGGATAGGATAGGTACAGGTGTCAGAAGTTATGGGGAGAAGGCAGGAGAATAGGGTTAGGAGGGAGAGATAGATCAGCTATCTAGAGATAGATTCCACTTAATCCGCGCCGACCAGTGATCCCCTTACTCGAGCACACACTACACACTAGGGACAATTAGTCAGCATTTTGTGTCTATCTTTGGTGTAAACCAGCATCTGCAGTTCCTTCCTACATATCTAATTAATCCTGTCAATCATATTTCCAGACCAATTAAGAATTGAATGGCGGTGTAGACTTGATGGGCCAAATGGCCTAATTCTACTCCTATTCCTTATGACCTTATGATAGGTTTAGAGGGGTATGGGCCAAATGCAGGCAGGTGGAACTAGATCCTATGGGACATGTTGGTGTGGGCAAGTTGGGCTGAAGGGCCTGTTTCCATGCTGCATGACTCTATGACTCTATGATTTGAATTTAAATTACCAGTTGCCATGGTGGGATTCAAACTCTGGATTAATGCTCCAGAACGTTGGCTGCTGATAAATTGTCACATAAAACAGGTTATAATAGGGAATGGTTCTGAATTTATCAGCATTTTGAAAGGTTAGTGAATAAGCTTAACTCTAGTGATGATCCTTATGTTAACATTGCCAAAGCATGTCGGGACAGATCCAGGTGAAATACAATTGTTTGTATTGTTGATGTGAAAATCTTGTTACAAGCTTCACCACAAAGGTCGGATGAACAAACTGCAAGCTAAAAAAAGTTATTCATGTAGAGACACAGACCAAGGAAGCAAGTAACATAACAAAATCAATTTTGGGATTTGGATAAATTCACATCATTTCAAGGCTGGTTACGTTGCTCACTTCCTTGGCCTGTGTCTCTATGTGAATAACTTATTTTAGCGCACAGTTTGTTTTAAAGGTTTGGCAAGGAGTCAAAGCATCACATAGCATGGATGTAGGAAAATAACTGCAGATGCTGGTACAAATCGAAGGTATCACAAAATGCTGGAGTAACTCAGCAGGTCAGGCAGCATCACTGGAGAGAAGGAATGGGTGACGTTTGGGGTCGAGGCCCTCCTTCAGACTGATGAAGTCACATCAGTCTGACATAGCATGGATGTGGTCCCTTCGGCCTACTGAGTTCATGCTAACCATCAACCAACCATTTGCACCATCCTACATTATTTTCATTTTGTTTAATTAGGTTTAGTTCTTCACAAAATTGACTTCACGGTACAGTTGGCCAACCCTTGTAACATTAAGTTATATTGAGTGAAATGTTTTCTTGGTGCGGGTCTGGCTGCAGCAAACCTGATGTGGGGCAAGTTGGATCTGGTTGGAGGGAGACCGATGTGCCAAGAGGGGGGGGGGGGGGGGGAGGGGGGGGGCAGAGGATAAGTGACCACTATCTCACGGGGTAAGCCGGGGTAAGAGTCTTACTGCAGAAAGCTAATTAGAGGCATTTCAGAGGTTTAGTTTACTTTAGAGATACAGGTCCTTCGGCCCACTGAGTCCGCGCCGACCATTGGGGATCCCATTACATGCACACACTACACACTAGGGACATTTTACAACATTTTCTGTCTATCTTTGGTGTAAACCAGCATCTGCAGTGCCTTCCTACACATCTAATTAATCCTATCAATCATATTTCAATAATCAATAGTCAATAGTCAATAGTCAATTTATTTGTCACATACACATAAATGTGCAGTGAAATGAAAAATTATCCGCAGTTCAACAATAAGACCAATAAGAATAATCAATAAAAATGCAATAACACATACAATCATAAACCAACCAATCAAAAGAAACGTCCATCACAGTGAGTCTCCTCCAGTCCCCACCTCACTGTGATGGAAGGCCAGAATGTCTTTTTTCTTCCCCTGCCGTCTTCTCCCGTGGTCAGGCTGTTGGCGTTGCCACGTCGGGGCGGTCGGGGCTCCCGACATTGAAACGCCGCGACGGACGGTGAATGGTCCGCGGCGGGCCGACCCAAGCCCCGCGATTCGGGGCGGGCGAAGATGCTGCCGCTGCCTCTGCTGGAGCTCCCGATGTCGGCCCCCACCCAGGGGCTGCGGGCTTCCGACGTCCAGGCGGCCCGCGCCGGAGCCTCCAGAGATGAGTCGCAGCCACTCCCGCGGCATCCGAAGGCAGCCAGCGCCGCAGGTGGTGAGTCCGGGCCGCGGGCTCTGCGAACCAGAGCCCAGGTGGTCCCAGCCGGAGCCAGCCGGAGCCCGCCAGCTCCAGGTGCATGGCCGATGGTAGGCCGCATCGGGAACGGAGACATGACACAGAAAACAAAGGTCGGGTCTCCGTTCGGGAGAGACAATGTTACAGTTCCCACCCACCCCCCCCCCCCCCAATTGAGAATTAATGCTGTTCAGCAGATTCTGTTTAAAGTGAGTTTACAATATGTGAACAGAGCACTTTCTTATTTTTCTTGTAATTTCATGGTTTCTTCATCAGCACCAATGATGACAATCATCCACTTTGCTGATCCATAATCATTCTTGCATTTTGTTCTTCAACAACAATTCTCATGACATCTTTAATAAAATGAACTACCAGAATTAATTTCATGCAACAAGGCAGCATTAACATACCATCTTAAAGGTTTAAAAGATTTAGGAAATCTATTCCAGAGCTTGGTTCCTTAAACATGAAAAAATTACTCCATTTAATATAATCATAGAGTCATAGCACAAGGAAACAGGCCCTTCAGCTCAAGGTGCCAACGCCGACTAACATGCCCGATCAACACTTGTCCCACCTACCTGTGTTTGGTCCATATCCCTCTAAACTTATCATAACCATGTACTTGTCCAAATATTTTTTAAACGCTGTGATAGTTCCTGCCTCTACTACCTCCTCCAGCAGCCCATTCCATATACCTACCACCCTTTGTATAAAAAAGCTGCCCCTCAGGTTCCTATTAAATCTTTCCCCCCCCCCCCCCCCTCACCTTAAACCTGTGTCCTCTGGTTCTTGATTCCCCTACTCTGGGTAAAAGACCCCGTTCATTTTAAAGACTCTTTGGGGTAATTAAAATCGGGTAAGAGGTCAGAGTTGGAGAAGTGTAGATATCTCAAAGGTTAATGAGAAAGGGAATGATCATGGAGGCATACGAACACATAGGCAAGGATTTAAAAATCTTCCAGGGGCAAGCGTAGGTCACTGTACATGGGATGATGGAGGAACGTGATATGTTCATGTTACGATGTGCCCAGAACTATTCACAGAGTTAACTGTAAGTTAGTCAGACAATAACAAGCATCACTCTATCACAATGGCTGTTTCCATTATGTTGCTTCTATATGCATAATGAACCCCTAAGAAGTTACACTGAGAAATCTCCTCTAGTCATGCCTCTCCAGGGATGCTGCCTGTCCCGCTGAGTTACTCCAGCACTTTGTGCACAAAATGTTGGAGTAACTCAGCAGGTCAGGCAGCATCTCAGGAGAAAAGGAATGGGTGACGTTTCGGGTCGAGACCCTTCTTCAGGCTGAAGAAGGGTCTCGACCCGAAACGTCACACATTCCTTCTCTCCTGAGATGCTGCCTGACCTGCTGAGTTACTTCAGCATTTTGTGAATAAATACCTTCGATTTGTACCAGCATCTGCAGTTAATTTCCAGCACTTTGTGTCTTTTCTTGTAAACCAGCATCTGCAGTTCCACATTTCCCCAAGATGTTCTGTTCTTGGGAAAGAGAGAAATATTTTTGGGGACAGTTCTTTTTCTGATAGGTAATTTACCGCAAAATATTAGCCCCAATCAAGTTGGAATCTCAGTTTCTCTTTAGTGCATATGAACATTTTGGGTTTTTTTTAATACATGTTTTGAGATTAGGAACAACACAATGAATAAAAGACGTAATTTAGTGTGCACACAAAACTAAGTTGATGATGCAATACAACATGCAACTAAAATATGTGATATATGAGGTCCTGCTTCATACTGTGGCTCTGCCTCAATTAATATGCATTTGGCAGGTGGCTTAGATTATTCTATTTCACAAATAGCAGTTAATTACAATAGTCATAAATTTCCACTTGCACATTTTTCAAAGGTAGTCATTTATACTAATACAGTGATGATGGTGCGGACAAGATTTATGTTGTGAAAGTTTAGCACTCAGCAAAGCATGAAAGACTGATAGGTTAAATGCTATAATTTATAACAGAAAAACAACATTGTAACAAGTATTATAAAATTAATGATAAATTTTTAAATGACACTTTATTTTGCCTGCATCCTACAGAATGTGCACTTTCGAAATTCTGGTTCAAGTTGGGTTTTAATTCCACACAGTAGGAGACTTAAATTATAACAAAAATATGAGAGTGCCTCTGGTTATTGGATTTTTCTCAACTAGTACACAAACACTATTTATTTCAAATCAGAGTGTAAAGTTATTAAAAATATATTCTTAATGTCAGAACACAAATAGTGGGCAATATTTCCAACGGTTGCACAACATCAGTGAATGAAACACAGAGAATTACATTCACAGAGTGTCCCAAATGCAAGGTAATAGCTCTTTGGGGGTGCAAATAAATTGGATTCTGCAGGTGCATTCAGCCACCTACACTGTGTTGGTTTATTATTCCTCTTGGAAGGTTACATGACTGTTATAGACAACAGGGGTTCAAGAAAAAGATGATGAAGTTCAGCCAGAATATAGGATGGATTGGGAAGCCCTGTAGGGTCTCAGTTTTACACCGTATCATAAAATAGCATCTTTAGGAGTGAAGGTGCGCTCGGAGAAGGACCCAGTTTTGATTAACAACCAACCATCTTTGAATATATTCCACCAATCAGTCCCCACAATTTTCTGGTGTAAGGAATTGCAAATCCTCTCAAAGTCTTTGAAAGATAACATTATTTCTCATTTCAGTCTTAAAATAGGCACCCCTTATTCTGGGCAGCCTTTCCCTGAAGGGAATCATCTTCCCGTTATTTACCCTGTCCATCGCTGTAAGAATGACAAAAAACTCCAATGAGTATGCACCCAATCAGTTCCACGTTTCTTCATTAGATAAAACCTCCATAGCTGGGATCCGCCTACAAAGATAATATATTATTCCTTAAATAAGAAAAATGAATGCTATACACAATACTGTGAATGTGATTTCACTAGTGCCTTGTACAACTGTTGTAAGACTCCCCTGGTACACTGTCGCCTTGGAATAAAAGCCAGCCAGCATTTCTGATTACTTGCTGCAGCAGCATGTTAGCATCCCGTGTTCCACATGCGAGGATTCCAAAATCCCTTCGCGCTACAGCTTTCTGCAGACTTCCTCCATGTTATAATTTTAACATCCAAATTTTTTTAAACTACACATTTTCCCACATTATGCTCTATTTGCCAATTTTCCCACTGATTTAATTTATTTATAACGCCGGAAAAGGTGCCCTTCTCACAGCACACCTCCCCGCCTACTTTTATATGATCCACATAATTAGCGGCACAATAATTGCTTCCTTCCTCAAACTCATTAATGTATATTGCAATCTGCTGCAATCCCTATGGCATCCTACCGTTTACAGATTGTCAACCTAAAAATGACCCCCTTATCCTCATTCACTGCTTAATACATTTGTCAGAGATAATTTCCCCTTCTTTAAATCATGTTGATCTGTTTGATCCGATTATGATTTTTCCAAATCATGTGCCCTTGCCTCCTTAAAAACGGATTCTGACAATATTTTCCAATAATAATTTGAGACAGCATAGTGGTGGTAGAGCTGCTGCCTCGCAGCACCGGAGACCCGGGTTTGATCCTGACCTCGGGTGATGTCTGTGCGGAGTTTGCATTTTCTCTCTGTGACCGTGTGTGTTCTCTCCGGATGCCACGGTTTCCTCCTACATCCCAAAGATTTGCGTGTTTGTAAGCTAATTGGCTTCTGTAAAAAATATACCCCTCTCGTATGTAGGATAGAACTAGTGTATGGACGATCAATGGGTGGTGTGGACTCCTTGGGCCGAAGGGCCTGTTTCCATGCTGTACCTCTTAAACTAAAAATAAAACTAAAACCTAAAGATGTTAGATTATCCACTCTTTATTAATCCACTTTTGGCCTCCTACCCTTTTAGAGAAAGGTTATCATTTTGGCAGTTTTCCAATGCGTCGTTACTTTTCCAGAATCTAGGGATTAATGGAAGATTACAATAATATTGTCTTCATACATTGTCTCCATACATTGTCTCCATAGCAACTTCTTTTAGACTTCTTGGGTGCAAATTACCATCTAACAGCCTTTATTTTACCTAATGCTAATTCTGTATAATGATGATATTTCATTTCTTTCCCCATATTTTTTTAATGAGATTCTTATGGTATCTTTAAAAAGACTGATTTCAAATATCTGTTTAACTCCTCTGCCAGTTCCTTGTCCCATATAACTGTCTCCAGTCTCATTCTTTAAGGGGTCAATATTCACTTCCTCTTCTTTTTTATGAAGATCTGTAATTGGTTTTAGTTGATTTCTTGGTGGTTTGCCCTTACAATTTATCTTTTCTTTGACTTTGTGATATTCTTAGTCCTTCTTCATTGGATTATGAATGAATCTTTAAACCTATCAACAACTTTTGATACTTTATATGTTTTCTTCTTTAACTTAATACTTCTTTGGTTAGGTATGGTTGGCTCATCCTCCTCATTCTCCCAATCCTAAACCCATTCCTCCACATTGTGCTATGTGTTTGTTGGGAGTCATGAATTATCTCCTTAAATGCCTGTCATTGCTTGTCCATTGCTCCCCTACTTTGGCCAACTCTATGCTTATGCCTTTGAAGTTCTCCTAATTAAAGTTTAATACAGTTGATAGAATCCTTGGTTTAGAAGAATGAGGGATGACCTTTTCCAAAACAATAAGGTGGTAAGAGGGCTTGTCAGGGTAGATGTTCAGATATAGACAATAGACAATAGACAATAGGTGCAGGAGTAGGCCATTCAGCCCTTCGAGCCAGCACCGCCATTCAATGCGATCATGGCTGATCACTCTCAATCAGTACCCCGTTCCTGCCTTCTCCCCATACCCCCTCACTCCGCTATCCTTAAGAGCTCTATCCAGCTCTCTCTTCAAAGCATCCAACGAACTGGCCTCCACTGCCTTCTGAGGCAGAGAATTCCACACCTTCACCACTCTCTGACTGAAAAAGTTCTTCCCCATCTTCGTTCTAAATGGCCTACCCCTTATTCTTAAACTGTGGCCCTTGTTCTGGACTCCCCCAACATTGGGAACATGTTTCCTGCCTCTACTGTGTCCAATCCCCTAATTATCTTATATGTTTCAATAAGATCCCCCCTCATCCTTCTAAATTCCAGTGTATACAAGCCTAATTGCTCCAGCCTTTCAACATACGACAGTCCCGCCATTCCGGGAATTAACCTAGTGAACCTACGCTGCACGATATGTTTCCATGGGCGGAGAGTCGGGGACAAGAGGGCATAGCTGCAAAATAATAGCTTGATCATTTAAAATGGGATGCATATGAATGTCTTGTTCTGGAGCGTAGTGAATGTGTGGAAATCTCTGGTGTCCCCACCCCACCCCATTCCATTCCATGTCTGTTGGAGGCCTGATCACTAGATTTGTTTCAAGTGGAGATAGATAAATGTTTGATAGATTGAAGAATTGAGGATTATGGGGAACTATGCCGCCATGGTTTTACTATTTAAAATAATATATACAGTACATGTTGATACAGTACACTGGGTGAATTCTTCAAAATGTTCCACATTCTCCTCAAACTCCAGCAGTGATATCATTTGAAACTTCAACTTCAAGTACCATGTGAAAGACATGTCTCCACTAGGGCTTTGTTAGCACTACATCCAAATGCCAGCCTGACATTCGTAGCCGAATTTCTGGAGTGGGTCTTGAACCCGCAACCTCTGAACGCAGAAACAAATGTGCTTTTCACACAAAGGGTGGTGGGTGTATGGAACAAGCTGCCAGAGGAGGTAGTTGAGGCTGGGACTTTTCCAACGTTTAAGAAACAGTTAGACAGGTACATGGACAGAACAGATTTGGAGGGATATGGGCCAAATGCAGGCAGATGGGACTAGTTGGCCGGTGTGGGCAGGTTGGGCCGAAGGCCCTGTTTCCACACTGTATTACTTTATGACTCTATGCTACTGGTTGAGCCCTGGCTGACAATGGCTGATAGAAAGGGAGCTAACTTCTACTCATCACATTGTTAAGGTATCCAAAAACACTCCACATGAGATGCATTATGTTTTGAAATATAATACACAGCCATGTCAGCAAAATTATACCACCGTTTGGCACAGTCTAAACACATTCATTTTAGAATCCAAATTCAAATCTCTGTTTTGATATAATATGGAATTAAATGCAGATTTAATATTGAAAACATTTTTTTTCAATAAATCCATTGAGCGCACTGCTTAACTGACTTCATTTTTATACAATCCAAACTCTCTCCCGCTGGGAGAATTTGTTCCAAGTCTGATGAAAATGGATACATTTCTTTTAATGAGAAGCAGAATAACTCTTTTTTTCCCACATAATTAACAACCACCAATGAAATTGCTTCTCCAGAAATCACATTTCATCGTCGAATATTTGTCCTTTTTTTTTGCAACCTAATAAGGAAAAGATGTATTTTCCTTACAAACTTTTTTCATTAAAGAAGAATCTCAGCTCTAATATGCTGGTTCATTTGCAGTGACATGAAGATGTATTACAGTGCTCATTTGGAAGAAAAAATAATTGAAATGGATATTGCTATTTCTAATGGTATCTATGGTGGATCTTCACTGATTAGCTTTCCTATTACTAATAGAAAGATTTTATAAAAAATGAATATTTTAGCACCGAAGATGACCTTTCTTACTTTCCCTGCATTGTGAAAATTAACTACACATTTATTCCTCAATTTATATGTCCTATGCCATAATTAATCCTTGACAAAATCTTTAGCAGATTGGTTGTGGTGTAATAGCATTTAATTATCCAACGTTCATTTTTGGAAAACAACGATATGTGAAGGGTGTATGTGCATGTGGAGGAATCAATCAGGATGTGGGAATGAGGAAAGAACACTACCCAACTGTACTGTCCCAGTCATTCAAGATTGCACTGAAGATAACTTTAAACTCGTACAGACCTACTTTTCACTTTGCATCTCCACAAAGAATGGGATTAATTAGTCTACATGGACGAATGCCTTTCATAACTGTGCCTGATTTCAATATGTACTTTTGTTGCTCTGGCCACAGTGAATAGTGCAAAAATGTAAATAGTCAAATTGCATTGACTTGTGGATTACGTGACATACCTTTGTCTTGTTTTGCTATTGCACCTGATTTGACATCCTTTCGTGGACCAAGCTACACCAATTGCATTTCTACTGGAAAAGTTCATCTCTTGATAAAATATGTGAAAAAAAAAGAATGAACTTGTTTTGCATAACATTTTCAGGACTTTATTTAGATATCCCAAATCATTTTATTACCAATTACATTTTTTGCAGTATAGTTATCGTTGCAATGCAGCTAAGCAGTATACAGCCAACTCCTACAACCACCGGTGTGATAATGTACAAAAAAGCTATTCTTCTAATATGGGCTGAGGTAATTCAATGGTTTTTTTTGCATTCACCTGAGCGGCACGGTAGCGCAGCGGTAGAGTTGCTGCTTTACAGCGAATGCAGCGCCGGAGACTCAGGTTCGATCCTGACTACGGGTGCTGCACTGTAAAGAGTTTGTACGTTCTCCCCGTGACCTGCGTGGGTTTTCTCCGAGATCTTCGGTTTCCTCCCACACTCCAAAGACGTACAGGTATGTGGGTTAATTGGCTGGGTAAATGTAAAAAAAAATAAAAAATTGTCCCTAGTGGGTGTAGGATAGTGTTAATGTACGGGGATCGCTGGGCGGCACGGACTTGGTGGGCCGAAAAGGCCTGTTTCCGGCTGTATATATATGATATGATATGATATAATATGATAGGGCTGGCCCTCAGTTAAATGTCTCATCTAAATGTCACTACTACTGGTATTCTCTCTGTTCAGCACTAAAGTGCCAGCCTATACATCCGTGCTCTAAACTCTGGAGTGGGACATGAACCTAGAACCTCCTGATTCACAATCAAGAGTATCATCCCATTTACATCAGAGTGTTTTGGATGCCTGCAGAATTCTCAAGAGAGTTGAAATAATGCCCGTTAATATTTTAATTGCCATTTTAGCTAAACATTAGGGATTAGAAAGAGTTTTCTATCTCATCTAACATCTTTGGAAGTTGCTGATTTTTAGAAACATGAAATATCAAAGAAATTATGATTATTTTCTCTGTATATTGCCCATAACGTTAACCAGGAGCAGTAGATTTGAGGCATTGCATCATAAAACCTCCCCTTTCCACTGCTCATGGCCTATCCACTCAATCTCTGGTAATGTCTCCAATACTTCCTCTTTTAAAATATTTTCCCTCTGGAAGGCGACTCCGGACTGTCAAAGCAGCCACAGCCAGACATAAAAACAGCTTTTTTTCCCCCACGAGTAGTAGTTCTACTCAATAACCAAAGTCTGTAGTCTCTTTTTTGCTCTGGTTTATTTTCACCCAAATGTTTAGACTGTAATGTTGTATCCTTATTGTTTTAATGTGTTTATGCTTTATTCTTAATCGTTAACTGTATGTTTGTGTTGTCATTTGTGAGCGGAGCACCAAGGCACATTCCTTGTATATGCACATACTTGGCCAATAAACATTCATTCATTTTCCTGATCTCCCACCTCCCCTTCACACAATCCTCAAGCTTCAGCATCTGCACATGTATCAAGTTGTCCTTTGAGCTAACCAATATTATAATGCATTACAAATGTCTATCGGGGGGAAAAAAAATAGACTTGAGTACTTGTGTCTGAAGAAGGGTCCCAACCTGAAACGTCACCTATCCAAGTTCACCAGGGATGCTGCCTGACCTGCTGAGTTACTCCAGCACTTTGTGTGTTTTTTTAAAAGTACGTACATCTGTTCTAAGCTTTCCTCACCAGATATATTTTGAGTGTGATAAAATCAGTGTTTCACTGAGCCAAATCCTCCCATTACTTCAGGGTCATCCTGGAGCACAGGATGCCTTGATTCCAATAACTAACCACATCCACAAACATTTTCTCTTGGCTCCTTCACTATCTTATCCAAAACAAGCTGGAAAAACAGAGCTCAAGCCTTCCTTTGTTACAGTTATTGAGACCATCTGTACAACCATCCTTGTAACTAACACGTCCTCCTCACTGCTCCCCAACTTTCACCCATTTCTCATTTGCTGTAGTTCCAAGTTCCAAACCTAAGCAATATATCCACAATATTCTCCTTAAACTTTCTCCAGACTCAACTCTTGGTCCACTACCTATCCGGTGCTGTCTGGTCTGCTCTCCTCTTTCCTCAATGTGATTTTGCTCAGTCAGTATCATTTTTTTAATGTATTAATTACCTATGATCCTCAATGTATCTGTTGGTATCTATTGGTACTGGTTGGCACTAATTTTTTAATGAAAACTGAAAAAACTGCAGATGTTAAATTTAAATTAAAAGCATAAAGCGTTTGACCCTAAATTCTTTTTAATGCTCTTCCAGGATCCCCAAGCTTATCATGTCTACCTTGGTTCATGTTGACTTGCCACTGGAGAATCTTTCTCTCTATTTGCTTCAGTGCAACTTTTACCCTGCACATGACACCTGGCCAAAGTCATGAATGGCCAAAGTCATGATCCTAATTGGTCTCCTAATTTGAGGAAGGACAGCCTTTCTATTAAGGCAGTGCAGCGTAGATTCATGAGGTTAATCTCCAGAATGGCGGGACTGTCTTATGAGGAAAGATTGGAAAGACTGGGCTTGTATTCACTGCAATTTAGAAGGATGAGAGGGGATCTTATAGAAACGTATAAAACTATAAAATTATACAAGCTAGATGCAGGAAAAATGGTCCCAATGTTGGGGGAGTCCAGAACCAGGGGCCACAGTCTAAGAATAAAGGAGAGGCCATTTAAAACTGAGATGAGAAAAAACTTTTTCACCCAGAGAGTTGTGAATTTGTGGAATTTTCTGCCACAGAAGGCAGTGAAGGCCAATTCACTGGATGAATTTAAAAGAGAGTTAGCTAGAGTTCTAGGGGCTAGTGGAATCAAGGGATATGGGGAGAAGGCAGGCATGGGTTACTGATTGTGGATGATCAGCCAAGATCACAATGAATGGCGGTGCTGGCTCGAAGGGCCAAATGGCCTCCTCGTGCACCTATTTTCTATGTTTTTATCTCCAGTAAGTGTGACCCTGCTCGGTTAGATCTTCTTATCTTTGTTGACTTTTTTCAAGGTTGATACCCTTCCACCAGTCCTCCTCTCACCCGGCCAGCTCTGTTGCCATTGACAGCTTTGTTTCTGGTTCTACTCAACCAAAGTAAGCAATAATTGTCCTGCAGTAGCCTAATCACATCAGAAAAGGTTGAACTGGCTGGGCTTATATCCACAAAATCTTAGAAGATCTTAGAAGAAAGCTGACTTGGTTGAAGCACATTAAGATCCTGAGCAGATTTGACAACATTTATGCCTCTGATAATGTTTATATACTTCTATCAGTTTTCCCCTCAGCCTCTGACGCTCTGGACAAAACAATCTAAGGTTGTTCAACCTCTCCTTCCAGAAAATATACTTCAATAAGGTAGCATCTTGCTAAACCTTACCTTCCAAAGCCTTCCTTTAGTGTGGCGACTAGAATTGTACGTGATATGTCAACCTAACCAAAGTTTTATACAGCTGCAACATATCTTCCCAACCTTTATATCCAATACCCCAACCGATGAAGGTGTGCGTGCTTTACAGTAAGAGGAACTATGTTTACTACATATTTCTGTTATTAATAGACTTATTTTTCAAATGTTTCCATACCTTTGGTAAAGCAACGAAGCATCCAGCATCCTGATAATGGTATAGTATCTCAACAGTTTTGTGACTGTATTTGTCTGTGTAGTTCTCAAGAACAAACCATTGACAGGATCTATTGGCAAATTCTATCAAGCTCCTAACATTCCTTTACAATATGAACTAAATTAATTTGGATGTATTTAAAAACAATCCAGAATTTTGGCTATAGTTTTGTCTTTTATGAAATATAATATGCTACACATGGTCTGGGTCATTTAGTTCATTAATTAATTTTGTGCTTGTCTAGTTGATGGAAGTGGAATGGTTTCTACTTTGCATAACTGGCCTCAACGTTAACGTCAACAGTGATGAATCACACAGGTTAGATAAAGGGTAAAGTTCTCTCTGTTCTCATTAGACATTGTAATTTATACCCAATCTCACATATCAGCCCCTCCCCTAATTGCAGTAAAGTAACAATTCCATCACACATCAGCTTTACAATCTATGATATTATCTATATGTGACTTAAGTTTGATTCTAAACAACTTGTGTTAGTCCAAAACAATCCAGAGAGCCATATTCGTATCAACAATCTGATCTCCATTGATATCCATTAAAGAAAGTGCCTCTTTATGTATGTGACCAACTTCATTTCTCCCTCTATCTCCTCCTCCACATGTGGCACTTCCTTTGTTCCAACAATGGTTTCCCAGCTGAACCACACTGTCTTTCCATTCAGCTACAGGCATTACCGAGAATCAACAATGTTATCCATTCCAGCATTCTGTTAAAACATTGCCTCGTGTAACATAAGCTCACATAAATGGTTAACATTTGGTTGAAAACAATAAAATATAATAAAGTGACCTGCAGTATGTTTCCCATGTGATGTTGATTTTGTTACTGTTGATGTTCATTACTCCTTCTCCATCCTATCAACAACTAGGGAGAGGTCCTGACCTACCATCTCCCACATTGGAGACCCTCGGTCTATCTTTAATCGGACATTACAGGATTTTATCTTGCACTAAATGCTATTCCCTTTATCCCGCATCTGTACACTGTGGACGGCTCAGTTGTAATCATATATAGTCTTTCCGCCGACTGGATAGCACGCAACAAGAAAGATTACCTTGATATGGGTGACAATAAACTAAACTAAAACTAAAAGGAAGACCATAATATCTAGTCTATAATGTTGCAAATGTGTACCCTATATTACTTCAATGAAGCTCAGTGTAAAACTTGAGAGTATGTTTACAGCGCTGTGCTAACAAGTATCTTTTGTTTGCAATTAATTACTTAACCAATCTTCAATGTGTGACAAGCATAACCTTCCCTCCCGCTCAGTTGTTTTATTCTAAATGATCTTTATAAAAACAGAAATAGTTTTGTTCCCATAATTAATACATCAAAACAGAGCAGCTTAATCAGCAGTGATATTTTCCATTCAGCACACATTGGTTAAATCAAAGAACTGTTTGGAAGTAAGTTGACAGCTGTTGTAATGTTGGCCTGTAGGTATAGACATCAAACAGAATGAAAATCTGCATTTCAAAAGATCACTTGAAAAAGAGCTAGCTGACTTTTTCCAGAACAAAAACGTTGTGTAAATTATGCGATTGAAATTTGGCACAAGTTATTTTTGTTGAGTCACTGGCAATTTACTTGGCGTATCTGGTGAATATCACCTAGTGCCATGTTTTTTAACTCCATTATAAACTGTATTTCTTTTGACAAGTAAAAAGGAGCAAAATGTAATCCACTTCAAATCTACTTGGTATCAAAGAGCACCTGCTATGTTTTTATATGATTATGCTTATGTTTCAAAGGTTTCAAAGGTTTCAAAGGTCTTTTATTGTCACGTGTACCAATTAAGATGCAGTGATATGCGAATTACCATACAGCCATACTTAAAAAGCAACAAGACACTCAACTGCATAAAAGTTAACATAAACATCCACCACAGCAGATTCCCCACATTCCTCACTGTGGTGGAAGGCAATAAAGTCTAACCTTCTTCCTTCATTTTTCTCACGCGGTCGGGGCAGTCGAACTATCCTCCATCGGGGTGATCAAAGATCCCGCAGCCAGTGGTCAAAGCCCCGGGGTCGGGGCAACCGAAGCTCCCGCGCCGGGGTGATCGAAGCACCCGCGTCGGGGCAGTCGGTGCTCCTGCGGCTTGGAGATCCTGAATATAAATGTCTTGGAATGACAGACTTCACACCTGCAGGTATCAATTCAGTGGTTCTTGCTGAATCCAGACACTGCTGGCAGTCATAGTACAATTTCTGGAAATCTGCACTGATGTCAAAACACAAGCAAGCATTTTGAATGGCACGGTGGCGCAACGGTAGAGTTGCTGCCTTACAGCGCCAGAGACCCGGTTGCAATCCTGATTATGGGTGCTGTCTGTATGGAGTTTGTACGTTCTCCCTTGGACCTCGTAGAGTTTCTCCGGGTGCTCCGATTTCCTCCAACACTCTAAAGATGTACAGGTTTGTAGGTTCATTGGTTTTGGCAAAAATTGTAAATTATTCCTGGTGTGTAGGATAGTGTTAGTGTACGGGGATCACTGGTTGGCGTGGACTCGGTGGGCCGAAGGGCCTATTTCTGCGCTGTATCTCTAAACTAAATGAAACCAAACTAAACATTCCCAAACTGTCGAGGACGATTAGTGGAAATGATGGAGACGAGGTGAGAGCTTTTGGACAATTGATGTTTCATGAAA
The DNA here is from genome assembly GCF_053455715.1 of Rhinoraja longicauda. Lineage (NCBI taxonomy): Eukaryota > Metazoa > Chordata > Chondrichthyes > Rajiformes > Arhynchobatidae > Rhinoraja > Rhinoraja longicauda. Next base: position 34,466,753 of record NC_135965.1, read on the forward strand.
GAGTGCAGAAACGATTGACACACAATGACATTGGATGTTGCCAGAGAGGTGAATTTCAGGAACAATGCTGGAAAGCCCCAGCGCCAATCCCAGGAGAAATTGGGTGGGTTCACACACATGACGAAATACATTGAACACATCATCAAAAAGCACCCATCCATCAGTTTTCTTAAAATAAGCTTCTCTATTCTTTTATCCCCATTTGAGGCAAAAGATGATCTTTTTGTCTTAATTCGTCCTATAGGTTAATATGTTTCTGCTGAAGCCCCTGCCTGGTTTACTAGTAACCACTGTAGAAATAGATACTACCAAATACTCCCACTGTACTGAAACATCTTTCAAGCTACCCATCAGACTGCTTTATTTTTTCAGCAGACTATTCAGCCTTTTGAAGTATATGGTGCAGAATGTTGACATGTTCTTGACTTCTCAACATTTTCAATTGCCTCTGGTTTGTAATTTCTTGTATTTGCTCTACATTCTTTTTTAAGTATTGCAGCAACATAAACAGTCCACTAACCCTCTGGCACTGTTCTCTTTAAGACATCTGCTGCCCAGTCCTGAAATTATATTTATATTCTGAATGGTAGTTTTGCTCTCTCTGACTTCAACGTTCTATCATATGGAGTCATGGAACCGTTGAATCATACAGCATGGAAACAAGCCCTTCGACTGAACATGCCAACCAGGATGTCCCATCTAAGATAGACCCATTTATTTGCAATTGGCCCATATCCCTCTAAACCTTTCCTATCCATGTATCTGTTCAAATGTTTTTTAAATGTTGTTAATGTAGCTGCCTCAACTACTTCCTCTGTCAGCTCGTTTGAATATTGTCTTGAACTTTTGCAGGTTTGCAGTAGGGAGCATATTGACTGGTTGCATCACGGCCTGGTTCGGCTATTCGGACGCCCTGGAACAAAGAACAAAGAAGATTGCAAAGTGGTGAACACTGCCCAGTCCATCACAGGTACTGGCCTCCCCACCATCGAAGGGATCTTCAAGAGTCGCTGCCTCAAACAGGCAACCAGTATCATCAGAGACCCACACTACCCTGGCCACACACTCATTTCACTCCTGCCATCGAAACTGTAACATCATGACTGAGGTGGGGGGGGGCTAAGAAGATATAGATATATATATATATCTATATCTTCTTAGGCCCCCCTCGGTCATGGCTGACCATGGCTGCATGGTGGCACAGTGGTAGAGTTGCAGCCTTACAGCACTTACAGTGTCGGAGATGGGTTCGATCCTGACTACGGGTGCTTGTCTGTATGGTATTTGTATGTTCTCCCATGACCTGGATGGGTTTTCGTCAAGATCTTCAGTTTCCTCCCACATTAAAACTGAGGTGAGAAGATACTTTTTCACCCAGAGAGTTGTGAATTTGTGGAATTCTCTGCCACAGAGGGCAGTGGAGGCCAAATCACTGGATGGATTTAAGAGAGCGTTGGATAGAGCTCTAGGGACTAGTGGAATCAAGGGATATGGGGAGAAGGCAGGCACGGGTTATTGATTGTGGACGATCAGCCATGATCACAATGAATGGCGGTGCTGGCTCGAAGGGCCGAATGGTCTCCTCCTGCACCTATTTTCTATGTTTCTATTCCAAAGACGTACAGGTTTGTGTGTTAATTGGTTTGGTGTAATTATAAATTGGCCCTAGTGTGTAGCACAGTGCTAGTGTGCAGGAATTGCTGGTCGGTGCGGACTCAGTGGGCCTGTTTCTGTATTGTATCTCTAAACGAAATTAAACTTTATTTGTGCATGGTATTTGTTTATTGTCCAGTTTATGGGGTTTTTTTCAGAACAATTTTCTACATTGACCGAAACAAGTTAGTGAAACTAATATTTTAATAAAGCTAGTGGATGATCTCTCATTCAGAAATTCTCCCAATATCATCCAGAATCAGAAAACAGAACCTGATAGACTTTGGAAAGGGTGGAAAAGCTGTCTGCCCTAAGTGTGGCATTACTAACGAAGAGGCCTTGTGGGAAATGCGTGTGTGTGTGTGTGTGTGTGTGTGTGTGCGCGCGCGTGTGCGTGTGCGTGTGCGCGTGTGTGCGTGTGTGTGTGCGCATGTGCATGTGCGTGTGTGTGTGTAGATACACACACATGCAGGTGTTTATAATATTATGATATAGGACAGTAGCGTCAGGTGGTGTGCCTGCTTCTCAAAACTGATTTGCATCCATATGCAGTCTTTTCTTGGACTGGATAACACACAAACAAAAGCTTTTCACTGTATCTCGGTACACGTGCCAATAATAAACAAAACTAAAAAAAACATTCCAATAGACAATAGACAATAGACAATAGGTGCAGGAGTAGGCCATTCAGCCCTTCGAGCCAGCACCGCCATTCAATGCGATCATGGCTGATCACTCTCAATCAGTACCCCGTTCCTGCCTTCTCCCCATACCCCCTCACTCCGCTATCCTTAAGAGCTCTATCCAGCTCTCTCTTGAAAGCATCCAACGAACTGGCCTCCACTGCCTTCTGAGGCAGAGAATTCCACACCTTCACCACTCTCTGACGGAAAAAGTTCTTCCTCATCTCCGTTCTAAATGGCCTACCCCTTATTCTTAAATTGTGGCCCCTTGTTCTGGACTCCCCCAACATTGGGAACATGTTTCCTGCCTCTAATGTGTCCAATCCCCTAATTATCTTATATGTTTCAATAAGATCCCCCCTCATCCTTCTACATTCCAGTGTATACAAGCCCAATCGCTCCAGCCTTTCAACATACGACAGTCCCGCCATTCCGGGAATTAACCTTGCAACAGCAGATTGTGACAAGGTTAATACTTCATATGCTCTCTTACTTAAAAAATCTATTGATTTAGACCAAAATTGTGATTGAATAGTGAAGTAGACTCGATAGGCCAAATGGTCTAATTCTGCTCCTATGAATTGTGAACTTATGAGTTCTGTTGGGCAGGAGCAGGCAGGTCTGCCTGGGCAGTCCTGTTTGTGTGTTTTGGGAAGGAGAGAGAAGCAGGCAGTGCAGGGCTATGGAATGATAAGTTTGGAGGTTGCAGAAGGGAGATCGCCAGAGGTGTAGAGAAACATAATTGCTTTAGATCACTTAAAAACAAGATTACAGGATTTGTTTCTGCTGCTGATTAATTCAAACTGCCTCCTCTCAGCTGTGACCAATTAATTAACTTTCAGATGCTGACTTTTTCCTTAGCCACTTGCAGAGTTCAAACCTGTTCTGCATTAGCCAATACAAAGTGGGGGAAATAAAGAGTGTTATCTCAAATAACAAATGATTCCATGTCTTTGCAAATAGCTGCCTGAGAGCTTTATAAAAAAAGCTTGTAATGGTTCACTCAAAAATGTTATCTGTGTACAATTAGCAATGCAGAGGAGCGACTGGCAGATATATATTGTGTTTGTGGAATGGAAAAGTCCTGACTGCATTTCACACTCGTCACTCTCGTTAACAATAACATCTGTCCTTCAGCTTATTACGTTGACCTAGGTGCTTGTAACAAAGCAGAGACCACTGTGTGCATCTCAACTGCTTGTTGCCATTAATTGATCTGGTTTTGTTCTCAATAAAGGACTGAATTGAAACTAATCCTAAATGACCAACAATCTATACCCTCCCAATGAAGAGACATACTCTAAGATCATTGGTAAGGGGGAAAGGAGAGATGTGGGGAAGCCATCCTGTAATGTCTACTTAGAGGTGTGTTGAGTTGGAGGGTGAACAAACAAAAGTAACTTTTTGATAGTTTATTATTGAGGTATTATACGCTCATCTTAAACACTGTTACTTTAAAATAACTGAGTCTCTACATGGACCACCTAGCTCCATTCAGTTTAAACTTCAGCAGAGCAAATCCATGCAATATCTTGTGAAAGAAGGTAAGATATTGGCTACTACACTCCTTATTTGTTAGCTGTAGAAGGTGTTGAATATATAATCAGTTGGTATTCTTCAAATTATAAATGTTTTAATGGTTACCTTTGATTATGAAATGATAGTAATTTTTTTGTAACAATTACTCAAAGTCTTAAATTTGGAATTGCAAAGCTCAGAAGGTAGATTTGAATTGAATAGGTTTATTGGCCAAGTATGTGCATGTACAAGGAATGTGCCTTGGTGCTCTGCTCACAAATGACGACATAAACATACAGTTAACAATTAAGAATAAAGCATAAACACGTCAAAACAATAAGGATACAACATTACGGTCTAAACATGTGGGTGAAAATAAACCAGAGCAACAACAAAAAAAACTACAGACTTTGGTTATTGAGTAGAACTACATTTGTAGTGTTGATGCCTAGCTACCTCAGCACAGAATTAGAAAGAACCATTATGAAGTGCAAGGATCAGAAATCTGTGGAGAAAGCACATGGTGGCAACAAAATTAGAGACAAGAGCAATATACACACTTTTATAGTCCAGGTCAATATTCTTGTCAAACAAGTCCATTTGTTTTTGTTGCATCAAAATCATGTTGAGCACCAGCAACATGTATTATGTATCCTTTTTCCCAAATTGATTTCTCATTAAAACAGGATATCAAGGAGATTTTCTCCAACTTCATTAATTCTCAGTGATTTGTGCCTCTTTTCAAAATGTTTCTATTAGTTGCTCTGATCATGTAGGAGGTAATAGGAATAAGCCTGCCAATCCTGAAGGCCTATTCAGTTGAATCATAGGTTCATAAGGTATTGGAGCAGCATTAGGCCATTGAGTCTACTCTGCCATTCAATTGTAGTTGTTCTAATTCCCCCCACCCCCCACCTTTGATACCCTTACTAATCAAGAACCTGTCAATCTCTGCTTTAAAAATACCCAATGCCTTGGCCTCCACAGCTATCCACAGCAAAGAATTCCATGGATTTGTCACCCTCAGGCTAAAGAAATTCCTCCTCATCTCCTTTCTAAAGGAATCATGGCAAATCTGTATCTGTTTCATTGGGTCCCATTCCTTTTATGGAGAGATGCTGCTTGTCCTGCTGAGTTACTCCAGCATTTTGTGTCTATCTTTATTTCATCAATCTAGATTAGGGCGGTCACAGTGGCGCAGCGGTAGAGTTGCTGCCTCACAGCGAATGCAGCGTCAGAGACCCGGGTTTGATTCCGAGTAAGGGTGCTGCCTGTATGGAGTTTGTACGTTCTCCCCGTGATCTGGGTTGGTTTTCTCCGAGATCTTCGGTTTCCTCCCACACTCCAAAGCGTTTGTCAGGAAGATCATTTGTTTTGAGTGAGTTCTTTGAGGTTTTATAGGAGGTGTGGGAGAGCAGATAAGAAATAAACCTGGAGAGCAAATGAGGACAGCAAAATGCTTTAGCAAGCAGGGTTAAGGTGAATCATCAAACTTTGTTCAAGTATATAATAGGAAAGGAGGTAGCGTGGAAAAGAGTTGGTTTCCTTAGGGGGGCAAAAGGGAAGTCTATGTGTGGAGCTCGAGGATATGAGTGGGATTCCACAGCAAGGTGACTGAAGCTGAATGTAATGCTCCAAATGTGGCCTCATCATCCCATGCCTCTTCATTTCTTAAGTGTTCTCATCATGTCTTGTACAACTGTAACATAATGTTCCCACTTCTATATTCAAAACACAGCCCGAGGAAGGACTGTGTATCAAAATCCTTCTTTACCACCCAGAAGATGAGATGAAAAAATAATTTGAAGGAGAACTGGGGATTTCCCAGGCTTGGATCCAGTAACAATGGAGGAACAGCAATTTATTTCCAAGTGGGGCTGGGGGTGCAGCCTGGAGGGGAACTGGCAAGAGGTGGTCTTCCTATGCATCTGCTCACATTCTCCACTTTGGTGGGAGAGATGTAGGAAGGAACTGCAGGTGCTGGTTTAAACTGAAGAAATACACAAGAAGCTGGAGAAACTCAGCAGAACAGGCAGCCACACTGGAGAGAAGGAATGGGTGACTTTTTGGGTTTGACCCTTCTTCAGACTGGTTAGGGATAAGGGAAACTATTTCGCTTATAACGTTTCCCTTAGCCCTAACCAGTCTGAAGAAGGGTCTCGACCTGAAATGCCACCCATTCCTTCTCTCCAGAGCTCCCTGTCCCGCTGAGTTACTCCAGCTTTTTATGTCCATCTTTGGTGGGAGAGGTGGTGGGTTTAGGTGCTGTTGGAAAAGTAACTGCGGAATATTTTGTAGCTAGAAAGCACTGCAGACCAGTGATAAAGGGAATGAATGTTTAGGGTAGTGGATACGGTAGCGCAGCGGTAGAGTTGCTGCTTTACAGCGAATGCAGCGCCGGAGACTCAGGTTCGATCCTGACTACGGGTGCTGCACTGTAAGGAGTTTGTACGTTCTCCCCGTGACCTGCGTGGGTTTTCTCCGAGATCTTCGGTTTCCTCCCACACTCCAAAGACGTACAGGTATGTAGGTTAATTGGCTGGGTAAATGTAAAAATTGTCCCTAGTGGGTGTAGGATAGTGTTAATGTACGGGGATCGTTGGGCGGCACGGACTTGGAGGGCCGAAAAGGCCTGTTTCCGGCTGTATATATATGATATGATATGAAAAGGGAGATCAGCCATGATTGAATGGAAGAGTAGACGATGGACCGAGCGGCCTAATTCTGCTCCTATCCCTTATGACCTGATGATATAAGTTAAGTAATCTCTACTGTTCTGGGTGTATGGGTTTCATTCTGCAAAATGTTTGGTGAAGTTTTCAATTGACCTGCCGTTTAGTGAGCAGCATTCTTTTGTAGCTTAACTTTGAGAAGCGATTTAATAACAATAAAGGCATTGTATTGTCTACACTCTAGTCATCACCATTACACCAGGCACAATCAATGGAATGGAGCTGCATTTAGTTAGCTGGAGCAGAAAGGTTCAAATGGTTTTGTGCATTCTTTTAATTACTTAACTGTCAGTTTGTGAATCTTTGTCATTATTTCATAATGATGCTGAGCAATAATGGTAGTGCAGTCTGCCTCTCAATGTGCCATTATGGCTTCTTAATGTGTTAGCTTCCTGAGTGATCAAAGATTAGTATAGAAGGAAGTGATCCAAATCAAACTTAAACTCCCAAGGTGTTTCTAAATGTAGCCGTTTCAAGTTTATTGAAAGGACCTACATTTTGTGGCTGTCAGACATTTTTAGGGGAGGGGTTGAATATCCTGATTACAAAGATGCTTAGGTGATACTTGTTTGGTTTTTAAATCAGAATTTTAATCCAAACTGCTTTTGGATGGAAAGCAGATTTTCACACAAATTGGGTGGCACAGTGGCACAGCGGTAAAGTTGCTGCCTTACAGTGCGAACAGTGACAGAGATCTGGGTTCAATCCTGATTATGGGTGCTGTCCATATGGAGTTTGTACATGACCGTGTGGGTTTTCTCCAAGATCTTCGATTTCCTCATGCTCTAAAGACGTACAGGTTTGTAAGTTAATTGGCTTGGTATAAATGTAAATTGTCCTTGGTGTTAATGTGTAGGGATCGTTTGTCAGTGCAAACTCTGGGCCAAAGAGCCTATTTTCGTGCTATATCTCTGAACTAAAAATGAAGCAAAAAAACTACACTAATAGAACACGATAATAAAAAAGGTCTACAGCCGATGTTATTTTTCTTCCACTATATTCAGCTTCGGATCATCTTGGTGAAAAAACCCACCCACATCAGGATTATATTCGTTGGCTGCATGTCAGCCTTTGGCAGTTTCACTGGCAACAATGCATCCCTCCCTGGTGAACTCAATTGTACGATTGGATTGGACAAAAGGTCAATTGCACAATGACACTCACGCCAACAGCCTCAGGTGCACTTGTACCCACTATCACTATCACAGATGTCCGATCAGCCTTCCTGAGAGTGAACCAGTGGGAAGCGACTGACCCAAAGAGGGTCCCCATTCATGCCCACAGCTGGTATGAGTATTTGCAGACACCTTTAACCTCTACCAATGCCAATCTATGGTTGCCATCTGCATTAAGAAGTCCACTGTCATCCTAGCGCCAAAGTAAAACAAAAGTGTGCCTTAATGACTGCTGTCTTGTGGCTCTTACATCCACCATCATGAAGTGTTTCAGAAGACTGGTCATATTGCACATCACTTCCAACCTCCTAAACAACCTTCATCCACTCTAATCCATCTACCATTATCAGATGCTATCTCCCTGGCCCAACACTAATCCTGGAATATCTGGATAACAATGACCTGGCTTGGGCTCCATGACAATAACACTGCCTTCAACATCATAATTCCAAACATACCCCTGCACCTAGGATTCAATACCCACTCTGCAACTGGATCCTTGATATCTTGACCCATAGACTGTCATGTCAAACCATCCTCCACAGTAATTCTCAAGATTGATGCCCCATAGACTGTGTTTTTAATCCCTTACTGTAGTCTCAATTTAATCACGGCTGTGCAGCCAAATTCTGCCAAAACTCCATTTACAAATTTGCTACTGTTGAGATAAGTACAAGAAGGGCCTGACCAGCATAGTGCTAAGGTGACATCCTTCAACTCAATGTCAGCAAAGCAAAATCAGACTCTTGAAGAAATCCCTCAAATAATAAGAATGTATTCCTGATCTTCCAATCTACAGCCATCTATTCTACACTTTCTCTGTAGATATAATACTATATTCACTATTCACTTTCTCTTTTGGTATTACCAGTTGTACTTGTATGGTAGGATTACACGTATACGATAAGATCTGCCTGGGCAGCATGCAAAACAAAGTTTTGTATCTTAGTACACGTATCAATAATAAACCGACACCAATACTACCTTAACATTGAATAATCTCATCCCTAAACCTCTGGACCTTTGGCCTTGGGGCTTCTGGACTTCCTGTCCAGCAGACCTCAGTTGGTTCGAATTGATCACAATATTTTCTGCACCCTGAGGTGTAGGAAGGAACTGCAGATGCTGGTAGACTCACAATGCTGGAGTAACTCAGCAGGACAGGCAGTGTCTCTGGAGAGAAGGAATGGGTGACGTTTCAGGTTGAGGTCCTTCTTCAGACCGAAATCGAGGTGTTCCTCTGGGTTGTGTGCTCAGTCCCTTCCTCTGCTCTCTGGATGCCCATGACTGTGCGACCAGGTCCAACGCCAACTTGATATTTAAGTCTGCCAATGATACCACTGTTGTCAGCCACATCAACAACAATGATGAGATGGAGTAAAGGAAAGAAATTGAGAACCTTGTATTATGGTGTCAGGACTGCAACCTGATTCTTAACATCAGCAGGATGAAAGAGTTGGGTGTTGTTGACCGAAGGAAGTGTAACCCTGTGCTCAGTGGAGCCGCTGTAGAGATGGTCAAGAGCCTCAAGTTGCTGGTCATTTATATCACCAGCGACCTAACCTGTTCTCTTCTCATTGTTGCAATTATCAAGAAAGTGCATCAGTGTATTTCTTGGTCGTTAGAAGATTTGAACTGTCCACGAGGATGCCATTGAATTTCTACACATGCACTACAGGAAGTATTCTGATGTGATGCTTCTCAGTCTGGTATGGCAACTGCTTTTCTCTTGATCACCTAAACCTGCAGCCTTATTTTCTTCTCTCCTTTCTAGGAGAAGATTGGAGGGGGGGGGGGCTTACAGCTTGGATGTCCAGTCTGAAGAATAGCTTTTTCCCCACAGCTTCCTGAGGATTATCTGTCTTGGTACTAAGCCCAATCTAATGGACCATTCAAAGCACTTTTTACATGATTAAAGAATGGATGAGATAGAAACATAGAAACATAGCAAATAGGTGCAGGAGGAGGCCATTCAGCCCTTCGAGCCAGCACCGTCATTCATTGTGATCATGGCTGATTGTCCACAACCCGTGCCTACCTTCTTCTCATACCCTTTGATTCCACTAGCCCCTAGAGCTCTATCTAACACTCTCTTAAATCCATCCAGTGATTTGGCCTCCACTGCCCTCTGTGGTAGAGAACTCCACAAATTCACAACTCTCTGGGTGAAAAAGTTCCTCTCACCTCAGTTTTAAATGGCCTCCCCTTTATTCTAAGACTGTGGCCCCTGGGTCAGGACTCGCCCATCATTGGGAACATTTTTCCTGCATCTAGCTTGTCCAGTCCTTTTATAATTTTATATGTTTCTATAAGATCCCCTCTCATCCTTCTAAACTCAGATGCAGATTAAAATTCCTCTTCTGTATATTAGAACTGTTCATGATTGTGCAAAAGAACTTGCATATTCTGTCACGGTTAGAGTGCATCTGTTATCTTGGCACAGCGAAAGACACTTCAAATCTTCGGTGTGAACATATAACCTGTGTAGTGCAAGTAATTCTGCATGTTTCATTGGCAACACAATGAGTATGACATTTCCCAGGGCGTTTGTGCTGTTGCATGAATATCTACTCTTCGGGTGATCTGAGACTCGTCATGATAACATCTTCCCTCCTTGCATCCCCTATCCACCTCATCAGTATACAAAAGGAGCCAAAATATAAACACCGTTTTACTTTAGTGCTGCTTATTGTGTTCGTATCCTTCTTTCAACTGTGAGAAAGAGTGTGCAATGATTTATTGGTTGGGCTATGAACTTTAGTCTGCAGCTGGCAGCATAAAATGGTTAATATTACTGAAATGTTTTGAGCTGTACTCAAGAGGGCAGTAACTAGAGCAACAAATCCTCACAGCAGGACTTAATGGAGAAACTTGGGAGCAACATCCCTGAATAGCTGCCAGTATAGGTATACTTATTTTAGCCTCCAGGCTCTTTCTGTTGGAATGCGTAAAAACACACACACACACACACACACACACACACACACACACACACACACACACACACACACACACACACACACACACACACCGTTTTATATGCTTTGAACTTCTATTTGGAGTATCTTGTACAGAAAAGACTTCCTTAACAAGAAGTGAAAGAAGAATTAATTGTCCATTTTTACTTTATGGCAGTAGAGAAAATTTGGTATGAAATCACCAACTGTTAAATTTGGCTTTCTCCACCCCTCTCTCAAGAAAACCTTAAACATCATTTCAAGTTCTGATACTTCTTTTTACATGAAGACCATTTTGAAACCACTTTAATCTGCAACCTACTTTTAAACCTTTTTCTTTCGTGGCTCAACTCTTGAGCATTTGTGCATGTGGGGGAAAAGAGAAGCAGTGTAAATGTCAAAAAGCGTTTGTATTCATTTACAAGAAAGCTCGGCATCAATTGGTAACTCCTAATGTTCTTTGTATGTGGTGATGACCTGCCTTCCGAAACTGTTGCAGCCTCTCTGTTTAAACCACAACTTAATGAGTTTTGCTACGTTTGATACTAGCCAAAACTGAATACGAAACGGCACCAATTTTACATTACAAAACTAATTTGAAGTGTTACTTTGGAATGAGTTTAAGCAGAGAGTAATATTTTACTGGTTTGGCTTTACTTCAGACCCAGTATGACATGGGGGTAATTGCCTGAGGGAAAGCCAGCAAAAGTACACCAAGTTTTCCATAAAGTCTTGAAAGAAGTACAATTCCAATATTTAAAGTTATGACTGGAGAATAGTTTCATAATGCTGTGTAGGAAATGATGCCGTACATCTGGTGAGAAAAGGGGCATTCTGAATTTTTGTGTTCTTAACTGCCTAAAATTGATTTATATTGAACTAAATATTACCATTTGTAAGAAGAAATTATAGAGGAAAAATAGTGATTTGCAGAGTCATATTTACCGTAACATTCATGAATGAAATTTTAATTCGCCCCTTAAGTGTGCATTCTTTATAAAGAACTCCTTAAAATGTATAGGAAGGAACTACAGATGCTGGTTTAAACCAGATAGGCACAAAATGCTGGAGTAACTCAGCGGGACAGGCAGCATCTCTGGTTATGTTTTGGGTTGAGACAGAAGAAGGCTCTCTACCCAAAATGTCACCTGTTCCTGCTCTCTAGAGGTGCTGCTTGTCCCGTCCTTAAAATGTACTTGTTCTATATTCAGTACGGCCCATTTGCATTCCGGCCTCCCCTCTCCATTGGTGAAAACCAATTCCATTTCTTTACAACCACAACAATTTTCATTTAGTTCTCCTGCATCTTCACAAATTTCATTTGATCCAACACTCGGCCCACATTGAGTTTCTCATAAGATTCCTCGCATACAACCATGTTGCAGTGAAGCTAGATGGGCATTGTACTGTAATGCCTGTGGGGCTGTGGAGCCTGGTGTTTCTCACTAGTCGAGTTTGGACAGAGGAATAGTCTTTTGACTGTTTTCTGGAAATTTGTTTCTCCCCATTGCATTGTACCTCAGTGTGAGTTGGAACCTCCAATGATCAAGTAAAAGCAGTAAAGTTCATTTATTAAATTTACCCTTGCTACGAAAAAGAATTGCCATTCTCCCTGATATTCTTATGTCTTTTAAAAAAAACTTGGGTTCACGCCACTTTCAAAATTAGCTTCATTACTGTTTTAGTTTACATAGTAATATTTCAGTTCTATTATATAACTTTTAAATAGATCTGCCTATCTTGTTTCTCTTCCCATTTTCCAATCTTTATAATTTTCTTTCAGCTAATTTATCATTCTCTCCTTGTTAAAAAGCCGCTATTAAAACAATATCTCTATTCTTGACTTTTTTTTTCCTCATGAGGTTCTTGTGATCCATTTTAATTTGTCTCAAAGCCAGCTTGAATGATTTTTTTTTTAATCACCCGAAAGCCAAATACAGTTTCCATCGTGAAATCATTTGCAGGAATAGCTGCCAACAGATGGTTAACCATGACAACTTCTCCACAATCAAACTAGTCAGATCAGACCATATTAGCTTTGTTCATTGTCATATTCACTAGGGTGCAATGGAGGTCCTCGAATGAACAGTATATATGATAAAGATAAATAAAATTAATGATAAATCTGAAATGGTACAAAAAATACTGAAGCGAAATAACTGAATGAGGCGTGATTATGAGTAATTGAATGTGCAGCACCTCAAGGAAGGGGTTGTGAAATTTGTTCAGGAGTTTGATTGCCGTGGGGAAGAAGATGTTCTTAAGACTGGACACGCTCTTGTATCTTCTCCCAAAAGGGGATGGCCAGGATGAAAGGCATCCTTGATCATACTTCCAGCCTTCCTGAAACAACACACCATGAAGACAGACTGATTGGAAGGAAATGATAAGCCTAATGTGATGTGACAAACCTAGGCTGTGTTCACCACTCCCTGTAGGTTCAGGTGGTGGAGAGCAGAACAGTTGCTACACCAGAATGGAATGCTTGCATCCCATTGGAATACTTTCTACAGCACATCATTAGACCTATGAGAGAATCCTCGTGGACATGTTGAATTATCTCGGGCGGCTAAGAAAGTAAACACACTGTGCTTTCATGTTCACTGTATCGGTGTGAAGGGATTAGATAATGTTGCTGCTGATATGGATGCCCAGAAACTTTAATCTGTCAACCAACTCTACCGTAGCTCAGTAATGAGGACAGGGTTGTATTAACAAACCCCTCGACACCATCACTTCCTGAGGCCAACAACTCTTTTGATGCTGATATGAAGGGCTAGATTATTATCCTGACACCGTGGCGCAAGGTTCCTGATCTCTTCGCTGTACTCCATCTCATCACTGGTGTTGATCCGGCCAAACAATAGTGGTGTCTTCAGCAAACATAAAGATTGAATTGGCGTTTAACTTGGCCATGCAGCTGAAGGTGTACTAGAACTGTTAAATGAATTAAAAGGGCCCATCGTGCTTTAATGGCTAAACCATTCTCCTTGCATTCTAGTGATGTGGCCAGGGCTGCTTCAATCAACTTTAGTTGCCCTTGTGAAAGTGATGAAGGACTACTTTCTGAAACCCTCCAGCCTTTAAATGAGGTTTCCCCCATAGGTACTATTCAAAGCACCTTCGCTGTGTGGGTGGCTAGGATCTGAGAGGATGACCTACTGTTATGATTGATCTTTAAACTTCCCTCTCATAATTTGTTCTTTTATTCTTGTACACAGTTTAATAAAATAATGGCACAGTAATTTAAAGAGAAGTAGCTTTGGCAATAACAGGATTTAACACAGCTCCCTAGCTTTGTTGCTCTTGATATTTAAATTGATTAATACACAATTTAAACCGTTCACGCAGTACAATGAATCTCATTGTACTGCATGGCTCGGATACAAAAAGCACTGGTAACAATAGGTGGACCAAAACTCTAAGTGGGAAGATTTGGAGAAAGATTATTTAGTTTTACAAAATAAAAGGTTGCAGGTTAAGTTCTGGGTTAATGTCTAGTTACTTCATTGCTGGACTTCGACTCTATTCCCAAGTCTTCCTCATGACCCTTGATACTTTTACCAAATCCAATCTTGATCTTGTTCATGAAACCTCCTCTTTTGTGCTGGGAGTTCTCAATTTCTGCTTCTCCTTTTTCTGGTATGCATTGCATGGTTCCCTGAAGGTGACAAGTCGGGTGCATAGGGTGGTGCAGGTGATGCTTGGCCGCTTGCCTTTATTGGGAAGAGCATGGAATACAAAATTTGGAACATCACGACGCAGCTGTACAAGTCACTGGTGAGACCATACATGGAGTATTGGTGATCTAGCTGTAGGAAGGATGTAATTAAATTGGAAAAGAGGCAGAAGAGATTCATCAGGATGTTACCTGGGCATGAGTCACTTGGATAGGTTGGGAGAGTAGGAAACTGAGGGATATACTTATTGAAGTATACAAAATCATGAGGGGTATAGATAAAGCGAATATTCAGTCCTCCCCCAGGGTAGAGGATGACATAAGCTGAAAGTGAGAGGGGAGAGATATGAGGGACTTTGAACTTTTTGCTCTGAGGGTAGGCTTATCTGGAATGAGTTTCCAGTAGAAACTCTAGAAGCATTTGCATTTATGACTTTTAAAATACATTTAGACAGATGGAAAGATAGAAAATAGTTTAGAGGAATATGAGCTAAATACAGGTAAATAGGACCATCGCATAATAGACAGGGTGGATGGACTGTATGGCTCCATGACACTATGGCTGGGGGAAAAATGGTTGCACCTAAAACTTCATCACCACGCAACTTTAAATTGGGTGGTAACATAATGGCTATGGAGACGGGAACAAAAGATGTGGCAATCAGTCAGAAGAAGAATCTTAGCCTTAAATGTAGTCTATCCATTTCCCTCCACAGATGCTACCTGACCTGCCTGTGTTAACTCCAGCATATTGTTGTTGCTTGTGATTGCAGTCTCTTGTGTCAGCTATCGTCCAGTGACATGTTTGAGACTATGTGGGTGAGGTCAGTGAACTCAGCCCCATTGCAAGCCCTTTCCATATAACATGATCTGCTGAATGCTATTCTACAATAGCTCTGACAGTCTTTGGACGGTAGTCAGAGCCTAAGGTCTTCCACAATGATAGCAAGGCATTCAGGAGAGTCAAAATGTGCAGGGAGGATCTTCAGATGCTGGTTACACCAAAGATAGACACAAAATGCTGGAGTAACTCAGCAGGTCAGGCAGCATCTCTGGAGAAAAGTAGGTGACCTTTTTCGGGTCAAGACCCTTCTTCAGACTCGTTTTAAGGATTTCAAATGTTTTTTGGGAACCGTGAGACTCTTCAAACTGTCATAATAATATATGGCAATCTATTTGCTCCTGTGGGGGGAAAAAATGGGTTGGTTTTCTCAACAACAACAACAGTTCGAACCCTATAATATCATGGTTAAGAAATTGTGCTGGGCTCCGATCCCTATAGCACCCTCTGGTGTACATGAGTGTAATGGGGACAGGTTCTAGCACCCACCACCACTCGTGTGACCAAAGTCCTTTGCCAGTGTTTAACTGTCCTGGTTTCCCTGGAAGAATGTGGAGTAAATACAAAATTGTGTGGACAAATTACCCAGGCAGCAACAGAAATATATTATCACCTAATTTCAGTGGATATTTTTCAGGCAGAGATAGATAGATTCTTGATTAGTGTAGGTGTCGGAGGTTATGGGGAGAAGGCAGGAAAATGGGGTTAGGAGGGAGCGATAGATCAGCCATGATTGAATGGCTGATTAGACTTGATGGGCCAAATGGCATAATTCTACTCCTATCCCTTATGACCTTTATTTACAGCTTTCGTCCAGTTCCTTGCACTTTTAACGTGTGTAGGAAGGAACTGCAGATCCTGGTATAAAACGAAGATAGACTCAAAAAGCTGGAGTAACTCGGCGGGATAGGCAGCATCTCTGGAGAGAAGGCATGGGTGACATTCTGCTTCTTCAGAAGGGTCTTGACCCGAAACGATACTCATTCCTCCTCTCCAGAGATGCTGCCTGGCCCGTTGAGGTTGCTCCAGCTTTTTGTGTCTATCTTGCATTTTTAACATGTTTGATTTCCACATGCTGGTGGACTGGAGACTTCAACATGTGATTGATGAAAGTCAAGGTGTTGTCCAGCTATTTGAGGACATTACATTAAACTTTCTACTTGTGGATGTGTGGTTCCACGGACTGCTGCTGAGTGTGTTTGCTTAAACGGGGGGAGGGGGCGCGGTTTGAACGCTCAAATAAGGATGTTCCAGAAGACTTTCTGAAGGGGTGGAGAGGGAGGGAAGAAAAATGAAAGGAATAAGATTTTTGACATCTTGAGTTGTTGCTATGCAAAAGTGACAAACAAAATCCATTCCACTCCTACTAAACTCCAGGACATTGCAGCAATAATTAGCTCTGCACACAGTTATAATTATTTATTCTATCATTAGAAAGCCTTATCAGCAGCATTACCTTTTGCCAAGCTAGCTTTTCAATAGATTATGTAGAAGCATTTACTGTGTATGATACTGACCAATGCCTCTTCCTAGGAAGGCTAAGGAAATTCGGCATATCTCCAATGACTCTTGCCAATTTTTATAAATGTACTATAGAAAGCATTCTATCGGGATGCATCATAACTTGGTTTGGCAACTACTTTGCTGAAGACTGCAAGCCCTCTCCATTACACAAATCCAGCCTCTTTCTTTCACCACCATCACCACCACAACTACATCTACACTTCACTCTGCTTCAGAAAAGCAGCCAACCGAATCGAGGACTATTTGTACCCTAGACATTCCCTCTTCTCCCCTCTCCCATGGAGCAGAAGATGCCAAAGCTTGAAAGCTCATACTACCAGATTTGGAAACTGCTTCTTTTTTGCTGCTATTAGTCTACTGAATGGCCTCCTTATAACCCCATTGAATGAGTGATCTAGTCAATGCATGCTGTGTTTTTATTTATTGTTGCCTGCCTTATGCTCCATATCTAATTATTGACTTAAAAAAAAAACGTTATTTCCTTCTGTATTTAAAAACATTTTTGATTGATTATCCCAGTGGCAGCTTGATAATTTCATATCAGTGTTTAGGAAAATTGAGCAGTTGCAGTCTCCATAAATGGAAAGAATTCTAATTTCAGTTGCAACATTCTATCAATCATGTATTGCCAATAATCGGTTTGCAGATTTCCTGTCATCATTAATAACAAGTTCTAGCACATGCGGACTAATACAGAATGCAGAATGATGCCCATTATGAATGATCAATGTGCAATTTCCAACGTAAAGTGCACTGACTCCTCATCCTTGGTGCTGAAGAGCAGAATGCCAAGATGATAAAATTGATGTGCACATTTGCTCAATTTAAATTACGAAGAAAAGCATTTCTCATCTTGCTCAGCACAAGTGTAATATGACTCTTTGATGGTGATACTTTGCAAGTAAAGTTAGTTCATTTGTTTAGACTCATTGTTCAACCTGTGCAGTCTTTTTTTGCGCAAACAATATTACCAAAGAATATATTGATCAAATATTGATGATGATTGCCATTGTATGACCCTCTTTCAGTTTGAGAATCAGCCATAAAATGTGTGTTGCAACTGGTCAAAACAAATTTACATTGTGGAGGTCAACTTTTTGTTTTGTTCTGAACGTTTCTGTTTATCTATTCAAGAAGCAATGGAGCGGTGTTAAAGTAAAACATGTTTAACATAGCTGTTCCATAAAAAGTTGATGGGATATTGGAACAACTGCAGGCCATCTGGTTTAGTTGGTGATGGGGAAGCCTTTAAAACTGGGCTAACAAATTAAACTTTATTAAAGACAATACCCATTTGACCAACTTGATTAAAACCTTTACAGTGAAGCAAAGGGTTTATGAGGTTGACAAAGTCCACTTAGACTTTCAAAAAAAAATTGAAAAAAATCTAATGTAAGGCTTTCATAAAACTGGAAGCTCGGAATAAAAGACAGCGACATGGATGCAAATATGGCCAAGACAATAATAGTAATCACGTTTGCTTTTGACACTGGAGGAAAACATATTCTGGCAAACCCCACTGGTATAAATGGAACACTGCTCTTTTGTTTTGTATGTTGTTGATGGAGCATAGAATGTTTAAATATTTAGATGATGTTAAACTTGTTACAAGATTTTGGTAGAATAAATCTGGTGAAGTGGGGTTTTTTTTAAATGACAAATGAAATTTAGTGTATCAAGTTATGGATCAGTACATTTTAGAAGGAAATGAATGAAACAGTTTTAAAAGGAGTACTGAAATGGATCTGATGGGATATGCAAATGCATCTATAAAGGTAACAAGACAAATTGTAGAAAATAAAATCTTTGGATTTATGAATAGAAAAATAAACTACAAAGCAAGAAAGTTATAACACACTGAACCTTTATAAATATTTTGTAGAAAGGAACAGCAGGCACTAGTTTACTGAAGATAGACACAAAGTGCTGGAGTAACTCAGCGGGTGAGACAGCGTCTCTGGAGAAAAGGGATGGATGACTTTTCGGGTCAGGATTAGGACCGAAACGTGACCCATCCTTTTTCTCCAGAGATGCTGTCTCACCCGCTGAGTTACTCCAGCACTTTGTACCTTTGAATATTGGCTGGATCTCGGTGGGAGAATAATGTTCAACATTGGAAATGCATGTTGAGAAGAGGACGTTGCCAGGACGAGAGGGTGTCAGCCCTAGGGAGAGGTTGAGTAGGCTGGGTCTCTATTCCTTGGAACGCAGGAGGATGAGGGGAGATCTTATTGAGGTATACAAAATCATGAGAGGAATAGATGGGTAAATGCACAGTCTCTTGCCCAGAGTAGGGGAATCGAGGACCAGAGGACATAGGTTCAAGGTGAAGGGGAAAAGATTGAATAGGAATCTGAGGGGTAACTTTTCATACAAAGGGTGGTGGGTGTATGGAACACGCTGCCAGAGGAGGTAGCAGAGGCTGGGACTATCCCACCATTTAAGAAAAACTTAGATAGGTACATGGATAGGACAGGGTTGGAGGGATATGGACCAAGCACAGGCAAGTAGAACTAGTGTAGCTGGGACATTGTTGGCCAGTGTGGGCAAGTTGGGCCAAAGGGCCTGTTTCCACACTGTATGACACACTATATTTCCACACTATGACTCTAATATCAAGGTTTGAAGAAGGTATAAAAGCAATTGCCAGAGTGGCATCGAAGATTGATGGCAGAAGATGGGTAAGATGTATTTACATTCTTCAGTGAATGAGGAGAAATAATTTCCATTAGCAGAAGGATTGGTAATAGGATGGCACAAATTTACAGTGAATTGGAAAAGTAATGGGTTTGGCAAAACAATATTTCCATGGAGCCACCTTCCTTTCAAGTAATATGTTAGGATATGGAGGATTGAAGCAGATTCAACAATAACTTTCAAAGATGAGTGCAAAAAAATAAATCCACTGGAGTATCTCTGTGGACCAGGCAGCATTTGTGCAGGAAAACACCTGATTTTCAATAAAACAGTATTGAGAAGTTTTGAAATCCAACTTCGTAGCAGTGACCCAATTTGCCATTGTCTTGCCTGTAGCCTCTGACATGGGGCAGACAGGTTGAGGTTTCTGATCTCTATTTAAACCAATGGTTTAAACTGGCCAAAACTCATTAGAAATGGCTGCGTTAAGATTCTTCGCTTTTTTATGAATGAAATTTTCTTTGTAATGCAGTCTCCTATTTCACCAAATCTGAGCGTTCATGTCAACCATGAAGTGTCTACCCAATTGACCTCTTGACATTTATTCACTAAAAAAAATTGATTGCTAATTCAAATTAGTGTGCAAAGATGTAAATTACCTCCTGACATGGTTACTTTTCATCTGGCTTGCATTAACAGCCATGGTTTATTGGCAAAAATGAATTAATATTCTATGTACACATATTTCAAATGGAAAGGGTTATGCGTTGGTTAATTTTGCATCTTGAAATGCCAATTGACCTGTGTCATCCCCATCTCCTACTGTCTAATTATTGCAGAAAAATGACTGGCACTGAAATATGTTGAAATCGAGAGAAATATTTCAAATCCTGTGTTGTTGGCCCGGAAGCCAGTGAGTTCTTTGCTTTTTAAAATTGTGTGGTTTTCTCACCTTTTTAAGATTCCATAGACTTGAGCTCACTTCAAACAATGCTGCAGAAATGGGAAAGAGGTGGAGGGGTGACAGTTTTCAAAAAAGGGCTGGAGGGTAAGAGTGAGGTGTAACACAAAAGATAGGGTGGACATTGATTATGGCGTTTCAGGTTATAAGGATCATTAGTAAGGCATTTTTTAATTGAGACTAGGTGAGCAAAAGACACGGGAACAATAAGAGAACACAATACATCATAATGAAGAAAGGTCCTGACCAGAAACCTCATGTCCATTCTCTCCACGGACGATGCCTGACCAGCTGAGTTCCTCCAGCACCTGTGTTTTGTTCAATATTCTAGCATCTGCAGTTTCTTGTGTCTCCTAGAGAATACGTTACCTGAAGATGGAAAATTCGGTGTATATTTTGGAAAGATGCAAAATGCCCGGTCAGAAGAGATGTTTAGTTTAGAGATACAGCACGGAAACAAGCCCTCCGACCCACCGAGACCGCACTGGCCAATGATCCGTGCCCATTAACACTATCCTACACACACTAGGGACAATTTTACAGTTATACCCAGCCAATTAATCTAAAAGCCTGGATGTCTTTGGCGTGTGGGAGGAAACTACACTTGAGCACTGTGGCGCTGACAATGGCTGCCATGGTGTACTGCTCCTTGCTGTTTTGTATGTATTTGTTCGTTTGTGTTGTCTGTGGTAATCCCACAAAGATCACTTTCACGAGAGAGGTACTCCTTAACATCAGACATACGGTACCTTTAAACATCGTTCTGGATTTCTCTCACTCGCTGGATTATTTGGACATACTCGTCGGCGGGGCTGTGGCTGCGTTCAAGGTCTTGAAACGGAGGAGGCCCCATGGGAAGAGCTCTGGAGCACTCGCCCGACTCCGGCGACGAGGATTACGCACACCGCTCCCGAGTATATTTCTCGCAAATCTACGTTCTCTCATCAACAAAGTGGATGAACTGCAACTCCTGTGCCACACTAACAAGGACTTCTCTCGAGCCGCTGCCCTGTGCTTCACCGAGACCTGGCTGTGTGAGTCGACCCTGGACTACGCGCTGCAACTGGTTGGCTTTCAACTACACAGAGCGGCCCGTGACAGAGGCAGCGGGAAAATCAAGAGGAGGTGGAATATGCTTCTACACTAACCAGGACTGGTGCAGCGACATCACGGTACTGTCTAACTTCTGTTCCCCCAATCTTTCTTTATAAACTGCAAACCCTTTTACTCTCCAAGGGAATTTACCTCTTTTATTCTCGCTGGAGTTTCCATCCCCCCCCCCCCCCCCCCCAAGCCTGCCTACGTGAGGCACAAACGCAACTCGCTGACCAGGTATTGAGGGTAGAGAGTGACTTCCTGGACTCCATGGTCATTGTTTTGGGGGACTTTAACAAGGCCAACCTCAATCGTGAGCTCCCAAAGTACAGACTTCATGTTACCTGCCCCACCAGAGGGGAGAGGACACTTGATCACTGCTATTCTTCAATCAAGAACACATATCGCTCTGTTCCTCGGGCGGCTCTGGGTCTCTCCGATTATTGTTTAGTTCACCTTATTCCGACCTACAGGCAGAAACTAAAATCTTCTAAACCTGTGGTCAGAACAACGAAAAGGTGGCCAAGCGAGGGCATTGACTGTGCTGATTGGAATGTGTTCAGGGAAGCAACCACAAGCCTCAATGAGTACACAGACACTGTGACATCCTATGTCAGCTTTTGGGAGAACAGTTGCATTCCCACAAAGACCCGGATCTGGTTCAACAACAACAAGCCCTGGTTCACAGCAGAACTCAGACAGCTCCGCCAGTCAAAAGATGAGGCCTGCAGGAGCGGGGATACAGACCTCCACAGGCAGGCCAAGTACAAGCTGAGAAGTGGAATCGGAGCGTGCAAGGAAAGGTACTCTGAGATGCTGAGGAGCAAGTTCTCAGCTAATGACTCTTCTTCAGTTCGGAAGGGCTTGCAAGAAATCACCAGGTACAAGAGGAAAACCCCACGCTCCTTGGATAATCGTCAGCTGACCAACGACCTGAACGAGTTTTACTGCAGGTTTGAGAAACAGAAACATAACCCTGGGACCCCGTCCCGCCCACCTCCAATCGTCACTTCACACGTACTCAAAGACCGACTCCAGTTTGCACCAGTTTGGGGACTGGATCCGTCCCCACCCACTCCTCCCTAAGCAGCAATTCACACCTACTCAAAGACTGGCTGGAGTTTGCAAAGACTGCCCCCCCCCCCCCCCCCTCACCCTTCTGCAATCACCAATTTGCACATCCTCGCAGAATGACCAGTTTAACAATAGAAATTGTGGAGATGGAGAGGCTATTCAGAAAACAGAAAAGCCGGAAATCTCCAGAACCGGACAATGTTTCCCCCTCAAGTTCTGTGCCAAACGTGGCACCGATCTACACAGGCATTTTCAACCAGTCCCTGCAAACCTGCACTGTCCCTGTCTGCTTCAAGGTCTCCACTATTGTCTCTGTACCCAAAAAGATAAGGATCACTGGTCTTAATGACTACAGACCTGTTGCACTTTCCTCTGTAATCATGAAGACCTTTGAAAGACGTGCTGGCCCAGCTGAAAAACATCACAAACCCCCTGCTGGACCCCCTGCAGTTTGCATATAGGGCCAATAGATCGGTGGATGACACAGTCAATCTAGGCCTGCACTTCATCCTCCAGCACCTAGACCACAACGGGACCTATGCCAGGATTCTCTTTGGGGCCTTCAGCTCTGCTTTTAACACCATTGTTCCAGAGCTGCTACAATATAAACTCTCCCAGCTGATTGTGCCTGAACCCCTCTGTCAGTGGATCATCCAATAAAATGGGCAGGAAAAGGGATGAGCTCCTGCAATGCGAATAAAGGGTTGTGTTAGTGAGGTGGTGCATCCTTCCGCTAGATTTGCATTTTTCCATTTCATGGCCTTGCAATTTCCCAATTTACGACGGGCAATTTATGCTTCGTATATTTGTGGTTTACTTTGCTTAGATTTAGGTCCCAAGCTTCAGATGGAACCAAATTCTATCTGTAGGAGCCATTTTGTGTTTATTAGCTATTTTAGCATATTATATTATTTTGTATCCTGCTGTATTATTTTTGGACACCAGGGGGTTGTCGTGAGATAATACTCGGCTTACGTATATGGACTGGGAGGGTATACAAACGGTAAGCTTTGGGGTTTAATTGGGAAGACTAAAGTTGCTGCTACACTATCATTTTTGGTACATGACTGGGTGTCATACGTTGTTCATGCCCCTGTGAAACATTTAGCTACATTGAAGGCTCTAAGTAATAAAGCATGTGATTATTCTCCAGCACCCACTGTTTATTGATGGCTTGGTTGCAAAGGGGTTATTATTTTCACTGCAGTAAGTAGCCTCACACTTCATAACTTCTTCTGAACCCTTTGTTAAATAGGGCTTGTAAGTAATCCACTGATTCTTAAAATGGCATTTGTATCTATTCTGAAAGAGCTGCCTCGTCAGAATTTGTTCTTCAAATGCAACAAAGTATTACCTTGTTACACCTATAACTAGATTCACAAAGGTACCCAAGCGAGGAATATGGAAATTGATTATCCATGAAGCCTTATTTCTGATCTTATGCTCCTTAAACTGGTACCAAACTGGGGGAAAAATAGATGTGGTGAGATCCACAAGCATTTAAAAAAACTTTTTTAAACGGATGCAAAAAATACCCAAAACCTCAGTGTACCTCTTACTACCTGACCTTCACTTTAGATGCCTGCAGAGATGTTGCCTGCTACAACTGGTCCATGCAGATGCCATATCTCTGCCCTCACACTCCGTCCTGGAACACCTAGATAAGAAGGACACCTATGTCAAACTCTTATTTCTCAACTATAACTTTGCTTTTGATACCATTATCCCAACCAAGCTCGCGTCCAAACTTGTGGAACTTAGAGTCGGCGCTCCCCTGTGCAACTGGATCCTTGACTTCATGACCCACAAACCGCAATTGGTGAGGACTCGTGACATCATTCTCCACGATAATTCTCAACACCGGTGCCCCTATTATACACCTTGTACATTCACGACTGCACGCAAATACCAATCCAACTCAATCTACAGGTTTGCAGATTACATCACTGTTGTTAACCGGATTGAATAATGATGAAATGGAGCACCAAAAGGAGATTGAGAACCTGGTAACTTGTTGCCAAGGCAACAACCTCTCCCTTAATGTCAGCAAAACAAAGGAGACTGTGATTGACTTCAAGAAGCAAAGCCGTGCACACAACTCAGTATTCATTGATGGTGCCTATGTGAAGATGGTCGAAAGCTTCAAGTTCCTAGGAATAAATGTCAACGGCAATTTGTCCTGGACCCATCACATTGTAGATATGGCCAAGAATGCACACCGCCTCTACTTCCTTAAGAGACTTTGGCATGCCGCCAGAAACCCTCACCAACTTCTATAGATGAACTGTAGAAAGCATCTTATCGGGATGCATTACAACCTGGTTTTGGAACAGTTCCATCCAAGACAGCAAGAAATTGCAGAAAGCTGTGGATAGCCCAGACTATCACACAAACCGGCCTTCCTTCCATCGACTTGATCTACACTTTAGGCTGCCTCGGCAAGGTCGTCGGCATAATCAAGGACCAGTCTCTCCCTGGTCATTCCCTCCTCTCCCCTCTCCCGTCAGGCAGGAGATACAGACGGTTTAAAATGCATACCAGATTCAGGGACAGTTTCTTCCCAGTTGTTATCTGGCAACTGAACAGACTCCCATCAGCTAGAGTATCGTCCTGACTTCTTGTGTATTTCATTGGAGACCGATTGAACTATCTTTAATCAGATTTGAATGTTATATCCAGACACTAAATATTGTACTCTTTATCCTTCATCTTTGCACTGTGGACAGCTTGATTGTATTCACGTCTAGTCTGTTTTTTTTGGACTGGATAGCACTCAAACTTTCCTCGGTACACGTGACAAACTAAAGTAAACTAAGCAAACTTCAGTATCCTGTGCTTGCTGCTGGTAGACTTCTCCATTCAAGTGGCCAGAAGAAGCACCTTGCCTGGTGTGGTTGAGGTTTGATACACTGTCAGCAATGCTGTTCAATGTTGTAAATTCGAGACTTGTGCCTTGAGGATCACTGGCACATCCTAACCCTCTTAATGAGCACGCACTTCCTTGTAATGTTGTTACCATTGCGTGCCCTACCCACTTGGCTCAGTGTGGCTGTTCCTGTATCTTGCAGGGTATGTATTGCATCGTATTGTATCGTTGCACTTTATTTATCCCAGGAGGGAAGTTGTGAACTGGTGCTTGAGAGAAATGCTATGAGGGTTGATAGTGAACACGGAGTGCTGGCATCAGAAGCTGTGATCTTTTCTCCCTCTTGCGTATCTAAAGAAGAGGCTCCAGTTATAAATAAAACTACCTCAACGGTGAAGCTCTAAACTCTGTATGAATACTATGGGATTTCACACAAGGAGTTGATGGCTATTAATGTCAGGAAATAGATACAACGCAACCCTCTGGCCAATGCTGCCTTCAGTTTGGTGATTATCGCATGCTCTCTGGTGCCATGTGTTTCCTTTGTGGTTTTACATATAGATGCAGACCAGCTGGTTTTGTTTTCCCTCTTCTCGATTACAATGTCAAAAATTGGATGAAATTCTGCACCCGTGACATCAAACCTTGAGGTAAATATAGGATCAATACATTTGGCATGTAATGTTGATGGTAAAATCAGACTGGGTTGTCATTTAGCAGAGATTGGATTTTTCCAGTCCTTTCCCATCAATCTGTAGATGAGAAGTTAAAAAAAAATCTACCATAGTTGATAAATTAGTCCTAGCTGGAAAGTGCACTTGTATAAGGTTTTGGTGGTGATTGGAGTACATTATTTTACTGTGTCTCATGATTGAATAGTTGTTCAACATGTGCCACTTAAACTCCTCTGAATAATTTGCATTTAGAAGAGGCGCTAGAAATCCTGGAGTCAATCCCTAAAATACAGAACTGTTGGTCTCTTTTAAAAAAAACCCAGAGTACCTTGCATTCTGGAAATATTGCAAATACGAAGTATAGAAAAACAAACTGATGATACACAATATACTGTTCAGTACTTGAAACACTGTGCAATTAATTGAAGGCTGTACTACAAACAAGAGTTACAATTTTAACTGATGACATTAATATGATGACAAATTTCTAATTTCCTCTTGAGACTTCACACTGAAGCATCTGAACGTGCCAAAGTAATAATGCACAAATTAGTGTTTTTTCCCCTCTTTAACTGGTTTTCCCTGCCGTGCTACCTTATCCCCTATATTGTGTTCTGGTGGTAGTCGCAGATACGGACATAGGTTCTCTTTCAGTGAATAATTCCTCCCCTGACGCCGGTACACTAATTGCTCTTGTTATTCTCTTCCACCACCATTGGGAGTCTCGCATGACGCTTAATGAGGGTGCAGGAGCCATTAGTGAGAAAATGAACCCCATCGGATGAAAATCAGCTACAACCTTTTTTTTGCTTCTGTACAAGCACACACAGAACTCTCATTACCTTCCTAAAGCTGGGTTCTTCTGTGCCCCAGTAGCTCTTTTTAATAGCGTGCTGATCGGAATGGCTGACCTTATAGACCCATCGAGTTTGTGAACATGCAGATTTCTCTTGGGGTCAACATTTTATTTTGCACTTTAAAGAATAGTAACATCCAGTTATTTATAAACTGCAATGGTGATTCTGTCAGAAAAATCTTTAGAGATGAATGTATGAAATGCTGAAGATGGACACAAAAATGTGGAGTAACTCAGTAACAGGCAGCATCTCTGGAGAGATGGAATGGGTGACGTTTCGGGTTGAGACTCTTCTTGGCCAATTATCAAATGCTGATCTGTGCCATTGTTTACTTACGGACACTATTGTTAACACAATGTGCTTGGGCTGAAAGTTATATTTCACAAGTTAATTCATTTTAATTTCACTAAAGTCAACTATCTCCTCGTGTCAATTAAATTAACAATTTTGTCCATAAATTAATATCGGGCTCTAACTGGGAGAAATGGCACACAAGGGGAATTAGACATTTAAGGAAGGAATGTGTTTCCAAATGACATTGTGAGACCTATAATGAATTGTCAGACAAAAGTGACAAATGATTTATCAGTAAAAAAAGCCAAACTTTCAATTACCAGATATTTTCCTTCAAGGTCTTAGTCTAGGATGGACCAGAAGGTTTAAAACACATAATACTTTTCACTGTAATGTAATGGCAATGTTGGCTGATTTCTCGTGGCCTTTCTGCAGTATGCATGGGCTTGGTAAAGGGGACCACAGAAGCAAACATTGTACTCTATCATAGAAACCATAGAAACATAGAAACATAGAAAAATAGGTGCAGGGGTAGGCCTTTTGGCCCGACGAGCCAGCACCACCATTCAATATGATCATGGCTGATCATCTAAAATCAGTACCCCGTTCCTGCTTTTTCCCCATATCCCTTAATTCCTTTAGCCTTATTGTTGATATTAGTTACACATGTGGATATTGGGTGAGGGCAATAATAGACTGAACCCCTCTTCCTATTGTGAAGAAGTCTGCTGATCTATGCTTGCATGAAGAGTCGCCAAACAAGTGGTTAATGACTCAACAGCTGTATCTCCCAGAGAAAAGAGTGGCCGATTTAGACATATAGCGCAGAAATAGGCTATTTGGTTCATCAAATCCTGGCTGACCATCGATCACTCCGCACACGAGCACTATTCTACACATTAGGGACAATGTACAATTTACAGAAGCCAATTAACTTACAGCTCTCATTTCACTCCTGCCATTGGGAAGGTGGTATGGTAGCCTGAAAACTAATGTCCAGGTTCAGGAGCAGGTTCTTCCCTACAACCATTGACCACTAAACCACTACCACCTCTAAATAGGTTTCAACCTATATATATATATATACAAATGCAAGTGTGTGTATATGTATGTGTGTGTATGTATATATGTATATATATGTAGGTGTGTATATGTATGTGTGTGCGTATATGCATACACGTGCATATGTATGTATATGTACGTGTATATATATATAGGTTGAAACCTATTTAGAGGTATATATATATATACACACATTTATAAATATATATGTAGTTATGGGTTTTATAGAGTACTATGTTTATATCTGTGCTGCTGCAAGTAAGAATTTCATTGCCTGTTTCAGGACATATCACAATAAAATGTTCTTGAAATGGTGTGAGTGGACCAATAAAACAATGTCAGGGCAGTCTATATGGCACTTGATCAGTGCTGTCACAACTTGAATTGAATTCACAGCAGATAGTCTTTGACTCCATGCCAAGGTTTCTTTGAAGGGTAAAAACTTCCTGCTTTTCACCTACAATGTGTTAGGAACACTTCCATCAACATAATGTCATGCTTGCAGTTAGGCCCAACACCAGTTGCTTGTTTCCTTTAAGGCAGGAAATGCTGGAATGTGACATACACACTTGCCTTTATGTCCTCTAACACAATTCAGGATTGCCAAAATGAGTTTGAGAATTTAGTCTGTTAGATAAAAGAAAACAAATCTCACTGCATGCGGGACTAAGGACTTTGACTGTAAACACAATCTGCTTAAAGTGATCAGTCTGGGTATTTTTGATTAGCTCTTTGCTCTTACCATCTGTTGCCTTGAGTCAGTGTTTTATCCAAGTCTATTGGAAGATTTGTTAACTTGTTTAGGCATTCCCAGTCTCGTCAGTGTTGCTCGACAAGAGTGGATCTAAAAAAAATCATCCCTACTCATGTTTTAACCCATAATAAATAACTTCTAATTTTCCCATGTGAAACATTTGAAATGAGAAATAAACATAACATCTGAAAATAGTTTTGCTGGCAGAAATCATTTAGGCAGCGAACATTTATATGTTGGTTCATGTCCTTAATTAATAATTTATTGCCCATGGTGTGGTAACTTAATCCAGTAGGTGCAGTTTAACAGGAACCCCACAGTGAGGATAATTAGCTCCCTGCAGGCCCATGTGTTGCCTGGTGTGGTGTTAAAGCATCAAGCTGGACAAGCTCCCAAGATCCCGGTTCCCAAGTAAGAAAACTTGCTGCAGGATAGAACAGAATTTAGCTTACAAACTCTCTCCATCACCACCTGTTCTTCCCCAGAGTGCTAAAGTGCTTAATAATTCTCAGCTCATTGTGAAGAGCTTCCACCATTTTACTTTTCTGGATCTTAAAAGATCTTAACAATAAATAGAATCCAGATGTAAAATACTCGTATCTGTCTGGATTTTTTAAAAAAGGATTAAATGATATTCTTCAATATATTGAACTAATTATCAGTGGAATATGTATATTCTCCTAATTTTGTTCAACATCAAATAAGATTGTGCATTATGAAGACAACAAAATTTGTCTTCATAAGGGAAAGTAGTTTTTCAAAAGGTGTTGATATATACAACATTAACCAAAGAACCACATGGTCCATTTGCAATCAGGATTGAAGTTCATGGAAGTATAGAGGCCGAAGGGAACTGAATGCTGGAGCTCTCCAGGAGTATAAAGTCCCATTTAGGCGATTTTTTTTTTGAGGCGACTGCCGGCGACTGTCAAAGTCGTAGCAGATTGCCGAAATTTTCTTTTAACCGACGCCAATGACCATGACAATGCCGAGTCAGGTCGAGATTACACCGTCTTCGGAAACATCACGAAATTCCCACGCTGTCAATGCTTTCCTGCGTCCTAATTTTCGCTGAAATCACTGACAAGTCGGTAAGTACTTGAGAGTTTTGAACTATAACACCTTGTATGGGTTACTTAAAAACCAAGCTTCACTGTAACAAGGAATAAACTGGATTTGCTTCAGTTTACTAATAGCTGTATTTAAAAAAATAATTTTAAAAGTGGTTCAGTGGATTTTTGTGAAAAGTGTGGGCATTCTTTGAAAATGTAAGGGAAATGTATATCTGGTTTCTGGGTTGCATATCTGGGCTTGGAGCTCACTTTAAATGTAATGGCTGAGGCCAAAAACATCGCGAAAATTCCCACGCTGTCAATGCTTCTCCAGCGTCCTAATTTTCGCTGAAATCACTGACAAGTTGGTAAGTACTTGAGAGTTTTGAACTATAACACCTTGTATGGGTTACTTAAAAACCAAGCTTCACTGTAACAAGGAATAAACCAGATTTACTTCCAGTTTACTAATAGCTGTATTTTAAAAAATAATTTTAAAAGTGGTTCAGTGGATTTTTGTGAAAAGTGTGGGCATTCTTTGAAAATGTAAGGGAGATGTAAATCTGGTTTCTGGGTTGAATATCTGGGTTTGGAGCCCACTTTAAATGTAATGGCTGAGGCCAAAAACATCACGAAAATTCCCACGCTTACCTGACCGTCAAACTGGCGCCTCCAATCTACCTGTCAAATGTCCTGACAGTAAATAAATTGGTTCAACACAATCATTTTATGGTATTTTGAAATGACTACTTATTTTGAAATTATATGTGCTTCTAATACACCTTAAGAGAACCTATCAAACCTGGGAACAGCATGCGAGAGCGCCCGCAATAAGCTACGATACCTGGCGACAAGCCAGCTGTCGCCGAGAAATTTCAAACTGTTTGATTTCTCGGCGACGTGCCGAGATCCATTACAATCTTTGGAAGACTCCTCACGATCATGCCCGCGACACCCCGGCGAACTGTCGGCAACAGCCTAGTCGCCGGCAGTCGCCTTAAAATCGCCTAACTGGGACAGTACTTTCCCAATTCTCCAAGATACTGGAAAAACTCTTTACTGAAAGACTAGACAAATTCGTTGAGAAGCACAAATTGCTGACTGACAGTCGGTATGGATTCAGATCAAACAGATTAACATGTATGGCACTAATCAAATTAAAATAAATTAATTGTGTAGACAAAAAAAAGTATGCAGTGGGAGTATTTATAGATCTAAAAAAAACTTTTGATACCATTGATCACAATATATTACTTGATAAATTGGAAGGCTCCGGTATCAGGGGGGTGGTGTTCAATTGGTTGAGAATAAAGAAACGGGCAACAGTTTGTGAAGATAGGTGAGCATAAATCAACATGCTTGGATATTACTTGTGGAATACCTCAGGGGTCAGTATTAGGACCAAAATTGTTCATTCTGTATATAATTGATATAGGCAGAGTATCAAAAATATTGAAATTTGTTTCATTTGCGGACGAAACTAATATCTTTTGTTCTGGGGAGAATTTACAGCAGCATTTGGAGGAGATCACATCAGAAATGAGAAAATTAAAAAGGTGGTTTGATATAAACAAATTATCATTAAATTTGAACAAAACAAAATTATGTTTGGAAATTGTAAAATAAACACTCGGGTACAAGTCAGGATATTTGGTGTCTTTGGTACTCCAAAGACGTACAGGTATGTAGGTTAATTGGCTGGGTAAATGTAAAAATTGTCCCTAGTGGGTGTAGGATAGTGTTAATGTACGGGGATCGCTGGGCGGCACGGACTTGGAGGGCCGAAAAGGCCTGTTTCCGGCTGTATATATATGATATGATATGATATGGAAAGAGTATGAAAATAAATTTCTAGGTATGGTATTAAACCGCAAAATCTACTGGAAACCTCATAAAACATGTGCGAACAAAGCTGGCAAGGAGCTTTGCAATCCTGGGAAGAACAAGGCACATTCTGAATCACAAAACGCTGTACATTGTTTATTGTTCACTTGTATTGCCATATCTAAATTACTGTGTAGAGGTACGGGGCTACACTTACAAAAGCCACCTACATCCATTATGTAAACTGCAAAAAAGGGCCATAAGGATAGCTAATAATGTAGGATTCTGCAAAAACACCAATTCTCTGTTTTTAAAGTCAAAAGCCTCGAACCTTATGGATCTAGTAGAATTTAACACAGCACAAATTACAATAAACTGAACTGATAAACCAAACCGAACTGAACCTATCCATTTTCTCCAGATCCAGTGAGTTACTCCAGCATTTTGCGTCTATCTTTGGTATAAACCAGCATCTGCAGTTCCTCCTTGCTACTGATGGCTGATAACTGGGTTGTTCAGCCATCATATCATTTTAGCTGTTTGTGAATCTCTATTTGTAAACTTGAAGTGTTGCTTGAGCCATATTAATTGGCAACGATGGGTGAAGCTTCAAGGTCCAGGGTAAACGTCAGGCATATATAAAGTGAACTATTCGGTTGGTAGCTGAGGGAATCCACTATCATTTTTCTACCTTTTTTGCACGTCACTATTTGCCTCTGTTTTCTTCCAGGGAAATGATTACTGGTAAAAACTCAATCTTTTATTCTGAATGATGAAATCAAACTTGTGACTTTGATTAAAGTTATTATCCCTCTCATTTTACCAATAGTTCCTCCCTTGTTTTCATTTTACCAATAGTTCCTCCCTTGCTTTTGGTTAATGCTTTCCAACATTTCACAATCTCAGGGTAATGCATAGAATGGCACAGCATAGGAATGGGCGCTTGGTGGCCACAATGTTTGTGCCCATCCAACTTCAAATTTCTTTACATCCATCTCTGACAAAATTGTCCCAACTTAAGTTGGTCAATGTTACACATGCAAACTTACAATTGCTAGTCTTCAGTCTTTCAATAGTTATTCTGCATTGCCTGCAACACCATGGTCATTAGGAAGGTGTTGTTGCAGTGTTATCTTGACATTGGCAGTCTCTTTTACAAATGTAGGCAGAAGAATGTGTAACAAGTAAC
The DNA here is from genome assembly GCF_053455715.1 of Rhinoraja longicauda. Classification (NCBI taxonomy): domain Eukaryota; kingdom Metazoa; phylum Chordata; class Chondrichthyes; order Rajiformes; family Arhynchobatidae; genus Rhinoraja; species Rhinoraja longicauda. The sequence goes on from NC_135965.1 coordinate 34,499,854, forward strand.
CTGAAGAGCAAGAAACCAAAGCAGCCGCAAGATATCTTTCAATGGAATGAACATTGAGTGAAATCTAGGGTTGTGTAAAGATGTTAAACATCTGGATAAGCAATTTAAGTGTTATTGCCAAGAAAACAATATGAGGCACTTTATTTGCTGCTACTCATTTGCTGGTGAAGATATTTTGATGGTTATTTAATGCAATAGCTTGGTTAGTGATTTGCTTTTAAGTGGTAGAATGTGCTGTAGAGCACGATGCTTATGTGCACTAAGCCAAGTGATTTTTAGCAACCAGTTTTTGATGTTTAATGATTCACATCAATGGATTATGTAACACAATAGTAAAGTGTGATTTATTCATCATGCTGTGACATTGGCTTCATAATTTATTAAATATATAGCTCCAAGTTTAAAATTCAGTCTGAAGATAGACGCAAAATGCTGGAGTAACTCAGCGGGTCAGGCAGCATCTCTGGAGAGAAGGAATAGGTGATGATTCGGGTCGGAATCCTTTTCCAGACCCGAAATTCCCAAAATTAATTGTGTTGAAATGGATTTAACAGTTATCGGTGATTTTGTTTTTTTTCAGCTCGCTGCACTAACCAATTGAAAGAGATTATTACTGAATACGTACCAAGATCCTAACCATTGATCAATTTTAAAACTAGCTTGAATATACTTATTTATTTACTATTTGATGAGCAAATTTATTATTACACAGACTAGATTGGTTTAATTTAGAGATACAGTGTGGAAACAGGCCCTGTGGCCCACTGTCTGCACCGACCAGCGATTGCCGAACACTAACACTATCCTACATGCACTAGGGACAATTTACGTTTATACCAAGCCAATTAACCTACAAATGTCTTTGGAGTGTGGGAGGAAACCGAAGTTCTCAGAGAAAAACTCACGCAGGTCACGTGGAGCACATACAAACATGTACCCATAGTCAGGATCGAACCCAGGTCTCTGGCGCTGTAAGGCAGCAACTCCACTACTATGCCACTGTGCCACCCTTTTTGCAACTTTATATGTGTTAGCTGTGAGCACTAGTTGTACAATGCTGCCAGCTCCGATCAGCAATTTCATGATTAGCAACGTCATGTTTAGTTCTCCCCAAAAATCGATGACATTTGTTGCTGGATCCCATAAATATTACAGACTATTCAATACCATCAGGCTCCATTCCACTATCTAGATAGTACAAGTAAGACGTGTTATTTTTAAATTTAAAAACCTCTCCAGCTGCCTGGATGAGTTTAGGTCAAAGATTGACACAATGGTGGTGTGTGTGCAATCTACAAAAAATGTTCTACACTGCCTCGCTAAAACTTCTTATAATACACCACCTATCTACTACTATCTAGCAAGACAATGGGAATACGTCATTAGCAAATTCTTTCAATTCTTGCTTCATAATGGTTTGAAAATGAATCCCCTTTTGACTGGTCAAACTCCTGCCAATCCCCACCCTCAATATTATACAGCAAGGAAGAAATGGTTTCATAAAGGCAGATTGTCACCACATACTCGAGATCAATCTGGGAATGAATATTAAAAAGGCCAAGGACTTTAGTAAGAATACGATAAATGAAAATAAAATTGCTCAACCTCAAGTCATGATTTTAAAAGACAGACAAATGATTTTAATCTATTTCTATTGTTCTTTAGTCTGAACATACATTTTTATACAATCGGAACAATACTCAGAAGACCTATTTCTTTAGCATGATTCTTTGAAAGCAAACATTGGCCATTTAAGAAAATAGTAATAACAAGCAACTGCAAGTGCTGTTTTATACCAAAGATAGACTCGCAATGCTGGAGTAACTCAGCGGGTCAAGCAGCATCCTGGGAGAACATGGAAAGGCAATGTTTCCAGGATGACACTCTTCTTCAGACTGATTGTAGTGGGGTGGATACGAAAGCTGGGAGAGAGGAGGGAGAAAGAAAATCGTAGTATTGTTAGGCTAATTACATATTCAGCACAACCTTTGTTAACAGGGCACAGAAGAAAAGGAGTATGGCATGTTAGTCCTTCACGGTGGCGCAGTGGTAGAGTTGCTGCCTTACAGCGCCAAGGACCCAAGTTCGATCCCGACTGCGGGTGCTGTCTGTACAGAGTTTATACGTTCTCCCTGTGACTGCATGGGTTTTCTCCAAGATCTTTGGTTTCCTACCACCCTCTAAAGACGTGTAGGTTAATTGACTGGGTGTAAGTGTAAAAAAAAATGTCCCTAGTGTGTGCAGGGTGGTGTTAATGTGCGGGGATCGCTTGTCAGTGTGGACTCGGTGGGCCGAAGGGCCTGTTTCTGCGCTGTATCTCTAAACAATTAGATTCTGGATATGCTATGTGTTAACAGGACCAATCCACTTTGATCCTTTCTTTGGTCCGTCAATTTCAGTTTTAAAATAATCTGTCAATATCAGCTTGAATCTCTTGACTTTCCTTTTCAGGTAACGATGCAACCCGGCATGTCATGGCATGTCACCTTTATAACCCACTTTGATTTGCATGAAATAGTGTAACAAAGTCATTCCCTATTCAATGCTCCTTTAGGAAGACTGCAAAAGACCCACAGCCAATTTATCCTAAGGATAACTAGCTTGCGCTACCTTGTCATAAGGTCATAAGTGATAGGAGTAGAATTAGGCCATTTGGCCCATCAGGTCTACTCTGCCATTCAATCATGGCTGATCTATCTCTCCCTCCTAACCACATTCTCCTGCCTTCTCCCCGCAACCTCTGACACCTGCACTAATCAAAAATCTATCTAGCTCTGCCTTAAAAATATCCACTGATTTGGCATCTACAGCCTTCTGTGGCAAAGAATTCCACAGATTCATCACCCTCTGACTAAATAAATTTCTCCTCATCTCCTTCCTAAAGTCCTTTAATTCTGAGGCTGTAGCCCTAGATTCCTACTAGTAGAAACATCCTCTCCACACCCAGTCTATCCAAGCCTTTCACTATTCTGTATGTTTCAATGAGGTTCCCCCTCTTCTAAACTCCAGCGAGTACAGGCCCAGTGCCGACAAACGCTCATCAAAGGTTAACCTACTCATTCCTTGTCCTAGGGATGCCCAACATGGGCTATCCTGGGCCAGCCCAGTCTATTTTCTCCTGTTTACTTTCAGAGACTGGCAAAGTACAGATGAAACCATCCAGTGATCGACACAAAATGCTGGAACATCTCGGTGGGGCAGGCAGCATCTCTGGAGAAAAGGAATAGGTGATATTTCAGGTTGGAACCCTTCTTCATACTTTTCTTCAGACAGTAGGAGGGTTCAGGCCCGAAACGTCACCTTTTCCTTTTCTCCAGAGATGCTGCCTGACCCGCTGAGTTACTCTATTTTGTCTATCTTCAATGTAAACCAGCATCGGCAAAGTTATTAAGTGCATCCAAAGTTATTAATTTTCCAAAGTTATTAAGTGCATCCCCTCCCCAAGTGCATTTAAAACTTCTTCCTTTCCTCTTTCCCCACCCCAAGTTGCTAAATATGCAAGCAGAGCACCCAAATTCTGGGTTTCACTTCAATCCCTTAACTCCTCCCTAACATCCCCCCCCCTCTCTCTCTCTCTCTCTCTCTCTCTCTCTCTCTCTCTCTCTCTCTCTCTCTCTCTCTCTCTCTCTCTCTCTCTCTCTCTCTCTCTCTCTCTCTCTCTCTCTCTCTCTCTCTCTCTCTCTCTCTCTCTCTCTCTCTCTCTCTCTCTCTCTCTCTCTCTCTCCCCTTCCACATCATTCATTTATTTCTCTCTCTCTCTCTCTCTCTCCCCTTCCACATCATTTATTTTCCAGAACCCCAGACTATCTCCTGATCTCTAATTCTCCCACTCCCTCACAGGACCAGGTGCGATTCATTTCAAACATCTATCAACAGTTGTGTGGCAAATAACCATTTGAGATGTTAAAAGTTTCTGCTTCTGTGTATTTTTTTTTAATAGCCTAGTAATTTAAATGCAAGTTTAGGTTAGCTTTGCAATATGTGATGCTTTATTTTTCAAAGTATTGGTAATAGTAAAATTTCTCAAACCCCTCTCAGAGTGCCTTTTAAAATTCTTCATTCAATGGATAGCTCCATCTGAAAAGTGAGATTGATACTATGGGTGTAGATAGTTCAGTGGACCCACTCAAAAATCTAACCTGTCCTTTCTCTCGGAAGATGCTGGCAGATCTGCAGAACACTTTATACTTGGGATAGAAATAGAATAGCCCATATGGATTTGTGAAGCATACAAGCTTTTCTGTGAAACAGACCACACATAACTCCTAGAAATAGAAATGCAGTGATTAGATTTGACTCTGCATAATTTATTAGAGCTTCTGGTGATCCAGTTAGTGATTAAACAGCATGATGTTTTGAGATTCCTAATTTACCCTCGCACCTGTGGAGAGAAAATGCACAACTCTTAAATGATCAAGCAAATGGGATTTCTGGTGGAGGGGAAGTGAATGTGGGGTTGGTGTGGGTACTTATGGGGGCTGGGGGTTAGCAATGTGTGGCCTGGATTAAGTATCAGTTTCTTAATGATCTCTGAGCTTAACTCTCTGAAATAAATCTCTGTTCTGCCATCATCTTCAAACTGCAGAAGTGGAGAAATAATAATGTGGGATATTATTGAGGTTACACCTGCTGTTTTTGATGAAATATGGTACGAGGTTGAATATTTTACCCGAGCCCCAGACCAATGAATGGAGTGCAAGTGAGGTATTGCATTTTGGAAGGCCATATGTAAGGAGAAAATTATACAATTAATGGCATTGGTGTACAGAAGAACCTTGGGGTCCAAGTCCAAAACTCCCTGAAAGTGGCAACATAAGTAGATGGTGGTAAAGAAGGCACATGGTATGCTTGCTTTCATGGGTCATGGAATTGAGTATGAGAGTAAGGAAGTGATAATGCACCTATTGATAGGACTTTACTTAGGCTGCATTAGGAGTATTGCATGAAGTTCTGGTCTTTCCATTACGGGAAGGATGTGGAGACTTTGGAAAGGGTGCAGAGAAAGTTTACCAGAATAATGCCTGGATTGAGAGGTCAAAATTGGCTAATTAGTCCCATTTAATGTAACTGGTCTACCTGATCACACCCCAGTGAGACATTGAAAGAGGTGTCGGGCGGCCAGTACAATGTTGTTCATGTATTTAAATGCCAGTCTGGTGGCATCATTCGGGCAGTGAAATGAATGGTTAGATTCCACTCACCATACTTTATTGTGGACTTTTGGTGCAGGAGCAAATTATGTCAGAAACACCAATGAATTAGATGGGATGTTGCTCCTCTCCCTTCTCCAGGTCCTCTGGAGAGGTGGTCTCCATACCTTGTATTAAGATGCCATTCCAGAACCAGGGGCCACAGTTTAAGAATAAGGGGTAGGCCATTTAGAACAGAGATGAGGAAAAACTTTTTCAGTCAGAGAGTTGTGAATCTGTGGAATTCTCTGCCTCAGAGGGCAGTGGAGGCCAATTCTCTGAATACATTCAAGAGAGAGCTAGATAGAGCTCTTAAGGATAGCGGAGTCAGGGGGTATGGGGAGAAAGCAGGAATGAGGTACTGATTGAGAATGATCAGCCATGATCACATTGAATGGCGGTGCTGGCTCGAAGTGCCGAATGGCCTACTCCTGCACCTATTGTCTATTGTCTATTGTCCTCTGAAATGGACTTTCACCTACAGAATTGTGTATCCACCTGCTGCCCACCTTATCATTTCCTGCTGAATTTGGGCATGTTTTCAAGCTTCAATGTGGTAACGCATGACCATGTTCCTGTGACTGCATGGGTTTTCTCCAGGTGCTCCTGTTTCCTTCCACATTCCAAAGATGTGCAGGTTTGCAGGTTAATTCTGTAAATTACCCCGAGCATATACGATGTGAAACTGGGATAACATTAAACAGGTGAACCTTGGTTGGTGCATACTTGGAACCAGGCTCTTCGGCCCATGCTGTATCTCCCAACTAAACAAAATCCCACTTGCCTTTTTCTGCAGATTCTGGACATTTTTCCTTTTTCCTCATGCAAGGCAATTTTGTTTTAGTTGCACTTTGCTCTCCATGGGCAATTTTTCATGTGCCCCACACAACATTCTAATCCCTGCATTACTGCAGTATTTGGGTTCTGCTTTCCTCTCTGCCCCTGTCAAAGATTCTAATAGAGAAATTGGCTGTAGTTATTATTTTTTGTTTACAGCTTGTCTGGCCATAAATAATCAGACACAAAATGCTGGAGTAACTCAGCGGGACAGGCAGCATCTCTGGAGAGAAGGAATGGGTGACGTTTCGGGTCAAGACCCTTCTTCAGACTCCCCTTCTTCAGGGGAGTGGGTGGTACAAAGAAAGAATGTAGTCTGAGACAATAAGACTGGTGGGAGAACTATGAAGGAGGAGGGGATGGAGAGAGAGCAAGGGCTACTAATCAATGCTCATGAACATTGTCAATGAACATTCCCCTCATACCGCCCACTCCCCTGACAGTCGGAAGAAGGGTCTCAACCTGAAACGTCACCCATTCTTTCTCTCCAGAGATGCTGCCTGTCCCGCAGAGTTACACCAGCATTTTGTGTCTACCTTCGATTTAAACCAACATCTGCAGTTCTTTCCTGCACATAAAAGGCCAGACCTGGGACTCTACTGGAAAAGTGACAAAGCAATAACATTTATAATATGGAAAGATGACCACCTCAAATGGAACGGAATCCATGTGTAGAAAGGAACTGCAGGTGCTGGTTTATACCGAAGATAGACGCACAGTGCTGGAGCAACTCAACGGGTCAGGCAGCATCTCTGATGTCAGTTCTGTAGAAACTTCGGGAGACGAGATCATTTAATTGTGTTGATACATTTCAATCAATGCAGTTTAAGAAGAACCAAGAAATGACTTTATAACCAGGTCTGTTGAAATTGAAAAGAGCATAGATTGTGATTTGATTGCATGTAGCATTGCCTGCTCTTTTACGGATCATCTGTGTGAAGATTAATCCAGTAAAATACTCTCCCTTTGCCATTTATCACCTGAGCAGATTAATAATGATTTTAGCTCCCTGGCAACAAGAGGATTTTTTAAAATCCACATTTATATGCACGTCCTTCATTTTCAACATGAACACTTGTTCATTTATTTATTAAGGTCGTAGAATTATAATGCCAAAGCAATACTTGCATTTGTCTGTACGGATTTGGTAAAACAACTTGCCCTGCAAAATTTCTTCAATAAGGAAAAGCCAGGCATTGCAATTGATTAAAAGTGGTACAAACTGTATGATGTGATGAAGTGTGTACATGACTTCTCAAGGAAGTATACAGTACATCATGCCTTCATTCAATGTAGCAAACTATTTTGTCATGAGTACAAGTTAATAACACTATTCTGTTCTTGGAGGTTGGATATTTTTAATCTTCAATGCAGTTGGAAGTGGTCTTTTGAAAAGTTATTGATATATAACATGTCAGAAATTTATTTGGGAAAAGCAATAGTGTAGCAATTAAAACATCAAAGTGAGGCACTTACATTGAGTAAAAGCTCTTCAGGGCACATGCTGGAGACATTGCAATGCATCTGTTGCCCTTGCTCATCTGGGGGGAGGTAGGTGGGTGGGGGGGGGGGGGGGTTTGGAATGTACTGATTGAGTACAATTTACAAAATGGACTTGCTGCACCATGCTGGATGAGGTGAATGTTTAGGGTGATGGGGTATCATTAACTGAGATGCATTGTCCTGAATGGTGCCAATTTTGAGAGTTGTTGGAGCTGCCCTCAAGCTGGCAAGAGGGGAAAATTCCAGGAACACTTGAATTGATTTTCTTTGTGCACGATGGAAAGGCTCTGTAGATGGGAGGTACATCATTCATTGCAGGATATCCTGCCTCTGCTCTGCATGAGTAGCCACAGTGTTTTTCTTGCCAAGCCAGATTCTCTTGCATGTGCGGTGTGGTTATTAGTAATGTTGTATCAGCCCATGCATGAATGTTGTCTTGATGTTGTTGATGTAGCTTCATTTACTGAAGGGTTGTGGATGGAACAGATATCTGTGCAGCCAGCAGAAAAAACCTCCACATAAAACCTTATGCTGACAACCTTAAGATGAAGCAGCTGAAGGTAATTGATGAAGCAGCTGAAGGTAATTGATGAAGCAGCTGAAGGTAATTGACTTAATTTACACCTCACGCTTGCCTCGGCAAGGCCAGCAGCGCAATCAAGGATGTGTCACACCCTGGCCACTCCCTCTTCTCCCCTCTCCCATTGGCAAAAGATATAGAAGTGTGAAAACGACACCTCCAAATTCAGGGACAGTTTCTTCCCAGCTGTTGTCAGGCAACTGAACCATCCTACCACAACCAGAGAACAGTGCTGAACTACGATCCACCTCATTGGTGACCCTCGGACTATCCTTGATCAGACTTTGCTGGCTTTACATTGCACTAAACGTTATTCCCTGATCATTTATCTTTACACTGTGAATGGCTTGGTCGTAATCATGTTTTATCTTTCTGCTGGCTGGTTAGCACGCAACAAAGGTTTTTCGCTGCACCTCAGAACACATGACAATAAACTAAATTGAACTAGAATTCTACATTGAGGAACATTTGCAGCAATTTACTATGGTTGGAAGATCTGTATCCAACCACAACCAAATTCCTTTGAGGTATGAGCTCAGCCACTGGAGTACTTCCAATGACTGGACTGTTTTCCCTTTGCCAGCTGATTTTAGCTTTGCCAGTGCTCCTTGATACCATGCTGCTAAACACTGCCTTAATGTTGAGAGCAGTTATCAGCCGGCACTGCAAGAGCTTACAGACATGTGCATTTTATAGAATAGGCAGTTTATGTCGGTGCTGCTGGATTCTAGACAAGCTGCTCTATCTAACTAGGGGTCACAGCTTAAGGATAAGGGGGAAGTCTTTTAGGACCGAGATGAGAAAACATTTCTTCACACAGAGAGTGGTGAGTCTGTGGAATTCTCTGCCACAGAAGGTAGTTGAGGCCAGTTCATTGGCTATATTTAAGAGGGAGTTAGATGTGGCCCTTGTGGCTAAAGGGATCAGGGGGTATGGAGAAAAGGCAGGTACAGGTTACTGAGCTGGATGATCAGCCATGATCATATTGAATGGCGGTGCAGGCTCGAAGGGCCGAATGGCCTACTCCTGCACCTATCTTCTATGTTTCTATGCTTCTGTGCCTTCAAATGTACATTTTGATTTGTTCTGGAGGCGGAACTGAGAAAGTGAAATGTGCTGAGCTCCCTAGAGTGAAGTGAATGAAATTAATTTCCCTGTATAACTTCTATCATGTCATGGTGATTTCTGCAGCCCAGTTTGCCATTTACGGTATTATAGATTTCAGGGAAGAAATGCTAATTAATCCAATGCCATAACAGTTATTCAGATTCACTATATTGGCATTTTCCTTCTGTACCTTGAACTGCTTTAATGTGCTTGCGAAGCCTTGCCTGATATTTCACTTGCAAACTAATTCCTCCTTATCTCTGAGATCTTTTGCAAGTATTGACGATAAACTCTAAATCCCAAGCTATTTGGCCTACTGTACCTCAACCAGTACTAATTCCTCTTATCAATCACCAACATGAGCTATCAAGTCTTTTTTCTCATCAGCTTAATAATTTGTTAAATGTATGGTTTCAAAAGGCACATAGAAATGCATTTCATTTCTTAATGAGCCTTTTTTTGAGAAAAAACCTTTTGTCTTTCTCCTAATATTTGTGGTTTAACAGATGTTTTTGTTTGGTTCTCTACATCGGCGAGACCAAACGCAGGCTCGGCGATCGTTTCGCTCAACACCTTCGCTCAGTCCGCCTTAACCAACCTGATCTCCTGGTGGCTCAGCACTTCGACTCCCCCTCCCACTCCCAGTCTGACCTTTCTGTCATGGGCCTCCATTGTCATAGTGAGGCCCAGCGCAAATTGGAGGAACGGCATCTCATATTTCGCTTGGGCAGTTTACAACCGAGCGGTATGAATATTGACTTCTCCAACTTCAGATAGTTCCCCTGTCCTTCTCTTTGCCCCCCCCCCCCCCCCCCCTTCCCTGTACTCTCACTGCCTTCCTGTCTCCTACTACATTCTACCTTTCTCAATAGACAATAGGTGCAGGAGTAGGCCCTTCGAGCCAGCAACACCATTCAATGTGATCATGGCTGATCATTCACAATCAGTACCCTGTTCCTGCCTTCTCCCCATACCCCCTGACTCCACTATTATTAAGAGCTCTATTTAGCTCTCTTGAAAGCATCCAGAGAATTGGCCTCCACTGCCTTCTGAGGCAGAGAATTCCACAGATTTACAACTCTCTGAGTGACCTACCCCTTATTCTTAACTTGTGGCCCCTGGTTCTGGACTCCTCCCCTGTCATCAGTCTGAAGAAGGGTCTCGACCTGAAATGTCACCCATTCCTTCTCTCCTGAGGTGCTGCCTGACCCGTTGAGTTACTCCAGCATTTTGTGTCTACCTTTTTTGTTTTAGCTGGTGACTCTGGCTTAAAATGCATCTATCTCTATTCCACAATTAGTTTCTTTGAAGCATGCACCTCTATGGTGGTGAATCTTCTCCCCATCATTGTATAAAACTGTATTACATGTATGTTGTAGCCAAATAATTGTTAAAGGCAGCAATGCTCAGCTAAATGACAAAGGATGTGCTGTTTATACCTCCATCTCACTATTAGCTTATGCAGACACCAATACAAAGGAATCTGGGGACTACAGAGTGAAATGACATACTCTGTTTTAAAAGCTTTTGCTATATCAATGTGAATTAGTGGTGTGCTGCAACAAATTACATCTATTATCATTCTTCAGGCAATTCAGTCTATTGATGAAATAATCACAGAATTTTTAAGCACAAATTGCATTTAATGCTTATTGACTTTGCATAAATTGTTGGAATAGCTTTTGGAGAAAAAAACACTAGGTCTGTGCATTTTGAATAACAACCAGCTGCTTTGCTCATCATTGTTACTTTTTTTAACATGTAAATTGAAGGCATATTCCCAAGCTCTGAGGCTATGAAATCCTGTATTCTCCCTTTAAACCTAAAGACTTGGAAATGTGGGCCAAACGCGGGCAAATAGAACTAGCTTCGATGGGGCATTTTTGACTGCGTGGATGTGTTGGATTGCAGGGCCTGTTTCCAAGCTGTATGACTCTATGCCAAGAAGTCCATTAATATCAGTGGAGAAAACTGAAGACAGAAGGGCAAGAACAAACTGATTTCTACTGGGTTTTTTCCCCCGTTAAATTCCCCAGAACTGAATTCTACCACTCATCAGGGGCACTTTACCCTGGTCAGTTGACCTGCCAACCTGCATGTCTTTGGGCTCTACAAGGAAACTTGAATACCTGTTGGAAACCCATGCGGTCCCTCCACTGATCAAAAGGCCAGGATTGGACCAGGGTCTCTGGCACTATGAGGCACTGCCTTTACACCCTGTGTCATTGTGCTGTTCAGCACTGCAACGTGCCTCGGATGAAGATGAGGTGCCATTCTTCAGATTTGCATTTTGTTTCATTATGCAGGGGACCACAGATATAAAGACTGGAGCGGCTAGGCTTGTATACACTGGAATTTAGAAGGATGAGAGGGGATCTTATCGAAGCATATAAGATTATTAAGGAGTTGGACACGTTAGAGGCAGGAAACATGTTCCCAAAGTTGGGGGAGTCCAGAACCAGGGGCCACAGTTTAAGAATAAGGGGTAGGCCATTTAGAACGGAGATGAGGAAAAACCTTTTCAGTCAGTTATAAATCTGTGGAATTCACTGCCTCAGAAGGCAGTGGAGGCCAATTCTCTGAATGCATTCAAGAGAGAGCTAGATAGAGCTCTTAAGGATAGCGGAGTCAGGGGGTATAGGGAGAAGGCAGGAACGGGGTACTGATTGAGAATGATCAGCCACAATCACATTGAATGGTGGTGCTGGCTCGAAGGGCCGAATGGCCTACTCCTGCACCTATTGTAAAATAATAAAATAAATTTTTTTAAAAAATAAAAAAAATTAAAGATCAGAGTGGGATGGTGAATTAAAGTGGCAGGTATTTGAAATCTCACTATTGTGAAATGAACACTGGCGTTTCTCCCAAACAGTTCACAATGAAACATACACAATTTTTACATAGTGGACGCAGGGATATTTCCCCTGAGTGGGGTGCCTGGACCCAGGTTTACTATATCCAAATAAAAGATTGGCTAATCAGCACCAAGGTGGAAAGCTTATTAATGTGGAATGCTGATTTGGAAGATCTGCTGGAATCTCAGTGAATGGCAGTGCAGCCATGATGGGCTGAATGACTTCTATTCCTTATGTGGGGAAATGGTTGACTAAGCTTTGGGGATTGTTAAATTGGAGGTAACAAGTCTGTGTTTGGTTTAGTTTTAGTGTAGTTTAGAGATACAGTGCGGAAACAGGCCCTTCTGCCCACTGAGTCTGTGCCGACCAGCGATCTCTGCACACGACCATTATCCTACACACGCTAGGGAAAATTTACATTTATACCAAGTGAACTAACCTACAAACATTTTTTTGACTTTGGAGTATGCGAGGAAATCGAAGATCTTGGAGAAAACCGACGCAAGTCACGGGGAGAATGTACAAACTCCATACAGACAAGCATCCGTGGTCAGGATTGAATCCAGGTCAATGGCGCTGTAAGGCAGCAACTCTACCGCTGCGCCACCATGTGGTCAAGAATGGTGGAGTCGGGGTGGATGGATCATGATCTGTGAACGTTTGAGGGGACATCATCTTTCCATATGTGGATTTGGAAGTATTGGCAGATATTTTGGAGGAGCCATCGAACATGGAGGGGCTGCAGAGTGACTCATTGGGGACTGGGAGGATATGGTTGTGACATTAGACTTGTGGTAGGACAGCAGATTTACACAAGGTTCATTTTGAGTCTGTAACATTGTTACTCCCGCAGTGACTGACAATGCTCTATCCTGGTATAATAAGATTGATATTCCTTTACGGTTCTATAAAGCAGCTTTTCATTAACAACAATATCATCTCACCCAGATCTGTTGTGGAAATTGCTGCCCGTATAATGATGGATCGCTCTGGGAAATGTTTATTCAACTTTCAATAGCGACATGGAACAATCTGACACTAATCTGACAAAGAAGGGCTCCGACGTGAAATACCACCTACTCCTTCTCTCCAGAGATGCTGCTTGGCCCGCTGAGTTACTCCAGCAATTTGTGTCTACCTTGGTATAAACCAGCATTTACAGTTCCTTCCTACACACTAATCTGAAAGTTTTTTTTTTTGGAGGACAGCATTTGGATGAAGGGATTAAAAGTACCATTAGCAAATTTGCAGTTGATACAAAGCTGGGTGGTAGTGTGAACTGTGAGGAAGATGCAGGGTGACTTGGACAGGTTGTGTGAGTGGGCGGATGCATGGCAGATGCAGTTTAATGTGGATAAGTGTGAGGTTATCCACTTTGGTGGTAAGAATAGAAAGGCAGAGTATTATCTGAATGGTGTCAAGTTAGGAAAAGGGGATGTACAATGAGATCTGGGTGTCCTAGTGCATTAGTCACTGAAAGGAAGCATGCAGGTACAGCAGGCAGTGAAGAAAGCCAATGGAATGCTGGCCTTCATAACAAGTGGAGTTGAGTATAGGAGCAAAGAGGTCCTTCTGCAGTTGTACAGGGCCCTAGTGAGACCGAACCTGGAGTACTTCTTGCTATTGAGGGCGTGCAGTGTAGGTTTACTAGGTTAATTCCCGGAATGGCGGGACTGTCATATGTTGAAAGACTGGAGTGACTAAGCTTGTATACGCTGGAATTTAGAAGGATGAGAGGGGATCTTCTCGAAACGTATAAGATTATTAAGGGGTTGGACATGTTAGAGGCAGGAAACATGTTCCCAATGTTGGGGGAGTCCAGAACAAGGGGCCACAGTTTAAGAATAAGGGGTAGGCGATTTAGAACTGAGATGAGGAAAAACTTTTTCAGTCAGAGAGTTGTGAATTTGTGGAATTCTCTGCCTCAGAAGGCTGTGGAGGCCAATTCACTGAATGCATTCAAGAGAGAGCTGGATGGAGCTCTTAAGGATAGCGGAGTCAGGGGGTATGGGGAGAAGGCAGGAACGGGGTGATTGAGAATGATCAGCCATGATCACATTGAATGGCGGTGCTGGATCGAAGGGCCGAATGGCCTCCTCCTGCACCTATTGCTTATTGTCTATTGTCTGTCACCATTTTTCCCCATCGTCAAGCCTGCTCCCCAGACGCTTAAAAGTATAATTGCAGAATATCTGAATCCATTGATAATGCTGCCCTTCCTTCCCAGGACCGATGAGCTGGTTCAGGGGGAAAACAGTTTTTGCTGATAGTTGGTAAGTGAGATCCAGGGACCAAATGTGGCCTCCCAACATGTACAAACTGCAATGGAATTACACCTTGCTTCGGATCCAATCTAATTTCGAGGACCTTTATCAAAGAACCTAATACAATTGATGCACATTATGACCAATTGTCAAGCTCAGCAAAAGTGTGTAAAGATCACGCATTGTAATTCCACTGCGAAAATAAAATGGCAATTTTATTGTTTCCAATTTGCTTGTTTTTGCTTTGAATCGATCTACTGTAGTAATAACATTTCTCCCGGTTAATTATGGTGAATGCGTATAGCTGAGGCATCAGAATATATCTTCAAATGAAGTGAATGTAGCTGGACTTGGTGCAGTAACATCTTGGGATGCAATGTACAGAAGGAACTAAATGATCTAACACTGTTGCCTTGTAGCAATAAAGAGCAGTTTTTCATACTCTTACATATGCAATTCTTCTGCAGGTTAAAAAAACCCACTTAACATCAACACTGAAATTCAGAGTGAGATTTTGGTTAGACTACATGACTGAGAAAACATTTAAAGCCGAGAAAATATGAGCAGGAGAGGCCACTAGATCACTTGAGTCTGCCCTGCCATTCAGTATGATCATGCCTGATCTATGCTGACCTCAACTCCACTTCTGAGCCAATTCCTCCACAACCTTCAATTCCCAAATATTTATCCATCTCCACCTTAAATATGTCTAACAATCCAGTTGTAATTGCCATCTGGAGTAGAAATTCATTCCCCTCCATGAGGAGAATTTTCTATATGCCTCAGTTTTCATTGACCATCTCCGTTATGTTGTAGTTATCATCTCTTACTCATGATTCTTCCAGTGGTGCAAATATCCCAACATCTATTCTGTCAAATCCCTTTAGGACCTTGAATATTCAGATAAGTAATCCCTCATACTTCTAAACTATAAGGAAAACAGGCCCAAACTTTCTAGCTGCTCTTGAAAGGACAACACTGAATAGACCCATCCATTGGACTGCCTGCAATGCTACTGGGGTTAAATTTAGCTCTTGGAGCTAAAGGAATCCAGGGATATATGGAGAAAAAAGCAGGAATGGGGTATTGATTTTAGATGATCAGCCATGATAATATTGAATGGCGGTGCTGGCTCGAAGGGCCGAATGGCCTACTCCTGCACCTATTTTTCTATGCTTCTATATCCTGTCATTAGGCAAGAAGTCCAACACTGCACAATATTCCAGGTGTAGCCTCACCAGCGTGTGCAACTGTAATCAAGGCCCTCTATTTTAAAACTCCAACTCCTTTGCAATGAAGGTCAGAATATTGTTTGCCTTCTCAGCTATTTGTTGGAACTGTGAGCTAACTCATGCACCCGGCTACCTAGATCCCTCAAAACTTCAGTCATTTACAATCTACCTCCATTTAGATCTACAGCCTTTTAATTCCTGTTACCGAGGTGCATTTCTCCTCCTACTCATACTGATGTACCCCAATATAAAAATCCACCAATCTAAATAGAATGAGACAAAATAAAAGGCTTGCAAATATAAACCTTTTAAGCCCTCCTCTCTGCTCTCTGTCTATGAAGTCTAGAGCCTCCCATTTCTGGTATGCCATTCTCACTGGTTTTGGTCTGCCAAGACTATCAATTGGCAACCATTAGTGGCATTATATTTGTGCTTGTTTCACTGGTATTTATCTTTGGTTCCAGATGAAATAGATGCATAGCATAATTTTCAGTACATTCTCATCTTCACTGCTGGAGAAACATTTTTGAACTAGTTGCTTGCACAAATTACCAGTTTACGATCTTGTGATGGTCATGAATTATTTTGATGTACAACTACCAAAACATCAAAATAATTCTTCTAAGCTTGAGTGCAGACTGTACAATATTTTTCTCTGGATTTTTTTTCGTACCTTCTATAATTATTCTCAAACTGCAAGTCCCAGAAGTTTCTCCATGTCATGAAATTATTGAGTGCAGTCTTTCAGTGGTGAATTTATGATTGAGTTCCTGTTAGTGTTAAGGGGATTGCTGTCTCTCTTGAAAGAGCTCTGAATTCTTTTGGTCTTTGACATTATCCTGTGACAAATTGCATGGGTGAATGTTCATTCCTCTAGATTTTCCAGTGACACAATAAGTTTGAGCTGATGCAGCAGTGCATCTGGCAGAGCCACTGCCTTGCTACAGCAGAGCTAGTTTAATTCCATCCCCTGCTATCTGAGAGGAGTTTGCATGTGATGGTGCGGGTCTCCACCAGGTGCTTTGGCTCCCTCCCACATCCCAAAGAACTGCTGATTGGTAGGGTAATTGGCTGCTCTAAATTGCCTCAAGTGTCAGGGTACGTGAATAGAATCTGGAGCAAAATGATGAGAATATGGGGAGTTTAGCGCCACCTGATGGTTCGGCCACTTCCTGAACGAACCCTCGGCACTCCACTGGCAGGGTTTGGCGACTTAGTGTCGATTAGGGGTTTATTTGGGCGGTTGTTGAGAGGGAGAGAACTCTGGTGTGTGCTGTTTGCGGTTTCTCGTGTAAATAAAGATTTACTGACCGGACCAACTTAGCATCTCGTCTCATTCTGGGCTGGACCATTCCGAGTCCTGCCACAGGAGAATAAAAAATGCAATGAATGGAGGATTAGTGTAAATAGGAGATAATATGGCTCAAATGCTCTGTTTTGGTGTTGAGTATTTCACAGTTTAATATAATGAAAAGGAATGCTGGTTTATACCAAAGACAGAGTACCTCAGTAGATCGGGCAGCATCTCTGGAGAAAATGGATAGGTGACGATTTGGATCGTGATTCCATTTCACATTGATTGGAGTTGGGGAAGGGGGTGGAGGGAGGGGGGAGGGGGGAGGGGAGAGAGGGCTGCTAAGTTTTGTGTTTCTCTAAGTTAGGTTCCTGAGTGAGATTGATTGGAAGATCCAGTCACCATCTTTGGGCATCCAGAATTCCAGTGGAATCCAGACTGAAATGTGGTCAGGATGGGTGAATGAAATTCTGTGCAATCATGGTAAATGGAATAGCCGCCTCCTAATCTTGGAGGGTGTTCAGGAAACGGACAGTGGGTTAGACGATTAATGTTCATTCGACTGAGCAAATTGTTTAGTCATGGGCAACAGGCTCGCTTTCATCCATTCGCCAACAGCAGGCACAATAAGCAGGAGACAGAAGTCTTGTAGGTGGAAAAAAATGAAAAATATTTGCATATTTATTACAGCGACGTAAAAATTAAATCCAAGCTGATGCACCACCAGCGAACTCCTCGGAGCATTATGGAGGAACAATGACCACTAGATACAGCAAACTGGGAACACAGCTCACAAATTAAGAAGCATAAATTAATACATACATTGCAAAAAGGCCACAGTCTCGTATCTCTCACACGCAATCTGAGACCAGGTTCATCAGTGTTTTAGGGCTGTACCAATGCTCTGAGGTGGTGAGACAAAGAACAACTGGTAACATGAAACACATTTAAAAACAACCATCAAAACAGTCTTGACCTAAAATCCCTCGTTGCTCAGGAGGTTAAAGCTCTATTTTGGAGAGCTGTTGGATTACAAAGATTTTTTTTTGCTAAACTGACAAGACCCGGCACAAGGGGCTGAAAGGCCAATTGCTTCAATTTCTTATTAGAAAAAAACATTAACCACTTTGGAAGCACTGACTCCGGGCAAATTCATGAATGCTTGCTAACCTTCAGTTCCATAGTGTGTGGCCCAGAAAATTAATGCTAGTGAGACCAACCATGGAAGGAGTCACAGTCAAACTGTGATACAGAGTGGGAATCTGGCTTTTTATTTCCGCACATCTGTTTAGCAGGTCACCTAATTGAGCTATCTTGTTGCTCAGGGTCATCCTTGTTGGTGGTTCAATAACTGATAAAAACATCTGCGATGGGAAGACACTATCATTTTAATGCCATTTTTCCCTCGTACGCATTTGACTTTTGTGCAGGACTTGTCTGGTGCCTTATGTGACCAAGCATTCCACAGTGCTTATCAATCATGAAGCACTCTTTGTATAATTTTCAATGTTATCTGAGCTTGTGATCACTGCTGGACCTTGCTCATTAAGCCTGATTCAATGTTATTTTATCCAGTTATATTCAACCTCCAATTACAATTATTTGATTTGGCACAGCCCTAAGTATCTTCAACATACCTTTATCACGCAGGAGAGTTGCTACCCTACACCTAACGCAAATGTTCAATCATTCTGCATATACTGATGGAACTGGTTCAGTTTTTAGTCATTTTAAAAATTCACAATTATAAACATTCTATACTTGGGTCAGTCACGCTGTACATTTTATACAATATGGTACAATATTTGTCTCTTGTTCTGCTGTTGCCATGGCGCCATTACAAAATGGCGGGGGGGGCTTCATTTTAAAAGCCGATAAGTTGTTCCTAAAATTCCAGAAAGTAAATTGACAAGCAAATGTTGAAGCCTGAAACAAGTATAGTTATGCTGAAGAATCTTTCACTGTCCACTTTAAAAAAAAGAAACCCCAAGTTTTTAAACTTGTAAAATTTAGGTGAACACACAGTGAGATCAGCCACTCCTGATTAAATTGAACAAACTTGTTTCCTTCTGAAATTATTTGCTACATATCTCAGCATTGTCCTCTCTCTTTTGTGATTTCCCCACCCATTTATCCTGCAATCAATGCCTGTCTTGCTGTCTGCTTCTCTGTAGATTGTGCATGCTACTCAGATTGATTTGATGTAATGCCCTTTCAGCTCTCTACTGATGCAAAGAATAGTATAATTTGAGTGTGCAGCCACTCAAAGTTACACATGGGTAAGAGATGAGAATCAAAATATGCCTCATGACAACTTAGTTTCACAATTGCTGCAAAAATATAACTGCACAAGCATTTCATTTGATTGCTGACTGTATAATTTGGGGATCCCAGCCTTGTAATACTCTTGGTAGTTGGTGATCTTAAACAAATAACCTTGTATAACTACATTTTCTTCCCTTCATTACCACTGTTAAATTTGAGGGACAGTGTCATCTCAGACTGTAATTTAAAATGGCCGCCACAATTCTAATTGGTGCTTAGTACAAAAAAATGACCAACTTGTTATACTCAATTCACTGAATGTCTTTTAAGGTGAAAATTCAAAGTTTTTCAAAAATTCCTGAATTGCTCATTGTCCTTTTCGTACCCATTAGCTGTCCACAAATATTTGCACTTTAAAATATGGTGGAAAAGAGGATCTAGCCCCACAGTTTAAACTCCTTTCCCTAAACATTGCGTGGAATAAGAACAATCAGAAATGAGCATTATATTATCAACTGTACTTAACAAAAGACAGAGCTTCTTGATGCCATTTCATTATGTCCTTATGTGCTATTGGTTGGCTTGGATAACCGATACCACCTAATGTAATATTTATATGGGGAAGGTTTTCCTGATTGCTTTAGGTGTTAATTCATGTCTCCTCTGTTAACACGCAGACTTGCAAAGGTAAGTACAAAGATATTTGCCCTTTCTGACCATTAACCATCATAATTATTCCAGAGAAATAAATATTGCCACAAATAATATAGTAATCATTCATTGATATGGACCAAAGACAAAAAAAAGTTTGACAAACTCAGCAAGTTGGTCAGCACCCTTGGAAAGAGCAACGGCACCTGCTTCAGCCTAAAGAACGCACTCTACCTGAAATATCACCCTTCCAGACTTCAGTCTGAAGAAGGGTCCCGACCTGAAACGTCACTTATCCATGTTCTCCAAGGATGCTGCCTGACCCGCTGAGTTACTCCAGCACTTTGTGGCTTTTAAAAAATATAAACCAGCATCTACAGTTGCTGGTTTCTTCACGTTCTGCATTTCTCGGTTTCCTTAGTTCTTATCTTTCCAATGATTCCTTATCTCTCCTTTCCTCAGCTGCCTTTTTCTTAATGTAGTGGGCATCAAAAGAAACCTTGTGTAGGGCAAGGGCGGAAAACATATGGAGAAGAGAGATCTCGATCTGTACAAATACATGGAAAGGCAAGACTATGCAGCAATGAGACCAAGAGAAAGAAAAAGTTATTTGCTGCTCAGCCTCTATCTTGATACAGTATTTAGTAGAATGAGAGCTAATGGTTGTTAAAAATACATGGCTGTAGCTTTATTTTCAAAATGACATTGTGGCTAAAATGAATGCAGGCTGACAAAATTCTATCTTTTGGTGTTCATTCTCGCTGATATTCCCTTTTGAAATAATCAGGTGCCTCGATGTATATTACAAGGAATGTGGAGCTGAGACTGCTACCAAAGTCTATGTCCCTTGCCTCCCCTCTTTATGTACTTGTTCAACACTAACTCTGAATGCCGGTAACATGAAAGAAAATAAAATAATATACTGCAGCTAAACTTGAGGACAGTCTAAATGTGTGGAATGCAGTGTGGACCTACACAATATGGCTGCAGTGTGCACCATCTTAGGAAATGTACCACAGCTACTCACCCAGACTCTTCCAACAGCACCTTCCAAAAACCTTTACTACCAAGAACATGTGCCTCTCGTGCATTAAAGCATCACTAACTGCAGGTTCCCCTTTCAAGCTGTGTGCCATCTTGACTTGGAACTAATATTGCCATTCCTCTTTTAGCTGGGTCTAAATCCTGGAACTCCTTGTCTGACAGTATTTTGGGAGCTCCTTCATCAGAAGGTTTTTAGCAGTTAAAGAAGGTGGTAAAGCAGAATATCAACATGGGCAACTGAGGATGGGAAATACAGTTCTTGCCTGACGGCATTCTAAGAAAATTAATGAATTTGTTTGGTAGGACTATGATAGGGAGACTAAGATGTTTCCGCACATAGCACATAATCATAGCTTTAAAGACAAAGGTGATGCAGCAGTAGAGCTGCTGCCTTACAGCGCCAGAGACCCGGGATCGATCCTGACTACAGGTGCTTGTCTGTACGAGGTTTGTACATTCTTCCCATGACCTGTGTGGGTTTGCCCCAGGAGCTCTGGTTTCCTCCCACATACCAAAGATGTACAGATTTGTAGGTTAATTGCCTTGGTAAAATTGTAAATTGTCTGTTGAGTGTGTAGGATATTGTTAATGTGTGAGAATCTCTGGTCGACGTGGGCTCAGTAGGCTGAAAGGCCTGTTTCCACACTGTATCTAGGGTTGCCAACTGTCCCGTATTAGTTGGGACATCCCGTATATTGAGCTAAATTGGTTTATCCTGTACGGGACCGCCCATGTTCCACATTAGGCCCAGGGGGCATTGTCGGCCTAGAGGCCCGGACGCCGCCTAACGGAGGCTGCGCAGCAACCCGCCTCCCGGCCTGGGCGGCCGCCATTGGTGGAACAGGAGCACATGGCCGCTGGCTGGGTGAGGTCACCTTGTCCCTTATTTGGGAGTGAGATAGTTGGTACACCTAGCTGTATCTCTAAACTAAACTAAATCAAACAATTTGAAGTCTCATGTTCCAATCAAATGTCATTGCTGCAATTGACAGCAAAATAAGTTGATTTCTTTCTGGACAAATCACTTAGTGACATACATTCAAAGTTCAAATCCAAAGTTATTAAACTATTCTTTTAGTTTCTTCAACACCTGTACATCAACAGATCCTGACTCGAGCTTGCAATATTTCATGGCTCTCCCTTCTCAGCCACTTCATGTTCCAGTCTATTCAGCTCAGATTAGTGAGAAGGACCTCCAATTTCTTGAATCTGGAATCCAAACTCTATTTTATAATTTGAGTTTGGAACTTGGTTTCATTGTGTGTTCATCGTGAAAGATGGGTGTTCCTCCTTAGTAACTAGTGGTTAACAATGCACTCTTTCCACCTGGCTCAGTTAATTAAAGCTGTTTATTTCATGAGATTTGGGCATATTCAACCAAACATAAATATGCCTTTTTAAAATCTGTGCTTGGAATTATCATAGCGATAATTCTCAGTTAATTCGACCGTATCGTTTCCTACTCCATTCACTTGTACTTATCTTCAATATGACAATATTAAGATATCATCTTAATTTAGAAAACAAAGCCCTGAATAAGTCCAAATTTTGATCTGCTTTAGCATGGGCATCTGATTCTATGTCTTCTGTTCATTTAGTTGGCCCATGGGGATTCTTTTAAGCTTTGTTCAAGGCTGGAACTCCATCTTACTCCCAACTCTGTGCATGGCAGAGCAAGTCAAGGAAAGACTTGTTAGATCAGCAGCTCCTGGGCTAATAAAGCTGCCCTCAAACCAGTAATGCTCTTTTTTTTTAACACAGTAACCACAGTGATTCAGATTTTTTAAAACAAAGAACATGATGGCTATTGTAAAGCATCATCTGTAGAGCAAAGAAAATCTATGTTTAGGAAGCTACCATTTTTCTCTGTAATGAATCAAACGGTGACTTTTCAACACGTTCTTATCTTATTTGCAAAGTTTGAATGAGATGTGCCGATAATTACTTTGCCGCAAGGATTGCTGATTGCATGCTGTATGAATGCTGGGTGTGTGTGTTTGAAGAAAGGCTGCTCTCTCTTCACTAGTGATTAAAGAAGCTGTTATTCGGAGGAAGGAAGCAGAGCATTCAGTAGCTTTCTTTTTTTCTCCTCCTCTCTCACTCTCTCTCTCCTCAGAGTCCAACCATGCTGCTTTGCTGCAGTGAATTTGTTATACGTGAATGTGTGTTCCATGTATCTGGTTGGCCATGGTGAAAAGGTTCTGAATGCTCCAGAGGATCCGCTTCTGATGCCCAACTAACGTCACCCCGATTCTGCAGAGGTCACTAGAAATTGGAAGGAGAGAGGTCGATCAGAGCAACAAATTAAAACAACGAGCCAGATTACACATTTTACATGTTTATTCCACAGATGCTTTATTTCTATCAGAGGGACACTAATCTTTACAATTAGCTGTGAATTTAGAATATAGACAATATTTTAACAGTGAAAAGCAAAGATAAGTAATAAAAGTATATTTTTAAAATGATGCATCTTTCACTGTACTAACAATATTAAAATGCATTTTGTTTTGTAGATCGTCTCAATAGCCAAACCTAAATTGAAAACCCATGGACAAAGAGACCTGGATTTGAGGAGACTTCTGAAGGTGAGAAACAAAACTGCAATGCGTAGGGTAGGTGACACTGGACCAAAAGAGGACACAATGTGTGTCTTGGCAAAGCTGGCATTGTTGGGGAATTGGGTGCACCACACTGGATTCATTGGAGCTAAGATGTTAGATTGGAGAAGCTGGGTTGTTCTACTTAGTGCAAAGAAGATAATGTGGAGACTTGACGGAGGTGTTCAAGATGACTGTTTTGAATCGTGGTGCTCCCATGAACAAATAGGTCCAGGAATGAAAGATAGGGAATGGATGTACTGGGTAAGAGCTGTAAAGGGAGGATGCAACCAAAAAAAAACTTTCCTTTGATTTGGGAGTCGGGATATAAAGTTTTTTTTTGGTTGCCTGTAAATTGGTAGAAACTGAGTCAGAAGGCTTCAGAAGGAATCTGCATAGGCACTTGAGAGAGAATAATTGGCAGAATTTTGGTGAAAGGGGAATGGGAGAGAATGGGACTGTTTCATCTGGAGTAGGTAGAAACAAGATGGGACAAAAGGTCATCTGTACTTGTGTTAT
Source organism: Rhinoraja longicauda (assembly GCF_053455715.1). Taxonomy (NCBI): domain Eukaryota; kingdom Metazoa; phylum Chordata; class Chondrichthyes; order Rajiformes; family Arhynchobatidae; genus Rhinoraja; species Rhinoraja longicauda. Next base: position 34,523,794 of record NC_135965.1, read on the forward strand.
GCCAATTTTAAGATTTAAACTAATACAGAGATATTATCTGTGGTTTCTACTTTAGGAAGAGGGTGTCAATTTGCTGGCTGACTGAATTACCGGGAATGAGTTATAAAAATATTCATATGGGTGACAAAGTCCATTTTAAAAGGCAGTTATGTTTTTAATAACACTTAAATGAAAGATTCAGGATCCTGGAAAAGGGAATCCATTCCCTCAGCATTACCGCTTACAGTACCTGCTGTTTATATACACAACAGTGTCCAGTGTGCCATAACCAGCTGATGAGAAATTATCTTTGTATTGTCCCATTTTGATACCATCCAGCCATTCATCTACTGTTGTGATGGTGGAAGTGTCCGGGGTGCACGGATCCTGCAATATACTGCCTGACCTGTGCATGCACAAAAAAAAAAGAAGAACATTTGAAACTTCTTTCCTTGCAGCTCATTATTTGTTTCTTTTCAATCGTCACTGTTTGTCCTTTTACCGTTGGAAAAATTAAACTTCTATTTCAATGTTAAGTGTGATAAATCTTACCAAGCTACATCGTTGGCTAACGTTCTGAGACAGCTGGGGTTTCGTATCAGCTTGTCGACGATGTTCACAATCTGGCCAAACTTTGGTCTATCTCCGCGTGCTTTCTGCCAGCAATCTAACATCAACTGGTGAAGCACAGCAGGACAATCCATGGGTGCCGGCAAGCGGTATCCTTCATCAATTGCTTTAATCACCTGCGGAGAACGCAAGAGGTTTACCCTGAAGTTCGCTTTGTACAGTTACTGATCCTTGCAAGCCCAAAGGAACTAAATCAGTTTTCAAACATTTGTGGATAACAAATTAAATGGAAGATATTTGAATCAATATTCAGTAGTGCAGCGTAGCGGTAGAGTTACTGCCTTACAGTGCCAGCGGCCCGGATTCGATCCTGACTATGGTGATGTGTCTGTACGGAGTTTGTACGTTCTCCTTGTGAGCGCGTGGGTTTTCTCCAGGTGCTCCGGTTTCCTCTCACATTCCAAACCCGTATGGGTTTGTAAGTTAATTGGCTTCAGTAAGTTGTAAAATGGTCCCTGATGTGTAGGACAGTGTTGGTGTACAGGGTGATTGCTGGTTGATGTGGGCTCGTGCCGGAGGACCTGTTTCTGCACTGCATCTCTCAAGTCTAATATGGTGCACAATATAACAAACTATTGTATAAAGATTTGAAATTCATAATTTAATACGAAAATACTTCTGTACTGAAAATACTTCACTTCTGTAATTCATCAGTTGCACTTAGATCACAATACATGAAGTGAGAATTAAAATGATTCTGAACCTGGCATTCAACGGCCTCTGAGATTTTGAATGAAATACCCCAATAATTTTAGCAACAATAAGAACCAATTATTTGCACTAATTTAGAAGCCTAGTTTTTAGGAAAGATTGACTCAGTCTATAGAAAAGATTTTGTTTGGGGGAAATAACCTTTTAGTTTTGTTTATGGTTTATTGTCACGTGTACTGATGTACAGTGAAAAGCTAGGCACAAAATGCTGGAGTAACTCAGCGGGACAGGCAACATCTCTGGAGAAATGGAGAGAAGGAATGGGTGATATTCCGGGTCGAGACCCTTCTTCAGATGAAGGGTCTCAACCCGAAACGTCATTCATTCCTTTTCTCCACAGTTGCTGTCTGTCCCACTGAGTTACTCCAGCATTTTGTGTCGATCTTTGGTGTAAACTAGCATCTGCAGTTCCTTCCTACCGTGAAAAGCTTTTGCTGCCAATAGTGGAAATTATGAGACGTTCAAATATTTAGAAATTGAGATGGTCCTGAGAAGAGATCTGCTGGCTTTAGCACTCTACCTCTCTGAGGACTCACTGACATCACTGCATGGCCAAGATGACCATTCAAGGTATACATTCAACCAGAGATGCAAGGATCTGCAGATGCTGGTTCTCCAGAAATCAGTCTGGGCTCTCCCTCATCATCCTTTTGGGAAGGTTTATAATAGTCATAGAGTGATAGTGTGGAAACAAGCTTCTCGGCCCAACTTGCCTACACCAGCCAACATGTCCCAGCTACACTGGTCCCACCTGCCTGCGTTTGGTCCATATCCCTCCAAACCTATCCCATCCATGTACCTGTCCAAATGTTTCTTAAATTTTGCAATAGTACCTGCCTCAACGACCTCCCCTGGCAGCTCGTTCCATACACCCACCACCCTTTATGTGAAAAAAGTCTCATTTAATTTCTTCATCTATGTAATTTAAGTTGCATTTTGACTACACATGATTGTTAATCTCAATGTATCCATTTTAGTATAACTATCACCCACTTTCAATGTAATCCATTGCTGCATATTGCATTACTTAACACAACTATTGAAGGGGGACAAATTTGTATTAGGAATTTGGCAAGACATTTCCTTTTGGAAGCTTTGTCTATTTTGGGCCAACCGGATGAGTTTAAATGGTATATTCTTCATCCGTCGTTTGTAACATACTATAGAGAACTCTGCTGAGGTTTTATATTCCATCTAGTGGGCTGCATTTAGTTTACTCTGAGTAGGGATAGGTGCTGCAGAGATAGAGGCTGCAAAGAGTTTTCGCTTAACCTGGACTATCATGCGAACATGGGTCCTCACCTCCATCAAAGACATCTACATAAAATGCTCCCCAGGATGGCTATCGAGGATCCCCACCTTTCTCGTTGCCACTATCAAGCAGGAGATACAGAAGCCTGAGTACCTACACTGGGTTTGGGAACAGCTGCTTTCCTACAAATATCAGGTTCTTTAATCAACCTGCACAATCCTAATCCTACCTCAACAATGCAACAATTTGGGTCAACTTTTGCATACCCTAGACTTGTTTTCTAATTGTTTGTCTTTCACTAATATCTTGTTTTATCTGAACTGTCTTTTTTCTTTTAACTGATGTAGAATTTATGGGTAATTTGTGTTGTTTATGTGCTGCAAGCAAGATTCTCACCGTACCTGTGCATTTCACAAACTTGACATATTACATTCACTCTGACAGTGAATGGGATTAGCTAAATCAATGGGAATTTGCAATCCAGCATCATCGAATTAAAGGTCACCATAAATGGTGATGGACTAGAGAAAGATCTATACGATTAAGCAGCAAATTGGCAGGGCAGAATTGTATAATGGAGACTCTTGTTAACAGTGTTATCCAGAATGTCACAAGGTTAAGTAAACAATTTAGGTCATCGTGTATTTAAATAGTACCATACAAAAACATGTGATTTTGCTACTTACATCCTGATTGGACATTTCCCAATACGGCCGCTCTCCGTATGACATAACTTCCCACATGACAATCCCATAACTCCACACATCGCTGGCTGAGGTGAACTTGCGATAGGCAATGGCCTCTGGAGCTGTCCATCGGATGGGGATCTTTCCTCCCTGAAGAAAGCAATGACAGTTACAGATGTAGAGCACTGATTTATATGAAGCAGAAATGCCAAAGGTGGATTCCTGCCTTTTGGCCATCTGCTGAGATTTGATAATATCGGATCTTTTGAATGAATATAGACTGATTTAAAAAAAATAAAAAATTAGGCCATTCACTGCCAATGAGTCTGGGAACACCTCTTTTTTTTTAAGCGAAACTATTTGTTCCAAGTTCATCCTGGAATGCAAAGATAACCCTAGGCTGTTTAGTAGCAACCCATCCTTGAATCCACCTAGCCTAGTTTCTTTCCACCTTTGCTCTGAGGACAAGTGCAGGGGACTTATGGACCTCTTCAACAATGGGACGTCATTAGACTGGGACTTTACTTTGATTTTGTTGGTCTCAATGAAAAGAGATGCAAGTTGGAACAGAGGCAGCAAAGCTTTCGATTTCCTTGAGTTGATGCAAGGTAAGAAGATTTTGGAATGAGGAGGATAGAGTTAAAGGGCAAGTACTCCAGCAGCAGATGAGAAGTGCTTTAGCAGCAGATGACTTGAAATGATGGGACAGGAAGTTAGGTTTCTAGTAATGGGTTGAATATGTGACATTTGAAGTGCCAGAGATTGAGGTTGCCAGAGATCAAGTGTTGCTTGATCTGTTCACTCACCCTGGTTGTATAGGCTGCTTCTGGGTCATCCTCCAGCACTCGTGATAAACCAAAATCGGACACCTTGCAGACAAAGTTGCTGTTCACTAGTATGTTTCTGGCTGCCAGGTCCCGGTGTATATAATTCATATCTGAAAGATATTTCATCCCGGAGGCAATTCCTCTGAGCATTCCAACCAGCTGAATGACTGTGTATTGTCCATCATGCTTCTGCATACAAGCATAAAACATTAAATCAAATGTGCCATTCTTTATATTGGACGCCAAGCTATTAGAAAGGAATGGAGCTATACACAACACTGAATAGAATCAAATATACTTCGGGTGTGTATAATAAATGGCTTGTCTTGTAAACCACAGTGGTTCTCTCAGCTTGGTTCAAAGCCTGTTTCAATTGCAACTTGAGAGAATTAATACATCATTTGTAGCAGGCCTATGAAGATGAATTGATTGGAAATGTCCATCAAATCCATAAAGCTATACTCGTAGGGAGGGTACAAAGGCTTCTTCAATAATACACTTCAAAATCAGTTGGGGACAAAAATCTAATTTATGGTAGAATATCTGAACTCTGAATTGTTTTAGTTTGAAGGGGTAACCACTTGGGGAAAATGAAAATGAAGAAGTGAAATGAGATACAGCTTGGATATTCAGTTGGTTAAGAATAGGTCTGGGAGACATATTGTGCCACTGCAGGTGCCTTAAACCAGATGCCATGTTGCAATTTTCTGTAAGTGCCTTGGTCACCACAACCACTCTTATGGACTGCTGGTGCATACTCAATCTCTGTATTTTATCCTTGCCAGGCAAGGCAGTGGGCCCCTGATAAAGATCACACAATTGTATCCATAAAGTTCCTTCCTCCCCCACGCCCACAGCATGTCTTTCTGATTTAACGATGGGTGATACATTCCATGGGTCTCCCCATTTCATGTGGCTGGCAGGTGCTCCTTGGCACTTCTACTCAAAGACCCCATAATAAGGTGCCCAACTTGTAAAACAATTGCCTGACATACGTAGCATTAATAGTTTTCTAAACTGATTTTCTTCTCATTAAAAATGTTCCTAAAGCACTAAATACCCCAACTATAAAAGATCAAAGATGTCTGCACTAAGGAGTGAAAATGAAATGGATTTTACCATTTCAGTTCAATGGTGCACAATATGGTCATCTAAAATTAGTTATTATTCATGATTGCCTTTGGAATGTGCAAGCTGTGGGTCAGCAGCTTCTAACTGGACAAGTAGCAGAGGCAGTTATAACTCGTGCTTGCCAATGCATTCAATATAGATTGAGGCTGCCATCTGATCAGAAAATCAGTATAAAAATAATTTTCAACATAATTACGTTAGTGGTTAATAATTCCATATATTTTGCCGACAAACGAAGGTGTCGACTTGAACCAATTTTTAAACACCACATTTCCATTAATCTTTTAAATGTGTGAAATTATCAAATATGGTGGACTGTTGAGAATTTCTATCTCACACCCAACTGATGTTTACAATTTATAGGAGTAGAATTAGGCCATTCGGCCCATCGAGTCTAATCCGCCATTCAATCATGGCTGATCCGTGCCTTCTAATCCCATTTTTCTGCCTTCTCCCCATAACCCTTGACGCTGGTTCTAATTAAGAATTTGTCTATCTCTGCCCTAAAAATACCCACTGGCCTCCACAGGCCAGTGAGTGAAACTTGGTGGGGGCAAGATACCCAACTTAGCAATGAAGATATTTGGTTCAGGCACAGTTATGCCTTTTCCCATTGAATCCCAGCCCATCTCCCCAAATGCATTAACTGAGTCTATTTCAAACTGTAGTAGTTTGATTAACAGAAACCTGTCTCACGGCAATATCATTATTTATCTTGGCTTTGGATGTCACCAGAGAAGTGAGAGGTCAAGTGTGTGGAAAAGACAAATGCAGCCACAATATGGGTCTAGCAGCATGAAAATACATACATTACTTTCAAGTGATAATATTGAATTACTGAAGAACCATTGATCAATTTTCATTCATGAATAAATTACAAAATCTATAATCATTACTCAGCTGGTTATGTTAAGTTCTGCATATGAAATAGAACTGAATTATACTGATTAAATTTCAAAAGCACATTATCTTGAGTTATTTAAGATTATTATTGGAACCAAGTTTTATTATTCAAATTGCATGCTGTCCTTTACATGTTAAATTAGTCCAGCTCGTCCCCTATGTGTCTGTTCAGCCAGGAGAACGTACCGATCTTCATGTGGCCACATCTGTAACTCCAGTCAGAACAGCAGTCTACCAACTGTGACAAATAATCCCAACCACAGTAAAACGCTGATAATCTGCCACCCGTGGGCTATTGCCGATCTGGTGGATTGTCTACATTATTTAATGTTATTCCTAGTGATGTTACAACCCACTTTCATTTCACTATTTTACATGTTCCGTAATGGCACAATAATTTCTTCAGTGAACCCAATGAGTTTAATGGGAATGGTAACGGATGTCTGGTGAATTTAAAGGGAGCAGGAAAGGGAACAAGCTGAAACACTCCGGTTCCCCATTCTGGCTACGCACCTGGTTGCATTCTTGACCCAGACCAATGGTTTGGTCCAATACCTGGATTATACTCTGAACCCCTACTTTACACTCCAGGTTAAGAATGGATCGACTGGGCTTATATTCACTGGAATTTAGGATGAGAGGGGATCTTATAAGAAACATATAACATTCTTAAGGGATTGGACAGGATAGATGCAGGAAAAATGTTCCCCGTGTTGGGGGAGTCCAAAACCAGGGATCATAATTTAAGAATAAGGACTGAGATGAGGAAAAACATTTTCAGCCAGAGAGTTGTGAATCTCTGGAATTCTCTGCCATAGAAGGTAGTGGGGGCCAATTCACTGGATGTATTCAAGAGAGAGTTAGATATAGCTCTGAGGGCTAACGGAATCAAGGGATATGGCAAGAAAGCAGGAACAGGGTACTGATTCTGGATGATTAGCCATGGTCATATTGAATGTCAGTGCTGACTTGAAGAGCCGAATGGCCTACTCCTGCACCTATTTTCTATGTTAATGAGTGAGTTGGGTGTTGAACAGGGAACAGATGTTTCAGGGACAGTTTCTTCCCAGCTGTTCTCAGGCAACGGAACCATCCCACAATCAACTAGAAAGCAGTCCTGAGCTACTATCTATTTCATTGAAGACCCTCGGACTATCTTTGATCAAACTTTACTGGACTTTACCTTGCACTAAAAGTTATTCACATTGTTCCATTTATCATGTATCTGTACACTCTGGATGGCACGATTGTCTTTCCGCTGACTGTTTAGCACGCAACAAAAGCTTTTCACTGTGCCTTGGTACGTGTGACAATAAACTCAAACTGTCAGGATTTTTGGTCATTTGGATACCAAATCACTGGAGTTCAATGCTACACTTGAAATCGTGAAGACCTGTCCTTCTCCAGCCGGCGGGGGGCGAGGATGTGTCCAATACTACCTCTCATTTTATCACGCTCGACCTCATCCCAAATCTCATCCCACACCAACTGTAATATTGGTATTAGCCCTGGGATTCACTTGTGTTTTAACTGGGTTGGATAATTCCAAGAAAGTAATGGAGTTATAACGTAATAATTAATCTGATATTTATTTTGGGTGGTAAATGGCACACAAAAAGCTTTTTACTGTACCTAACACACATTCAAACAATAGAAGGTTGACAGTGAAGTGACACCTTGATCTGAGATGAACTTTGAATTTCACTAGGAAAAACTTAAAGGCTTTGCCCGTGATTTCTGGGGCTTAAATCTCACATCTGTCCTCCTGTAACCAGTTTATACTCACAAGTAGAAATAAAGATCCATACACTGGTTGTTGCAGATTATTTAATTAATTGCTACAGGATCTGTCTAAATATTTAATCACAAAGAACTTCACTTGAATTTTAAACAATGCATGTCTTTATGTGAAAGGAGTTGGTAAATAATGTGAAGCAGGAAACCAGATGGAAAATAGGGAAGGGAGAAGAATGATTGCAAAGGAAATGCAGATTATTTATAGGCAGAGGTCTTCTATGTTTTAAGCTTGGCAAGATATGGTGGATTGTTGGAATCCTAAGCTAATTGTGTACCCAAAGGGCACCTAGCAGAGTTGAAGCATCCTTCTACCTCTTCTCAACATCGAAACTGAGCAGACTTTCCCTGTACAGTGTAACACTTCAACTAATCTACAGTAAAACCAAACTATATTCTGCACTCTGTATCTTCCCCTTTGGACTCTTTATACTTGTGTTTGGCTTGATTGTATTTGTTTGGTATTATCTGATTTTATTGGATAGCATGCAAAAGAAAGCTTTTGACTGTATGTGACAATGATCAATCTAAACCTAAAACTATGTACAACAGAGTTAGCTAACGATGCAAAAATTATCATGCAGCAAAAAAAGAATTGTACATGGGGCAAGAAAAAGATTCCATTAATCTTCCCAATTTCACACCTGATAGTAATAGGGAAAGCAAGTCTTAATGGTTTATGTTTATTCAGCCTCCCCCCCCCCCCCCCCCCCCCCCACCCTCCACCCCCCACCCACCACCAACCTCTACTTTCAGTCTGAAGGGTTCTGAGCCGAAACGCTACCTATTATTTTTCTCAGCCTGACCTGCTGAGTTACACCAGCATTTTGTGTCTATCCTCATAATGGAGCATAAGAGCATTCAGGAAAAGAATGAGGGCAAAATGTATGAATTATTCAAACATCCTCCTTGATTTGTAAATTAAACAGGTCTGGTTGTAACAATTCGCCTTCATTTTGTTTTAATTACTTAGGCAAAGTCTAGCTTCTCCTTTGGATGAATCATTATCACTTCAATAATAACAAGTGTCATAGTACTCATTTCGAGCAGACCCTACCCTCAGAAATGAGTCGAGAGATCCATTCTCCATGTACTCGGTTATTATCATTACAGGTTTGCCTGGAGGAAGGAGAAAACAGCAGTGAATATAAAGCAGTACAAAATGAGAATTTGGGCACTTTTTTTGTTGTCAGTGAAGCCGCATAATCACATTCAATGTTCTGAAGACGCACCAGATTGCATGCGGAATGAATGAATTTAAGCAGGGAATTATCAAGAGATGAGGCTGCACCATTGGTGTCGCATAATCCTGAAGCCAATATATATTATATGTGAAAGTTGGCAAGTTGGGAGTGCAAGGTAATTTTTCTCAGATCCTGGCACATTCAGTCTTTAAATCCCCATCTACTTCTGCTTTGAAACGCAAATAAAACATTGCTGCATTCGTAACTATAGTCCCAAGGCACGAGGCTATGGTGTATCATTAAAATCATTTCTGCATTTGAAATTACAGCCTGCTTCTAAATCCAATGGTGAAGATCTTCTGCTATTGCATTCCTACCTATTAGACTTCACTAACCTTACTTCAGGCTCCAATGATATTGAATATTCAAAATGTATTGATACTCAACTTAGAGCGTTAAATATTTCAATTGAAAGCATCCTTGATGTGCACTAGGCAGTGCCTGAATGCTGCAGCAATACAAGCTATTAAACATCTACTTATTCATTTAGTATACGTGGAGTCGAGGGGTTGTCATAAAGTTGCTTGAGCAACGTCCATCACCAGGAAAAGGACAGGGTAACAAATTAAGTGGAGATGAGTTGCTAATGGAGGACATAGCTTTAACTTGGACGCAAGGACGTAGTAAAAGAGCCATCAGTGCAGGGTTAAGACACAGCAACTGCCCCACCGCCGATCAAAGGTAGGAACTGCCCAACAACAATGGTGTTTGGTGGAGTTGGTTTTGTTGGTACTATCCAAATTTCATATCATATTACATTATTCTTTTCAGATTTGTAATATTATTTGCACTGAGGCAAGTAAAATTCTGAAACAAATTACTTTCTGAAAAGGTTTTCTGAAAAGGTTTTCTTAATTTGTCTGCTATGTAATTTGGGGAAAAATAAATGGGATAAGGTAGGAAAAGCGAGTTTGGTTTGTCCAGACTCAGTAGGCCGAATGGCCTGTTTCTGTGCTGTATCTCTGACTATGGAAGAAACGCAGAATTTTCAGAAGTTTAAGTTTCTGATTCGGATTAGTTTGTTGCCATTTAGACATCGATGCAATGACATTCCTTGTTCTTGAGAAGCTCAGAAAGTGGGCAGTACACATGGTAATGATAAATACAACAACAAATACATTTTCTTTCTGGAACTTTGATCACCACGCATTTACTGTTTCAAGAACCAATTTTTGGATTCAAATAGGTAATTTTGGGCAAATGTTTGTGGAATAATATTGACCTGCATTGTAAGGTATTTGTTATGTTACTGGTGGTATCTAATTTCGTATCATTATTTAAAAACAACCTTCTATAAATTGAAAGCAAAATAGTGCAGATGTTGGAAATCTAAAATTAAAAAAGAAATGCTTGAAAAATTCAGCAAGTCGGGCAGCATCTGTGGAAAGAGAAATGAAGTTAATGTTCACATTAATTACCTTTCACCACTATAACTTGAATATTGTTGATGCTTTGAAATGAATGGTATGCTGTGGTATCTTTTACTATGAGTTTTCGACATAGGGCAGATCTAATGATATAATAATTGTGGGATGATTTGGGTAGAAGTATCATGCCTGGTACTACATATATCTGTTCCAATTTGCAATATATATCATTCAACCATTGACCTCTGTTACAACTACTTGGATTTATCTGTAAGCTATAACTGTGTCTTGTGCTAATTGGCAGCAGATTTTCAATGAACTTGTATCTTGATTATGGTTAGTTATCGTCTTTTAAATCAAAAGTGAAAACTGTGCACTTTGCAAAGAGATGGAGTGGGAAAAAAACCTGCCCTGATCAAAATGGTTCTCATTCACAGGTTGCCCCAAAGTGCTGCACAACCAACAAAAAACAAAGTTTGGCTATTGTATTTACTTACCCTCTGACAATCTGTGGCCAATAATAACTCAGAAAACAGATAAAATGTGCGGTAATCTGTTTTAGTAACGATCGTTGTGCAAAAATTGCAAATAACTTGACCACCATTCCCACCCCGCTCGAACTTCAAATATTATTTATAATCCAATGAACGGGTAGATGAGACTTTGTTTCAATGCACTGAAGTGATGGGGGTGGGGAGGGGGAGGGGTGGGGGGGTGGATAAACCTAGGTTAAGTTTAGTTTTGAGGTTGGTGTGTTTCAACTGAAGACACAAGGGACTATAGATGCTGGTTTACAAAAATAAACAGTGCTGGAGTAGCACAGCTGAGTTACTCCAGCATTTATCTGTATTTTTTTTGTTTCAATTGAACCCTGGTGGACAAAGGGAATGGGATTGATCCATTTGGAGCAGCATCATTCCACATTGCCTGTTGCAGTTATTTTCTCCTGTCTCAGTCTGTAAAGAATTGATTACATATTGGACAGCAGTCAAATCAAATTGTCTAAAAAAAAAAAAGAGCTTTCTCTTGAAGGCACAGTTTCAGGCAACTAAAGAAATGGACATAGTGGGCAGAAAATCACTAATAAGCAATAGTATAAATAAATGTCATAAGCCCAGTCAAATTCATGTTATACCTACACTTGTTTATCACTGTACAATTAGATGACATTCTCATACACCGCCTCCAAGTTATCAGTTAAAGTGCAATATAGAGATTTTGAATAACTCGATTTAATGCGATTGTTTTAGATTATGATAGAAAGACAAAAAGCGCTTCAAAAGTGATTTTGTTTCGATCAATATTTCCATACTTGATACTTTTTGAGAAATACTTGCTTTAAGAATGAAAAAAGAATGAGTACACTGGCTAAATATTTCTAATTTAACATGGCCAAAATTAGGTTCATATATAAGCAGGAAAACCAAAATATCTACTGTGCAAATCTTCTTTAAAACATCAGAAAATGCATAGATTTGTGTCTCTCCACTACCCTGTACATAAACTTTGAACAGCAAGAGATCGTTCCCCTTGCCTTCTGTGCAAAGGAAGGGACCTTTTAAAGGATAGTCACCTCAGAATGCCAGGAAGATTGATTAGTTTGTCCTCCTCAAAGTAATGCAAAGGAAATATTATACTGGACAGACTTGAGTGCATTATCATTGAATTTGCACTAAGATGGACAACTTGGGCAATTGTCAGGCCACCATGTAAACTGCACTTGTCAAACAGAAAAACACAAATATGGGTACATTTTACTTCAAGTTCTTACTATGTTTGTCTTTCCCCGTCAGCTGCTATTTAGAAGCACTAACATAATCATGGCAAAGGTGGTACAACATTTATTTTAAAACGTTTGAGACAGTGAGGCACAGTATTTTTTCTTTCACATTGCATACATTTTTTTAAATGTGATTATTTGAATAAATCCTAGTTGGTTTAATAAGGGGTTTAAAATACCACTTGGAGTGCACCTTAAGGAGCTCAGAAAATATTCTGGTTTGTTCGAGTGGGAGCTATCAGCGACAGATTTGATCTTGCTGGTTAACTGAAGGAGTTGATGTTTTAATTGGATTTACAAAACTATTTTACTATTAGTTCATCTCACAATTCTACTTATCCTCTGGCGATGGCTGCAGGTGAATTGTTAAGACTATCTTGCCAATTCAGAGCCATTTATTTTTGCCTTTTAAATATTAGTCATCTGCGTCGTATCGAAACAAAAGCAGACTTAATTCTGCATTCATTCTGTGCCGATGTCTAACTGAGACAACAGTATGCAACTTGGCTTCCTTTCCTGTCGTCTACCACATGCTTTCTATTCATTACGATATGCACTAATCAAAGCTTTCAATAAATGTCAGCAGGTAATTAGACTTGGCAATCTACTGAGAATTCTTATGTCCATAAAATCATGAATGTTAATGAGCACTTGTCTAAGTTATTTGCGAGCGTGTAGAAGATGGGCTTGATGGATTGGACCAATCTAAGGAGCTTGCCGTGAAGGAAGGCCCAGATGAGAACCATTACCTCATTTCAATATGTCAGCTGCTATGCAAAGGCCACAGAGCACCTGCGCTTGCAAATTTTTAAAGTACCCTGACTAGTTCACACTGAGCGTACACATTGTCAACAAATCGACCATAATTGGAAGGAAACTATAAAAAAAACTTCAATCCTCTTCAGGCATCTTTTTATCTGCTGCAGGATGGAGTGAAATGGCTGATTTATCTCCTCCACATTCTGTCCTTGGACAGCCAACCCTCACTTTCCTCATTTTGCATTCGTGAAGTGTGGAAAGAACATAAAATAAATACATCAAGGTTTCCGAAAGACTGTATATATTTATGGGGTCGTTGAAGAGCCCAGTACCTTCTTACTAACAGGGCATCAGGAAAAGGCATTGCTTCAAGAAGCCATCTCAAGGTCAGAGGATGTTGCACTAAAATCAATAATCGAGCGAACCTGGGATGGATTTTTTTTAGACTCCTCGGGGGCAATGCCATAAGTGAGATCTTTATTTGTTCGAAGGATTTTTAAGCTCCCTCCATTGATGTACTTGTGTGATTGGATCCATCATTTCTCCAATACATGCAGTTCGAACAAGTCTTCCTACTGCAAATGTGTACATGTAAACATGTTCATGACCCTTCCACTCTGAAGAAGGGTTTTGAGCTGAAATGTCACCCATTCCTTTTCACCAGAGATGCTTTCTGACCCACTGAGTTACTCCAGCTTTTTGTGTCTATCTACATGTAAAAAGCATCCTGTCATTTACAAAGGCACATCTGATTTGTTGCAAATGATTCTGAGCACTATTATAGCCCGGACTATATATCGAAGCATGAACAATAAAATAACTGGTGCAAGCAGGGATTTTCAATCATGTTTAGTTTGGTTTAGTGCTGCAGTATAAAAACGAGCCCATCGGCCCACCTTGCCCATGCCAGCCATTGATTGCCTGTTTATACTAGTTCTATGTTATCCCATTGTCTCATCCACTCCTTATCGAACTCAGCACAGCAAGTTCCTAGCTCTTTACCATGGGCATGGACATTAGTAGTTGAATATGATGCCAGTTTACTTTTATTTGTTCTTTGGATGCAATGGGAATCGAGGAATTCTGAGGATTGAGCAGGAAAGTAGAGTTTGTTGAACAGTGGGTGAAGCCATTTAGCCTGCTACTCATTATGACTTTATCATTTTATATAATTTTGTGTAATTTCATTTAGCGAATGTCTTCTATTTAATCAGGTTTTCTGTGGATATTGTAATGTTAGTTCTGCTTGAATCTTATGCTAACATTTTATTTTTGCCTTATGTGAATTTCACATGGTCTGAGTCTCACTGACAAAATATTAGTGACAGATCCTTAAAATGACATAAACAATTTGATTTACATGGTTGTTTCTCTTTAAATTATTTCCTCCCTTCCTCTCTTTTAGTTGGCCTATAAATCAAGGAAAAGGGAATCAATGTCTCTCAAGGCTCTGATACTTCTCTTGGGTCATTTTGTGAGGACGTGCATTGCAGTTTAGTTTAGTTGACACAGGCCCCTTAGCCCACCGGGTCCACACAGGCAATCGATACTGCCTTTTCACACTAGTTCTGTTATCCCACTTTCCTATCCACACCCTGCACATCAGGGCCAATTAACTTACAAACCTGCACGTCCTTGGGATGTGGGAGGAAACGGGAGCGCACGGAGTAAACCCACGTGTTTTCAACTAACTCCACACAGACAGCACCCGAGGATCCAACTTGTGTCTCTGGCGCTCTGAGGTTGCAGCTCTGCCAGCTGTGCCATCTTGTACAGAGTTAATGTAGATTACACTGGAATACTTCACTCCCTTTGCCACCACAGCCGGGACATGGTTATCCCCAGCAAGTATCTTTGTAAAACAGTGAAGTGAAACACAATATGCTGGAGTAACTCAGCGGGAACAGGCAGCATCTCTGGAGAGAAGGAATGAGACTGAAGAAGGGTCTTGACTCAAAACATCACCCATTCCTTCTCTCCAGAGATGCTGCCTGTCCCGCTGAGTTACTCCAGCATTTTGTGTCTACCTTCAATTTAAACCAGTATCTGCAGTTCTTTCCTACACAGTGAAGTGAAACATTTGTACATGTCCACCCCACAGTAGATGGTGTGTACACCGGCACTCCTCCAAAAGTGCCAAATAAGAATTTCCCCAGGGTTTTTGACTATAAAAAGCACTTAGACCATTTCATCCCAAGGTCACGAGAGGCAGCAAGGTTTATGGCCCCAATTGTAGAGAATTCTGGCATCCCGGAGTCAGAAATATTTTAAATGCTGGCCACAAATAAAACAATGCAGGTTTATTATCAGACTGAAAAGACATTTTAAGTCTTTCTTCCGTATCAGTGAATGTTGTATACTGTATCGGGCAGATTAATAGTGAAATCCATTATCCTAAGATTATTATTGTTCTAAGAATGAAAACAGAATCCAATTTTAAGGTAATAAATAATATTACCAATTATCTAATGCTTCAACAAAAATATATAAATCAGCCCTGCCGTCATCATTAAAATGAAAGATAGTAAATGCTGATAGAGTACCTCCCCTAATGCCCTACCAGATATTGTATTTTAAATCTTAATGTCCCGCTGTCTATGCTTAATAATAAATACCAAATGAATAGTGACATGACGAGGGTAAATAACACTTTTATCTTCCAGAGCACTGGATTAACCCTTTCACTGGCAATAGTCTGCTCATTCCTGGACATTACGAACTAGGGTGAAAATGTGCATAGTCTCTCTAATTTATTCTAGTTCGTAATGATGATTTCAAATAATTGATCAAACCACCAAGGGAAATATTCTTTTAATGCAGTGTTTTTTTTCACAATTTGCATTGCACTGAGAGGATGGTGGAAGTGTGTGTTGATAATTTTTAAATAGGAATTGGATTTTAAAAAGAATTGGTAGCACTACAGGAAAAAAATCCTTTTAAAAGATTGACACGGACATGAAAAGTTGAACTTTTTTTTTTAATGAGCTGATTTGATTTTCTACTCTGAATTTTTGTTATAATACAGCTGAGATTTTTTTTTTAAACCCCACACAATAACAATATCTGAAATGGAAAGATTTTTTTAACACTTTGGGTGTGGTTCTTCATTGGAAAAAAATTGATGGAAGGTTGCACTGAAACATTGCTCACATCTGAAAGTGACAGTGAGAATAGTGACAGTATTCCCTTCCATTGTATGTGTTGGGTTAAGATAATTTGACCATTTCCACACCACAATGATCATTCTTGACATTGTTTTACAAACCTAATAAATCTGAGGCGGAAATGAGTCAAGATCTTTTCTGCGCCAAGATCATTACTGATTCGTCTTAATAAGGACGGGAAGGACAACAGGTGCAAGAATGTAAGTTCAATGTTACAGCTCAATTTACAAGAAATTGTTGTCAGACTATCGTCCAGTAAATGCAGACTGTCAGGCATGATGGATTGCTCTCATTTCTTGAATCACAGGGCAATAATGCTGGGTTTGTGTCAGCAACCAGGATGGTCAATGTGCATAAAGTGAGGCAAAAAGACTCTGAGTTCTAGGCTTGCATCACGTTGGGTATACTGCATATCACGCAAGTGAATGAACAGTACTCAGGAAGGAACGTTCCATTTCTTATAGAGACAGGAACCCAATCTCCAGCTTCCCCAATAAATTAAATATCCATTAGCCTCATGTCCAGCTCCTTTGCAAAGCTGGAGAAGATTGAAAGGTTCGATGCTTGAGGTTACGTTCCGTGACATCGTTATCACGGTGATTGATGAAACAGCCGATCAAATTTATGCACGCTTGAGGCTTGGCTGCTACCGTCAAAATGAATGGAGCTCTAAGTGGGGAGCTGTTAGATTGATCTGGCATCTTGGAGATGGTGTAAGGACGGGCAATCATTGCAAGCTCATTCTAAAGGAGGCTGTTGGCGAATCAGTCTCTACCAGCGACCCTGTGTGACGCGAATAACTCCCAGCTTGATGGTTGCTGTGCTCTTGGCTTGCTGGAGATTCAGTTGAATTTCTCATCAGTCACCATAAAATGCACCAATGAACAGCAGAAACAGAATTTCCTGCCTGTGTTCATATCCCTACAGCAGAGGTGATTCATTCAAACAGCTGATAGATTAGACGACACTGCAATGCTAATATAACTTTATGGTATGGATTTAACATTTCAAAGTGACTTAATCCACTGATTAAATTATGCTAACTGTGCATTTTTCATTATAATTTACATACTTCTGCATGGTCTTAAATTACATTTTGCGTTTCACCGGCAATGAAGTACTTCTTGATATGTAATCACCATTGTAATGTAACAAACTCATTTGTGGACATTAATTTCCCACAGACAGCAATGTTATGGTTATGTTGATTGGGGATAAAAAATAATTACCAATGAATAATTGAGCAATCATTTAGAGGGTAATTTCTAATGTTTTAATCACTGGTGGGGAGTCTGGCCCATGGCTATTTATAAAGAAAACTTGTGTTCCATGTATCTTCATATAGTTTGAAGAACGGTCCCAACCCAAAACGTCACCCATCCATGTTTTTCAGAGGTGCAGCCTGACCTGCTGAGCCACTCCAGCACTTTGTTTCCTTTCTTCATAGCAAAGCTTTTATTCATGAGAATTACATTCATCCCTCAACCATCAATGTTATTTGTTTGCTTGCATATTATGACAAAGAGAACAAGGCCTTTTGACCCATCGAGTCCATGCCAGCTCTCGACCGAGCAATCCTATGTCCCATATTTCCTCCTATTCCAGAGATGCTGCCTGACCTGCTGAGTTACTCCAGCACTTTGCATCTTTTTTTTGAGGGAGAGCACCATCTGATATGGTGTTATTGGTGACAATGGTCACAGACTGCTGAGTACAAATATCAATTGTAGCAAACATAGTACAAAGTCCCAAACAAAAAGCTCTAAGCAAATATAGTACCAAGTTGCTTTAAAAAAAGCACAGGATAACATTGGCGAGCGAAACTAAGTTTTCTTCTGTGTATCCGTTTTCTACATTGTAAGACTGTGGCTATGTCACAGGGTTTTATAGTAAACAGACACTACAGAATAGCAATATTTTAAAACAGAGGATTAACTTCTGTAAAAAAACTATATTAATTAGCTTCAGATTTCTAATACGTTTATGCACCTTTTAATACATATATTTCTGTTCTAGAAATGGGTTGAATTTTCTTAAATGGAATTGTTCAGAGACTGCAAACGTGTGTTAAAACCAGTGATATTATTTTATTTTCTCTCATCTGTTTTACTTTTAACTCGAAAAAGACATGGAATTTCTGTTCCATTACAGCAGCATGGCTGCCAATTTTGTCTCGCCAAGTAGCTTTTATTGATTATGTAGTTTTTTAAAAATGGTATCAGCAGGATATTGCTGACTATAGACAGGGGCATCACAACCGAGCCTCGTCCAGTTCTTACCCAATGTTGGTCAGAGATGAAGGAATCAATATGACTGAAGATATTTATTCACAAAATGCTGAGTAACTCAGCAGGTTAGGCAGCATCTCAGGAGAGAAGGAATGGGTGACGTTTCGGGTCGAGACCCTTCTTCAGACTGTATGAATAATCTATATGATTAATTCAATCAATAATTCAATCTATATGACTGGGTGATTTCCACCCCTGAACTAAAATGCTCAGAAAAAAACAGCTCTTTGCCGACTGAAGATCAGTTGGTTCAACAGATTGGAGGTTATAAATATGATCTTTGCAAGTCAGAGACTCACTGAGTAAACTCAGTGGGATATGATTATGTCACATTAAATAAACGGTTGATTCACATCAAAGATTGAACAAATGTTATTTCTATTCAGGAAACAAACAGCAATATAGACCTGAAAATTGATGTTAACATAATTTAGCTTTGCTGATTAGATTGGATTAGGACTTGAACATGCTCTTAAAAGTTCTATGTTGGTCCTTTTTTTAACAGTAATAAGCTATCCTTCCAATTTATATTGAAAATAAACTACATCTCTATTCTGGATGAATGCTGCCACTGGGTAGTTAGATAGAACAGGCCAACGTCATCTATGTTGGTGAAAGTTTCCTTGCTGAGAATATCTAGCTTGGAAACTACTGACTAACGTTACCTAAACACTGCTCCTCCTTTCAGAGGGGTGGAGTGGAATACTAGCTGAAACTAAGAACACCTATAGAGGAACCTTTACTCTGTCACTTGACACTGCAGCATCATAAAATTGCAAACCTCAAGTAGCTTCTCAGATGACACATTTAATAGACTCCTATTACAATGGAATATTTAATATATTTTTCCATAGCTCCTTTAAACTTTGCCATATTGTTGTTTCCTCGATGTTCTCTCACTAGTAAATGCTACATGTTACCCAGGTCATTTTCCAGAACCATGTCTGGCAAGTCCACCTTCTTGTGTAGGAAGGAACTGCAGATGCTGGTTTAAACCGAAGGTAGACATAAAAAGTGGAGTAACTCAGGCAGCATCTCTGGAGAGAAGGAATGGGTGATCTTTCGGGTCGAGATCCTTCTTTAGACTACCTTCTTCACTGGATTAAAAATGCACCATTTAACTTAAATATAACTCTTTAAAAAGTTTTAAATTTGTGCCAGAAGTAAATAATTCTAACTTTTACGGGTATAATTATAGGTAATTAATAGGAGCTTCCTCAAAGTCCCAATAAACCATCATGGTTTGTAGAAACTTCCAACTTTGATAAATTTGATCCAGCTTTGGATAGTCTTGTGGGCACAGCGAGCAATTGCCAAGATATTATTAAACCTATCAAAGGATTTGGAACACATCTACAATCATTTGTAATTCCTTTGTACATTTTATGACGTTTTAGTCAATTTAGCTGAGATACATTTCAAAGATTCCTGGCTGGTAAATGATGTTGGTGGGCAAGTGAGGACAACGGGAACTCTTGTTCGCTTGTGGACTGAAGTTTCAGCAACAACACGGTGGTGGCATGGTGGCGGCACGGTGGCGCAGCGGTAGAGTTGCTGCCTTACAGCGAATGCAGCACTGGAGACTCGGGTTCGATCCTGACTACGGGCGCCGTCTGGACGGAGTTTGTACGTTCTCCCCGCGACCTGCGTGGGTTTTCTCCGAGATCTTCGGTTTCCTCCCACACTCCAAAGACGTACAGGTATGTTGGTTAATTGGCTGGGCAAATGCAAAAATTGTCCCTAGTGGGTGCAGGATTGTGTTAGTGTGCAGGGAACCCTGGGCGGCGCGGACCCGGTGGGCCGAAGGGCCTGTTTCTGCGCTGTATATCTAAATCTAAACACGGGAGTTACAACAATATAATGTCTGGCACCTCTCGGTCACAAGTATGGTAAACGGTAATTATTGGAAAGACTTTTAGCAGCACGCCCTTTGTGTTTTGCAATAAAACCATTCATTTAAATGCTCTGATTTCAAAAGACGTTTTTCTTTTCATTCCTTACTGGGACATAGACATGTCAACCAATATCAAAAACGGAAATGCAGGATGGGGCACCATCCTTAACACAATGGAGTGTCGATCTGGATGATGAGCAAGAACACAACATTTTTGTACTCAATGTTATTGCTGGCCCAAAGCTGATGCCTACAACCGACCCCAGGAAACAAGTGCAGAAAGAAGCACAAAACGGGCACAAGCAATCTGCACGCTAATGTGTCGTTCAAACATTCTATACATTTGCACAATTATATCGGATCCTGTCCATTCTAAACAGACGCATACAACATAGAAAGCAAGTGATGTTTCTTGCCTGTGAATAATTACTTAATAAAGGGCTACAAATCTTCTCAGAGGTAAGGATTACAGAATACTGATGCTGGATGAGGCACATTAATTCCAAATGATAGAATCCAGGGTTAATAAAAAACAAAAAATCAACAAATCAGGTGCCGTCTGTGGAAGGAGAGATAGTGAATGTTATGGGCAGAAAGCAGGAGAATGGGGTTGAGAGGGAAAAATAGAGCAGCCATGAGTGAATGGCAGAGTGCACTCGATGGGCCAAATGGCCTATTCCTGCTCCTATGACATGGACTTGTGAATGTTTCAGTTCGAAGAACTTTTACCAAGAAATGGGATTGTTCTCCTTGGAGTATGGATTTTAAAAAATCGAATGATTTTTAAATCACAAAAGGTTTTAATAGAATTAATAGAGAGTTACTGTTTCCAATGGCAGAAGAGCCAGTAGGTTAAGCCACACTTGGAATCCATGGACACTTAAGCTGATATAAACGGAGGAGATATTTTTCCTTCGATCACAAGATGTCGAAATATGGAATGTGCTGCTGGAGAGCATCAGCTTCAATGACATTCAAAAGGAGGTCTGGGTAAACAGTTGAAGAAAATTATGTAAGGCTGGGATGAAAAGACAGAGTAAAGCCAGCTGCACAACCCTTACAAGGAGCCAGTAGAGCAACAATGGCCTGAATGGTCTATTGTTTTATGGCAATCCAATTTAATGGAGCTTGTTTTCAACTTCCATATCTATCTAAATGGCTGCTAGCGTTGTGTTTTGAGATATTGGCCATGCTTTAAAATGTTGTGCCTTGCAAGAAAAAAAATAACATGACTCTTTTAAAGTAGCAGAGCAAACTAGCATCTTTTCATTGGGGACACCAGGAACTGCAGATATCATATCATATCATATCATATATATATACAGCCGGAAACAGGCCTTTTCGGCCCACCAAGTCCGTGCCGCCCAGCGATCCCCGTACATTAACACTATCCTACACCCACTAGGGACAATTTTTACATTTACCCAGCCAATTAACCTACATACCTGTACGTCTTTGGAGTGTGGGAGGAAACCGAAGATCTCGGAGAAAACCCACGCAGGTCACGGGGAGAACGTACAAACTCCTTACAGTGCAGCACCCGTAGTCAGGATCGAACCTGAGTCTCCGGCGCTGCATTCGCTGTAAAGCAGCAACTCTACCGCTGCGCTACCGTGCTGCCCAATGCAGGAATCTTGAGCAAAACTTGTAACTTGTGCAGCAGATGAGCATGTTGGCGTTCTGTTCCACCTTGAAAGATGCCAAATCACAAAGTGTTGGAGTAACTCAGTGAGCCAGGCAGTATCAGTGGAGGGAATGGATAGGTAACGTATAAGATTATCGAAACATATAAGATTATTAAGGGGTTGGACACGTTAGAGGCAGGAAACATGTTCCCAATGTTGGGGGAGTCCAGAACAAGGGGCCACAGTTTAAGAATAAGGGGTAGGCCATTTAGAACTGAGATGAGGAAAAACTTTTTCAGTCAGAGAGTTGTGAATCTGTGGAATTCTCTGCCTCAGAAGGCAGTGGAGGCCAATTCTCTGAATGCATTCAAGAGAGAGCTGCATAGAGCTCTTAAGGATAGCGGAGTCAGGAGGTATGGGGAGAAAGCAGGAACGGGGTACTGATTGAGAATGATCAGCCATGATCACATTGAATGGCGGTGCTGGCTCGAAGGGCCGAATGGCCTCCTCCTGCACCTATTGTCTATTGTCTATTGTAACATTTCAGAGCAGATCCCATCTTCAGACTGACTGTTCTGAATAAGGGTCCCAACCCAAAAATGTTACCTATCCATTCCCTCCACAGATGCTGCCTGACTCACTGAGTTACTCCAGCACTTTGTGTTTTGGCATCTTTTCAAGATGGAACAGAACGCCAACATGCTCAACTGCTCTACAGGTTGTGTCTTAAAGTGGGGCAGTGCCTCTGAAGACCGATTAGTAGGATAGTTTGTAGCAAGCATTTGCATATCTGGTTTATAAATTGCTTTCTGTTAAATTTAGCAGAGCATGAGGTCTAAGGGATTGCCAGCACTGAGCATCCTTTCCTTTCCATGCAGCATTGTTGAGAATGCAAAGAAAGTCAAGTCACGTTTGTGGACTGAAATATCTTGGGTTGGGGAAGGTAGGGAAATGTAGGAGTGATTGTCCCTGATCAAGGTGTCGAGGGGCAAGAGCTGGTTCCAGGGATGGGATGGTGTTAGGATTGGTATTCGGGGTGGACGGTGGACTTGATAGAGTGGCTGGGGGTAGGCTTGGTATATGTTGGGATGGGGGGAAATCAACTTAGTTGACAATGGGTGGGATAAGTAATTATGGGCATGAGATTGATAATTGGTCGGTGGCCTTGGAAGTAGTTGGGGATGTGACATCAAGGGTCATGCTGGCATATCATGCTGGTGGGGTGGGAATTGATGGAGGGGGATGGAAATGCTGGTGGTTGTCAATGGGATCCCAATGGAGAGCGGGTTCAGTCTTTCACATGCGGGTGCTCAGCCTAACTCGGGTTAAGATCCATCAAACGGACCCCACCTCTAAGTCCTGCAGGGACAGGGGCGGTGGAAGCCTGCTGTTGCCGGAGTATCTCCCAGTAAATTCCCGCGTGCAAGCTGCATAAAATTGAATGCCTTTGTGCAAGATAGACCCCTTTGGGTCTCTGATGCACAGAGGAAACTCCAATTTCAAGGCCATAAATATGCTTTATGGGCTACCGGCAGTCTGAGTATTGAGATGACTTGGGATTTATTTTAAAGAGCAGGCTAAACATAATTCTGAGAGAATAAACTGGGACTTCTTGAACACAATTATGTAGATACATTGAACTCCGACCCTGGTGGCAAATTAAATTGATTACTGCTTACATTAACCACGAGACAAAGCTGGAGGAGAATGACAAGCGACCCTGCGCGAAGGGCTTTTCAAGTGACTTCTGAAGAATGGGAAGGTCATTAAATGCCGGTTCTATTAACACAATTGATCTGGATTGTCAAAATTGTCTCGCCTGTTACTCGGTGTGGAATTAATCACGTAATTGGCTAATTTCCTGTTCAAAATACATAGGATTAGGTGTTACATTTTAAAAAATCAGTTATTGTTGAACTAAACTGACTTTAGTTTAGTTTAGCGATGCAGCAAGGAAACAGGCCCTTCGGCCCTCTGAGTCCAGGCCAACCATCATCGCCCTTACGCTATTTCTATATTGTTCCACTTTCACATTCTGCACGCGAGGGGGAATTTCCAGAAGCCAATTAATCTCTAAACTGGTATATCTTTGGAATGTGGGAGGAAACTGGAGAACCCGGAGAAGACCCATGTGGTCATTGGGAGAAAGTATAAACTCCATGTTCTGCGTTATTCCATTTTCTCATCCACTCCCTACACACAAGGGGCAGTCTTACAGAGGCCAATTAAACTGCAAACCTGCGTGTCCTTGGGATGTGGGAGGAAACCGAAGCACTCAGAGAAAACCTGTGCAGTCAGAGGGAGAATGTGCAAACTGCATGCAGACTGCACCAGAGGTCAGAATTGATCTAGGGTCTGTGGCAATGTGAGACGGCAGCTCAATCAGCTGCAGGACTGTGCCATCCTACTTCGGAAACTCTGAGGAGCACAGATAATGTATTGTATTAGGCCGGGTTAATGTATAAATGTCAGCATATCATTGCCGGTCATGGATCCTGCTGAGGGAGGAAACATTTTTCACTGTCAGTGACTCAAAAGAAAATCAGACATGTTACAGAGCAAGCTTCTGAGTCACCACTGATAGTGATCAATTTCAGCCTCTTGTTCTGAACAAAGAAAATCACGTTGACTAACATTTATTTTGTGAGTGAGTGCATTGTCTTTGCAGGTGGCTTTGGTGGCACCAAATCAAGAACATGAAAAGTAAATAGTGCGCAATATGTAGCAGCGGGATGATATTTGGACGAAATACACCTTGGAGCAAAACTTACAGATGCTCTGTCTAGGTTCATACATCAGCCATATTAGGGTGGCACCGTGGCACAATGGTAGACTTGCTGCCTTACAGCGCCAGAGACTCGGGTTCGACCCTGACTACAGGTGCTGTCCGTATGTATATTCTCCCTGTGACCATGGTGACTGCAGGTGCTGTCCGTTTGTACATTCTCCCTGTGACCATGTGGGTTTTTTCTGGGTGCTCCGGTTTCCTCCCAAACTCCAAAGACGTCCAGATTTGCAGGTTAATTGGCTTTGGTAAAGGTTGTCCCTAGTGTGTAGGATAGTGCTAGTATATGCGGTGATTGATGCTGGTTGACGCGGACTCGGTGGGCCTATTTCCATGCTGTATCTCTGAACTTAACACGTGCTACATATTTGCAGCAATCTTTTTTTTTTTTAAATTTAGGATGAAAATGATATGAATTGGACAAAAAGAACAATTCTCTGGCTTTGTAGGAAAGAACTGCAGATGCTGGTTTAAATCGAAGGTAGACATAAAATGTTGGGGTAACTAAGCGGGACAGGCAGCATCTCTGGAGAGAAGGAACGGGTGACGTTTTGGGTTGAGACCCTTCTTCAGACTTCTCTCTGGCTTCTCAAAGCCAATTCTCTGGCTTTGGTCTTTTGCGTCTTTGAAAATAATCCCTAAAGTCTGCATTACAAGACATAATCCGACTGAAAGTAAGCATTATAAGTCTCTGTAATCTTTTGTAATGATGGATTTCCTATGATTCTGTGAACTTTGCTGCTACCTAACAATACTGAGTCATCTGAATGGACTGGAGCCTAGGACGCCACTGAAATATCACATAATGATCAGCAATTGTGTCGATTTGGCATTTTCGCAACTGTTCCTAATAATCTCGTGCTTCCTTGCTTCAAGAGTTCAGCAAGTATCACAGTGGATCATTGCGATCATTAGTGGGCAAAATTAGAGCACATGGTATTGGGGGTAGGGTACTGACATGGATAGAAAATTGGTTGACAGACAGAAAGCAAAGAGTGGGGATAAATGGGTCCCTTTCGGAATGGCAGGTAGTGACCAGTGGGGTACCGCAAGGTTCGGTGCTGGGACCCCAGCTATTTACGATATACATTAACGACTTAGATGAAGGGATTAAAAGTACCATTAGCAAATTTGCAGATGATACTAAGCTGGGGGGTAGTGTGAATTGTGAGGAAGATGCAATAAGGCTGCAGGGTGACTTGGACAGGTTGTGTGAGTGGGCGGATACATGGCAGATGCAGTTTAATGTAGATAAGTGTGAGGTTATTCACTTTGGAAGTAAGAATAGAAAGGCAGATTATTATCTGAATGGTGTCAAGTTAGGAAGAGGGGATGTTCAACGAGATCTGGGTGTCCTAGTGCATCAGTCACTGAAAGGAAGCATGCAGGTACAGCAGGCAATGAAGAAAGCAAATGGAATGTTGGCCTTCGTAACAAGAGGAGTTGAGTATAGGAGCAAAGAGGTCCTTCTACAGTTGTACCGGGCCCTGGTGAGACTGCACCTGGAGTACTGTGTGCAGTTTTGGTCTCCAAATTTGAGGAAGGATATTCTTGCTATTGAGGGCGTGCAGCGTAGGTTCACTAGGTTGATTCCCGGAATGGCGGGACTGTCGTATGTTGAAAGGCTGGAGCAATTAGGCTTGTATACACTGAAATTTAGAAGGATGAGAGGGGATCTTATTGAAACATATAAGATAATTAGGGGATTGGACACATTAGAGGCAGGAAACATGTTCCCAATGTTGGGGGAGTCCAGAACAAGGGGCCACAGTTTAAGAATAAGGGGTAGGCCATTTAGAATGGAGATGAGGAAGAACTTTTTCAGTCAGAGAGTGGTGAAGGTGTGGAATTCTCTGCCTCAGAAGGCAGTGGAGGCCAGTTCATTGGATGCTTTCAAGAGAGAGCTGGATAGAGCTCTTAAGGATAGCGGAGTGAGGGGGTATGGGGAGAAGGCAGGAACGGGGTACTGATTGAGAGTGATCAGCCATGATCGCATTGAATGGCGGTGCTGGCTCGAAGGGCTGAATGGCCTACTCCTGCACCTATTGTCTATTGTCTATTGTCTAGTGATGGTATGAGATCAGGCCACTAATGATTTTGATTCTGGAGTTTATCTCCTTCGAAATATGTCAGATGCCCATGCAGAAGGGACTGCGGCTAGGTTCCTCCTTGCTATGTTCCTCCTTACAGTTTTGCAAAAGACAATGATCGGTGAAAACTTCCTGCATCATTAAAACCACAGCATATAAGAAGCACACAGCGAACCCATGCCCCTCGACTGGGATACTTGATTATAAAAAGAAAACTGTATTTCTTTGAGGTTGAGGCTGAGGTGAGTGTGGGTTCTGGGCAGAGGTGTGTAAAATTATGAGTGGTGTAAATCGGAGAGAATGTAGGCAATTTTCATTATAGCAGAGAGGTCTAATACTACAGACATTAATTTAAGGTAAGGAGTTTATTTGTTTATAATGGTTGCATAGTCAACATTTCCCTAGATCTGATAAGCTGTGTGATCATAGCTATTCCAGAGAACTAATTCTTCCCATACACTGATTAATAATTCCAGGGTTCATTGGTGCTCTTTTTAAACAAGTCCCTCCTCAGGTCATCCCTGCTGAATAAATAATTAATCTGTGCTCTTCATAGGTGTTGACTAAGAATCCACCAACATATATTGGTCTGCAACAAGTATCAGATCAAGTATGACCATAATCTGAGGTCCTGCAATCCTTAAAAAAACTGGTTGTATTAATAAGCCTGTTTGACAATTTTAATTGTTTCCCATTACCGCCTTGCATTAACTTCATAAGTTCAAGCTGAAATGCATTGGCCTCACCTCGAGCATCTCCAATCCTGAGGAATATCCTCAGAAAATTCCTACAATTCAGATGATATTTAACCATCTTTTTTTTAGTACAGGTGTTAGAGGTTACGGGGAGAAGGCAGGAGAATGGGGTTAGGAGGGAGAGATAGATCAGCCATGATTAAATGGCAGAGTAGACTTGATGGGCCAAATAGCCTCATTCTACTCCTATTCCTTATGACCTTATGATCTTTTAAAACCAAAACCATGAGTTGAAGTGAGTGATATATTTAGTTCTATATTATTAGCATTGGGAAGCTTAGGATCAAATAACAGGACCACAGAGATGAACAAATTTGTTAAATCAAGCAGTTGCAAAAATATTAGACAGATTCTTAAGAAAGAATAATCACAAGGGCCCAGTTTTGTCCCTATCTTGCTATATTATCTGTAATGACCGTAGGGATGATATTAAAAGTAAGGTTGTTGACCAAGCTCCAACCCAGGATACTTCCGAGGGCCATTGAGACCAGTAGCCTCTTAAATATAAACTGTCTTCTAATGTCATCCTTTCTCCTCATTTATAGATGTTCAATCCTTATAATAAGCATGCATTTGATGGGGTGGGGATTCAGCTTTCTTGTCTTGCGTGTGAGAGTAAAATTAACTTTGTTGAGTGGTTCCTTGCTAAAAGAGCTTCCATTCCTTCACTTCCACTAAAAGCCCGACAGAAATGATAACGGGACACTTTTTTCTAACGAGGATAGATCGGCAAAAGCATTCTCCTGGCCAGGCAGTAAGTAAATCTATTGCAGATTTCCAATAAGCTTTTATTCTCTGACAAACAAAAAATAAATCACACTAGCTTTATAGACATTTACATAAAAAACATGTATTAAAGCGCCTAGTAAACCATTCAGCCCCTTGTTCCAGCTCCAAGATGCAATAAAATCATAGGTGATGTTTTTTTTCAGCACCATTTTTCAGTATTATTCTCTCGATTCCTAAAACAATTCCATTGATAGTCAAAACTGGACTTTTTCTTGCGCTAAATGTTATTCCCTTTATCGTGTATCTATACACTGTGGACGGCTCGACTGTAATCATATATAGTCTTTCCGCTGACTGGTTAGCACGTAACATAAAGCTTTTCACTGTACCTCGGTACACGTGACAATAAACTATTAATCGTGACTGACCTATCTTTCCCTCTCAACTGCATTCTCCTGCTTTCTCCCCATAACCTGTAACGCCCGTACCAATCAACAATCTATCTATCTCTGCCTTAAAAATATCCATTGACGGTCTCCACAGCCTTCTGGGGCATTGAATTCCACCGATTCAGCGTCCTCTGACAAAATAAATTCCTCCTCATCTTTCTAAAAGTGAGTCCTTTTATTCTGAGGCTGTGGCCTTTAGTCCTAAACTCTCCCACTAGTGGAAACATCCACTCCACAACCACTCGATCCAGGCCTTTCACTATTCGGTAAGCAATGTCACTACTTCACCCACTTTGCCTTTGAGGGAAAGGTGTTTTGAGTGGTGATTATATGTTGCTGGTAGCTTGATTTGGTAGTGGATTCAAAGAAGCGGTGATCATTCACCACCTCCCCTGCCTCCCTCTACTCCGTGTCACAATCTCTTTGAGGTTAGCTATTTCTATTCCAAGAGTGATCCAAAACTGATCACAATAATTAATTTGTTTATCTTCTAACTTGCCATTTTAAGCTAAGAAAATGTCCTTTTATTGACTGTGCCAAATCATTGTCATTAATCTGGGCTTTGACCAAAGCCATCCTCTCTGCCTTCAATTCTCTATGTGACTTGGCCACCCAACCAAGAGATCTGTTGGACTTGACCACCCTTTGTGAAGCAGTGGAGACACAAATAAGAAACTTTGGAAATAAAGACGAAGTGGAATAGCTTAAATTCATCATTATCCAACCAAAGAAAGTGAGGGTTTGTGTTTCTGAGTAGCGGTTTGGAATTGCTTCTATGTATTAACCCGCCTATTGCAGTTACAGATGCTTTCTCTGAACCAGCGAGCACAGCCTCAGATGAAAAGGACGTACCTTTAGAATGGGGTGGAGGAGGAATATCTTTAGCTGGAGGGTGGTGAATCAGTGGAATTCACTGCCACAGACGGCTGTGGAGGCAAAGACATTGGGTATTTTTAAAGCGGAGAGCGCTAGGTTCTTGATTAGTATAGGGCCTGTCCCGCTTAGGCAATTTTTTTGGCGACTGCCGGCGACTGTCAAAGTCGTAGCAGATCGCCAAAATTTTCTTTTACCTGACGACAATGACCACGACAATGCCGAGTCAGGTCGAGATTACACCGTCTTCGGAAACATCATGAAATTCCCACGCTGTCAATGCTTCTCCGGCGTCCTAGTTTTCGCTGAAATCACTGACAATTTGGTAAGTACTTGAGAGTTTTGAACTATAACATCTTGTATGGGTACTTAAAAACCAAGGTTCACTGTAACAAGGCATAAACTGGATTTACTTCCAGTTTAATAATAGCAGTATTAAAAAAATAAATTTAAAAGTGGTTAAGTGGATTTCTTTGAAAATGTACAGGAGATGCATATCTGGTTTCTGGGTTGCATATCTGGGTTGGGAGCCCACTTTAAATGTAATGGCTGATGGCCATAAACATCACGAAAATTCCCACGCTTACCTGACCGTCAAACTGTCGCCTCCAATCTACCTGTCAAATGTCCTGACGGTAAATAAGTTGGTTAAACACAAGCATTTTATAGTATTTTGAAATGACTTTACTTATTTTAATATTATGTGCTTCTAAATGCATCTATGAGAACCTATCAAACCTGGGGACAGCATGCGACAGCGCCCGCAATAAGCAACGATACCTGCCGACAAGCCAGCTGTCCCCGAGAAATTTCCAACCGGATGATTTCTCAGCGACACTTTTTGGAAGACTCCTCACCATCATGCCCGTGACACCCCAGCGAACTGTCGGCGACAGCCTAGTCGCCGGCAGTCGCCTTAAAATCGCCTAAGTGGGACATGCCCTTAAGGGTGTCAAGGGTTACAGGGAGAAGGTAGGGGAATGGGATTGAGGGGGAAAATATATCAGCCATGATATGTTGGAGTAGACTCGATGGGCCAAATTGCCTCAATTGCTCCAATGTCTTATGGACTTATAGTCTTTTAATTCTAACTCCATTGTCTATCGAGGAAACCTGATGGTAAAGAATTGATATTTTGAAGCCTTGGTTGTTTTGGGTTGTTGGGGAGATATTTAGCTGACACATGGTTTTTATAAAGAAGGCTGTGGAGGCTAAGTCAGTGGATATGTTTAAGGCAGAGATAGATAGATTTTTTATTAATACAGGTGAGGTTATGGGGAAAAGGCAGGAGAATGGGGTTAGGAGGGAGAGATAGATCAGACTTGATGGCGGCGTCGACTTGATGGGCCGAACAGCCTAATTCTACTCCTATCCTTTATGATCTTGTAAGCCAAGGTTTATGGATGGTGTGTGGGACAGATGACGGACCTACAATGTGCTCTGTGTTAATGGGTGGCAACATCCTGCAAATTAATCAGAACCTTTTCTATGCATTTCCTTTCCGAAAATGTACTTTTTACACCTTTCATTTATAAAAGGATGAGTGAGGCCATGAATAAAACAAATTTCAAATGTTTCTCGTGGGGATAACATAGCCCTGTCACATTTGCAGATTCAAAACTGCTTATTATTGAAAAGACAATCTAATTTTATTGCCTGAACACGTTAAACCTCTGTGACATATGTGTAATCTTTTTGTATGATGTATGCCTCTTCTTTATCTGCTTACATATGCTTCTTAATTTAGGTCTGCAATTGAATATTCATGATAATGTGACAAAGTTCAATCCATTTAATTAGCTGTGTTTGTCTGAATTGTTAATATTAATCAGAATTACATATTCAGAAGCAGAGTCTGATGATTGTTTTGATCTGAGTGCCAAAAGGCTTCTGAGACAGGCCACTGTAACTTATGCAGTTCATTAATCAGTACATGGAAAATAAATATTCTGCATTGCCCAAACCAACCAACCCAAAAACATAAGATTGAAATGCAATATTAATCAGCAGTGAAGCATATTGAATGAACTATTGTGATTTGTGCCACTGGGGCCTTGCCGTTAATGGGAGGATGTGCAAGGAACTATACTTCAAACATGTCCTAAAAGAGCTGAAACTCTCAACTGTTCAAAGTAGACTCTCCATGCGTCAATTATTCTGTACAATTTAAAAACTCAATTTGCATGGATCTGGCTGCTGTTTTGATGGCTATTTTCAGCTATAGTTGTCTGCATTACCACTAAATCGTCATCCCTGGCCACCCTGAATAGACGCAATTATTGAAAAGTGATGAATGAATAAATCCAAATAGGTTGCAAAAAGGTAGCAGTTTGTTGCAAGACGTTTCAGCAA
Organism: Rhinoraja longicauda; assembly: GCF_053455715.1. Taxonomy (NCBI): domain Eukaryota; kingdom Metazoa; phylum Chordata; class Chondrichthyes; order Rajiformes; family Arhynchobatidae; genus Rhinoraja; species Rhinoraja longicauda. The sequence goes on from NC_135965.1 coordinate 34,555,861, forward strand.
GTGGATCAAGGTTTCTTCTTGCTGATCTTTGCAGCTATGGATTGAAACTTCACTGGGGCTGGTAATGTGCGTAAGATGGAGAAAGGCAGTAGACAAACTGCCCAGTCGTAGACTACTAGGTGTACATTGCTGTGTAGCGTTCTTGTTTAAGCCAAAAGTTTTTTGGTTCACGTTCCACTCCAGAGAACTGATCACAACCCCCTTGGCTGACACCACAGTGTAGCACTGAAGGAAGAGTGAGGTGCTGGAGATCCAGTCTTTTTGATGAGATGGTCAATTGACAACCCATCTGAATTATCAGGTGAATGTAAAAGGTCCCATGGCCCATTTCCAAGATGACCAGAGGAGTTAACCCTGCAGACTGGGCAATATTAATCCTTCAGTTAATGAGTCGAAACATAGATTCTCGCATTATTGTCACATTGTGTGGAACCATGCTGCACACAAATTGGCTGCCACATTTCCTACAAGAAACATGTGCAAAATTGCAATAATATTTTATCAAATGCAGAGCATCTCGGGGTGGTCTGATAGGGACAAAACAGGTGCTATAAAATTGCAGGTCTCTCATTTATGATACTGGTTATCTAAAACTATTGGCAACATCAGAACTCTAAGATTACCATGAAGATAGACACGAAATGCTGGAGTAACTTAGCGGGACAGGCAGCAACTCTGGAGAGAAGGAATGGTGAAGTTTCAGGTCGAGACTTTTCTTCAGACTACCACCACTGACTTTGTTGGTTAATAAATTAAACTGGCTATAATTACCAACTACAATCTTTGCCCCTTGGCTACAGGCATGCATCTGTGGACATCAGGTAAAGATAAAATTAGGACTTGGTTACTCCCCCTCAATAATTGAATAAGCCCTGCTGATTCTCGCCAGTTAATCTTGTGCAGAAAGCGGTCACTTGGTATTAAGGCGCTTTGTGCAAATGGAACTGGATCAGGGCAGTCACAATAAAAGGTGGAAGAGGCTGGAGGGGCTAAATAGTTTTCTCCATTCAGTTTGTTCAAGGCAAATCACAATTCCTTGAAAGCACTTGTATTTCTATTCTCCTCCTGTGTAGTTTGTAAAATCATATTTAATGTTGGAAAACTCCACGATAATCTTGACATGTTGGCAGCTCTACGAGCACTGGAGGGAAACATATCAGCAGAAAAATCCAGGAGAACAAAGCCAAGTTGACGCACACCAGATGGAGCACTCTGAATACAGCTGCTTCCATGGGGCTGCTGAAATGCAGTCTATTGAGCAGGTGGTTCCTGATTCTTTTAGGTAATCCCAAAAGGCATCATAATCCTTCTTTAAGTGAATGCTATAGAGTACAGGGCGCCCATATTCAACTAAATTACTTTAAGTCGGGGGGTCTCGCTAAAGTAATTATAATGCCGACTAGTCTCAATTGAAAAGAGGTTGTTTCACAATGCAAATCCAGTCACTCCTACAGCGAAGCCCTACTTCAGGTCTTTTTTTAAAGAATCAGAACATCCTACCATAAATCGTGGGCACAATGGTTGAAAAGCAAACGCCACAATGTTCAGTGGGATCTGGTTCTGTTAGGAATACCTACATTTTGTGACCACTCCTTCGAGGCGGATTATGTTGGGGTTGTCAAACTGTCCCATGATGCTGGCTTCGCTCAGGAAGTCCCTGCGCTGCTTCTCCGAATAACCAGCTTTCAAGCTTTTGATGGCGACATAGATTTCTCTCTTCCCAGGTAACTTCAGGCAGCCACTGCAAACCTCCCCGAATTCACCTGGTGATGCAGAAAAAGAGAGTTCTTAATCCAATAAAACAGACCACATCAACTGGTAAGATCAGAGGATTTGGGGGGGGGGGGGGAATCATAATCTGTTTGATTATACATCAGCTATTTCATTTTACTTATGGGAATAGAACTTAATAGGCCACAGAGCCAATCAGTGCATTCATGCTAAGGTCAGATTTAGTTAATGTCTGACTTGGCAGCCTTTTAAAAGTAGATCTCGGGGGGGAAGAAATCATGAGCTCAGACTTTACCTGACTATATCCCTCTCAATCCCGCTCATAAAACATTTGTACACAATGCTCAACTTTTACCAAGCAGCAGAAATTGTACCACAGCTGTGGAAACACAAGCTCCTCCAAGCTGAATTGTTCAGACCCACAGAGACCAAGCCACATTTAGAAATTAATTTTCTCCGTTGAAGGCATCTGAAATAAGCCAGGGCACCAGCTGGTCCACTTAAATTGGTTCCTGCAGTGCTGGGAAGATGTGCCAAGGCTCCTGTCCCTGATGTCTGTCCAGCCTGCTTTGAAGTGTACATGTCAATGGATGCCAAGTGAAGTTAGGATCATCCTGATTTTGTCCCGATTGTTCAAGTAGCCATCCTGGATTAGTTCTCCAGGATGAAATGAAAAACAGGAGTATAATTTTACTGAGAACATGAGAACACACACATGCCAAGCAAAGCATGAGGGGGGGGGGTGCATACCTAAGTAGTAGAGGGCAGTCAGGCCTACCATCTGCCTCAATGGAGACACTCGGACTATCTTTAATCGGATTTTACTGGACTTCGCCTTGCACTAAATGGTATTCCCTTCATCCTGTACATTGTGGATGGCAGTGGACTGCGATTGTAATCATGTATACTCTTTCCAATAACTGGATAACACACAGCACAATAGCTTTTCACTGTACCTCAGTGCACGTGACATTAAACTAAGTTATACTAAATTAGACCAAAGTGGTCCAAGCTTGGCAATGGTCAAGGTTTTGTATCAAGCAAGGCAGCTGGGTGGTCCAGATTTGGCACTGAGCAGGAGTAGAGTTGTCCAGGTTAGGACTGAGGAATGGTTAAAAGTTGAATGTCGACATCCTACATTACTGAACTAAACAACCATTAAAAAGAATAGCCAAATTTTCCGTGCCAAATTCTCTCTTTCCGACAATGTGTAATTACTTACCACCCCCTATAACTCTTTCAATCCGAATGCAGGATGCATCGATTTCCTTTGCAAAGTCTCGGACGGCTTGATTGGGATCCTCGTAGGTATGTGGATGAATGTAGGTTCTATTCCCAGGCATCCTAACTATGGAAGCACAGGCTGAAGCCATTATTAACGTATTTCACATATGACAATACTTCAATTCACAAGATTATCAACAAATAAACCATGCCCATGCAAAAAAAGTCTTATCGCATCAGGAATTTAGATTTTAGATTTTTTAGATTTAGATTTAGAGATACAGCGCAGAAACAGGCCCTTCGGCCCACCGGGTCCGCGCCGCCCAGCGATCCCCGCACCTTAACACTATCCTACACCCACTAGGGACAATTTCTTTTACATTTGCCCAGCCAATTAACCTACAAACCTGTACGTCTTTGGAATCATCGGCTGAACTTCTTAATCAGGCCAAAAGCCAGCCTGACCTATATGTGACTCCAGGCCTAATGTGGTTAACTCTTAACTGTTTCCTATGTGATGCTCTCAGTTCAAAGTAATAAATGCTGGACTCAAAATGAAGGAAGAAAAAAACCCCCACAATGATTTAAACGCATTCAGCATCCTAACTGGCAGTGAAAGTTTGCTGGTCGTGTTTCACTGATGATTTCCTAGCTCCATCCTGCCAATGGATATCTCGTGGAAAAGCTTTCTCCATGTCAAGTCCAAGGGTACTTGCAAATAATTTGCTGAAAGTGACCACATTTACATTGAGTAATCTGCCCTCTGATCAGGGTTTTGTGTGCCCCGTGATTCGTATGTGGATATTTCAGCCGGGAAAAGCGAAGATAAGAACAAGCTAGGCTACATTTCTTTTCATTTTTGTTCTTATTCCACCGTTGTTAATTGTCGTATTTTACGCCTTTAAATTTGGTTTAAATTTGAAATACCTTTGAACATTTTTACTTTATTTGATTCTTTTCAATGCTTTTCAGAATGTTTCTAAATGTCAGGAACATCCATTGGTATTGAACAAAGTTGAAGATGTGTTTATGGGCAGAGCTTATACTGCTTAGTCCTTGTGTCTGGACAGCATTGTCTAAGGTCCTGGCACCATGCAGGACCTTGCTGGATGAACTCTGGTTCTCTCTACATGGCAGTTCATCATTCAGGATGTGGATATGGGAACAGATGAACTGGATGAAACTGGCCTCTCAAGCCTGCTCTGCCATTAAATCAGATCAAGACTGATCTGATTGTACTGCAAACTCCACATCCCTGACTACTCCTGGTATCCTTTCTTGTTTATGAAAAATCTATCTACCTCTACCTTAAAAACATTCAAGCACTCTGCTTCTACACCAATTGAGAAGAGAATTCCAAAGATTTTCCACCTTTTAGGAGAAACAAAATCACCGCACCTCTCTGTCTTAAGTGGCTGACCCACTTAGTTCTAGGTTCTGCATTAGAGGAAACATCTTTTCCACATCCACCCTGTCGAGTCTTGTCATGATCCTATATGTTTCACCAGTTGTATCTCCTTCAAAGCTCCGGAGGATACAGCCTATCCAATCTCTATCCAAGATGGGTCATTATTCCAGATGGGTCAGGCAGCATCAATGGAGGAAATGGACAGATGACTTTTCGGGTCGGCTCCAGCATTGGCAGTCTCTTGGGTCTCTTTATTCCAGGTATCAGTCTGGTACACCTTCTCTAAATTGCTTTTCAAAGCATTTGCATCCATGCTAACTAAAATACCAATGATATTTGTTTCTGTGTGCTGCCTGCACAAAGTCGCTTCTTTCCAGCACCATCTTTATGTCATACTCAGCCTCAGCCTCACGTAGCCCTATGTAACTGAAGCACAAACCCCATACTTTTGGTGTAAATTATCCCCACTATAAGCAATAATATTCTGTTAGTTTTCCTAATTACTGTTGTACCTGCTTATTACCCTCTTGTGAATCACACACCAGGCCATGCAATCCCCATTGCAATTTTAAACTCTGCATTCTCTCACCACTTAGATAATATATCATTTTTTTCTGTCAAAATTGACAACATCCTGCTTCTCCCATTATACTCCACTTGCCGAATATTTCACCACATATCTTCTATCACCGCTGTGGCCTCTTTACGTCTTCTTCACAACTTATTTTCCTATCATTGTTTTATCGGCAAATGTAGCACTGATATCTTTGGTGCCTTCAATTAAGTCACTTTTATGTACACACCGTGGTTGAGGCCTCACTATAGATCTCTGTGATTTGGCACTGGTTGTATCTTGCTAAATAGAAAAAGACAATGCGGCACAATGACGCAGTGGTAGAGTTGCTGCCTTACAGCACCAGAGACCCGAGTTCGATCCTGACTACAGGTGCTGTCTGTACGGAGTTTGTACGTTCTCCCTGAGACCGTGTGGGTTTTCTCCGAGTCCTCCGGTTTCCTCTCGCACTCCAAAGACGTGCAGGTTTGTATGTTAATTGGGTTTAGTAAAATTGTAAATTGTCCTTGGTGTGTAGAATAGTGCTAGTGCATGGGTTGATCGCTGGTCAGTGCAGACTTGGTAGGTCAAAGGGCCTGTTTCCACACTGTATCTCTAAAGACTTATTTGTGCCCATTTCTCTGACTATGTAACAGGATACTATATTCTGTGTTACCCTCCGATGCCATGTTATTTTTTTCTGCAATAACCTTTAATGTGGTACCTTATCAAATACCTTCTGGAAATCCACATTTATTCCACAGTTCCCCTTTATCTACAGCACATGTTATCACTTTAAAGAACTGCAATAAATTGGTCAAGCATGATTTCCCTTTTGCCAAAACCACATTGACTAACATAAGCTTTACTAAACGCCCTGCTGGAATGTTTTTAATAATGGCTTCCAACATTTTCCATATGACACATCTTCCATCCTCTACTTCCTCGCATAAAGGAGTTATCTTTATGATGATTTTCTAATCTAATGGAATCTTCCCTGAATCGAGGGAACTTTGGAGAAGCAGCACAATTGCAGAGCCAACTGCTAGTTCACAAAACAAGCAATGTCCTGATCCACCTTAAAAAAATATTAATGTTGGTTCATTGCCATCAATCTGGAGTAGAAAAACAAAATTGTTTCCATCAATTTGATATATATCTCTAGAATTAAGCCAAATGGAATCTTCAACATGTTAATCTTGGTGTGTAGTTGAATTTCATCAGGGAAAACTGGATTTATTTGTTAATTATGCTCGCTTATTCTTTTCTCCTTTAGACACTCAGTAAGAGACTTTTTAGTCCGACTTCTCTGCTGAGAAGCTGACGACTTGGCAATGTCAGCTCAATGATCTTAGTGAGGTCATTTACTTTTGTGGTAATATTGTAAACTGTGATCTCATTTAAACTTTTGTCTTTAGTCTTACCTTGCCCATGGTGGAACTGCAATTTTTCCTCGTCTGGGTCTTGCTTTGCTTTGATGTATCCACAGTGCCTTTGGAATACATAAAGGGAGATGCAAGTCAATGAAAAGAATCAAAACGTTCTCCTGCTCCTGCAGAGAAGTCATCGGTTCAACCGATCTAATAGACAAGCTGCTCTCTGAGAATGTTACCACTTTTGTAATTCATGCAGCAGCACAGAAGGGAAATTATGAGGTTTAAAAAAACTCCCATCTTCTCCTCTTGCTCCTTTTTCCTTTGTGACATAGATTCAGACACAGCTGTTATGAAGTCTCCAGTACCTCATTCAAAGGCTCTCGCTTTGAGCAACTGTGAGACAAAGCCAGAGGACAGCAAGGCAGCAGAATTGAGACCAAGCTTGTGTTTATTTAGCTTCTACCCTTCCGACCAGCACACTTGGAGTGATGAGCAATGAGAAAGTTGCTCTTTTTTTGGTTATCCAGACATAAAGGCAATGAAGCCAATTTAAATATTTACTACTGTTCCATGGGGCTTCTGAACATCTTTAAAAACTACACTGAAGATAGACACAAAGTGCTGGAGTAACTCAGCAGGTCAGGCAGCATCTCTGGAGAAAAACGATAGATGACGTTTCGGGTCGGGACACTTCTTCAAACTGAGGTGATGTTTTGGATTGGGACCCTTCTTCGGAAGAACTATGAGTCGTTTCTTAACGGTCTCTCATTGAGAGCATTCATGGCCATGTGAATAGTATCAAGCCATAATTAATTTAACATAAGTCAGAATGTATTTTTTCCTATTTTTGCTGAGCATTGTTTTTGATGCTAATTATGGTGGACATTATCTGAATTTCATGAGAGATTTGTTCATTTCTGGACACCAAATAATCATCTATTAGCTTGTGCAGCTGGAGGGATGTCAGGTTAGAGAGTGAAAAAAGAGACCTACATTAGCACTGAGGGGGAAGAGACCAGTATACAGCCATGCAAGGAAGAGGTGGCAGAGTGGCTACCAGGGGTTAGATGGAACCTGATGGGTGGGAGACGAGGCAAAGGATGCAAAAGATGAACAAATGGAGAAGAAAACCGGGTGGACAGGTAAAAAAAGTCTGTGGGAGGGCAAGTTTCTTTTGCAAAGAGGAGCCAAGATCAATTCAGTGAGTACCCAATTGTTTTCAGTAATCAGTTTTCAGATAAACGATGGTGTGCTATACAGTGGATGTATAGCACAATCCATGGATGGCCCTCTTCGCAGACAGATCATACTGTATATGGCACAACACGTCATCTGAAGACGCATCCTTCATGAACTTAATTTAGTCCCTTTGCAATATCCAAATGTTGCCATTGTAAATAAATGTTGATTTAAGCATTAAAACAGTACAATATTTCAACCAGGAGGCTGTAAGAGGAGATTAAACTGCAACATGTTATTATTAAAATTCAGTCTTTGCAATATTGGCAGAGTCTTCACCCACCAGTACTACAAGCTTGTACCATGTTATACCAACTAGGACTGAGTACTTAATGCACTAGAGTGGGACCTAAGTAAGATAACAGGAAAAGACTAGCAGATATCATCTGAAAATCTATCTGTCCCTGCTGCTGTATTTAAGTTAGAGAAATTAAGTTACTTTTAGAATGGGGTTGAGTGGGAACGATAGATCAGCCGTGATTGAATGGTGGAGTAGACTAGATGGGCCAAATGGCCTATTTCTGCTCCTATGATTTATGAATTTCACTCTGTCCATTCCCTGGAACAGCACCTGTTATGGAGTGAAAATAGGCATACCTTTCCAATATCTTGGATTGAAATTCAGCGGTAAATGTGGAGAAGTTATTTGTTGTGAAAATGGTATGGCAGCTTATAGAGTGCATGTGAATATACGTTACTTCAGATATTTGGGAAGGAAACTCCGGTTTATAGTGCCTATCAATACAGTAGGAAATCTCAGTACTCTGCAGCCTTTTTAAAGTAGAATCATTGTTAAAATGTTGGAGACTGCAGCAGACAATATGTGCATAAGGTCTATCCCCGACAGTGATGAGATATGAGCCAGTTAATCTGTTTGAGTTATTAAGCGTTTTATCTGTTGTTCAAGTGTAACAAGTTCATGCCATTCAGTGCATTTCTGTAGATAGATAGATAGATAGATAGCTTTATTTGTCATCCAATATTGGACGAAATTCGGTCACCCACAGTCCAACAATAAAAGCATTAAATATGCATTCAAATTACACAACCCCAAAACCCCCAAAACACAGTCCAACAATAAAAGCATTAAATAGGCATTAAAATTACCCAACCCCAAAAACACACAAAAAAAGAAACATCCATCAAAGAAACATCCATCACAGTGAGTCTCCTCCAGTCCTCTCTCTCCTCACTGTGATGGAAGGCCACAATGTCTTTCCCTTCTCCTGCTGTCCTTGCCCGCAGTCAGGTTGTTGTGGTTGCAGGCCGCACCGGACGGTCCACAGCGGGCCAAGCCCAAGGCGCGTTGCGTCGCAGCCGCTCCCGCAGCCTCCGAAGACGGCCGGCTCCGCCGATGATAAGTCCGATCCGGGGCGGGCGAACACGCTGCTGCCGCTGTTGCTGCACGTCGGGGCGGTCGTGGCTCCCGACATTGAAGCCCCCGCCCAGCAGAGAAATATCCCGCGGCATATCTTAGGCCGCGCCGGACGGTGAAATGTCCGCGACCCAAGCCCCGCGATCCGGGGCGGGCGAACCCGCTGCCGCTGCCGGAGCTCCCGATGTCGGCATCCACGCGGCCCGAGCCTAAGGCGAGTCGCAGCCGCTCCCGCAGCCTCCGAAGACGGCCGGCTCCGGTGGTGGTCAGTCCGATCCGCGGGCTCTGCGAACCAGAGCCCTGGAGGCCGCCAGCTCCAGGAGTTGGGCCGATGGTAGGCCGCAGCAGGAACGGAGACACGGCCCAGAAAACAAAGGTCGGGTCTCCGTTCGGAAGGGACACATATTTACAATGTTACAGTTTCCCCCTCCCCCCCACATACACACATAGTACACAAACACAAAAACACCACATCACAACTACAATTAAGACAAACAAAACCAACAAAAACACAAGACAAATGGACCGCAGGTGTAGCCGCAGCTGCTAGGGCAGCGCCATTCTGCGGGCAAGATGCTTTTATCATGACACCAATTTTGAAAGCGTGTATTGTGGACACCACTATTTGAGTTCTGGATGTAGACAGATACCTGCCCTCAACTGAAGTTCTGCAGCATCTGTACATGAGCAAGGGCAAATGTAATTAGTCTCTCTCAGTTTCTTTGCCCTGGTTCTAATGTCTTCATGGAAAAACTCGAAGGTGGCAACAGTACAGCACAGGTGGAGGCCCTATGGCGCCACAATGTCCATGCCCAACATGATGCCAAGTTAAACAGTTAATATCTTCCAATGAGAATGTGGGCCATGGAAAGGCTCAATTTTCATATCTCAATGTAATAGGAATCCAAGCAGTTGCTGCAAAGAAGAATACATGGTGTCAAGTCAAGTCAAGTCAAATTTATTTGTCACATACACATACACGATGTGCAGTGAAATGAAAGTGGCAATGCCTGCGGATTGTGCACAAACAAGAATTACAGTTACAGCATATAAATAAAGTTAATAAGTTACTATTAGTGTAGACAAAAATTTAGTCTCTGGGGTTATAAAAGTTGACAGTCATGATGGCCTGTGGTAAGAAACTCCGTCTCATCCTCTCCGTTTTCACAGCGTGACAGCGGAGGCGTTTGCCTGATCGTAGCATCTGGAACAGTCCGTTACTGGGGTGGCAGGGGTCCCTCATGATCTTGCTTGCTCTGGATCTGCACCTCCTGATGTATAGGTCCTGCAGGGGGACGAGTGTAGTTCCCATGGTGCGTTCTGCCGAACGCACTACTTTCTGCAGGGCCATCCTGTCCTGGGCAGAGCTGTTCCCAAACCAGACTGTAATGTTGCCGGACAGGATGCTCTCTACAGCCCCAGAGTAGAAGCAATGAAGGATCCTCAGAGACACTCTGAATTTCCTCAGTTGTCTAAGGTGGTAAAGGCGCTGCTTTGCCTTACCCACCAGTGCGGCAATGTGCGTTGCCCACGTCAGATCCTCTGTGATGCGGACTCCCAAGTATTTAAAACTGCTCACCCTATCCACAGTAGACCCATTTATCTCCAGTGGCGTGTGCGTCCTTGGATGTTTAGCCCTTATGAAGTCCACAATCAGCTCCTTCGTTTTAGTGACATTCAAGAGGAGGCTATTGTCCTGACACCAGAGTGCCAGATCAGCCACCTCCTCCCGGTAGGCCTTCTCATCGTTGTTGGAGATCCGGCCCACCACCACAGTGTCATCAGCAAACTTGATGATGGAGTTTGAGCTGAACCTGGCCCCACAGTCATGTGCGTACAGGGAGTACAGTAGGGGGCTAAGGACGCAGCCCTGGGGGGGATCCTATGTTCAGGGTGAGGGAGCTAGATGTGTGTTCCCCCATCCTGACCACTTGGGGCCTGGCGGTGAGAAAGTCCAGGACCCAGGCACACAGAGGGGTGCTAAGCCCCAGTTCCCCAGTTCCAGCAGCTTCTCAACCAGTCTGCTGGGGACTATTGTGTTGAATGCTGAACTAAAGTCAATGAACAGCATCCTCACATAGCCCCCCTGGCTGTCCAGATGAGAGAGAGCGGTGTGCAGAACCTGGGAGACCGCATCATCCGTGGACCTGTTCGGACGGTATGCGAACTGCAGCGGGTCCATGTTGCAAGGTTGCCCAAGTCAACAGAAATGTGTACTGAATAAGTGGATATAATACAGTTAGCCATCCATCTAACTCGAGCAGCCAAGCACTGGGACTTCTGAAGGAGGAAATGTCTAAAGATCAACATAGCCTGAAGGAAGAAGACTCCTCCGCAGTTGGCAAGGTTGACATGTGAAATAAATGTACCAATCAAACAGTTTAAAGTGAAAAAATGCCTTTGAAAAGGAAACAAAAATTCCTCAACACGGCTTTCTCCTTTGTCAGGATCTGTTGACCTACACATTCTGTATGTGGTCTCCACTGTGTTAATGTTAAGTAAATAACATCCCGATATTGCAACCAGTATAGAGATGCAATACAGCGGGCCAGTGGGCACTCAATTTTTTGTTGTCAGGAATAAGTGGCAGAATCCCATTCACTTGTTTATGGCTCACCGAATTGCAACGGTGGATCAATAGAAAACCTATTTAATGTCTGTCCACCAAAGTTACAATGAACGATTGGAAGTAGCTGTGAGGAAATACCTGCAAACCGTGTTAATGTTTGTTATCTGAAATCCTAGAGATTGGCACTTGCCTGATGTCTGTCCACTCCTTTATACTTAAGGAGAAATGTAACATGAACTTGTAATGTGGCATTCATTGTGCCTCCGAAGAGGAGCATTTAAGCATGGTTTTCTTTTTCTAAGGCGTTATAGAGTAATGTGCGGTCCAAGGAATGTGAAACACAAAGAGTTATCTCGTAATATCAATTGTTAACATAGAGCTCAATTCAGCATAGCATGCAGCTAGAACGGTACTTGCAATTGGAGTTTCATACATAATATATGGAGCTGAGACCGGCTGTCAAATTTCACCCAAGGTGGTCATTTGATGATAGGTTAGACGAAATGGGATGAACAAAATAGTTCACAAACTGGGAAAGGTTATGTTCCTCTGTGCAGAATGCCTCCAATTTTACACCAAAATGGCAGTACGTATCTTGAAGCACAAGATAAGTTTATATCTGTCTGGTCACTGGATGACTTTTTGGGCTTGTCTGCAATATTACATCTCCCATTCTTCCCAGTGAATGTTATTTGTTTGAAACTGCGATTTCCTGTAAGCTCTGTGCACGATGTTTAGGTTTTATCAGGTAGATAAATGTTGCGATAGATTTACATTAACTTTGGTCCAATGATTGGCACGATATTCTAACACAATGCCCAATAATTGAACGTATGGTCCATTTTGTGGGACAGCCTCTCTAACAGCCAGCCAGCGGTGCCTAAATAGCAAGACCTGGAGAAGCCACTGGTTTTTCCAACTTCTTAAAAGTAAACAACCATATATTTTTTTTAAACCCACAAAAACAGGAGTGGACATTTTGGATTTTATTCAAGTATCCTGATTTCGCCCACAACTTTCACATACTGAATAAGATATACATTAATTTGGAAAGATAGGGTTTTGGTAGTATGATTTTGTGTGAGGGAGATCATGTCTCATGAATTTGATTGACTTTTTTGAAGAAGTAACCAAGAAGGTTGATGAGGGTGGGTCAGTTCACTTAGTCAATATTGACTTAGGAAAGGCCTTTAGAAAGATGAGGAGGAATTTCTTTAACCATTGGGCAACTGAGAGTAACGAATCTTGCTCATTTTGAGTATTATTTATTTTTATAACTTCAAGAGCTGATGCGAGCTGACTCTTTTTTCTGCAATGTTTCCATGTCCTTAAATGCATCAGCGCGGTTCTGTATCCATTGCAGGCACAGCCTCATTATCCTTTTTAGTACAGAATATCATAGAGCATCTTCAGGTCAAGCATGCATGAAAGGAAAGTGGCAGTGAATTCAGCAGGTAAATTAAAATGAAAAAAAACTGCAGATGCTTGAACTAAATATAAAAAAACCTGAAAATACTACAAATAGCAGGTCAGGGAAGAGAAGGTGGACCCGGTGTGGGGAGACCGCTGTGAGGAGGAGGGGTGGTGGGGGAAGAACAAAGACGGACCTTGCGTGGGGGAACCATCGTGGGGGGGGGGGGGGGGAGACCTGGCGTGGGATACTTTATAACTTTGTCGGGGCCCTTTATGTGTAAGGGATTATAGGGAGAAGGAAGGAGAGTGGGATTAGGAGGGAGAGATAGATTAGAGAGTAGACTTGATGGGCCAAGTGACCTATTTCTGCTCCTATCACGTATGTGGTGACTCTTTGCATACCTTGGCTTTGCAAAACAAAGAATTTTACTGTGACTTGTCACATGTGACAATAAAGTATTCATTCATTCAAGAGAAATGGAGTAATGTTTCAGAAGAAAGGGTCTTCGATCTGAAACATTCCACTTTTTTTTTTTTTTTAGTTTAGATTTCCAGCAACTCCAATTATTTTGATTTTAATTTTTTGATTTTTGTGGGAAATGTTAGGATATTTACATTCAAAGAATATGGTTATGCTTTCTGTTTCAATGCATACATTTATACTTTCCATTAGTTTGCGGTTTGGCCAAAGCACATAACCAACTTTACATGAGCCGCTGATATTTTTGCTTCATCTCTTGTAAATTGCCAGTGGCAGGCCATTACATTCGAGCTGTGGCAGTAAGCTACTAGTAAACATTTATGTCACTCATTTTGCTCTGATTATCCACTCAACATCATCTCTCATCTCAAATGAGCCTGCAAACTTTGTTTTGAATTGCCTTCCAACATAATAATGATGATGGTTTGCGATGGTTTGCTCTAAGGTTATACATCAGCAAATTCAGTCACGTTTTATGCTGAATATGGCTTGTAGTTGGAATGCTGGATATTTTTTGCCTTTTGCACGTCTTACCAAAAGTGATGATCTGTTGATTAGATTAACATAGACGTGTATAGCACGGAAATAGGCTCTTCAGCCTACAAAATGCTGGAGTAACTCAGCAGGTCAGGCAGCATCTCGGAAGAGAAGGAATGGGTGACGTTTCGGGTCTTGACCCGAAACGTCACCCATTCCTTCTCTCCCAAGATGCTGCCTGACCTGCTGAGTTACTCCAGCATTTTGTGAATAAATCGATTTGTACCAGCATCTGCAGTTATTTTCTTATATTCTTCAGCCTACAATGTCTGTGATGATTATGGTGCCAAATTTTAAAAATCCCACTGCCTGCACATGGCATTTATTCCTCAATCCCCTGTCCGTTCATCCACTGCTGGGTGTGGTCAACCAGTGGATTGACAAAATGTGGCAATTACCTTTCTCACCTTAAAAAAAATTCAGTTAAATTTTTAGGACATGATCTGTCCTGTATATTAATCTCATTTTTGCAATTGCATGAAATAACGTCCATTTGATTTATAAGAAAATAACTGCAGATGCTGGTATAAATCGAAGGTATTTATTTACAAAATGCTGTAGTAACTCAGCAGGTCAGGCAGCATCTCAGGAGAAAAGGAATGAGTGACGTTTCGGGTCGAGACCCTTCTTCAGACTGATGTCAGGGGGGCAGGACAAAGGAAGGATATAGGTGGAGACAGGAAGATAGAGGGAGAACTGGGAAGGGGAGGGGAAGATAAGCAAAATATGAGGTGCTGTTCCTCCAATTTCCGGTGGGCCTCACTATGGCACTGGAGGAGCCCCATGACAGAAAGGTCAGACTGGGAGTGGGAGGGGGAGTTGAAGTGCTCAGCCACTGGGTGATCAGATTGGTTAAGGCGGACTGAGCGAAGGTGTTGAGCGAAACGATCGCCGAGCCTGCGTTTGGTTTCGCCGATGTAAAGAAGTTGACATCTAGAGCAGCGGATGCAATAGATGAGGTTGGAGGAGGTGCACGTGAACCTCTGTCTCACCTGGAAAGACTGTTTGGGTCCTTGGATGGGGTTGAGGGGGGAGGTAAAGGGACAGGTGTTGCATCTCCTGCTGTTGCAGGGGAAAGTGTACTGGAGGAGGCCCATGACAGAAAGGCCAGACTGGGAGTGGTCACTGGAGGAGGCCCATGACAGAATTTCATTATGTAAATTTTTATTTATTTATTTATTTAATTTATGATAAATACAGAATTGTTTAGATGTTTTAGTTGTGCTTTCTTGGTTCTGATTTCTGCTTTCTGTAGTTTTAGGCAATTTCTTTTAGGAATCTGGGTCCAATTTGCCTGTCTCTGCTGTTGAGCATATTTCTATTTATAATAAGACTATATATGTTCAGAACAGGAATATGCTTTTTTCTACTGATCATAGCCACATTGGTCAATGCCAGTCCTCTTCCCTTGAAAGCTTTTATTCAACATATTTGCAAGAGTAATTTTCTTCCAGGATGCAAAAAAAATCAAGTCTTCATTTCCTGCTTTGTTTCACTCCTGTGAAACAATTCAAAGGTCTGTGCTCATTTTCGTCTGATGTCAAATGACCTGGGAGTTTTACACCATCCATTTTCATCCCAGTTCTGACACCATGTAATGGTTTGTAGTCAATCTTAACAACACTCAAGAGACTTTGCAGTGTGTCTCAAGCTTTATTTTGAACGTCATCTAGCCTCTTGGAGTGCACAGTGTTTCGAAAAATAACTCTCGTCTCTGACCAGGAAGGAGATGGTTCTATTCAATTGTAAATACGGCAGTACAGAATCGGTTGACAGATGTGATAATTCTGCCTGGCAGGATGCAAACACTGTCACGATTAACGTAATCAGTATCTGTCTTTTTACTGCAGCCATAATACTGAAATGGATTCAAGTATTATGGACTGCAAGAAGTTGATGACAAAGGACATAAATCTGGTTCATTAGTGTCAATGATGCAGAAAACTGCAGCAGTATGTACTACAAATGAACTCTCTTAGCTCCAATTTGTGCTTTGTACACACAGTGCATTCCCTGTAAAGTTATTGTTGCTGGCTTGACAATGGCAGCACTCTTGCCTTTGAGTCAGAAGGTTGAATGTTTTGGTCTCATTCAACTACTGGTCAAAACACCAATGGCAGACCAATGTCTGAAATCCAATCGCGCTGACCATCTCGAAGGCCAGCGTTTTTTTTAAATTGTCAAACACCTGCCCCACTCCCTGAGGATGGTCAGGGGTGCAGGGTCAGTTATTTGACATCAGTGCATTTGGCTTCCACTCAGTATCAGAAGTGCAGGACACAATACACTAAGGACATCGGCATCGAATATAAAAGTAGGGGGGTAATGATGGAATTGTACAGGACACTGGTGAGGCCACAGCTGGAGTATTGTGTACAGTTCTGGTCACCACATTATAGAAAGGATGTGATAGCTTTGGAGAGGGTGCAGAGGTGATTCACCAGGATGCTGCCAGGGATGAAGGGCCTCGGCTATGAGGAGAGACTGAGCAGACTGGGGTTGTTTTCCCTGGAGCAGAGAAGGCTGAGAGGGGACATGATCGAGGTGTACAAGATCATGAGGGGCATAGATAAGGTAGATGGTGGGGAACTTCTTCCACTGGTGGAAGGTTCAACAACGAGGGGACATAGATACAGGGTAAGGGGAGGGAGGTTTCGGGGGGATGTGAGAAATAACTTTTTCACCCAGAGGGTGGTTGGAGTCTGGAACTCACTGCCTGGGGTGGTGGTGGAGGCGGGAACACTCACAACGTTTAAGAGGCATTTGGATGGGCACTTGAAATGCTACAACATTCAGGGCTACGGTCCAAATGCGGGAAAATGGGATTAAAATTAGACTGTGTTTGGTAACGGGCGGCACGGACACGATGGGCCGAAGGGCCTCTTTCTGTGTTGTAGGACTCTATGACTCTATGACTCTGACACTATTTTATTCAGAAGCGACTATCAATGTGATTTATTCAGGCAAAATTGGTATTGGAGTGCATAATACTAAGGGGGGAAAAAGTATTTTGTTTTTCCTCCTTAGCATCAATTTTCCCTGAGTAAGTAACATTAACAATCATTTCTGAATTAAATAGTGGTAGGGAAATTATTGAAGAAGCTTTTTAAGGATAGGATTTGCTCATGTCTAGAATAGCACAGTCTTATTCCCAATAGCCAGTCTTTTTTCCCCTGTGGAAATGTCACCTATTAGTGAGCATAGCTTTAAAAAGGGGCGGAGGGGGGGGAGTTGAAAGGAGATTTGCGAGGCTATTTTTTTCTACACATAGTTGTTGATGCTTTGAATGTGCTGCCAGAAGAGATGTAGGGTAGTAGATATGAAAAGCATTTAAGTGACATTTAGACGTGAACATTGAATAGGTAGGAGATGGAGGGATATAGACTTTAAACAGGCAGATGGGATTATTTTAATTTGGCATTATGGTTGATGTAGACATTGTGGGCCAAAGTGCCTGCTGCTGTGCTGTACTGTTCCATGCTCTAGGATTCAATTTCTGTTGTTGGAAACTCTCCAAAAATGCAGAAGTTCATCCCTTTAAAGTGCACTTGAGAGAACTGCTGTCTTCTGTAAGAGATAATATCCCTGGTTAAAATGTTTGTGTAGCTGCATGCCTGCATTCCAGCATTGCCGTGAAGATGCCAAATTTGGACTACAACTGACAGCCATTGTATGACCAGTCTCCATCATCTGTGGATGCATCATGCAATTGGAGACATGCAATGTTGCATTATGAAAAATGCGTGCAAGGAATTGTCAACTCTTGAATGTAATCACCTAACAGACAGGAAACATGCACAATTCAACTGCAATTCTAAGTAAACATTTGTGCATCCTATCTCCAAATAGCTATCGTTGACATTAAGATCATAGTACTATGATATCTAAGTTCAACTAGGAACATAACATTCAAGTACATTTAAATATCACGTGGATTTAAATTTCTTGGAGACTGATTAGTTCTCTACAGGAGTATCAACAATTCCCACATCTTGGTTATTTAACACTAATACATTTAATAGTCTGAACAAGGATCTCAACCCGAAACTTCACCTATTTTTCTCCAGAAATGCTGCCTGACCCGCTGAGTTTCTCCAGCTTTTTGTGTCTATCTTCCATTCATAAACAGTCCCTGGGTTACTGAAGGTCATAAGGTCAAATGTAATAGGAGTAGAAGTAGGCCATTCGGCCATCAAGTCTACTATGCCATTCAATCATGTCTGATCTCTCCCTCCTAACCCCATTCTCCTGCCTTCTGCCCCTAACCTGACACCTGCACTGGGCAAGAATCTATCTATCTCTGCCTTAAAGATATCCGCTGACTTGGCCTCTACAACCTTCTATGCAAAGAATTCCACAGATTCACCACCCTCTGACTAAATACGTAAATTACTCCTCATCTTCCTAAAAGAACGTTCTTTAATACTGAGGCTATGACCTGTAGTCCTAGATGATGCCCGGGTGTTCATATGTGGGGGGTCATAGTCAAGGAGCAGACATGTGAAGGTGTCCAAGAGCTGGCACCTGGCCTCAGCATGGTAGAGGTCAGCCTAGCACCTCCCTTGTCGAAAGGTTTGATAACAATATTTGGATTTTTACTGACTGAGCGGAGAATTGTGCGTTCAGAGAGATGAGATTGGAATGGAAAGGGGAGTGGAGAAATCAAGACGGCTGATGTCATGCCAGAAGTTGGAATGATGGAGGCATTTTACAGAGGGTACTTTATCTACAATTTCGCACAGGACTTTATCTTTGGGGATGTGGGAGGAAACCAGAGTGCCCAGAGGAAACCCATGTGGTCGCAAGGAGAATGTACAAACTCCACACAGACCGCACCTGAGATCAGGATCAAACGCAGATCTCTGGTGTGGCACGGTAGCAGCTGAGTCAATCTGCCACCCTCTGTTTCTAATTTATTCTATTTACCATTATGTCAGAGCCACACAATGCAATGATGGGTTTAGACAGTTTGAAGCCTTTCTCCAGAGTTTTCACATATCGTTTATGGAAGGAAATGGACAGTGAACTTTACAGGTCAAGAAGCTTCATCTGGATTCTAGGACCAGAGGGGATTGGACACATTAGAGGCAGGAAACATGTTCCCAATGTTGGGGGAGTCCAGAACAAGGGGCCACAGTTTAAGAATAAGGGGTAGGCCATTTAGAACGGAGATGAGGAAGAACTTTTTCAGTCAGAGAGTGGTGAAGGTGTGGAATTCTCTGCCTCAGAAGGCAGTGGAGGCCAGTTCGTTGGATGCTTTCAAGAGAGAGCTGGATAGAGTTCTTAAGGATAGCGGAGTGAGGGGGTATGGGGAGAAGGCAGGAACGGGGTACTGATTGAGAGTGATCAGCCATGATCGCATTGAATGGCGGTGCTGGCTCGAAGGGCTGAATGGCCTACTCCTGCACCTATTGTCTATTGTCTATTGTCACAGCCTCAGAATTAAAGGGCGCTCGTTTAGAAAGGAGGTGAGGAGGAACTTCTTTAGTCAGAGAGTTAGTTAATCTGGGGAACTCATTGCCACAGAGGGCTGTGGAGGCCAAGTCAGTGGGTAATGTTAAAGGCAGAGATAGACAAATTCTTGAATAGAACGGGTGTCAAGGGTTTTGGAGACAAGACAGGAAAATGGGATTAGGAGGCAGAGATCAGCCATGATTGAATGGCGGAGTGGACGATAGGCCGAATGGCCTAATTCTACTCGTATAACTTGTGGACGGCTGCCTCATCTGTATTTAGATGCATGAAAACTTTGGAGAATGTGAAGTCAGCAGAGAGGACTCTCGGAGCTGCTTCCTTGTAGGGATTTACCCATATTCACCACCGATGCAAGGGAAAGAACGTACTCAGGAATGATGATGGTGTGGTTATGCATTGATTGAAGGGTATGATTTCACGAGTGTGACAACGTCAGGCTGTGCTTGGCTAATCGGTGGGACAACTCTCCCAGTTTTGGCTTGAGTCCCTGGTTGTTTGCCAGAAGGGTTTTTGCAGGATTGAGCGGGTCAGGTACAGCCCATTAAGTGGCCATTTTAAAAAACTGTCCCCATTTAATACCAGGTTTTATCCTAATTATTCCACATGCATCTGTTTTGATGAAACTGAATTAATTGCCAAGTCATTTTTAAAAGGTCACCTACTTAACTGTGGTTGATTGAAAGATACAGCTTCGAAACTGGCCCTTTGGCCCTCTGAGTCCATGCCAACCAGAGCACACTAGTTCTATGTTATTGCTCTTTCTCACCCATTCCCTACGCACTAGGGACAATTTTACAGAGGCTAACTAACCTACAAACTCGCCAGTCTTTGGGATGTGGGAGGAAACCGAAGAAACCCTCATGGTCACAGGGAGAACATGCAAACTCCACATAGACAACACCCGAGGTCAGTATTGAAACTGTGTCTCTGGCGCTTTGAGGCAGTAGCTCTACCAGCTGCAGCAGTGTGCAATACTCCAGTGTGGAATCGCAGTGGGCCAAGATGAATAGAAGATCCATGCCGATTCAAAGATTCATGGATTTTGCGCACATTCTTATGAACGTCCTATCACTTACCTACACACTCGGAGAATTTACAATGGCTAATTAACCCATCAACAGTCATGCCCTTGAGATATGGGAGGAAACTGGAGCATCCACAGGAAATCCATGTGCTCAGAGGGAGGACACGAAAACTCCACACAGACAGCACCCGAGGTCAGGATTGAGCCCCGGTCTCTGAAATTGTGAGGCAGTGTCACTACTAGCTGTGCCACTATCCATCTGTCTTTAAAGGATTTAATGAATCTGATTTGCCTTAATGGCAATATGGACATCGACAGGTCATTATTACCAATGGAGGCGTTTCATCCCCAAATTGTTTATTTAACCGGTGGCACAGAGTCGCAATGGTAGCAGCTGGCACAGTAGTGCAGTGGTAGAGTTGCTGCCTCACAGTGCCAGATGTTTGTACGTTCTCCCTGTGACTGCGTGTGTTTTCTCCAGGTGCACCGGTTTCCACTCGCACTCCAAAGACGTACAGGTTTGTAGGTTAATTGGCTTTGGTAAAATTCAATATTTCCCCTAGTCTGTAGGATAATGCTAGTGTATGGGGTGATTGCTGGCCGGCACAGACTTGGTTGGCCGATGGACCTGTTTCCGCGCTGTATCTCTAAAGTCATAACTGAATTTAACCTTATTATTGCTAAGGCAGCTTGAGTACCAACTGTGGCTCCAATAACTGGAAAGTAATGGGACGGAGTAAGGGCAGGGCTGCAGAGTGCTTTAGTTATGGGCTGCTGATCAGTGTTGGGCCATTGATCAAAAGACATGAGTTTAAATTGCACCATAGCAACTGGGGGAATTTAAATCCAAGTAATGCAATAAATCTGGTATTTTTTAAACTTAGTCTCTGCGACGCTAACCATGAAACCACCAGACTATCATTGAAACAACCCATCTGTTTCCGTAATATCCTTCAGGGAAGAAATCTGCCATCCTAACCACAATCGGCTTACGTTTGACTCTAGATTTATCACTCTGATGGACTCTTAATTATCTCCTCAGGTCAGGGGTAATTAGGGATGGAATATAAATGTCCGTATCTGTTGAACAAATAAAGAAAGAGAAAGAGAAAAAAAACTTGATCTGTCTTACGGTGAAAAGCAAAGTGGGGATGCTAAACCCACAAATGGCAGTGAGTTTCTATGTAGTTTTTACAATTTTTCAGAAGGTAACCAAACACTAGCTTTAACAGGTGTAGATAATTCTTCCACCAAACTCTGCAGCTATCTCATTGCCTCCTGGTATTCCTTGAGCCAAACTATTCACGATGTATGTCGACATGGGTCTGAAGATGTGCTCCATTCTGCCAGAAATTTCTAAAAGTAACCTCAGAACTTGTGGAAACCCTGGAACCCCATTTGAAAAGTACGGATTTATCACCTAAACCAATTGTCGCAACAAGTAGGGAATCTTGCAAAGTCTGGAAAGTTAGGGAAACTCTGCAGATTGTGGGATGAATCAGTCTTTAAGAAACATAGAAAATAGGTGCAGGAGTAGGCCATTCGGCCCATTCAATATGATCAAGGCTGATCATCCAGAATCAGTATCCCATTCCTGCATTCTCCTCATATCCCTTGATTCTGTTAGCCCTAAGAGCTATATCCAACTCTCTCTTGAATACCTCCAGTGAATTGGCCTCTACTGCCTTCTGAGGCAGAGAATTCCAGATTCACAACTCTCTGGATGAAAAAGTTTTTCCTCATCTCAGTCCTAAATGGCCTACCCCTTATTCTTAAACTATGACCCCTGGTTCTGGACTCCCCCAACATCGGGTAGCCGATTATTATTTTTTTAACTCCTTCAAGTCGGGAACAATTGCAATGGCATCTATGTTATCTGACTTGCAATGGCTTAGTGTTACCTGACCTGAACTGCTGACGATGTGAACTAAGATCTGAGTTTGGCATTTAAAAGCCTATAATCCTAAAGCACAAATGGGCCCATTTGCTTTATTTGCCTCCAGTGAATCTATCTAATGTGCTCTATCGCCACGAGAGGGAAATTAATGGCAGGGGCAGTTGTAAACTAGATAACATAGATCTAAGTAGCTATCCAATTCCCTTTTGAAAGTTATCCTTGCATTTTCTCTTCCATCCATGCAAACTTTGTGTCCCAGACCACCACTTAAGAGCATAAATGTAATTCCTCTCATCTTTCCCCCAGCACATTTACCAATCATCTTAAATGTTTGATCTCTGGTTCCAACCATCCTGCCATTACATCTCCCATCTCTATAACAAATAATAATTTTGCTGGCATTTATTAAATACTCAGCATAATGTGCTTACTATGTCTTGGGAGGCAGCCATTTAGTTCATTGGGTCCCAGCAAAGCAGCCCCATTCTCTCGCTATCTATTCCCATTTGATTTCAATTTTGATTTTTGCATTACACCTACGCGAGAGGTAATTTCCAGTAGCCAGTTAAACTACCAGCACATCGTTGAGACGTAGGTGTATATTTTCGTCATGGTTTCCAGTGAACATCTAGGCAATCACACAGTGGATGCACAAAGTCCAAACACTGTACCAGAGGTCAGGATCGAACCCAGGTCCCTGGAGTTGTGAGGCAGCAGCGCAGACTGCTGTACCATTATTCAAAGGAGAATAATATCAGCTATGATCACTGCTACCATTCTATTGATCTCTCTGAATCCTCTCCAAGACCTTTGCATCCTTCCTCTCTTGCAGTGCTCAGAATTGCTGATGCTCTACTCCGACTGAAGCCTACCACTGCCTTATAAGCATATTTGGTCAGCACTAATTGCAAACTATCTTCCTCCAGCAATCACTGCAGGAGCCCAGGTCATAATGCTACTCCCTTTCAAACTGCTTTAAAACTACCTGCAACAAAATGCCACAAATCATACTAAACAGAAGTGCCCACGGATCAGGTCAGCTTTTTTTTTGTTGCTTATGTGGAGCCGCGGTAAAGTAGCTAACCTCAGTAAAAGAATCCCAGGTTCATGTTTTGAGTAGCTGAAATCAATAATTTGAAGAATGCATTTTTTATGATCCTGTCCTCTGCTTTCCACCATCAATGTGAAGTTGTGGTTGCTGAGAAGAGAAAATAAAATGGAGGGGGAGAGGGGGGAGGGGGGTCCTTGACATTGCATCCCTATTTCCTGCTTAGTTTTATTACAGTTTTATTCTATTTTAGGTCGTGGTTTTCCACACTGAACTAGTTAAGTCACAGTGTGTGGGATAGTTAGTGTGCTGTCCATCACATAGATGACCGGATTGATATCAGCTCTCAAAAGGCTGAGATGGTTTCTGCTGTCTAGGAAGGTTAGATGTTGAATATGCTTAAGCTATAGGCCACAGCATTGCTATAAATTAGTTATCCCATGTCTCCTGACTTTATCCTTTGGGCTTTTTCTTGTATGAACTTCTTGCTAAAAGCAAAAAGAGTCATAGTCTGCTTATTCTGGGCACATGAGTAGCCTGCTTCCCTGTCTATCCATTGCTATGGTTGTTTTCTTAGTTTTGGCAGTACAATTTGGTTCATTTTGTACAGCTTGTACTGCCAACATCACTTCTGTAGCATTTTAAGAGAACTGCCAAATACACTGCCCATTCACACCATGTGGAGGGTCTGTATATGTTTATGTGTTTAGTAAGTGTAGGCTGTAGGCAAACAGTGTTGCTTACACCCTTTAAACCTCAACATGGAGCTTTGGTTGCAGCTGCGCTCCAGTTTGCTTGCACCCGCCAGTCTCAGGCTTATTTGTTCTCTATCTGTTTCCACAGTAACAAAGCCGCTATCATCTTTAGGCTGTGTTTGCCGACATAAACTTTCAGCTCTTGAGAGCGTGATGACCCACTGATCTGCTTTGCGGCAACCAGTGGGAGTCCTCTCTTGCCGTGGTCTGTGAATATCTTGGACAAAGATTCTTCGAGCATAATTCTTGCTATTGAGGGCGTGCAGCGTAGATTCTTGCTATTGATGGCGTGCAGCGTAGGTTTACTAGGTTAATTCCCGGAATGGCGGGACTGTCCTATGTTGAAAGACTGGAGCGACTAGGTTTGTATACACTGAAATTTAGAAGGATGAGAGGGGATCTTATCGAAACGTATAAGATTATTAAGGGGTTGGACACGTTAGAGGCAGGAAACATGTTCCCAATGTTGGGGGAGTCCAGAACCAGAGGCCATAGTTTAAGAATAAGGGGTAGGCCATTTAGAACAGAGATGAGGAAAAACTTTTTTAGTCAGAGAGTTGTGAATCTGTGGAATTCTCTGCCTCAGAGGGCAGTGGAGGCCAATTCTCTGAATACATTCAAGAGAGAGCTAGATAGAGCTCTTAAGGATAGCGGAGTCAGGGGGTATGGGGAGAAGGCAGGAACGGGGTACTGATTGGGAATGATCAGCCATGATCACATTGAATGGCGGTGCTGGCTCGAAGGGCCGAATGGCCTACTCCTGCACCTATTGTCTATTGTCTATTGTCTATAATTTCAACATTTGTGGACGATGCAATACTTCAAGATGTAACAAATGATGAAGAGGCAATTAGAAGACCTTTTTAGAATGTGCCATTGAGAAGGTGGTGTGAGGTGCCATCCTGACGAGTGCATTTTGATCCACATTTCCAGAACGTAGATCCAGTGATGATGCCACAGCAGTAACAAATATCTAAGTCACACTGTACATGACTAGGAAGGGTGCCTTGCAGGTCATGATGTTCTCGTGCTTGCTGCCCTTACTGATTAAGGTGATGCTGTTGTACAAGTCTTGCCAAGTAGTTGCACAGCATATTACAAATGGTACTCTCTTTGCAGACGCTCTGTGCTGGTGGTGGAAGTACAGAATGTATAGAACTGTGAACCGTCCGGCGCGGCCTTAACAAGGCCGCGGAATTTTCTCCGCCCGTCGGGGGCTTCAATATCGGGAGCCCCGACCGCCCCGACGTGGGAACTCCAACAGCCTGACCACGGGAGAAGACGACAGGGGAAGAGGAAAGACATTCTGGCCTTCCATCACAGTGAGGTGGGACTGGAGGAGACTCACTGTGATGGATGTTTCTTTTGTTTGGTGTTGGTTTATGGTTGTATGTGTTATTACATTTTTATTGATTATTCTTATTGGTCTTATTGTTGAACTGCGGGTAATTTTTCATTTCACTGCACATTTATGTGTATGTGACAAATAAACGACTATTGACTATTGGAGTACCAATCTAGTGAGCTGCTTGCCTTGGACGGGTGATGTTTCGGGTTGGGACCCTTCTTCAGACATAGTTGGGGGTGGAAGACTAAGAGCTTGAAGAAAGGTGTCGACCCGCAACGTCATCATTTTTCTCCAGAGATGCTGCCTGACCCGTTGAGTTACTCCAGCACTTTGTGTTTATCTTTGGAATAAACCATCACCTGCGGTACATTGTTTCAACACATACTTACGATAACTGGATTGAGCAGTAAAGAGGGAAGATGAAAATGTTTAAAAATAGTGGGTTATTATAGTATGGATTACACAGTGAAGGGCCAACGGAAGAATAATTGAATGCAATTTTAATGACGGTGGAAATATTTGTGTAAAATAACCGTCTACTAAGTTGTGTGAGTGGAGTGGAGAATGGGTCAGGTTGGATAGTTTTTTCAGAGATCAGGAGTTGGTGCTATGGTCAAATGATGATCACTGCTGTCCATTGAGTCCACAAATATACTGCTTTTAATATGTGTAGGAAAATAACTGCAGATGCTGGTTCAAATCAAAGGTAGACACATAATGCTGGAGTAACTCAGCCTTGAAGGGTCCCTTGAAGGGTCCCGACCCGAAACGTCACCCATTCCTTCTCTCCTGAGATGCTGCCTAACCCGCTGAGTTATTCCAGCATTTTGTGTCTACCTGTTGGTAATATGACTTTGCATGTTTGGCAAAGGTGGAACTGTTCTCTGAATGATTCACATCAAGTCTGTCATCATTGTTCTCAAAATCTCTGTAAAGCGTCTTTGAGTATATGAAAAGCGCTATATAAATAAAATGTATTATTATTATTATTATTATTATTGTGCAAGCAAGGAAGGTTTACTAGTGCTAAAGTCTTTCCTTCATGGCTCTATGTCGATGCTCCTTGCTTGTGCCGTGTGCTTTCGCTGAATGATGAAGCATGAAAGAAAGGCAAGGCGGTCCTCTTTCTGTTTTGACAGCTCACTTCAGCCGTACAAATTTGAAAAGCCACTTGCGAAATTGTTAAAACAGCTGTACGCAATTCCGTATTTAAAAGAAGTGTTCACGTAACTGCCACTAAACAGGGAAGTGGAATGAATCAAAGCAAAATTGTTTGGTTCTTGGAAGGTGGGATTGTTAATAGAGGCCGCAGGGTAGGTGGGGAGCATATGGGTTGTTGGGTTGTGGAAGAAGCAACGTCATTCTGCATCTAGTCCACGTCACACCTGGCATTGACATTCACTGCTCCTGACCTCTGGAGAGAAGAGAAGGGACGTAAGGGATCGTACTTGAATCCACAAAAGTTAAATCTAATTGAGACGTTGTTTTGTCCACTGGTGATTTCCTTCATCTGCACCATATCCATGCAAGGTTTTAACACTGGAAACTTTTATTTTTTCATTAAATGTGTGGGTAAAGTATCTCCTCAAATGGGAATCCCACACCAGTAGAAATTAAATAGAGCAGGACACTAGTAAACATTGGAAATGCACTTGGGTGTCGGCTTATGTGCGGGGAGGGTGCATTTAAAATAATACTCCTGTTAAATACATTAACAGATGGAGACTTGGTGAGACTGCTTGTGAGGATTGTTGTCCTGAGTGTGCAGAAACATGGGGGGGGAAACATCTGAGGAATATAAGTTGTATAGATAAGGCAACATCGCTATGATTAGCATGTGAGTGCGTGACCATGGGATACATTACAGTTCTAACATGGACGACAAAGAAACAGAGCAGTAGAAAGGGTTTATCTTTTGCAAACTAAAATCTGCCATTTGCAATGAACTATGATCCTAAGGAAACACACTGGATCATTTTGTTTCCTGGACTAACTTTATTTAGGTGTCCAGGAAGGACCTGCAGATGCTGGTTTCCACCAAAGATAGACACAAAATGCCAGAGTAACTCAGCAGGTCAGGCAGCCTCTCCAGGCAGCATCTCTAGAGAAAAGGAATAGGTGACGTTTTGGGTCGAGATCCTTCTTCAGACTGGACTCTCAGGTTCTCAACCTGAGATGTCATCTATTCTTTTCTCCAGAGATGCTGCCGAACCCACCAGTTTGTGTCTATCTTTGTTCAGATGTCAGTGCTGATGCAGCATGGTTCTCCACACAGACTGTTTTGGAGGCCAGGATTGAACACGAGTCACTGGCACTGTCGGTGTAGCAATGCTATTATGACCCATTAATGCACAATAATGGAAACCGGGATTGCGTTGACCTCTTCTGTTGCTTGCCCACATTACTTCCCGATAACTTTGGGCAATGTTCAGTGGACTCCATCTAAAGATTCAGAGACTTGTCCATTGGCTAACGACAACAGCCCACAATTTCAAGGGGAAGGAATTAAGAAAAAAAACAATCATGGGACAGATCTTCCATTGCTCTGGATTTGCCAACTCCGCGCTCCCCACTGTTTGTTCTAGCCCGGCTCTCCGCAGCCTTTCTCTGGGAATCCAGCTCCTTGCACTTTGTGGCCAACTGAAGCCTCAGGGCTGCCTCGACCCAGGCTGCCCTCCCAGAATGGCTTTTACAGCTGGTGAAAGCCCATCTCCAGACCTGCGGGCTGCTAATGCGGTTGGATTGCAAATGACTGTCTTTAACATTCACATTCAGTAGGACGCGGGGGATGCAATAATGAAAAAATAATTGCTACAAACAAAATGAATTACATTTATTTAGCAAAAAGCACATGCACAGAGTACAAATGAATTAAATCATTAAAACAAACTTGCATTGACAATGAAACACACTGTTTCTTCTCCGAGGCCTATGTCTCCTATTCATTAGAGTGGAGGCCACCACACTGGCTCCAGGGGTTAATCTAGCATAGCCTTAGGGGAAGGTTTCCTAGCCCTGTTACTTGTTGGACTCTGTCAGGATCACACCGAGGCAGCACGCATAACAAATGTCATCATTGGCATCTATTTGATAAGGGAGAAGGGTGGCGGGGGGGGGAATAAATCTAAGTATTCAAGCAAACTTCTTTCAAATGGAATATACATGCAATGATGGTCCAGTTTTATACTGCCATCATAGAGTCTGTCCTCACCTTCTCCATCATGGTCTGGTTTGGCTCAGCCACCAAACATGACATCCGGAGGCTGCAGCACATCGTTCGATCAACCGAGAAGGTTGTTGGCTGCAACCTTCCCCCCCCCCCATCGACGAACTGTACACTGCAAGGGCCAGGAAGCGAGCGGGTAGGATCATCTCTGACCCCTCTCACCCCGGCCACAAACTCTTTGAAGCACTTCCCTCTGGGAGGCAACTCTGGGCTGTCAAAGCAGCCACAGCCAGACATAAAAACAGCTTTTTTTCCCACAAGCAGCAGCTCTACTCAACAACCAAAAGTCTGTAGCCTCCTGGTATTTTATTTCATTCTTCACATGTGTAAATTATAATGTTTTATTCTTAATTGTTTACTGTATTTCATGTTCCTTGTGAGCAAAGCACCAAGGCAAATTCCTTGTAAACATAGCACAAAAAGTAAGGAAATTTGTGTTTGGTAGATTATTTCTTTGTTGTAACAATGCTTCTTGGCAATAAATCTTATACCGTTGGAAAGCCTGTTTATTTCCCTTTTAAATGGTGCCACATTTGTAAGGAACATGCATTTGTGGGATGAGCCACAGAGCTGAGTAAGTGGGTTGCGCCCATGAAAAATCTGCCAAATCGTCTCTGCCAATGCCAAACAGCTTATTCTGCCATTGACTCTTGTTCGGTGTTGTTTGGTGGATTGGATGATTGAAGTCTGAAGAAACAAGACATATTGGCAATTTAACAATTTATTCATTTAATAAACAAGAGCCTCAGTAGCGTGTGGAAGAACCATACACAGCCACAACAGCCTGGCACCTCCTCCTCATGCTGGTCACCAGCCTGGTCACACACTGTTGTGGGATGGCATCCCATTCTTCAACCAGCATTTGTCGCAAGTCAGCCAACGTGGTTGTGTTGGTCACTCTGGCACGAACAGCACGCCCAAGCTGATCCCACAAGTGTTCAATGGGGTTGAGGTCAGGACTTCTGGCAGGCCATTCCATCCTCTCCACTCCCAAATTCTGGAGGTAGCTCTGAGAAACCCTGCTCTGTGGGGGCGAGCATTGTCATCTTGGAGGATAGAGTTCGGTCCCAGACTGTGGAGATATGAGATTGCCACTGGTTGCAGAATCTCATCTCGATATCTCTCTGCATTGAGATTGCCTCCAATGATGACAAGCCTCGTTTTTCCAGTGAGGGAGATGCCGCCCCACACCATCATACTGCCTCTACCAAAAGATGTTACTCTATCGGTGCAGCAATCAGCATAGCGTTCTCCGCGTCTTCTCCACACTGACCCTATGATCCAACTGCCGTAGGCAGAAACTGGACTCATCGCTGAACGTTCCTCCACATGTTCAGGTTCCAGTGCACGTGTTGCCGACACCAGCGCAAACGGGCCTGACGGTGAAGGGCAGTCATGGCAGGCCTCCTGGCAGCCCTATGAGACCGGAGATCGGCTGCGTGCAGTCTGTTCCGAATTGTCTGGGCAGAGAGCCGTCGGCCATATCGTCCTGCAAACCTTGACTGCAAATCTGTAGAAGACAGCCTACGGTTCCTAAGTGCTGACAGGGTGAGGAAACGGTCTTCTTCGGGTGTCATCTTCTTGGGACGCCCACTTCGCGGCCTGTCTCTGACATCCTCCGTTATATGGAACTTGGCCTTCACTTTGGAGATGGTACTAGGGCTCACTCCAGATAATGCCGCAACTTGGTTTTGCGGAACACCAGCTTGAAGTTGCCCTATCGCACGGGCCCTATCCAGATCAGTCAAACGTGGCATGCCGATTCTTGGAGCAGACACCTACTGACCACTGTAGCAGGTCCCATGCTCACAGATGCTGCCAATCAGGTGCCAATCAGGCACCTGATTGTCAGCACCTGGGTTACCAGAAGCTCAAAACAAGAGTCAATAACAACAGCAGAATAAGCTGTTTGGCATTGGCAGAGAAGATTTGGCAAATTTTTCATGGGCGCAACCCATATACTCAGCTCTGCTGCTCATCCCACAAATGCATGTTCCTTACAAATGTGGCACCATTTAAAAGGGAAATAAACAAGCTTTCCAACGGTATAAGATTTATTGCCAAGAAGCATTGTTACAACAAAGAAATAATCTACCAAACACAAATTTCCTTACTTTTTGTGCTATGTTTATGTATACATACTTGGCTAATAAAATTTATTTAATTCAATTCAATTATACTCCATGATTCTCGAAAGTGGCCCACACATCTCAAGGATTTAAGAAAAAAAAAATCATTGTGCAGATCTTCGATTGCCCTGAAATTGTCAGTTCACTTACATTTTCAGGTGAGCACTGCATTGATTTTGCAGAATGATCAGAGTGGTAAAGAAGGCGTATGTCATGCATTTCTTCATTGCTAGGAGCATTAATTACATGAGTCAGGAAAACATGTTGCAGCTTTATAGGGCTTTGATTAGGCTGCATGTAAAGTACATGGCGGCACGGTGGCGCAGCGGTAGAGTTGCTGTCTTACAGCGAATGCAGCGCCGTCTGTACGGAGTTTGTACGTTCTCCCCGTGATCTGCGTGGGTTTTCTCCGAGATCTTCGGTTTCCTCCCACACTCCAAAGACGTACAGGTTTGTAGGTTAATTGGCTGGGCAAATGTAAAAATTGTCCCTAGTGGGTGTAGGATAGTGTTAATGTGCGGGGTCGCTGGGCGGCGCGGACCCGGTGGGCCGAAGGGCCTGTTTCTGCGCTGTATCTCTAAATCTAAAATCTAAATCTAAATCTACTGTGAGCCGTTCTGGTCACCACATTACAGAAAGGATGTGGAAGCTTTGGATAAGGTGCAGAAGTGGTTTGCTGGAATGCTGCCTGGATTAGTGGTTATTAGTCCATAAGGAGAGGTTGGACAAACTTAGAATGTTTTCTCTGGAGCATCAGAGTATAATATATAGAAGTAGATAAAATTATGAGAGGCAGAGGAAAGGGTAGACAGTCAGAACCTTTCTCACAGTGTGGACATTTCAAAGACTAGAGAGCACAGTTATAAGGTAAGAGGGCAAAAGTGTAAAGGAGATGTGTGCGCAAGCTTTTTTTTCATGCAGAGGATGGCGGGTGCCTGGAGCTTGCTGCCAGGAATGGTGGTGGAGCTACACACGATAGTGGTGTTTATGTGACTTTTAAATGGAAGCATGAATATGCAGGGAATGGAGGAATATGGATCATGTTCAGGCAAAGGAGATTAATTTAACTTGGCATCACGTTCAGCATGGACATTTTGGGCAAAGGGGCCTATGTTCTATGATTCCTACCAGGATTTAAAGAATGGTTGAATAAACCAGACCGTTATTTCCTTGAATTTAAAACTCTTAGCAATGTACTTAAAGTATGCCAAAATTCAATAATGTGGGTGAAAAAAAAAATCTCACGTAAGGGAATCCAGAATAGAGGGGTGTGATACTATTATTAGGTGTGACCTGCTTATCAGTGAAATTAATTAGCATCCTTTCACAAAGTGTAGTAGGAATGGGACACGTATCCCCTCAGAAGATTATGGTTGTGAAGACAATTGGAGCTTGTAAGGATGTAATGATAGGAAGGAACTGCAGAAGCTGGTTTAAACCAAAGATAGGCACAAAATGCTGGAGTAACTCAGCAGGACAGGCAGCATCTCTGGAGCGAAGGAATGGGTGACGTTTCGGGTTGAGACCCTTCTTCAGACTGAGATCGACCATTCCTTCTCTCCAGAGATGCTGCCTGTCCCGCTGAGTTACTTCAGCATTTTGAGTTTATCTAAGGATGTAATGTGATAATAGTTTTGTTGAGGAAGGGGACTAAGATGTGGAGCACCAGATCAATGTGACTATTAAGATGCTGACTGACCTTGAAATGAAAAGAAAGCCATATTCTTGCTCCTATGCTGCAGGTTCATGTAGCGACCATCAAGGATTGTCAGTACCAAGGTCACGAACATAAGACATGGAAGCAGGAGCAGCCTATTTGGCTCCTTGTACCAGATAAGATTCTGGCTGATCGTCTAACTCAGCGGCAGTTTCTTGCATTAATCCCACATCCTTTAATTCACCTCATATCTACAATTCACCTCAGCTCTATCAGTCGCTGGTTTGAGTGTACCCAGTGACCAAGCCTGCACGACCCTCCTTAATTTACTGTCGGAACACCCCATCTGCTGATTGTCTGCGAAGCCCAGAATTCAGGAAGAATAGCTGCAGGGGCTGCTTCCCTGCCGTTTGGGGTTTAAACAAAATATTTCTTTTCAAATGGCAGCAACTGAATAAATGAAGTCTCAGAGCATCCTGTTTTCTGAAGCGGCCCATAATCCGACATTAGTGATGAGCGAGTGTGTTTATTCTTAAATGCAGCAGGAGATAGGGATCAGCCACTAAGAGCCGTGGTGCACGATTCACTCCTCCCAGGTGTAGTTGTATCTCTTCAGCTCCAGGCGTACACCTCCCTCTGTCCTTGCTCACCCCATCACACTCAGTTCAGTTTATTGTCACGTGTACCGAGGTACAGTGAAAAGCTTTTGTTGCGTGCTGTCCAGTCAGTGGAAAGACAATGCATGATTACAATTCAGCCATTTAGAGTGTACAGATACATGATAAGGGACTAACGTTTAGTGCGAGGTAAAGCCAGTAAAGTCTGATCAAAGATAGTCTGAGGGTCACCAATGAGGTGGATAGTAGTTCAGGCCTGCTCTCTAGTTGTGATAGGATGATTCAGTTGCCTGATAACAGCTGGGAAGAAACTGTCCCTGAATCTAGAGGTGTGCGTTTTCACACTTCTCTACCTTTTGCCCGATGGGAGAGGGGAGAAGAGGGAGTAGCCAGGGTGTGACTGGTCCTTGATTTTGCTGCTGGCCTTGCCGAGGCAGCGTGAGGTATAAATGGAGCCAATGGAAGGGAGGTTGGTTTGTGTGATGGTCTGGGCTGCGTACCCAATTTGCTGCAAATAGCCCAGGGCATCTTTTATAATGGATATAGAAACAATGACATGCTAAAGATAGGCGCAGCAGAATGTTAGAGACATGAAACGCACATCCGCAATTGATTATTAACTGATTGAACACTGTAGTATTTTAATAATTATTTAATTCGTCTTGCTGTCTATCTTTCCATTTCACTGTTAAAGGTCAAATAAAAGGATAATGTTTTTTACATTATTGTACAAAGGGAACTGGGTGATCAATAACAGTCATGATAGTTTTTTAAATAGAATTATTAATCTTAATGCTGCTTTACTGCAATCCCCACCCTTGTCATAAACACTAAGGTCTCAATGACTGACATTCTTAAGGATATTAATTTGGCTCCAGAGTTTAATCCCACACTAATAATTAATTCTACTTCAGTTTGAAAAACACCATGATTCGAGATAATACATAGTGCTGAAGTATTTAATCTCTTTCATTTTCATTTTCATACATGGCATTTAACGTGTCTTTTCTGAGCTTAATGCAGAAAATCTTATTTTGACATCAAAATGAAAACAAAGTAGAATTTGGGGAATTCATAGCAGTGGTTACATAGGAAACTTCATTTCCTGTTCAATCTCTCAACAGGGGTTCCTAATTTTGGTTGGGACGTGGATGAGATGGGCTGGGTCATTTTGAGGGCATCTGAGCTACAATGCTCTACGGGCAAGCTGCCCAAACACACAAGTGACTCTGAGGTAACGGAATGAGGGAAGGGTGGGTGGGTGGTGGCGTTATCTGACTATTTTTTATCCTAATCAGTTTTGTCCTGTTGTTTGTGTAAAGCACCAGGTTGTTAAAAATGAGCAATAAAAAATAACCATGTTATGTTTTTTTCATAATTAAGGAGGAAAATTATTGGCATTAAGTGAATAGTCTGTCACAATAATATTAGTAGTGGAGTCTGTAATATTTGTTTTCCAGGGCAGCAAGATGACTGATCATCATTATTTTGTATTTTACACAAAGTATAGTAAAATCTATTATTTGCATAATTTATTCAACGTTTTGTTTCAAATGTTGAATTAACTGCATGTTCCATTAAATAGTAAATTCCATGGTTAACTACAGAATAAATAGTATTTATTTACGAGAGCATCATATCCTAACTGAGTTTTATATATGCTGTAGATAGACGCAAAAGCGGGAATAACTCAGCCGGTTAGGCAGCACCTCTGGAAAAAAGGAATAGGTGACATTTCAGGTCGAGGCCTTTCATACCCTGTCCATTGTTGTGTATTCAACCTCCGTTCTGATAGATAAACAAATTGTGTCACTTGGTCTTAACATTTCTTTGGGGTTGGTGATGCAGTGACGTGTCGAAAGGATTTATGAATCCCTGTGATTTCTAATCATTTTCTCATCTGGCGTGGTGGCATAGTGGCACAGCTAGTAGAACTGCAGCCCCAGAGATCCCGCAACCCAGGTTAAACCCTGACCTTTTGTGTTCTGTAGAGATTGCACATCCTCCCTGTGACTGTGTGAGTTCCTTCCAGGTGTTGTGCTTCCGTCCCATATCCCAAAGACATCTGGATTTGATAGATTAAATGGCTGCTGCAAGTTGCCCTTAGTGTATAGGCGAATCGTAGAATATGGTGCGAGTTCATGAGAATGTGGGAAGAATAAAATGGGATCAGTGTAGGATTAGTGTAAATGGGTGTTTGATGGCTGTGCAGGTTCAGAAGGCCAAAACACAGGAGCAAAAGGAAGACCTGTTTCTGTGCTGTATGACTCTATGACTTTAACGTTCCATAAGCATAACAGTTAAAACCACCTAAAGGCCAAACCTTCCAACCAAGGCAATTAACCCATGTGCACAGCATCTTCTTCCCCTTTACTGTGGTAATTACTGAACATCCGTTTTGAAGAAAAAAATGCCCAGAAATTCCACTGAGACTTAAAATTCCGTTTCTATGTCCAAAGATTTATTTTCACAACTGTTTGAATTTTAGGAGCAAAACCAATATGCCTCGCTTAAATCAGATACTACCAGAAAGAACCATTGTGTATTATTGTGAGATCACTTGTATTTCCTTTGTTAGATAATAGCAGTGCATATGGAATGCCGTATTGGAAAGTTAACATGAAACTGCCTTTTTTGTTCCTGCTTCAAAACTTTGTTGCTGCTCCAAGCTGACTTTAATCTGCCTCAAACTTTGTTCCATTTGTCTATGATTTGATTTCTTCCAATTCAGCCTTGGCTTCCTACAGCATACATTACACTTGTTTCCTTCCCAGTATCCATAAATATTTGGAACTATCAACATTTCAAAATCAGCTTGCAGCAATAAACATTTACTGACATTGGTTCAAAATGGTAAAAACAATGTTGCCCGATATCTGGTGGAAAATATGGTCTTGCTATTTAGCTGAGACAAATGGTTTGGCAGTGTAACATACTTCAACAATTTTTGTAGAAGTAGTAAAATCATCTCCAAAATCATGGATGCTGCTCACAACCATATCAGTCACACAAAGGGTGGAAACGACAGAGTACGAGGTGCCTAAAGTGTTGCACCAGAAGGGCGCAAAGAGAAATTATGGGTATTGTGCAAAGGTAGATACAAAATGCTGGAGTAACTCAATGGGTCAGGCCGCATCTCTGGAGAGAAGGAATGGGTGACGTTTCGGGTCGAGACCCTTCTTCAGACTGATGTAAGGGGAAGGGACTGGACTAAGATGGAATGCAGTCGGAGGCAGTAAGAATATTGGGAAAACTGGGAAGGGGAGGGGATGGAGAATGAAAGCAAGGGCTATCTGAAGTTAGAGAAGTCAATGTTCAAACCGTTGGGATGTAAACTACCCAAGCAAAATATGAGGTGCTGTTCCTCCAATTTGTGCTGGGCCTCATTCTGACAATAGAGAAGGCCCCGGACAAAAAGGTCAGATTGGGTATGGGAGGGGGAGTTGAAGTGCTGAGCCACCAGGAGATCAGGTAGGTTATGACGGACTGAGCGGAGGTGTTCAGCGAAACAATCGCCGAGCCTGCCCTTGGTCTCGCCGATGTTGAGAAATTTACACTTGGAACAGTGGATACAGTAGATGTGGGTGGAGGAGGTGCAGGTGAACCTCTGCCTCACCTGGAAAGACTGTTTGGGTCCTTGGATGGAGTCGAGGGGGGAGGTAAAAGGACAGGTGTTGCATCTCCTGCGGTTGCAGGGGAAAGTACCTGGGGAGGGGGTGTTTTGGGTGGGAAGGGACGAGTGGACCAGGGAGTTGCGGAGGGAACGGTCTCTGCGGAAAGCAGAAAAGGGTGGAGATGGGAAGATGCGGCCAGTAGTGGGATCCCGTTGGAGGTGACCCATTGGTGGATTATATGCTGTTGGGTTTTTGTAGGTTTTGTTGACAATGAAACTCATCTCCAAACTCCTGGACCTAGACGTCAACTCTACCACTGGTTCTTTGACTTCCTGACTGATACACCACAATCAGTGAGGATAGGCGACATAATATTCCTCATGGTAATTCTCAATGCAGGTGCCCTGCAAGAATGCGTTCTCAGCCCCTTAAAATATTCCCTATACAGTCATCACTTTGTAAGCAAATTCTGCTCTAAATCCATTTACAAGTTTGCAGATGGCGCCAGTGTAGTGTGCCGCATCTTGAACAATGGCGAGGCAGAGTACAGAAAGGGAAAAGAGAGCTTTGTAATATGGTGTCAGGACAACAACCTCTTCCTCATTGCCAGCTAATTATTGACTTCAGGAAGCAGAGTGGAATACATGCCCCCATCAGCATCAATGGCGCTAATGTGGAGATGGTCATGAGCTTCAAGTTCCGAGGCGTACACATCGCCAGCAAATTTGTCCTGGATCAACCATGTTGCAGCTACGGCCAAGAAAGTACTCGGATGCCACTGCTTCCTCAGAAGACTAAATAAATTTGGTGTGTATACAATGTCTCTTACCAACTATTCCAGATGCATCCTATCAGGACGCTTCACAACTTGGCTTCAACATCAAGACCACAAGAAATTGCAGCAAGTTGTGGATGTAGCCCAGTCCATGACACAGACCAGCCTCCCCACCAGCGACTCAATTTAAAGCACGCTGCCTCAGGAAAGCAGCCAAAGTAATCAAGGACATTTTTCCACCCAATCATTCCTTCTTCGTCCCTCTCCAGTTGGGCAGAAGATACATAAGCTTGAAAGCACATACCAGCAGATTTAGGAACAGCTTCTTCCCACTGTTATCAGAATACTGAATGGTCCTCCTTTAACTAGGGTGAGGTCCCGATCTTCCAACCTACCTCATTGCAGACCTTGGACTTTTTCTCTGTAACATTAACTTTATAATACTGCAACACTATATTCAGACACTCTGGTATATTTCTCTTTGCACTACCTGCATGTGGCTTGACTGTACGCATGTATAGTATGATTTTACTGAATAGCACCCCTTAATAAAGTTCCTCACTGTATCTCAGTACACGTGACAATGATAAACCGATACCAGTCAGGTTAAATGGTAAGTTTCACTGATGAGGTTAAATGGCAGATTTAGTTGATGGCGTTAATGGTAAATGACCAAGCTGAGCAGAATTTTGATGGTAGCCATCCCATTGTCTGGGAACACAGCAAGCAAAGGAGAAGGAAGAATTTCAATGCAACCAAATGTCTGTGTGGAGAGTGCGACTCTTGGCTGATAGTTTCCGATGAGTTCAGAGCCAATTTCCAAAGACTAATTCGTCAGCTAATAATCAAACACACACCACTTATTGCCAAACCTTTTTAAAATACTGGCTTGGAATTAGCTGGAGTTTCATGTTTAATTCTGGCCGCCCGACTTTAGGAGGGAATTCAAAGCCTTAGAGAGACAGTAGAAGAGATTTATTGAATGGAACTGTGTGTCAGGGAATCCAATGACTGGAGAGGTTTGGGTTAGTCTCATTTTGTACATGAGTTTGGCTTGATTGGATTTAGGTATAGTGTTATCTGATTTGCTTTGATAAAATCATAAGTGATAGGAGTAGAATTAGTCCATTCAGCCCATCAAGTCTACTCCGCCATTCAATCATGGCTGATCTATCTCTCCCCCCTAACCTCATTCTCCTGCCTTCTCCCCATAACCTCTGTCACCCGTACTAATCAAGAATCTATCTATCTCTGCCTTAAATATATCCACTGACTTTGCCTCCAGAGCCTTCTGTGGCAAAGAATTCCGCAGATACAC
The DNA here is from genome assembly GCF_053455715.1 of Rhinoraja longicauda. Lineage (NCBI taxonomy): Eukaryota > Metazoa > Chordata > Chondrichthyes > Rajiformes > Arhynchobatidae > Rhinoraja > Rhinoraja longicauda. Next base: position 34,594,650 of record NC_135965.1, read on the forward strand.
TACCCTCTGACTAAAGAAATGCCTCCTCATCTCCTTCCTAAAAGAACATCCTTTAATTCCAAGGCTATGACTTCTATTCCTAGACTCTCCCTCCAGTAGAAACATCCTCTCCACAGCGTGCAAAACAAAGCTTTTTGCTGTACTTCAGTCCAGGTGACAATAATAATCCTAAACCTACACCTACCGCAGAGGTGATTAAGGACGGGCGCATTCGCTCTTTGTTTTCTCCGTCTTCAGTAACGGGAAGCATTGATAACCCAATGTCAAAGGTTTATGAAGAGAAAATGGGCACGAGAAAACCTTTTTGTCAATGCAGCAAGTTGTCAGGGTGATTGAGCCACCGGGAAATCTGCCTTTTTAGCCCATTGCGTCTGCTCTCACCATTTGCACTATTCACGTACTAATGCCCATCAATTTCCACTCCAGACCCCACCACTCAACCACGTTCAAAGGGCACCTGGAGCATGTACAAAATCGAGACCCACATCTCTGGAGGTCAGGACTAAACATGGGTTGCTGGAACTGTGAGGCACAGTATTTCAAAGGGTGGTAGGAATAGTCTCTAGCCACAATTACAAGAAAATTGGATAAATACCTGAAAGACAAGAATGTGCAGGGCTATGGAGAGAAGGGAGAGGGACTAATTGGATAGCTCCATCAGAGAGACAGAATGAGGCCCTCTCTATGCTCTACCCATCTCTCGTGCTATGCCTTGTCTTAATTAAAAACACTATTTCAACAGAAGACAGCTCTGCGCAACTTCTCATTTTGCAAAAACAGCCCATAACAGTGATGGAAATTAATCAAAATTTCTCCAATTTCAGTTTATTTGCTGGCATTTCCTACTAATCCCCCCAGCATGGAACAAATGCAAGTATAAAATAAATTACAAGGAGGAGGTCGTTTGTGCATATTTTTAAATCGTCATTAAACCTGGCTAGAGCATAATTGGAGTTCATGTTCACAACTCAATTTGTAATTAGCCTGCAGGTTAAAAAAAAATGCAAATAAATATTCCTCTATGTTTAATGCGTATGGAATATCTTTGAGAGTGGGATTTGTAAAGGAATCTATTGTTTTGCATGCTGTTTTGGTCAACCAGATCGACTAAATTAGCTGCTTAGATCAATACTGTACTATCAGATTAGTCTCTAGTGTTACCTAAACTAAGATTAATATCATAGATATGGCTGATTACGTACATGCAGTTTCCAACTTTATTAGAGTTAGAATTATTGATTGCACTAGCTTTCCAGGAAAATCTTACACATTGCACCCAGTAACCTTATGTTTTACAATTGGAAGACTGCAAGCAATGTTTTGAATGAAGTAACACAAATTAGATGATTCTTGTTTTCTTTTATTTCATGCCCTTCATATCCTTGGATGTCCCCCAAAGTCCACTTCAGTCACTCAAATACTTCCACGTGTCATAAAATAGAACCAGTTTACTTTGAACTATAGAATAATGGTCCAATATTCTCAAGGACCGCTCACACCTTATCATTCTCTCTTTTCCCTTCTACTGTCAGGCAAAGGTATTAAAGCTTGAAAGTGCATATCTCCAGCTTCAAGAACAGCTTCTTCCCTGTTATTATCACTCTCTTAAACAGACCACTTAAGGATGTATTCCTGATCTTCCAATCTACCTTGTTGTGGTCCTTTCACTTTATTTGTCATCTGTATATTCTCCGTGGCTGTAAATGCACTTTGTTTTCGCACTACCTATTATGCTCACGTATGGTACGAGTTGCCTGGATAGAACACAGAACAAAGTCTTATAATGTACATGACTCACTAATAAACCAATATCAATAAACAGCTTTGGGTGTTGGCTGATGGACAAATATGGACCAGCACACTGTGCAAACGTCCATTCAAAGTGCCAATATTTCATTGGAAAACATATTTTACTGCTTGATCATTAAAGATGTCAGCTCCTCAAAAGATAATGGGGAATTAAAGATGTTTCTTTCCCTGTCAATAAATGTAAGAGCCCAGATTATATTTGACTCTTCAGATTGTACACACCTGTGCTGCCCAATTCACATTGGTGTTCTCCTGCCCGAACACCAGTGAGGTCCATTGTACTGGAGTCTGTCTTACTGCAGCCCTTTTGTGACAAAGCAGAAAGTCAGATGTTCCTACATCCACTATCTGTGTTGAAGAGTTCAGATGTCGAGGTAAACCACACACAGACCATTGGAGGGCAGACACACAGTGGTTGAAGAAGGGTCTCGACCCAAAACTTCACCCATTCCTTCTATCCAGAGATGCTGCTTGTCCTGCTGAGTTACTCCAGCATTTTGTGTCTATGTTCCTTCACCACTTCCAGTCTCACAACTTTCAGTAAAATTGGGGAACCTTTGGGAAGGTTCCCAGATTTAGCTGTAATACATCTCCATATAGACCTTTTGCACATGTTCGTACAATCTGTGAAGGTTGGATTTTTAATGCTTTGTGGCTGTCTACAGTCTCAATAAGAGAATTTAATTAATGCCCTCTGACAATATATTGAAGCAAACATGTTAAAGTCATCCCAGAAGATGTTTGAAGGCATTAAACAAAACAATGGATATCACCAAGACTACAACGATAAAGATCTAGCATTCTCTGGAATGGGAAAAGTACAAATCTGGAATGTTTGCACAATTTTTAGATTAGATTTGTGTAGGAAGAAACTGCAGATGCTGGTTTAAATCGAAGATAGACACAAAAGGCTGGAGTAACTCAGCAGGACAGGCAGTAACTGGAGAGAAGGAATGGGTCATGTTTTGGGTCTGAAGAAGGATATCGACCCGAAACATCACCCATTCCTCTCCAGAGATTCTGCCTTGTCCTGTTAAGTTGCTCCAGCTTTGTGTGTGTATTTTAGATTAGAATTGTTGTTTTATAATCATTTGGGTGCTAAATGAAACAGCAACTGTGCCATTGCAACCAAATTATCCTACTCTCCAAAATAAACATTAGTATTTTTGATTATTTTTATTAATCAAATCGGCATTTGCCATAAAATCCTACATAATTTTCTTACATTATTTCCATGTTGTATCCCTAAACTAAACCATTACAAATTGTGCATTTCCAAGAATTGCTGTGAGGTAAACATTCATTGTATTATAATGACTATAATTTCCACTGTGACAATGAAGACTAACACCAGCTGGAGGAACAACACTTCATCTTTTGTGTGCGCACGTTGCAGCATTCTGAACTCATTATCAAATTCTTCAACGTTAGGTAACTTTCCTTTTCTGCAGGATCAGAACTGGCCTTTTCTGCCAGCCTTGCATCTGTGGTTTTGAGGTTAATCTTTCTTTCCCCATTAGCACAGAATGACCAGCTAGGCATGTTCCACATCCCTGCTATTAGCTACAGATAATCTGCCTCAAAATCCCACATTAACCCTTTTGGTCTCACCCCTTCATTGATATTCTCTCTGTCTTTTCCTTTGCTCCCTGACCTTCACTGCACATTAAATCTAACATTGTTATTTTTTCTCAGTTCTGACAAAGAGTCTCTGATCTGAAACAATGGTCTGGTTCTTTTTCCACATTTTCTGCCTGAATTGTTGAGTGTTTCCAGCATTTTTTTTTACATTTTATTGCACATTTTCAGCACTTCCAATGTTTTCTTGTTCTCAATTTGTTGGATTAAGTTTCTTATTACACTGTGATTTTTTAAAAAAATGAAGCAACTGTCAAAACTGGTTAATTTTTGGAACTCATTGCCACAGAGGGCTGTGAATGCCAAGTCAGTGGATATTTTTAAGGAGAAATAGACAGATTTTTGATCAGAACGGGTGTCAACGAGAAGGCAGGAAAATGGGATTAGGAGGCAGAGATCACCCATGATTGAATGGCACAGTGGACTTGATGAGCCGAATGGCCTAATTCTACCCTCATAACTTGTGAACTTGTAATGGGGTGACCAAAACTGTTCACAATACTCTAAATGTGTCCTAACCAAAGTCCTATCATAAGACTGGGTGGGAAAGAACTGCAGATGCTGATTTCTGTAATCAGCCATGATCACATTGAATGGCGGTGCTGGCTCGAAGGGCCGAATGGCCTCCTCCTGCACCTATTGTCTATTGTCTATTAAACCGAAGATAAACACAAAAAGCTGGAGTCACTCAGCAGGACAGGTAGCATCTCTGGAGAGAAGGAATGTGACCTTTCAGGACAAGACCCTTCTTCAGACACTTCAGATAGGGTCTGAAGAAGGGTCTCGACCTGAAACGTCACCCATTCCTTCTCTCCATGATGCTGTCTGTCCCGTTGAGTTACTCCAGCTTTTTGTGTCTATCTTCCTACCATAAGACTTCCTGATTCTTATACTCAATGCCCAGACCAATGAAGCAAGCATACTAGACATCTTCTTTACCACTCTATCCACTTGTGTTGCTATTTTCAGGGAGCTATGGACTTGGACATCCAGATCTCTCTATACATTAATGCTGTTAAGGATCGTGCCATAAACGGTATACTATTGAATTCCAAGATACAATTAAAAGCTTTGGTAGTACCTTTATAAAATATCATTTAAACCGAGTTCTGTTTAATTTAACCACCAATACTGTGTGCAAATTTTTTAAAAAAAACTTTTCCACACAGGTTACCGAAAGTGCTCGATCTTACCATAAGAGGAAAGTAAACATGGAGCAGTATTTACAGAATTCATGACTGTATTCTGCAGAATGCATAGAATAAGTTTGCTCGAAGATAGACACAAAATGCTGGAGTAACTCAGCCAGCCAGACAGGCAACATCTCCGGAGAGAAGAAATGGGTGACGTTTCGGGTCGAGACCCATCTTTAGTCTGAAGAAGGGTCTCGACCTGAAGCGCCACCCATTCCTTCTCTCCGGAGATGCTGCCCGTCCCGCTGAGTTACTCCAGCATTTTGTGTCTATCTTCATTTTAAACCAGCATCTGCAGTTCCTTCCTACGGATTAAATTTGCTCCAGGAAATAGATAACAGGAAGAGAAGGATTCTGTTCGCAGAAAAATATATTTGTGATTCCCCTGATAAAGTATCAGTCAGCATCAATGTTATTATCTGACTGCAAGTAAACTGTATGTTCAATTATAGGCAACCCACAGACATACGATCAGGCACCAAAAGGTTATGGGCAGAGGTCACCTTTCCATCTCAGAACCATTATTGGCAGCAAACTATTGAAGTAGTTGTTGGAGATTAATTGTTGATGATTAGAGGTTTTCTCAAAAGCCCAAATGGAAGATTAATGTTAACAGTTTCATTGCAAAACAGATGCACATTTTCAAAATCAAGTGGGCATCATCTTTAATATGTGTTCACCTGTGTCTAAATTAATCAAGTGTCATTCCAATGGAATTGAAAATTCCTGGTGGCATTTAGGAGCATTTTGGATAGGCACATGGATATGTAGGCAATGGAATAAGATTGATCTTGTGCAGGCAGATAAGAGTTGGTCTTGGCATCATGTTCGGCACAGATATTGTGGGCCGAAGGGCCTGTTCTTATGCTGTACTCTTCTAAGCTCGATGATTCTTTACTCTTTGAGTGAAGAAATTTCTTCTCACCTTGTGCCAATTGGCCACCCCTTTACTTCAGCACTGTTACCCCTATTTCTATGACCACAGCTACAGAAAGCATTGCTGCACTGCCATGTCAATGCTAGCAAGAATTTGGTTTGATCACCTCTCATTCTCCCAAACTTTAAGGCCTTGGCATCTGAGAAATGTGTGTGCAGATGTGAAAAGACCACAGGCAATGGGCCATGATGAGAAACCGGGCCATGATGAGAAACCGGGCAACGGAGCGACCATTGTTTTAACTTTGTCTGCACCATAACTCCAACAGTGCCAATGTTGAAATCAGGGTTTGAGGCAAAACTTCTTCTATGTGAATAAATCCTTGCACTTACTCGATTTTGGAATTAAGGTTGTCATAACAGATAATGTTGAATAATGTTCGTCAGACTTGCAAATGCTCTTTAAGAGAATAAACCTGCCACATTGTGTGGCTACCTGCCATCTGTGCTGTTAAGGAGTGCTAGATCAACAGAATCGCCTTGTCACCTCTGCTCGGCCCCTGGTTCTGTATTAGCAGCAGTTCCTGTGATATGCCTCTTGTTTCTGTGTGAATCTTGGGTGAACAGAAAAGCGCCTGTAACCCAGACTTCGATGCCAGGACAGACAGGCTGAGCCCTTAAGAAGGGTCTCGACCTGAAACATCACCCATTCCTTCTCTCCAGAGATGCTGCCTGTCCCGCTGAGTTACTCCAGCTTTTTGTGTCTATCTTCAGTTTAAACCAGCATCTGCAGTTCCTCCTTATACACTCTTTGTGATGAGCTTTATTACAGTAAGAAATCTTTCCGTAACCTGTCTGGTGACTTTCTAGAAGTTCCAAAAACAATTTGAAGAATTCTTGCTGATCGGAAAAGCTAGCGGTCTTTTTCCTCCACTCTGATGCCTGTCTGGCTGAGCATTTCCAGCATGTCTGGCTTTCAAAGATGATTTAGATGATGTCAGGAAGCTTTAGATTTGGGACCCACTGCTTTACAGCAGGAACTGGCTAACACACATTCACATTTAGAGTCAGAGTCATACAACGAGGAAACAGGCCCTTCGGCCCAACTTGCCCGCACCAACCAACATGTCCCATCTACACTAGTTCCACTTGCCTGTATTTGGCCCATATCCCTCTAAACCTGTCCTACCCATTTACCAGTCTAAATATTTCTTAAACATTGTGACAGTACCTGCCTCAACTGCCTCATCCGCAGCTCATTCGTTTGAAAGGTGACCACTCATGTTCCTATTAAATCTTTCCCCCTTTACCTTAAACCCATGCCCTCTGGTCCTTTATTTCCATACTCTGGGCAACCTCTCTTCCAACTTTCTCCCCCCCCCCCCCCCCCCCTACTACAATCAGTCTGAAAAAGGGTCCCCAGCTGAAATCATGTCCTCCAGAGATACTACCTGACCTGCTGAGTTACTCCAGCACTTTGTGTTTTTTGCTTAAGATTCCAGCATCTGTAGTTTCATGCGTCTATATGAAAGTTTTCACCCGATGTTTATTTTAATTGGACTCCTCAAAGACACACTCAGTGCAGAATATCGTTCTCAGCATTGTAGGGCACCAGTTCCAGAGACAAAGTCCAATGTCAGCAATGGGGTAGAGGTTATTGGAGAGTGTCCTAGCTTATGGAAGGACCATTCAGAAGCCTGATTAAGAGAGGAGGAAGCTGTTCCTGAGTCTGGTGGTGCGTACTAGTCCTCTGTTTGGACCTAGGGATGGGGCTGGCCTATGAATTGTTGAATGGATCACTAATGCTTTTAATGAATAACTTGATTTATTTAATTCATTTGCCAGCAGCTGTGGTGGGACTTCAAGTTTGTTATTTTTTTAATTAAAAAGCACATCAATAATCCAGAGACTTTAATAGGTCGCTGTACCCATCCACAACATTAGATGTGTGGTAACGTTTATGGCAAGTCAGGTCAGCAACCAAGAGTGGTGCAGTTGGAACTTTTATGCCAACCCAAAAATTATCAGTATAACTGATCCTTGTGTGGTAATTCTGAGTCTTTTAATTAGCTAAATGTAAATGGCCAAACTGCTGAGACGGGGATTTGAACTCCTGTTTAAGGATCACCAAAACTCTATGCCACAGCACCCACAATATAGAGCAGGTACATAACACTGAAGCAAGTACAACTTAATCCCAACAGGAGTAGAAATAAGGAAGTGCAGATGCTGGTTTATACCTAAAATAGACACAAAGTGCTGGAATAATTCAACGGATCAGGCAGACAAAGGATGGGTGATATTTCGGGTCACCCATCAGATAACACTATGCATAAATACAATCAAGCTGAACTCAAGTACAATAGGTAGAGCAAAGGGAAAGATACAGAGTGCAGAATATAAATTAGTTCATTGAGACATGAAACATCACCCATCCTTTTTCTTCCAGAGCTGCTGCCTGACCCGTTGAGTTACTCCAGCACTTTGTGTCTATCGTTAACCCCAAAAGGGATTAGGTCAAACAATGCAATTCTATGACATTGCTTATTTCTCAGTTTACCTATACATCAAGTGCCAATTTGCCTCTAATCGTTGCCAGGAACAATGTAACCCATTCTTAAATTGCAACGGAACAATGAACTGACAAAACCTTGTGGAAGTTGAAGACTAAAGTTAATTAAAAGTAAATCTTGGGAGGGGAACTTAGTTTAAGACTTTCCACAGGGAATTGAAGAATGGACTAACAAGGATAGGGCTTCTGCAACTACATTTTAGTTGCTGACTTGTCAAGGATGTCAGTGTTTCATTTATAACACTGTGCAACCATTGTTAATCCAGGTTTCATCTCCAGGCTGTGCTAAATTGGTCAATTGCAGCTGAGCAGCAGCACATAACTACTTTCTGTTAAGATTGTTCTTGCCCAAGTTTGGAAAGGGAGCAAACGTGCATACCAGAGACCTGTGGTATTTTTTGGGTTAAATCTAAAATCATCCTCCAAAGTATGCAACCCGATTAAGAGGCTGTATCACATTAGGCTTGCAATGTTTACATGGATTTACACATTAGACACCCGGGTTCGATTCTGACTAAGGAGGCTGTCTGCATGGAGTTTGTATGTTCTCCCCCTGACTTTTCTCCGGGAACTCCAGTTTCCTCCCACACACCAAAGACAAACAGGTTTGTAGATTAATTGGTTTGGTAAAATTGCAAATTGTCCCTACTGTGCGTAGGATAGTGCTAGTGTGCGGGGATCGCTGGACGATGCGGACTTGGAGCGCGAAGGGCATGTTTCCACGCTGGTATCTCTAAACTAAACTAAACAAGATACCTGTAAAATTTATCTCTGGGGATCCTTCGTATTGTTCCCGATTACTTCAGCACTGCCAGGGAAACATCTACTGGCTATTTCCCCTTGGTTCGCACGGGTCGAATCGTGAAGTTACAGTGGAGGATTAGAGGAACTAATTTCATGGAAGACCCGAGCATGGATTGAGGTTGCTTTGATTTTAAGAATCATCTAAAAAGGGAAATTTCAACTGTGAAGAGTGTCAAAGTAAAGAGTGGGATATAGATTAGCTGCAGAATGGCAGGTTGAATAAGTGTGAGGTGTTGCACTTTGGGAGGATGAATGCAATGTGAAAATATACAATTAACTAGACCAAGTGGACCCGTTGGGCCCAAACCTCTCCTGCATTGGTGCAGCACCCTCTCCTCCACCCCCCTCCCCCTCCCTCCACCCCCCTCCCCTCCCCTTATCCTCCCTCCTCCCCCCCTCCCTCCCTAGGAGATAGATTTAATCTTTAAAATGTTAATAACTTTCAAAATATAATACCGATTTCAATGAAACTTCTTCCATTAGCACCAAAATGGTGAGTAAGGAGGGCCTAAAATAATTGCGCTATCATGTACCGTTTTGGCTGTAGCTCAGGAACAAAGAAACAAACAAACGCGAGTTTTAGTATATAGATGGCAAGACCCTTAACAGCATTGATCTTACAGAGGAATCTTTATGTCTAAGTCCATGACTCCCTAAACGTGACAACACAAATAGATGGAGTAGTAAACAAGATGTATGCTTTGCCATCATTGCTAGGGGCATTGAGTAAAATAGTCATGATGCACTTCATAAGACTTTAGTTCAGCTGCATTTGGAGGATTGCATTGTGTTCTGGTCACCACAATACAGAGGGTGCAGAGAAATGCCTACATTTGGGGATATTAGCTACAGGGAGTGTTTGGACATAAACATAGCACAAAAAGTAAGGAAATTTGTGTTTGGTAGATTATTTCTTTGTTGTAACAATGCTTCTTGGCAATAAATCTTATACCGTTGGAAAGCCTGTTTATTTCCCTTTTAAATGGTGCCACATTTGTAAGGAACATGCATTTGTGGGATAAGCAGCAGAGCTGAGTATGTGGGTTGCGACCATGAAAAATCTGCCAAATCTTCTCTGCCAATGCCAAACAGCTTATTCTGCCATTGACTCTTGTTCGGTGTTGTTTGGTGGATTGGATGATTGAAGTCTGAAGAAACAAGACATATTGGCAATTTAACAATTTATTCATTTAATAAACAGGAGCCTCAGTAGCGTGTGGAAGAACCATACACAGCCACAACAGCCTGGCACCTCCTCCTCATGCTGGTCACCAGCCTGGTCACACACTGTTGTGGGATGGCATCCCTTTCTTCAACCAGCATTTGTCGCAAGTCAGCCAACGTGGTTGTGTTGGTCACTCTGGCACGAACAGCACGCCCGAGCTGATCCCACAAGTGTTCAATGGGGTTGAGGTCAGGACTGCTGGCAGGCCATTCCATCCTCTCCACTTCCAAATTCTGGAGGTAGTCTCTGAGAAACCCTGCTCTGTGGGGGCGAGCATTGTCATCTTGGAGGATAGAGTTCAGTCCCAGACTGTGGAGATATGGGATTGCCACTGGTTGCAGAATCTCATCTCGATATCTCTCTGCATTGAGATGGCCTCCAATGATGACAAGCCTCGTTTTTCCAGTGAGGGAGATGCCGCCCCACACCATCACACTGCCTCCACCAAAAGATGTTACTCTATCGGTGCAGCAATCAGCATAGAGCTCAAAACAAGAGTCAATAGCAACAGCAGAATAAGCTGTTTGGCATTGGCAGAGAAGATTTGGCAAATTTTTCATGGGCGCAACCCATATACTCAGCTCTGCTGCTCATCCCACAAATGCATGTTCCTTACAAATGTGGCACCATTTAAAAGGGAAATAAACAGGCTTTCCAACGGTATAAGATTTATTGCCAAGAAGCATTGTTACAACAAAGAAATAATCTACCAAACACAAATTTCCTTACTTTTTGTGCTATGTTTATTTGGATTATTTTCTCAGGAATGCCAGAGATTGAGGGGTGAACTGATAGAAGTATTAAATTATGAGAGACACAGATATAGTAGATTGTCAGAACCCTTTTCCCAGGATGGAAACAACAAATACTAAAGAACATATCTTTAAAGTGAGAGGGGCAAACTTAAAAGGAGATAAGCAAGGCAAGTACTTTGTTTTAACATGGAGGGTGGTGAGTGCCTAGAACACATTGCGGCAGGTAGTTGTGGAGGCAGGGTGATGGTGACATTGAAGACATTTCTGGATATGCTGGGAATGGAGAAATATGGATTCTGTGTAAGCAGATAAGAGTTGGTTGGCACAGACATTGTGGGCCGAAGGGCCTTTTCCTGTGCTCCACTGTTCGAGTTCTATCATCAACAGTATTCACAAAAGATAATCAGATACACATGCTCAATAATGTTACTGCTTCACTGAGTTGGGATCCAGCCAATGTAATTCGGCATTTCTGATCTCCACCATCAGTGGAGATCAGAAATGGGGGGGAAAAAAATAAATATATATATATATATATATATATTGTTCAAATGAAAGGGAGGTGTGATTCAGATTTTTTTTTTGTTTAGTTTAGAGATACATTGCGGAAACAAGCCCTTAGGCCCACCGAGTCCGCGCTGGCCAGCGATCCCCGTACAATAGCACTATCCTATGCACTAGGGACAATTTACAATCTTTACCAAAACCAATTAACCTACAAACCTGTACATCTTTGGAGTGTGTGAGGAAACCGGAGCATCCGGGGGAAACCCAGGCAGGTCACGGGGAGAACATACAAACTCCATATAGATAGCACCCGTAGTCAGGATTGAACCCGGGTCTCTGACGCTGTAAGGCAGCAACTCTACCGCTGCTCCACCCTGATGAGAGTCGATTTCTTGGTTACAGTACACAACAACTAGTTCCCACACTCAAATGAGATGAAAGAATATTTAGATAAGGTGGGAAACAATCCTTCCACCAACAAGATTCAGAGTTGCTGCCCTTCATGAAAAAGGGAAGAGTCTCTTTTTGGAGATGATGAGCATGCAAATATAATGTAGTTACATTAGTTCACAAGCTAGTATTAAAGTATCTGTCATCCATTCATGCCCGAGTTTAATTATTAAAATTAAACCAACTTTGACACTTAATGCGATATTCTTATTAACAAAACTCCCAATGGTATTACATAGGATTATTATGCTAGTCACAAGTGCCCTAAAGCGCTTCTATGAATGATGTCACTTAGACAACAATGTCATTAGTTGAAACTGCTTAGGTTTGCCAGAAACTGTGCACTGTAAAGGGGCCAATTTCAATCTCAAGAATTAGTCGGAATTGTGGTTGATTGGATTAATTTGCAAATGGCCAGAATTGGTCCAATCTCAAACAATTGTAAGTGTGTTGCTTCTGTGATGAATGATTACTGTGCACAGGAACAAGAATGTAAATTGATACCTCCATTATCAGACTGTGGTAATCCTGGCATCGGATGGACGAGCAGCTGGGATCTGTGATGGAAGCTAATCAAAGTTTAAAGAACAGCCTTTACAAAATGCCTGGCAGCCACAATACACAAGGGCAGTAGGGCACAGAGTGCAGGCAGCCAGTTGGTTTCCCATATCACTGAAATCGTTCACAGAAATCAATCTCATTGATTGAGATTTCCTGGCTTTCTCCCATTGGAAGCTGAGGGAAAAATTGAACTGAGTGTTCATCTGAAGGCATTGATTGTGTGTAAGGGTACCAGGGCCTTGCTCCAAGTGGTAACGTGTGTCTGAATTTTAGAAGCTATTCAGGCTTGAAGGTCATAAAGCTGTCCAAGCCCCATGCCGATTATGCGTATTTGGGGATCACTGGACAGTAATTAGAAGCAAGAATCCTGACTTATTTTCTCCTCCTGAACTCCTAAACTATAGCACACACATAACTACTGCTGAGCTGAGACTTAGAATTCTCCAGAAATTGAATTTATCAACTCTCCCTTGTATACTATAATCTGAAGATATATTATGTCTTGGATAAACCAGGGATTATTTTCTATGGCAGGTTGTTGTAATTGCTTTGGATATAATTTTACTTTTTAGTACTTGCCTGATTTAAAAATTTAAAAAAATCAATTCCCCGTTTCCTAGTTTTTATATATTCCTAACTATTTCTTAGTATGTGGGTACAAAGTTGGGATAATTTTAGAATGCACAGTCAAGTTAATTCAGGTTGGTTTCAGTTTGACAGTGAGCCACTTTCAATCGGTGTAAACCAGCATCTGCGGTTCCTTCCTACACATTTTGTCTGCAATTCCTTCCTACACATTCAACCCCTTGCTGTTCAGTTAGAAACAGAATTCCTGACACACACAGTGTCCGCAGCACACTTGGTCTGCCATACTTGGCAAAGGCTCCTATCCCACTCCCTGATAACAGGTGTTAATTCATTTCAATGCCCTCTAATCTGCAATGTAACACAAATCCATTAATAAGTCATAGCATTGTGAAGCCGTGCTTGTAATTGAATGGCGTATTATGTATATTCACACTTATGATAAAAGACACTGACAGCCCACAATAAATTTGGCTAACTCTTAGAAAAAAAAACCCCATCACGCTGACAGTACAGCTCCACACCTGCAGTGACAACGTTCAAAATCTCTCCATAATAATATGTAATTTATAGAGATGTCATGGCTTCCTTTGGAGGCTGATTAGTACCTTCCACATCTGGCACCTGTCCAGAAGTATCTAATTATCTTTTTTAACTGCACTTCTTGCTCTACTCTGGATTCTGTGCATCTCCTCCGATGCTAATGAAGTAGGCCATTAAGATTACTCAGGTGTCCTTTTAAATCCAGCAAAGTTATGGGCAGTTCTGATTCTTTTGAATTGCGCTGATCAATAGGAGTGTCTTATAACTTGATTGACCGCTACAGCAAATCAATTGTAGCACTAGGATATGAAGCAGGTTTCCGTTTCCATTAGTTACATGTGTTAGTCAACTATCTTTGAAAACATGAATGAATGCCATGCTACCCAAATCAATTGAATAGTTAATTTGTGCTATTCATCTTAGAGATTAAATATGCTTTATTAGCACTGTTGCACTTTCTAAAATACAAAGTACTTTACAGTTGAAAAAAGGTAATGGAGATTTATCTCGCATTGCCTGAGATTTGTCAGTCGAAGTTTTAGAGACAAATTCATTTGCAAACCTCAGATTGAGTTCAAAGTGAGACATAACTGCACATGACACTAATTATTCATGGGTGAAGAAAGACTTGCATATTTCTTCTACAAACCAAAGTGTAAAATTACCCTTTAAATTTCCAATTTGAAATAGCTGTGTGATCAGCAATCTTCTATAAAAACAGCTTCAACTAAATACTTTTAAGTAAGGAGGGATGATTGCAAATTCAGATGGACAATAATTGTATTTGAGGTTGCTTTGATGTCAGACTGTAATGTGAACAGTGATAACGAATGTGGAGGCGAAGATACATTTTCTGCTTTATCAGTAAGCTGGAGGAGGGTATAAAAGCTTGAAATGTGATCTATGTGGGGAAGAGGTTACATCCTCTGTTCCTGATTAGAATTATATGAACAAATGTGAAGAAGAATAATTGAATACATAGGATAGAACTTAATCTATATTGAAGGTAGACACAAAATGCTGGAGTAACTCAGCAGGACAGGCAGCATCTCTGGAGAGAAGGAATGGGTGACGTTTCGGGTCGAGACCCTCCTTCAGACTGATGTCAGGGGAGTGGGCGGGACAGAGATAGAATGTAGTCGGAGGCAGTAAGATTGGTGGGAGAACTGGGAAGGGGGACAGGATGGAGTGAGAGGGAAAGCAAGGGCTATTTGAAGTTAGAGAAGTCAATGTTCATACCGCTGGAGTAAAGGTTACCCAAGCAAAATATGAGGTGCTGTTCCTCATATTTGCACTGGGCCTCACTCTGACAATGGAGGAGGCCCTGGACAGAAAGGTCAGATTGGGAATGGGAGGGGGAGTTAAAGTGCTGAGCAATCAGGAGATCAGATAATCTTAATCTATATTGTCTGGATGCTAACCTTAGCTTGTTGGAGCAATGAGATGGGGTGGTGTGGGGAAGACATCCAGAGACTTGTAAAATGCCTGACATTGCTTTGATTTAAAGCAATATATTCTCTAAAAGACATAGGATCCTCTCTATGTAATGATGACCTCCTGTGTTGCACAGGTGAACTATAATGTAAACTTAGCCAAGCTGAAGATGCACTTGATTATATTTGTTTTAAAATCAAGATTTTGTTCATGGCTTGCTTTGGGGAGAGAACAAGGTAGTAACCTCCCCACAGCAGATTATCTAGTTTCCTTCATGTTGCTTTATTGATGAGCCTTAATTCTGCAAGTCCAGTGTACCTTCCTCTGATGCTTCTGAAACTTCTCAGCTTCCCAATTCTCCAGTGGGGTGGTTGAATAACATGAAGGACAGTGTGTCAGCCCTTTTTTTTTTAACATGTAACAAGCTTAAATTGTCTTGGATTTTGTGAACCAAATGCAATTAAATACTACCATATACTGGTTCCTCATTGCATCATCATATTATCTCTGTTACCATTGCTGTTTTCACAAGATTTATTAAGGCAGGACAGTGGCACAAGGGAAGAGTGGCTGCTTTATAGCGCCAGAAACCCTGACTATGGTGCTGTCTCTACAGATTTTATACGTTCTCCCTGTGACGTTTTAGTTTTCTCTAGGTGCTCTGGTTTCCTTCCACGCTACAAAGACATGCAGGTTTGTAGGTTAATTGGCTTAGGTAAGTTGTAAAAATTGTCCGTGGTGTGTGTAGGTTGGTGTACGGGGTGATCACTGGTCAGCACAGACTCTGAAGGCTGAAGGGCCTGTTTTTGCACTGTATGTCAAAAGTTTAAAGTCTAAGGCATCCTTGCCATGATCAGATTTGCTGCACACCCCGAATTACTCTGAGGTGGTGGGGCTGGGCCGGCTTCTTGAACATTGTAGCGGTTAGTCTGCCGATCGGTATAGTCTCAGTGTTGTTTGGTGCTTTTATATAGTTTTGAATTATGGATATATTGTGGTACTAGTCACATAGCGCAGTGGTCAAACAGCCACAAAGAAATATTCATAAAGTCTGAAGAAGGATCCAGACTCAAAACGCCGTTCTCCAGAGATGCTGCCAGACCCGCTGTTGCTTCAGCACTTAGTGTCCTTTTGCATAAACCAGCATCTGCAGTTCGTTGTTTCTACAAGAGAGATTCACCCTTGCTATCTGCCTTGTGCGAGGTACAATTCAATGAGAACCTCGAGGCCTTGCTCTGAGGAAAGGTCTAAGCCTTTGGTCCACTAGTCAAAATACCCTACTTGTCCATGCAGAAGGATGGAAGAACTTGTATTCACAAGAAGGAGATTTATTGTCATTTATCTGTTCTTCGGTATCTGGATGCCATTGTCCAAGGCTGACATTTATTGCTCATCCTCAATGCCTTTGATAAAAGGCTGTTGAGCCTTTTCTTGAACTACTGCAGTCCTCCTGGTTGAGGCCTTATCCCTACCTTATCTGGTGCCTTTCTCATTTTGAATCATAATTAGATAAGAAATTTGAAAAGAAAAGCTTGTTTCTAATAGTTATCCACTTTTAACCATTGTGATTTATGTTTGAAATACCGCTGTCTTCTAGCATAAGTATTTACTGTACTACTACAAATGGAACAGAACTAATGTTGATAGAAAAATGTAATTTCACTTGTTTATTTCCCCTTAGGTCATGAAGGTGGCTTATGCAAACTGTCAAATGGATGGACTTTATGATATTAAACAACATCAGTGCCCAAGGATGAAATGGAAATAACAGAAAAATTACAATGGGGAACACACGAAAAATTGGAATTAAATCATTGCATAATTACAATTTTTATTTATGGCATTTACCTCCAGGAAGAAAATGAAAATTATTGTGGCACAAAATGCTAAATTTACTGTGATTTTTGAATTTTCTTTAATAACCAGAATATTGTTTTTAAAAGCGAGTTATGTCACCTCAATCAGGCTGTGGTCTGCTTATGACCAGGTGCAGTATTTGCTCTCGCTGGCAGTCTGTTTGTCCTTTGTCCTTTTTGTTTGTGTGTTGGTGGTGGGGTGTTTTGTTTTGGTTGTGTATGTGGGGGTGGGTGGTGAGGGTGGGTGGGTATGTGGGGGGGGGGTGTGGGGGGGGGGTGTGTGGGGGGGGGTGTGGGTGGGGGAAATCTTTCTTTTTTTTTTTTTAGGTCTCTTCCGCGGGGCCTTCCATCGCCCGGCGCGGCTCGGCCGCGGGACTGAACAGCGCCCGGTGCGGCTCGCCCGCGGGGCCTTCCATCGCCCGGTGCGGCGCGGCCGCGGGACACCATTCTGCTTTAGTTAAACATTTTGTTCAAGATGGGCGCGCCGTTGTGTTTGGCTGCCTGCCACTGTATGTTTCTTTTTTTTTTCCTAATCAGATGTGCAGCACTTTGGTCAACGTGGGTTGTTTTTAAATGTGCTATACAAATAAAATTGACTTGACTTGACTTATAACCCAGAGTGGTGATGGATGACTGTTAGAAAGACAGGAGTAAATAC
Organism: Rhinoraja longicauda; assembly: GCF_053455715.1. NCBI lineage: Eukaryota > Metazoa > Chordata > Chondrichthyes > Rajiformes > Arhynchobatidae > Rhinoraja > Rhinoraja longicauda. The sequence goes on from NC_135965.1 coordinate 34,612,116, forward strand.
AGCTTAAAATGTAAGCCAGACATATACACCGATCAGCCAAAACATTATGACCACTGACAGGTGAAGTGAATAACATTGGTTATCTTGTTACAATGGCACCTGTCAAGGGGTGGGATATATGAGGCAGCAAGTGAACAGTCAGTTCTTGAAGGACTGATGTGCAGGAGAAATGGGCAGGAGTAAAGACCTGAGCTACTTTGCCAGACCATCTCTGAAACGACAACGCTCGTGGGGTGCTCCCGGTCAGCAGTGGCGAGTACCTACCGACAGTGGTCCGAGGAGGAACAAACCACAAACCGGCGACAGGGTGTTGGGCGCCCAAGGCTCATTGATGCGCGAGGGCAACGAAGGCTATCCCGTCTAGTCCAAACCGACTGTGGGAAGACGACAAGCCGGTGGAGGGAGTGTGATGCTCTGGGCAATGTTCTGCTGGGAAACCCTGGGTCCGGCCATTCATGTGGATGTTAATTTGACACATGTCACCTACCTAAACATCGTTGCAGACCAGGTACACCTCTTCATGGCAATGGTATTCCCTGATGGCAGTGGCCTCTTTCAGCAGCATAATACGACCTGCCACACTGCACACATTGTTCGGGATTGGTTTGAGGAACATGATGAAGTGTTCACAGTGTTGCCCTGGCCTCCAAGTTCTACAGATCTCAATCCGATTTAGCATCTGTGGGATGTGCTGGATTGACAAGTCCGATCCACGGCGGCTCCACCTCGCAAACCTACAGGACTTGAAAGATCTGCTGCTAATGTTTTGGTGCCAGATACCACAGGACACCTTCAGGGGTCTTGTAGAGTTCATGCCTTGGCGGGTCAGCGCTGTTTTGGCGGCACATGGAGGACCAACAGCATATTAGGCAGGTAGTCATAATGTTTTGGCTGATAGGCTGTAAGTGTGGTAGAGTGCCATAGATCCTGATTCAATCCTGACCTCAAGTGCTGTCTGTGCGGAGTTTGCATGTTCTCCCTGTAATGGTGCAGGTTTCCTCCCACAGATGTCCAGGTTTGTGGTTTAAGTGGCTTCTAAATTGCCCCTAGTGTGTAGTGAGTGGCTACGAACGTGGGATAACACAGAACAATGTTTTACTTTATATTGACGGTGTAGAAAAACAGACTGTCGCTGGTCTGGATGGTACGTCGCTAGATAGGATTCGCAAAAAGAACATCAATGTGTCGACTAGAATGTATTCTTCCTGAGTTTGATATGGCAAAAATTGCAACTCATGTCAAGATCAGGCTCCTGCAGGCTCACAGTGGTCCCACCGGTCTTTGAAACACTTGTTTATTATAGAGGATAGACACAAAAAGCTGGAATAACTCAGCAGGACAGGCAGCATCTCTGGAGCGAAGGAATGGGTGACGTATCGGGTCGAGATCCTTTTTCGCTGAGTTACTCCAACTTGTCTATATCATACAGACTGTACATAAATTGGGTGTTCAAGGAGTGGTCATAAACAGGAGCTGGAGATGGTATTCTCTAGGATTACCCCTTGCTATGCACCTGGTAGTACAGATGGAGGAGGAGAGGACAGACAAATGCTTGGCCGCAGAAATGTTATAGCTGGTAGGGTTTCTGATGTCTGTGGTGCAGGGACAAGTTCTGGGGGAGATTACAAAACCAATGGAGATGCAACCCATTGCACAGACCATGCGTCCTAGCAGGGAGGTTAATAATGCTGCTAAACCACTTTGGTAGGGGAAATGGGTACTGGGAAGTAGCAGTGGAAAGGAGGGGGTGGGGGGATAAATTGTATTAAAACAGATAGGGCCAGACTGAATAAGGACAATAGGTGTAAGATAGTTTGCAGTGCATGGATTGAACATGGTTGGTGAGCTGGAGGTGCAACATGATTATGATGTTATAGCAATAATGGAGGCTAATTAAGAGTAAAATGATCACAACTGAGTTCCATATACTTCTGGATACAAGGTTGGTGAAGAAGCAGTGTTAATTAAGGAGAAACATCTCAATGGTACAGCGCAGGATTGTATTGACCTGGTCACGGACAGATATATTTAGTTTGAATTGAGAAACAACAGGGATTCCAGAACACAATGGGGACTATTTTGTAGGCTGCCAAATTTTTGAAAAGGATATTGGGGACAAGGCTTGGGATGAGTCAAGTGGAGCACACAACATTGGGGGAACATTTAGTGATCAAAGTGTCATTAAAGTAGCTGCGGGAATGAATACATCACTCCAACATAATAACGGTCAATTAGAGAAGAGCCAATTTTAATGGGACGAGATACTAAAAGGTGGAGAAAATGAATTGGTGACGTTTCGGGTTGAGACCCTTCTTCAGACTGAGAGTCGGGAAAGGGCAACAAGAGATATAGATGAAGATATAGAACAAATAAATGAAAGATATGCAAAAAAGTAGCGAAGATGAAAGAAACAGACTGTTAGCTGTGGGTTAGGTGAAAATGAGTTGCAGACAATGAGACTCAACAAGACAACTTTGAACAATGACGGGTGGGGGAGGGACGGAGAGAGAGATGCAAGGGTTACTTGAAGTTAGAGAAAGTGGAGTTGGAGTTGGCCCAGGACAGAAAGGTCAGTGTGGGCATGGGAAGGGGAATTAAAGTGTTTGGCAACCGGGAGATCAGGTAGGCCCAGATGGATTGAGCGAAGGTATTCAGCAAACGATCGCCCAATCTACATTTGGTGACGTATGGGATGAGAATAGATCTGGCAGTGGTAAAAAGGAATTGAACAATGGAAGGTTTTAAAAATGAAGATTCTTCAGATTTCTGCTTAATCAATCCTTACAGAGTAAAACCACCATCACTTGAACCAGTACAGTAAATCTTCACTGCATCTAAGGCAAGTAATCCTTTTCTAGGTAAGTAATTATATTAATTCTGTTTCACCATTACCAACTGTGTCAATAAATTGCACCAAAATTAGTTGCTGCCACCAAGTTTACTGGAGTTAACTGTTGGATTCAATTTACATGCAGAATGATAAAGAAAATAACATCTCAAGAATAAATAATTATGAGACGAATCCAAGTTAAATACTGAAGAAGCACCCATTACTCTATGTATGTCACAGATCAAATATTTGAGTTTCTGGCACATAATTTTAAACTAAAGAAAGATCCTGACCCGAAACATCACCCATCCATGTTCTTCAGGGATGCTGTCTGACCCGCTGAATTAATCCAGTACTTGGTGCTGTAATTTTAAAATCAGCTGTTGGAGCTTCTAACAGTGAGCCAAACCAATGTGCATGAGGTGAGATTCTAAAAGCCTATTTCCAAATTACAGTTAGTAGCGTGCAAGCAAGTAAAAACCAATCTGGTATTGAAGGAATATTCTCCAGGAAAACACCCCAAGTGGCTCTCAGATTGCATGCTATCACAGAGTTTGTGCTGTTAAGGGTGGGTGCTCCAGCAGACAACGCTGGAACGATCAGGATGAAAAGAAACAAATTTCTATACAATGCATCTGTATAGTGGGATGCTTTTGGAACTTTCCCTTGTGAGTTTATTTGTGTAGGAATCCATAATGACTCAGTCTGAACCTCAGAAAGAATGGGCCCGAGTGGCACTTCTTACGGATATCATTTGTTTCTATACAGCATCTTCGTTCCTTTCCCACAGAGTTTTGTCACCAGAGAATGAGAGAAAATTGGTCTTTATTCTTCCTTGTCGGCATTGAGAACGAGAACTTAATGATTTGGCAGCTATCAGTTGAAAAGTCATTCACTCCAGACTTATTAACTCTTATAAACCTTGCTCAAGTCTATCTTCTCTTGCTTATTTTTGTTCTTTGTTTCTTCCCCTCCTTTTCCAATTTGTCTAACAGTTGTCATGATTCTGTCAATCCCAATATCCTTCTATTTTGTGTTTATTAAGTACTGTAAAGTACCCCAAAGAGACTCTGTCCAAGTGCTACTTGCAGCCGATGCTATGGTGAGCTCCTTCCACCTCGGGGAAAGCTCTATCAAAAGGTGGTAGATATCAAGCCCATTGTTGGTAGAGCTCCAATTCTACACATTACCTCCTACTACAGTAGCTGGCCGTAGCATGTGAGCATAGATTGAGAGACACGAGTAATATTTTGAACTGTTAAATTCATGTTTCAAAAGAACAAACTGGACAAGAGGAATAAAGAATAAATTGAACAGGAAATATATATTTTTCTTTACCTTCCACTAACAACAAAGCAAGTAACAAGGAATATCAGGAGGACTATCCCGCCAGCCACAGAGACAGCCATGATGGTGGGTTGGTTTGGATCATCAATAGCAAGCATGTCTAAAAACAGAGGAGAAAAAAAAGCTGTGAGTTTATGCAACACGTTTGCTGAAATAAGAACATTATAGGCATGACAAAAAAAAATACAACAGGGTTAAAATCTGTCCACTTTGTTACATGTTAGGGATTGTAGAACCATGCTGGTGAAATGGTCAGTGATGAGCATCATACAATGAGTATAAATTGCAAAATAAAATTGAAATGTTCCTTTACTTTAGAGATATAGTGTGGAAACAGGCCCTTCGACCCACAAGCTCCGCACCAACCAGCGATCACCTTGTACACCTGCACTATCCTACACACTAGGAACAATTTAGAATTTTACCTAAGCCAATTAACCTACAAATCTGTATGACTTTGGTGTGAGGGTGGAAACCGGAGTACCCAGAGAAAACCCATAGGGTCACAGGGAGAAGGTAAAACTCTGTACAGACAACACACGTGATCGAACCCGGGGTCACTGGCGCTGTAAGACAACAACTCTACCGCAGTGCTACCGTGCCGCCCTTAATCTCCTAATGCTCCAATAGTACCAGGAATGTTCCAAACTGTTCTGGATGTTGCTCTGTCCCACCATTCATTCATTTATTCGTTCCCTTATTCACAGCAGTGGTATCTTAAAGCCTGTTGGTGTGGTAGCTAGCCAAAGTGTCGGGATGATTTCCAAATACTGACGTGCTGATGAATTATGACGGCCCGACCTGATGACTTTTACATGTGTGTTGTTTCCAAGAACAACCCCGGTACCAAGTTGCTGACCACCTCCAAGAGGCCTCTGTAATTCATATATCATGTAAAAAACACTTTCTCCTTCCTCAAAAAAATATAAATGTTGCTTTCTTAGGTCCAAATCAATCTTATTGTTTCATTTTCCATTGCTACAACCAAACCTACTAGAATTTTAAGTTGATTCAATGAATTCTCCACAGATTTATAGTCATAATTGAGCACATGTGCCTGTACATATTATGCACTCTTTCCAAGTCACAGATTAAATTGTGTCATTTGGCAGCCTTTGATTAACTCTCTAGCAATTGAAGGTAGCATTGCCTACAGAGAACTGGTCAGTGAAAGCTATAAAAAAAATGAGTCTGGATTTATTGAAAACTTGAATACATACAATCCTCATTCTTTTTATGGCCACGTTATCTCAGTTATTGTTATAAAATAAAGAACCGCCTCCAGGAATAATGTTTCTCTCGCTGCCTGAACAAGTAATGCTTCCCATAAACTGAGAATATAAAGGCAACAGTTCGCTCAAGTGACTCCTTATCCCTTTACCAATGGCAGGTCCACGTACAGTCCGAAGATAACCTTCCAACATGGCTTCTGCCATCAGTAACCAGACTCTCAAAGAGCCCACTCATTGATGCTGAGTTTAAGAAACTTTTCCTCCTTTTATTAGAAATATATCTTTCTTTTTGCTGCATATATTTGAAGGACTATTTATTTTGTTTAAAGAGCACTTTTCTTGGTGACAAGTTTCAGGTTAAATGCCTGCAATGTAATTCAATCCACTGAAGTCCCCCAAACTCAAGGGGGGATTGTGAGTGTATGTTGACTACCTAAACTGCAAGTTGGCAGCTCGCTACCACCTTCTTGAGGGCAAGAAACTAGGGATAAGTAATAAATCCTGGCTTCAAATAGTATCCATATCCTGAATTCCACACAAGGTGAGCTATGCCTGTACTTTGACGTGAGGCTAACTTTAAATCTTTTTTAATGTTTAGTTCAGTTTATTATTATTGTCATGTGTAAATTAAGGTACACCTTTTTTTGTTGTTGCGTGCTATCCAGTCAGTTAAAGGACTGTACATGATTACAATCAAGCCGTCCACAGTGTACAGGATAAAGGGTATATCTATCCAGTTAGTTAAACATTCACTGACTCATTGTTGGCAAGGGGCAATTGTCACCTTACTATGACCCTACTTGGACTTTAAATTGTGGTGAGATTCAGCCCAAAAACAAATGCTGAGTTATCCATTCTCTGCTGCCTTGGTGTCTGAGCTGATTTGTGAGCAGACCCACGAGCATATGGTCAGAGCTCCCACAAAAAGTGACAGAGGCTTCTAAAAATGGGCCACAGTTTATACATTTAGACTTCATCTTTATCTACGAAGACCAATGCCTTTTCTGGATTAATGTTTTTTTTTTGAGGAAGCCTTCTCAAAAGCATCACCACTTTTGGCGCAACATAGCAACGTAGACTTAGATTCGTTCATGTGCGACATCGTCCTGGGAGATCCCGCTCAGTGGAGTTTCCTCCAAGCAGATTGTCCTCTTACCTTCTTGACTGGTCTCCAGCTCAATTTCACCACCGTAAGTCCCACGTCCCCCGCTGGTGTGCGCTCTGACCCGGAACACGTACGTTGTCCCTGGTTTCAGTCCGTCTACTGTCATGCTGTTGGACTTTGTTTTTAAAACGGTGTAATTCTGGTCCCTTTGATTCTGTTGTGATAAATGCATAGAAGAATAATCGGTTGTTACTCGAAGACACAAAGAAGGACCCACTTCAGATGTCGGAGGGCGAGATTCTTGGCACATGTAATGGGTGCAGTTTAAAACCATTGACTTGAACTATTTCAGGAAAAGAAAGGCGGCAGCCAATATGAACTCATTGTTTCTGCAAATTTACATTCATTTAATGTCACTCTACATATTGTATAAGAAAATAACTGCAGATGCTGGTACAAATCGAAGGTATTTATTCACAAAATGCTGGAGTAACTCAGCAAGTCAGGCAGCATCTCAGGAGAGAAGGAATGGGTGACGTTTCGGGTCGAGACCCTTCTTCAGACTGATTCTACATATTTGTCAACATCAATAAAACTGGGTTCCCCCCTTCATTGAAAATACCACCTGTAGTATAAAGCTTTCTATTAATTCAATATGCAGAGCAATTTGTACCCCATTCTTGTTTAGTTGTGGATTGTCAGTCACCATATTTGTATGCCATTGTCCAGAACATCCTGGACCTGGGGTAAACAAAACTGTGTCATCAGACACTGGAAATCTCACAGGTAAAAGGTCGCAGGGTATAGGGCATATCATTGTGTACAGATTTTAGTCAACACTAAGTGAAAGCCTTGCACGTTTCAACAGTCAAAGACCTGAAAATCTGGTAACATACAAGGTCATAAGGAATAGTAGAATTGGGCCATTCAGCCCATCAAGTCTACTCTGCCAATCAATCATGACTGATCTATCTCTCCCTCCTAATCCCATTCTCCTGCCTTCTCCCCATAACCCCTGTACTAATCAAGAATCTATCTATTTCTGCCTTAAAGATATCCACTGACTTGTCATCTACAGCCTTCTGTGGTGGAGAATTCCACAGATTTGCCACCCTCTGACTAAATACTTTTCTTTACATCTCCTTCCTAAATGAATGTCCTTTATTCTGAGGCTATAACCTCTAGTTCTAGACTCTCCCACTATCAATTTTGAAAGAAAAACAGTCCTCATGGAGGTGATTTTAAGCCACCTAACTACACTTTCTTTCAAAGAAAGCAAGCAGCACAAGGAAGTAGATGGAGTTCATCATTTATTCTGACTATTTCCATTGTATTTTACTTTGATTGACGATACTTTGCAATAAGTCTATTTCTTACTAAAATTGCTGTGTTTAAGCTGCAAGACCCTTTTACCAGACCACCATGAATTGGCTACCAAGGAATGCCTAGCTTCCTTCACTGGCTTCCCATTGCAAAGCATATTACGGTCAGTGCTACATCCAGGTGCTGCATTGCACCACAACCCATTCATGGAGTTGCATAGTAATAAGCATGAAAACAATTCCTTCAGTCTATCGACTCTATATTGACCATCAAAAACCCATTTATTCTATTCCCAAAGATAGACAAAGTCTGAGGTTTAGGGTCCCAACCTGAAATGACACCTATCCAGAGATGCTGCCTGACCTGCTGAGTCACCCCGTCGCTTGGTGTCTATAAACCAGCATCTGTAGTTCTGTGTTTCTACATTTTGACTTGCTCCACTGCAAAATCTCCTCAAGGTATGCATACTTTGGAGAAGTTCTCTTCCTCTCTCTGACAGGAGTTCTGCAAGGCCCTCTCGCACTGCTCCCCCTCTGTAGTCCGAAGAAGGGTCCCGACCCAAAACATCACCTATCCTTCTTATCCAGAGATGCTGCCTGACCCACTGAGTCACTCCAGCACTTTGTGTCTATCTTTGGAAAAAAACAGCTTCTGCCGTTCTCTGTTTCTTTACTATTTCCATTTTACTCAACTCCCAGATTTTCTTACACATACACACATGGGGGGGGGGGGGAGGGGGGAGTTTCTACAGCAGTCAAATAATCTGAAGAAGAGCCCCAACCCAAACTTCACCTATTCCTTTTCTCTAGAGATGCTGCCTGACCCACTGAGTTACTCCAGCATTTTGTGTCTATCTTTGGTATGAACCGGCATCTGCAGTTCCTACTTTCTACCTAATCAACTACCTGACTTTAGGACATTGGATGAAACCAAAGCGCTCTAGAAGAAAGCCACATGGCCACAGACAAAAGGTGCAAACGGAAATGGAGACTGGATTGATCAAAGTCACTGGAGCTGTCAGCCAGCAGCTCCACTGGCGGCACAACTAGCCCTCCAAAGTTCTAAATTAAATGCTAAATGAAAAGATCAATGCACATTTCCTCACATACCTTTTCATAGTAGATAATCTCGTATTCCACAATGACACCATTGGCACGGTCTGGTCCCTGCCAAGCAAGAGTGATGCTATCCTTGCTTTTCCTCTCCTTCAGAATCACGTTTACTTGAACATAGATGAAAATAGAACGTTAGTAGAGCGAGAATCACTCACATTAACAACTTTAGGACACAACAGGATTGCAACAGTCCACTACACGGGATTCCACGTTATCTGGCATGACAGGATATTATTCGACTTCACATGAATCTCTAAGCTTCACACTTGCCGAACCAATGCCCTGGACTTGGATTCACCTCCCAAACAGACGAAGCATATATATAATTCATGTTATCTCATTACTTTGATGGCTGTAGACTTTTACATGTCAGGCCGGAGACTCAGGTTCGATCCTGACTACGGGTGCTGCACTGTAAGGAGTTTGTACGTTCTCCCCGTGACCTGCGTGGGTTTTCTCCGAGATCTTCGGTTTCCTCCCACACTCCAAAGACGTACAGGTATGTAGGTTAATTGGCTGGGTAAATGTTAAAAAAAATTGTCCCTAGTGGGTGTAGGATAGTGTTAATGTACGGGGATCGCTGGGCGGCACGGACTTGGTGGGCCGAAAAGGCCTGTTTCCGGCTGTATATATATGATATGATATGATATATGATAATGATAACATGGATCCTTAGCACAGCAGTCTTTAAAACGCTATATTAAAGTGCACGTTCACAAATTCTAGGAGCAGAATTAGGCCGTTCGGCCCATCAAGTCTAATCTGCCATTCATTCATGGCTGATCTATCTCTCCTTCCTAACACCATTCTCCACCCTTACTAACCAAGAGGCTTTCAATCCCCACCTCAAAAATATCCATTGACTTGGCCTCCACAGCCATCTGTGGCAATTCATTCCACATGGGAGGAGAGGGTGCTGCACCAATGCAGGAGAGGTTTGGGCCCAACGGATCCACTTGGTCTAGAAGATTATATTAATGAACCATCAATTGTCCGTGAAATGCTTAGGCTAAAATTTGACCAGTTACTTAATCCATTCCCACTCCACCCCACCCTTCCCTTCCAATTACGTTTCATACTGTATATTTTACATAGCCCTTGTTTTGTATTGTTTTTGGTACATGTACTGAGCGATTCTGAAGCAACATATTTCATCTAATGGGTGCTCCTGCTGTTTGCAGTGAAGGATCACCAATCCTCCAAAGGAGAATAAAATCAAATTAGTGCGAGATTAATGTAATGATTCTTGACAGTCAGTATGGATGGTGGGCCCAAGGGCCTGTTTCCATGCTGTATAACAGAGTAATTTTAAAACATACTATTCATAACAATTGTCATAAGATTGTATTGGCACAGTGCCCCTTCACCCTGGCTGTGGGTATCAATTCCAGATTACATGAAACAAATGAACAGAATACAAAAAAAACTGCAGTCTCTTGTGCCTCCAAACATTTTCTCAAATTATTTCTCAATCAGTGAAATTGAAGACTCAAAGCTAGACGTTTGTGCACACATTAAAAACAAAAGGGTTGAATAGGCTGGGACAAGGTTGAGTAGGTTGGGTCTAGGTCGAGTAGGCTTGGTCCAGGTTGAGTAGGCTGGGATTCAATTCCTTGGAGTGCAGGAGAATGAGGGGTGATCTTCTAGAGGTGTATACGAGCACGAGAGGAATAGATCGGGTAGATGCACAGTCTCTTGCCCAGAGTAGGTGAATCGAGGACCAGAGGACATAGTGAAGGGGAAAAGTTTCAATAGGAATCTGAGGGGTAACTATTTCACACAAATGGGTGGTGGGACAAGCTGCCAGAGGAGGTAGTTGAGGCTGGGACTATCCCAACATTGAAGAAGCAGTTAGACAGGTAGACAGGTACATGGATAGGACAGGTTTGGAGGGATATGGACCAAATGCTGGCAGGTGGGACAAGTGTAGCTGGGACATGTAAGAAACATAGAAACATAGAAAATAGGTGCAAGAGTAGGCCATTCGGCCCTTCGAGCCTGCACCGCCATTCAATATGATCATGGCTGATCATTCAGCTCAGTAGCCTGTACCTGCCTTCTCTCCATACCCCCTGATCCCTTTAGCAAAAAGGGTCACATCTAACTCCCTCTTAAATATAGCCAATGAACTGGCCTCAACTACCTTCTGTGGCAGAGAATTCCACAGACTCACCACTCTCTGTGTGAAGAAATGTTTTCTCATCTCGGTCCTAAAAGCTGTGGCTATCTTTTGTGTAAGCCAGCATCAGCAGTACTTTGTTTCTCCAGCGACGCTGCCTGATCCGCTGAGTTACTCCAGCGCTGTGTCTACACCGAACACCAAATTAAACAGCGCAGAGCTATTGAAAACTGACATAACCTCAAATCCTGCAATTCTGTGCTGATCTTTGGTAATTGATCAACTATTGGGAAATGCACCTCCCCACTTTTCAAATAGATTTTCATTTACTCCAGCACTTTTTTCTCCAGGTACAAGCTATGCCAAACGGGAAGTGCAGGATGCAAACTTCAACACTGCGAGAGTTTTAGTTTTTAATCTCACTGGTCTGAAAATCATTTTGTTTTTATCACCCCGTTTTCTCTAACACGGCTGTGGTCAAAGGGCCACACTCACTCTGCATTCTTTGAGGGCTGCGATCTCTTGCAACTCCAACTGCACATGTATCTGAAGGGCTTTGCAGGCACCGTGAGAGTGAGGTGGGCCACCGAGAGAGAGGAGGGGACCTGCCTTTGCAAGCGCTACCTGACAGGGGACTGCCGTGAATGAAGGGGTGACCCACCATCTGCCACGTGCGCCGCCAAGCCTGGTTCGCCGCTGCGCGCAGAAGTCAAAACTGTTCGATAAACTTTTTGAAACTTTGTTGGCGCCAAAGAACACGACGACTCTTGTGTACCACCTCGATGAGGTCTGCTGTATGATTTTACTGGGTTGTTTGCCAAACAAAGCATTTCACTGCTTGGGGGGATCTTATAGAAACTTACAAAATTCTTAAGGGGTTGGACAGGCTAGATGCAGGAAGATTGTTCCTGATGTTGGGGAAGTCCAGAACAAGGGGTCACAGTTTAAGGATAAGGGGGAAGTCTTTTAGGACCGAGATGAGAAAGTTTTTTTTCACACAGAGAGTGGTGAATCTGTGGAATTCTCTGCCACAGAAGGTAGTTGAGGCCAGTTTATTGGCTATATTTAAGAGGGGGTTAGATGTGGCCCTTGTGGCTAAAGGGATCAGGGGGTATGGAGAGAAGGCAGGTACGGGATACTGAGTTGGTTGATCAGCCATGATCATATTGAATGGCGGTGCAGGCTTGAAGGCCGATTGGCCTACTCCTGCACCTATTTTCTATGTTTCTATGTTTCTACCAAGTGACAATAAAGTATCATTGAATTGAATTGAATCATAGAGGTGAGTGTCATTTCACACCCAGTTTCCCAGCCTCAAGATTATTCCAGGCTGCTGTTACTGATCTCTACCACATCTCGCGGCTTGCTGCTCACTACCACATTAGGGAGGTCACCTAAAATCCTCAATTAGTTTAGTTTAGAGATACAGTGCAGACAAAGGCACTTCGGCCTGCCGAGTCCGCACCGCCCATCAGCGATCCCCCCACATTAACACTATCTTTCATACACTGGGAACAATTTCACATTTATAGTAAGCCAATTAACTTACAAGCCTGTACATCTTTGGAGTGTGGGGGGAAACCGAACATCTCGGAGAAAACCCATGCAGGTCACGGAGAGAACGTACAAACTCCGTACAGATAAGCACCTGTAGTCAGGATCGAACCCGGTCTCTGGTGCTGTAAGGCAGCAACTCTACCGCTGCTCCACCGTGCTACCCTTACTTTATCTACTTTTATTTCAGCCTACATGAACAGACAGGCACAGGCGTTTGCCTCGATTGCAGCCTTCCTCTGAGTGCCTACATTCTAGGACCATACACATGTGCTTACTCACACCAACCTGGCAACGTTCCAGGTGCCCATGACTTTATCCCTGGAGAGTCCATGTGGCCCCTTGCAAAAAGATCCACCCTTCAGCCATTTTTCTTCACCAGTTTGTTCCAAGCTGCCTGACCTTATGGGAGCATGCTCTCAGCATTGCAGCATCAATTTACTTTGTTGCAGCACATCTCAGTGCCAGGAAGAGTGTTGCCTGCATCATGGCATGTCCCTTTAATGGATGGTTACAACAAAGACCATGTACTTAAAATGATAACTTTCAACACGTCAATGGGGATTATAGTGCTGTAGCTGACACTCAGTCTCAGCCAGGCTGCATAGGGTTCATACATACACTAAATTGAGTAAAGATGAAACATTTCTAATAAATGGTTTAGTTTAGAGATACAGCGTGGAAACAGGCCCTTTGGTCCACCGAATCTGCACCGATCAGCGATCCCCGCACATCAACACTATCCCACACGCATCAGGGACAACTTACAACTTTACGACCTACAATTAACCTACAAACCTGAACGTCTTCGGAGTGTGGGAGGAAACCGAACATCTCGGAGAAAACCCACGCAGGTTACAAGGAGAACATACAATCTCCGTACAGACAAGCACCCCTAGTCAGGATTGAACCCGTGTCTCTGGCACTGCAAGGCAGTAAGTAGCTCTATTGCTCTGCCACCATGCCACTGTGGTATCAAGAAGATTTTTGCAGCAAACATAACTATAGTGTGGCCAATTCCCCAGCCACAATTGGCATAAGTCAGATGGGAAAAGATTGAAGGAATAAATCGCAGTAAGTAGGGAGTAAGCCCTGGGCACCATTTTGCAGAATTCAACTGCGATAGAATACAAAGTCATCCCCCGTGATTGCCTAGAAGGAGCTAAAGGCAAAGAAATTCAGAGCTCCCATAAAAATCGCTGTTGATGCATCATCTGTTGACAATTAAAACCTTCTTAACAACTCCTCCGAGAAATAAATTCTTGATCTGACCTCAAGCTTGCTCTTTGAAGGGATTGAGAAATTCCCAGGTGCTCCACTCCTTCTATTTGTGTCTGATGCTCAGTCTAATCGTGTAATTGTTGTGATGGAGATACAAGGAAATGAAGACGCTGCAATCTTGAGCAATACGCAAAGTGCTGGAGCAACTCAGTGGGTCGGGCAGCATCTGTGGAGGGAATGGATGAGCCTTGTTTCCGGCCAGATTGATTGTAATAAGCAAGAGAAAGCTGGAAGAGAAAGATTGGAACGGGCTAATGCATGGCAAGTGATAGATGGATACAGGTGAATGGGGTTTGGAATGGTAGATGGATGGAGTTAGTGACAAAGGGTCGAGGTGCAAAGGAGACAGAACAGTGTCAGATACGGAGAGAAGAGGAATAAAATGTAAAGCCGGAGGGAGGGATATAAGTGGAAGGGGACGAGGGGGGATGTAGACAGAGGGGTGGGATAGTGGAGGAATGGATGTACATCAAGACAGAGAGGGCACCCTTCTGTTGCATTTTCACCTCTACCCTATATCACTTACCTCACGCATGCCAGTCACACCCCCCCTCACCACCTATGGCTTGCCAGGCTCTGTCCCCTTTCCCCGCCGTTTCTTTCCAGCTTTCTGCCCTCCACTACCATCAGTGTAAAGGAGGGTCCCAACTTGAAATGTCACCTCTCCGTGTCCACCAGTGATGCTGCCTGACCCACGAAGTTACTGCAGCACTTTGTGATTGGTGTGATGGTCAGCATCAGAGGAAGGTACCGTGCAGCACAGCTGGTGAGCCTGGGACTGCACGCATAATGGCTGGTACAGCTGGACAGATACATTATGGTAAGAAAAAGACCGATCTGTGGAATTCTCTGCCTCAGAAGGCTGTGGAGGCCAATTCTCTGAATACAATCAAGAGAGAGCTGGATAGAGCTCTTAAGGATAGCGGAGTCAGGGGGTATGGGGAGAAGGCAGGAACGGGGTACTGATTGAGAATGATCAGCCATGATCACATTGAATGGCGGTGCTGGCTCGAAGGGCCAAATGGCCTCCTCCCGCACCTATTGTCTATTGTCTATTGATAAGTTTAATTTAATTTAGAGATACAGCGCAGAAACAGGCCCTTCGGCCAACAGAGTCCACAGTCCACGAGTCACAGACACTAGAACTATCCTGCACACTACAGACAATTTACAATCTTTACCAAAGCCAATTAACCTACAAACCTGCATGTTTTTGGAGTGTGGGAGGAAACCGGAGCACCCGAGGACAACCCACGCCATCATGGGGAGAACGTACAAACGCCATACAGACAGCATCTGTAGTCAGGATCGAACCCGGGTCTCTGGCGCTGTAAGGCAGCAACTCCTTCGCTGCGCCACCGTGTTGCTGGTGCACCACCATCTCCTTTCCCTCAGCTGCTCACCATGCAGTGGGTGGCAAGGGCCAGCGACTCACACGACGGCAATATTGTGCAGCACACAGCAGTCCATCGGGTATCTCTGTGCTTGCTCTGCCAGTTACTGCAGGGCGTTTACAGAGAACTCCAGAAACTACTTGTTTGTTCAGCAGGCCAATGATCTGCACATTGCCATCTTGAACAGTAATATGTTTTTTGTTGAATTTACCACGATTATGCAAGCGTGCCTAACAGTTCAGAGTTTGGGATGGCACAGCGGTAGAGTTGCTGTCTTACAGCGCCAGAGACCCGGGTTCGATCCTGTCTACGGGTGCTAACTGTAGGGCGTTTGTAAGTTCTCCCTGTGATCGCGTGGGTTTTCTCCGGGGGCTCCAGTTTCCTCTCACACTCCAAAGATGTACAGGTTTGTAGGGTTAATTGGCTTCAGTAAAATTGTCCATAGTGCGTAGGGTAGTGCTAGTGTACAGGGTGATCACTGGTCGGCACGGACGTGGAGGGCGAATGGGGCTGTTTCCAAACTGTATCTCTGAAGTTGAATCAGCCATGACCACAACAGATAGCCATTTTCGCAAAGCAGTCCCCCTGTCGCTTTGTGGCAATAGTTCAAATGCAGATGGACAGAGAACTGCTGCAGAATTAAGACAACTCAACTGCAGCCAAAATGGCAGACATTAGCCTGAATTATATGTAGCATCCTGTCACATAGCAATTGTATGCTGAGAGACCACTTTTAGAGCACGATAAGGCTGCCAAGCTGTGCTGGCAAAGAGATGTTTGTCCTCTAAATTGCAAGTTGTCAACTGAGCTGCTGTAGAGATGGAAGACAGTTTCATGTTTCGTGGCATCCACGTCACCAGCAATTTTACCTGGTTCCTTCACACAGATGCAATGATCAACAAAGCACATTTATTCTCTTGAACTCTGCAGATGTCTGCTACAGAAAGTATTCTGACTGGATGCATCTCATCCTGGTGTGACAACTACTTTGCCCTTGACTGCCTGAACCTGCAGGAAGTGGTAAACACAGTTCAGTCCATCACAGGCTTGTCACTTCCTTCCATCCAGTCCATCTTCAACGGGTGTTGCATGAGGAAGGTTGGAAATATTGCCTTGGATGCCAGTTATGCTGGCCGTTCCCTTTCCTGCCTATTACCTTCAGAGAAGATGGAGGAGCTTGAAAACACGGAGATCCAGAACAGTTTCATCCACACTGTTATCAGACTCCGGAACTAATCACTCGTTTCACACCCCATTCCTGGAAACGCTGCCACATACTCTTACTCTTAACTCTACCTCATTTGATTGTTCCATTATTGTACTTTAATATTCTTCGGCTTCACTTGATTGAAAGATACTATGGAAAAAAGGCACTTCAGTTCACCGAGTACATGCTGGCCATCGATCACTTGCTTTTGCCCAATAATCTTGCACCCCGCTGCTGTTTAGCACTCATCATTGTATTTACTGTTGTAAAATATCATGGCTGCATGAATATTATTTACGCTCCGAGTTTCATATGAACAAGGAATTTCATTGCACCCTGGTGTATATGACAATAAACTATTCTAATCTAACACAAGCCATGTGTTCTCCATGCCGGCACCTCTTTGCCAACGGAGTGTGGAATAGATTTAAACTTTGTGAATAAAAGATCTGCAGTATGAACTACCTCGTACAAATGCAGACATGTGAATTTGCAGACATGCAAAACTATGTTGCAAATAACTCCAACTCCAATCTGAAAGCATTCAGAGAATTGGATGGGGCGGTACAGTGGCGCAGCGGTAGAGTTGCTGCCTTACGGCACCAGAGACCCGGGTTTGATCCTGACTACGGTTGCTGTCTGTACAGAGTCCGTACGTTCTCCCTGTGACCGCCTGGGTTTGCTCCCACACTCCAAAGATATACAGGTTTGTAGGTTAATTGGCTTTGGTATAAAAAAGATTGTAAATTGTCCCTCGTGGGTAGGACAGTGCTAGTGTACGGGGTGATCCCTGGTTGACTTGGTGGACCGAAGAGCCTGTTTCTGTGCTGTACCTCTAAAGAAGCCGAATGATGTGCAAGAGGCCATTGGCCCCCACTCAATATTTCCTTGTAGAGCAATCCAGTCAGTCTTTTCCCACATTTTCTCTGGAGCCTTGTAAGTTATTTTCACATAAGTGACAGTCTACTCTCTTTAGAAATCCATGATTTTTTTCCAATACCTGTAGACAGTGAGCGCTACATCATAATACCTGCTTTAAAAACAAATCCTCGTATTACCCTCTCTCTGAACCCCTCTCCCCTCCTTTGCCCCATATTTTCTGGTCCATGACTGGTCCATGTGTGGGCCTTAGTTCTTGAATCATCTGCTCATGGGAATATTACCATATCTAAATCTGACATAACTTGTTATACCTCCAGCAAATCCTTCATAAAGGAACACCATGTCCTTCAATTTAGCCTGAGACCTGAACTCCCCATTTCTAGAATCAGACTAGAATTACATTTTCACCCTCTTCGGGAGCCAAGAGTGTCCAGATACATAAAAGTTCATTGTCACGGCCACAATGAGATACCTGTCCAAAGCAGCAGTGGAAACTTTTCAGTGAGGGTGTCCTATTTAAATGCTCACATTGATCCTTATTGAAGTTCAAAAAGTTGGATATTGCCCTGTGAATTCTTGCTGACTGCTTAATAGATGATCATTCATTAAAAAGAAGTCCTGAACATCCTTTGCGCTATTCATCGAAGGGCATTCACCACACCAAAACCCAGCGCTAAACCTAATATAGTGTTCGCTGTGTTAAGTTCAACCAGCACAGTAATGGAGGCTTGAGAAAAGGGCGGAGGGGTAAATTGCTCATCCAGTAATTTAGCTTAGTTTAGTTTAGTTTAGAGATACAGTGCAGAAATAGGCCCTTTCGGCCCACCGAGTCCACACATACCAGCGATCCCCGCACATTAACACTATCCTACACACACCAGGGACAATTTACATTTCCAACAAGCCAATTAACCTATACGTTATTAGAGTGTGGGAAGAAAGCGAAGGTCTCTGAGAAAACCCACGTGGTAACAGGGATAACGTACAAACTTCGTACAGACAACACCCATAGTCGGGATCGAACCCGGGTCTCTGGTGCTGTAAACGCTGCAAGGCAGCAACTTTACCGCTGCGCCACCGTGCCATTTCTCCTGGCTTCTGCTCCGGCAGGCTTGAATCTCTATCGTTCTTTTGGCATTCCACAATACCACCAGTGTGGGGCGATAACCGAGGAAAATTCTCCTCCCCTGCCATCACTTGCTGGCAGCAGCAGAGACATCTGAGCAGCCGAGGGTAACCATTTCACTCCCCTAGTTACATGTCGGTGACTACTAGAGTGCTCCTGCAGGCACTCTAACTGGGACTTGGGCAATTTAGCAAAGACCACAAATTGAACCTGGAGCCTCTCTGGTTTTAATCAGTGCAAATTCCAGGAAGCCATGCAATATCTTATTTACGGCGCGCCTTTAAAAAGATGGAGTCTGACCAATGCATGGCTTGCACCAGAAATTGAAATGGTTTTTCACCGTGACAAGCTTTCCAACCAAGCTCAAAGGTGAGGACAATTTTCTATGATACTTGGCTTCAAACGCCAGTTGTCAGATAATTTTCTTCCTGCTGATCTCATTATCTTTTGCAACTTTTGCCATTTTGCTGTTTGCTTTTCCAAGTGGTCATTTCCCTTTAATCAGAAATATAAATGGGTCAAAATTGGGGATCAATCCTCAATTGAACTGCAGGAAGCAGGAATAATTGCAAACAAATTATCCCTTCTAATTTGACCTCTCTTCTATACAACTGAGCCATGACGGGGCTGCTTGCACTGTTCCGTCCGAGGAGGACAATTGGAAATACTAGGGGAACTCCTGCCTCTAAAATAAATAAAATAAGAACATTATAGCCGGAAGAAAATTGTCCATATGGTTTTGCAGTTTGTTCAATTGTGCAGCAAGCATTTAATTTTGCACTACTCTCTCCCACCATACAAAGAGCATCTGCAAATGAATAGCTCCGAGTGATTCGAATTACAACAGTGCACAGTGATTAGAGTTGCAGACCATTAGGAGTGCAATCACTTGGCTCTGATTACTCAAGTATGTACCGACTAATCTCTCTGGCACAAAACGCCAAGTCCATCTTGATTTTCATAGTGCAAGAAAAATACAACACAATATTGGGCACTGTTGATAGTCTAAATCTCAAATTACAAACATCTCCTTGGCAAACATATAATGTGCATCTCCAGAGTGAGTGAGTTTACAAGGGTAAAATAAATATATTCTTATTATTCCCTGCGGGTGAATTTGCTAACAGCATTTCGAGAGGAAGGCAGAATCAGATTTCCCTTCCGATAAAATAAGCCACCGACTCTCACAATGGCCACATGAATTTGGCTTCTAATCAATGCAGTCGCTCAAGCAACGTAACTGGGAGAGTACACTTGGTTTCATTGGTCTTCGACAGGGGAGGAATCTATAATAAAACAGTTCTGCATTCTCATTCCTGCTTTTGTCTAAACAAAATTGATCTCACAGAGGTGTACAAAATCATGAGAGGAATAGATTGGGCACACGCACATTCTTGACCATAGTAGGGAAATCGAGAACCAGAGGGCATAGGTTTAAGGTGAAGAGGGAAAGATTTTATAGGAATCTGATTGATAACTTTTGCACAAGTGTGGTGGTGTAGAGAATGAGTTGCCGAAGGAGGTATTGGAGCCTGGGACTATCACAATGTTTAAGAAGCAATCAGCCAAGTACATGGATAAGACTGGTTTAGAGGGATATGGGCGAAATGTAGGCGAGTGGGACTAGTGTGGATGGGACATGCTGGTCAATGCGGGCAAGTTAGGCTGAAGGGCCTGTTCCACACTGTTTAACTCTATGACTATGAAAGAGGAATTGTTCGGCATCACAGACAAAATACAGGGGCAGTAATGCTTCTTGTAGCTTGACTATATTTGGTTGAAAATAACTCAAAGATAACATTCAAAAAGTTATTAGCAAAGACTAGGGGTGCAAAACAGCACAAGACGAACCAGAGCTGTATTTCCTGGAACTTCAAAGTATTCACATTTTGAATGAAGCTTTAAGATGCCGATGCAAAATTATAGGGTAGATAAAGAGAAATTTTATATTAGTCATTTAGGCTAGAACTAAACAGACAGGACTAAACAGCTTCAAAGGAACAAGATGGCGAAGGAAACGTGCCAACTCTGTTTGGCTCAGAAGAAATTATTCTTACACTATATTCGTTGCACTTTTACTTACCGTATGAATGTGCTTATTTATCAAATGATTTTATAGGATTACATGCAAGACAAAGTACCTCGCAAAACGAGACCATAAAATGACTATTGTACTATTGAGGAATTTCGCAAATGAAATCAGGAATGCAATATGCTGAGCGTGATAGAAAGGTGGAATTTTCTCCCACCCATAATAACCGATGCCATGCCAGTTGTTAATTTGCTATCAGGTTGTTTCTTTTAATTTACTAATGGACATAAAGAGAAGGTTCTTCCCCCCCCCCCCCACTTCCCTCCGCATCATCCAGCATGGATGGTTCCTTCAACACAGTCTAAATTATAAAGGGAAATTAAGTTGTAATAAGTTTGTCCTTGATGCAAGATAATATTGATTTCCATGTTTGAGACCAAAGCCAAAAGATTTCCCTTAACAAAAGCAGCCAGCTACATTGCTACTCCTGGAAATGACACATTTCAAAGCATTTCTTCCAACTACTGGATTACTGTTCATGGTAACCTAGTTTTCAAGTGATGTTTAACAGTTGGCAACAGAGGGAAGGAACTCGCTTACCTGCCTGGCTGGTCATGACATTGACAGAGACGTACTGCTTCGGGTTGGGGCTCAACTCAGATACCCCATTCACAGCCTCAAGATTGAAGGTGTAGTTGGTATGAGTCAGCAGATCCGTAACGAGGACTTTGGTGTACGTTAGTCCAAACTGTTGGGGGATGAAACGCAGGCTGCTCCCACAGATGCTACACTTCCTGTTGTCTCCCATGCACTTGCGGCAGTGTATGTTGTACGTAAGATCATTCCTGCCACCACTGTCTCTGGGCGGGCTCCATTCTAGGATCAGGGAAGTCTCATTTGTTGTGGATATGGGGTTTTCTGGTGGCGTTGGAGGCTCTGGGGAGGGAGAAAAAGAGACAAGCAATGAATAATACTGGTGACATATACTCCATGTACACACTCCAAAGAAAACCATTACCTCTTTTTGCCTCACATTGATGATCTAATTCCTCACATGGAATTTGCTATGCAATTATATTTCCATTTCATAAAAATTTCGGACATTATCCGATGGTGGTGTTCACTTGATGTCAGAATATTTTCTTTAATAATGACCATTGTTATATACTATGATGGCATTAGAATAGAAAAAGTTGACAGGTGATTTAAAAGAGATACAGAAGATCGTGATTGATTTAACCAGGATAAATAAGGTCTTTAAATGCATCACACAGAAGCTCCTTTCAACATTACACAATTTAATACCAATCAGCATGTATAATTCAGAGATATGATACAGATTAATTACAGTCGATGAAGGAAGCTTACAGGTTAGCTGGTGCTTGTGAATTCTTTGCTCTGGCCATTTTTGGTTTTCTTTTTTGTTCTACAATGTTGTCACTGAGATGTGACTTTAGTAAAGTTACTGACATCTGCTGGGTCATCAGACTTAATACTTTGTGGGTAATAAAACATCTGCAGCTGTGTTCTACAGGCAACACCATCGCACCATTTACCAAAGTATACTTTTCTACTGCAGAGTGTAGGTATGGGTAGTTTTCTGGCGACAAGGTACAATTTCCCAGCATCTTTGATGTAAATACTCATCAGTGAAATATCTAATTTGCTCTCCATGGTGCAATCACTAATATTACAAATATTCTGATTGGGGCTATCAAGCAAGCGATGCAATAAAAAAATCCCACGGATGAGAAGACATAATTAAAACTGTGACGTTTTAAAATAATTCTGGCATTCTCAATCCCTTGCATTTTACTTGACATTTCGTCTCCTTAAACAAAAAAATTACTGCCTTCTACTTTAAAACACTTTTGAATGCTGGAGATGTTCATGACCATCCAAAATCAATTAGCCAGAAAAGATCCGTCCCCTTGCTTTTGCATCCCATTTCTATAATCCGTCTTTTGTTTCTTCACAGAGCAAGTTAGGACGATCAAGCAGACCAATGGATATTACAACACAATGTTTCTCCTTTCTCTGCTTTTCTAAGGTCTAGTTTAAAGGGACGCTGAATTAAAAACAGTGCAAATCTATTTTGTACAACAACTTTCATGATTTTACAAAATTTCAATAGGCTTTATGGTGAATTAAGTTCTCTCGAAGTATGGTCACATTACTAATGTAGGAAATTTAGTTTAGTTTCATTTAAAGATACAGCCCGGGAATGGGTCCTTCAACCAACCGAGTTCTCACCGACCAGCGATCCCCGCACATTAACACTATCCTACACACACTAGGGACAATTTTACATTGATACCAAGCCAATTAACCCACAAACGTATACGTCTTTGGAGTGGGGAAGGAAACCGAAGATCTCGGAGAAAACCCACGCACACGGGGAGAACACACAAACTCCACACAAACAGCACCCGTAGTCAGGATTGAACCCAGGTCTCTGGCATTGTAAGTCGCTCTACCGCTGCGCCACCATGCCGGTGCCAATTGGCACACAGGATCCCACAGACAATAACACCCATGTAGACACAAGGAACTGCAAGGGCTGTCTCCAGTACTGTGGGGGGGTTTTTTAAACAGGAATGCCATTGTAACTTGGTAATTTATTTTTATAATCTCACTAGTTTGTAAATAAATATTAGACAAGGCACAATATCCCGTTCTTTGAAGATCCATGGCATGCATGAAATAAACAAATAGGTAAGGCCTTGATTGCACCTTTATTCTGACAAACAGTCCCCTCCAACATTGGAGCACTCCCTCATTCTTTCCAGATGCTATGAAACTATTTGAAAGCCAAAAAAAATATTTGCAGAAACAATGAACTGAATATTCTTGTTTACAAAAGAAGGCACAGAGTGCTAGAGAGGCTCAGTGGGTCACAGCAGCATCTCAGAAGAACATGGATAAATGGATCCCGACCCGAAATGTTGCCTATCCATGTTCTCTTGAGATGCCAGCTGACCCACCGAGCTACTCCAGCATTCTGTGTAAAAGGCTATATTGGCAGTCACTTTCTGTATGAAATGAAGCAACTGACTACAGCCCAAGTCAATAAACATTTAGAACGACCACAAATGTGCTTTTTGACCAGGGAGTCGCATTAAAACCAGACGAATGTCCAGGTATTTTATCGCATCAAAAGACCCCTACCAAGCTGATCAGAGTTGAAATTCCAATTTTGATTAAAACCACATTCATATTGTACAAAAGTGATTGTTTGCCTTGGCTCTCAGCATTTTGAACAATCGCATATTTGTCTTGGAAAGTGATCATGTAGTGCACATTTTGTACAGGGAATAGGCTTTTACAACTATTGTTTGTGCTTCTCCAGAAACCAACTGTGTCCCATCTAACATAAGAACAGAACTAACAGGGTCTGGAAACACTTATCTGAGGTGGAATTACTGAATCTTCTCAAAATTACACTTTAAAGAGTGTCCCTTCTAGTTGGCTCCGACGGTTGTCTTGATCTATTGCAGGAGGTATTTGGTATTGATACAAGTTTATTATCATCCAAGATACAGTGAAAAATGTTATTTTGCATACTATCCAGGCAAATTCTACAAGCCATGAGGACATCAGATAGTGCAATAGATATATATCTATATCTATATCTATATACACAAATCATAATATGGTTTTACAGCTACAGAGAAGTGTAGATTAAAAAAAAGTTCTGGGGTTGCATGACGTAGATTGGGAGAATGAAGGGGAGGCCATTTAAAACTGAGATGGGAAGAAACCTTTTCACCCAGAGTTGTGAATTTATGGAATTCTCTGCCACAGAAGGCAGTGGAGGCCAATTCACTGGTTAAATTTAAAAGATACTCTAGAGGCTAGTGGAATCAAGGAATATGGGGAGAAGGCAGGCACAGATTATTGATTCTAGATGATCAGCCATGATCACAATGAATGGTGGTGCAGGCTCGAAGGGCCAAATGGCCTCCTCCTGCACCTATTTTCTATGTTTCTATCAGGAATTCATCCTTAGCATTGTGATGTTGGCATATATCTGAAGAGGGGTCTCGACCGGAGACTTTGCCCATTCCTTCTCTTCAGAGATGCTGCCTGTCCCGCTGAGTTACTCCAGCATGTTGTGTCTATCTTAGCAGATGTGGTCCATTCAAGATTGTGATTAACAGCAGGGAAGAAACGGTTCTTGAATCTGGTCCAATCAACTTTTATATCTCCTACCCAACAGGAGAGGAGAGGAAAGAGAATGACTGGGGAATGTGAGTGGTCCGTGATTATGGTGGCCAATTTCCCGAGGTAACAATAGAGTCGATGGGTAGGGGTAAGGATGTTAGTATATAATGGACCAGACTTTATTCACAAACATCTGCAATGTCTTGCAGCATTGGGCAGAGCAGTTTCCAAACCAAGCTGCGATGCACCTGGACATGATGTTTTGTTCTGTACACCTATAGAAACTGGTGAGAGACATTGGACACATACTGAATTTATTTAGCCTTCTGCAGAAACAGAGGTGCCGGTGTGCTTTCTTGGTTGTAGCCTCAATGAGTTCAATCATATCTTTTTAACTTTCAGCATCAGCTAATAGAAACAGTAGTCTGTTTGTTGGACACTTGCACTGTGCCAAGAAGAAATTAATATAATATAACATTTTAGAACTTTGACATGCAACACATGTCAAATATATAAAAGACCAAAGGATTCTTTAGATTTTGAGTTGGGTCCACAGTAATTCTCTTGTCATTTCGGAAAGAGTACAGAGCAGTGAAGGGTTGATTATAGAGGCATAGCTGTTCTGTTATTCCTTTGTCAGACTTCATCAGTGCCAAAATAAACAAATAACATGAGTAAGAGACGGTGATTTCAGTAGATGTCCCCAGAAATCTACAGCTTCCTCAGGAGCAGCTAGTCCAATGATTAAATACATCTCCTATAACCTATGCTGTAGATAATGGGTTAGCAGGGAAAGTGCTGGTTGGGTAACACATCAGAAGATCTGCGGATCAAAGTATAGTAAACAATGGTTTAAGAAATGAACAGAATAGTCTCAATGACTGTTGGCTTGAACATTTTCATAGTTCTTTGGTCTTGTAGACCAGTTATTTGGTCTTATAGACCAATTAGTCTGACATCAGTGGTGGGGAAGATGCTGGAGTCAATTATAAAGGGCGAAATTGCAGAGCATTTGGATAACAGTAACAGGATCGTTCCGAGTCAGTTTGATTTACGAAGGGGAAATCATGCTTGACTAATCTTCTGGAATTTTTTGAGGATGTAATTAGGAAAATGGACAGGGGAGAGCCGGTGGAAGTAGTGTACCTTGACTTTCAGAAAGCCTTCGACAAGGTCCCACATAGGAGATTAGTGTGCAAAATTAGAGCACATGGTATTGTGGGTAGGGTACTGACATGGATGGAAAATTGGTTGGCAGACAGAAAGCAAAGAGTGGGGATAAATGGGTCCCTTTCAGAATGGCAGGCAGTGACTAGTGGGGTACTGCAAGGCTCGGTCCTGGGACCGCAGTTATTTACAATATACATTAATGAATTGGATGAAGGGATTAAAAGCAACATTAGCAAATTTGCAGATGACACAAAGCTGGGGGGCAGTGTGAACTGTGAGGTAGATGCTATGAGGTTGCAGGGTGACTTGGACAGGCTGTGTGAGTGGGCGGATGCATGGCAGATGCAGTTTAATGTGGATAAGTGTGAGGTTATCCACTTTGGTGGTAGGAATAGGAAGGCAGATTATCTGATTGGTGTCAAATTAGGAAAAGGGGATGTACAACGAGATCTGGGTGTCCTAGTGCATCAGTCACTGAAAGAAAGCATGCAGGTACAGCAGGCAGTGAAGAAAGCCAATGAAATGTTGGCCTTCATAACAAGAGGAGTTGAGTATAGGAGCAAAGAGGTCCTTCTACAGTTGTACAGGGCCCTAGTGAGACTGCACCTGGAGTACTGTGTGCAGTTTTGGTCTCCAAATTTGAGGAAGGATATTCTTGCTATTGAGGGCGTGCAGTGTAGGTTTACTAGGTTAATTCCCGGAATGGCGGGACTGTCGTATGTTGAAATACTGGAGCGACTAGGCTTATATACACTGGAATTTAGAAGGATGAGAGGGGATCTTATTGAAACATATAGGATTATTAAGGGGTTGGACATGTTAGAGGCAGGAAACATGTTCCCAATGTTGGGGGAGTCCAGAACCAGGGGCCACAGTTTAAGAATAAAGGGTAGGCCATTTAGAACGGAGATGAGGAAAAACCTTTTCAGTCAGAGAGTTGTAAATCTGTGGAATTCTCTGCCTCAGAAGGCAGTGGAGGCCAGTTCCTTGAATGCTTTCAAGAGAGAGCTAGATAGAGCTCTTAAGGATAGCAGAGTCAGGGGGTATGGGGAGAAGGCAGGAATGGGGTACTGATTGAGAATGATCAGCCATGATCACATTGAATGGTGGTGCTGGCTCGAAGGGCCGAATGGCCTCCTGCAGCACCTATTGTCTATTGTGGGGAAAGGGACTCTGTTCCTTCAAACGATCCTCCTCATCGACATGTTAATAGGATCAGTCCCTCCATAAATCATAGTATTTTTGGTGATTTTTCACAAAGATGAGAGCCTGAGAGTCGAATTAAAAAGAAAACCCCACCAGACTACTATCATTTTTAGATCTTTGCCACAATGATGTAGAGAACTCATGACTGGAATTGTCCATTGATTTGAACCTTATTCTCAGTGCCTTTTCCATCAAAAATATTGTCTTTCTCCCACATTGTTTACACTTTACATATACATGCTTAGACCATCAACTAGGAAGACATGTTGGCTATTAAGGACTTAATGGTGTAAAAGCAGAAGGGATGACAAATGTTAATGAGTATTTTGCATCTTTTTATAATGGAAGTGGTGATGTGAAAGCTACATTAATAGGATGTTACCAGATAAAAAACATACCAGAAGAGTTCACTTGTTAACCACCTGATTCAGAAGGAATACATGTGCAATTGCTAGTTTAAGTAGAAAGATGATGAGGCATTGGGAACTTTTTTCAAGTCCTGCTCGATACTAGAATAGTGTTTGAATGCATTGTTCCAGAACAGTGTCGGAAGGAATTGCAGATGCTGGATTATACCATAAGATAGAAACAAAGTCAGTCTGAAGAAGGGATCCCCCCCAAAAACGTCACCTATTCCTTTTTTTCCAGGGATGCTGCCTGACCCGCTGAGTTGCTCCAGCTTTTTGTGTCTATCTTCAGTGTAAACCACCATCTGCAGTTCTTTCCGACATTTTGTGTCGATCCTTGTTCCAGAACAAGGCTACTGAAAAGCACAGAAACCGCAGCTTAACATTGGAACCGAGGAAGTTACTGGAAACATTATGGGCCACATACACTCATATGTAGAGGTAGTGTTTAGTCAAGGACTGTACCATGGATTTGTTCAAGATAAATCATGTCTGAAATAAATTAATTAAATGTTTTGATCGGGTAACAGAAAAGATTGATCACGGAAGTGGTGCATGAGTTGTCAGAGTCAAATAATATGGAACAGTCTCTTCAGAATGTTCTGATTTGGTGGTACAATGAATATCGGGAAAGAAATGCACCTGTGTAGATTAATTTAAAAAAATCTATATAAAAATGTATCAAAAATGCACAATAACTCGGTATCTGAAAAAGGAATATTTCCTCGTTGGCTGCGGTCTCTCAGTAACCCCTCTCCCTCAGCAACCTAAGTCACTGCCTGCATTACCACTGGTATTAAACTGGTATTATATCTCTTGCAACTCCAGTTTTTATTTCTGCTTGTCTAAATGTTTTTTTCTTCATCTGCTTTAATCTTTAATTTTTAAAGATGAATCTTTAAAAATGAACATTTTCTGGAGCTATTGAGTTAAACATTAATGATTTGAATATCTAAAGACACACTGTATGTAGGAGGCACTGTTCCATATAGAAAGCCTGACTGCTACAGCAAAAAAAAAAGGAATCTAAAACTTTTCCCAAAGGCTTAAGCACTGCAAAACTAGGTCAAAAAGAGGTATATGCTCTAAAAACACATACATATACTGTCTTCCACACTTTCCTTCCTCCCATTGTTGTCCCTTGCTATTAGCCAAAAAAAAAAAACCATAATAGTTAAAGAACTACAATTTCCTCAGCTCATTAAATGAAGATTATGTTGGTCATTTTGATTAATCCATTCCTTAAAGTTATGCATGCTTGGGCTTTCTGATTAATTTGCCCATCATTTGACTGCACTGGTGCCGTGGTGTAGTTCGCTTACTCTGGAGAACACGCATGCTTCTTTTAAAGCAAAAGGCTCACTGTAAGACCTCTGCTTTATCTCCAAAAATGACTCCTTCAAGTTTTAATTGTTCTCTGCTGATAAATAGCCATAATTGAAACAAAAATCCTTAAAAAAAAAAAAAAAAGCATTTAGAGATACGACGTGTAAACAGGCCCTCCGGCCCATGGAGACCGTGCCGACCAGCGATCACCCCGTACATTAGTTCCATGTCCTAAACCCTAGGGATAATTCACAGGGCCAATTAACCTAAAAAAATTGCATGTCTTTGGAAAGTGGGCGGAAACTGGGGCGCCCAGAGGAAAACCACGCGGTCACAGGAAGAACGTGCAGACTCCATACAGACAGCACCAGAGGTCGGGATCAAACCCGGGTCTCTGGAACTGTGAGGCAGCAGCCCTACTGCTGCATCCACAGCGCCACTGCTTTTCTGGTGACTATTTTCAGATATGGTATGACTTTAAACTAGTTTTGAGTTGGGGCAAAATCATGACTGGCCTCAAAGTATCTAGTAACTAAAAATAGCAACATTAAAAAAGTACAAACCACTGGAGGAACATCAGCAGGTCAGGGAACAGGTCAGGAGGCAGAGGGATGGTCGCCATTTTGGGTCGAGACCCAGAGTCAAGACTGAAAAGCGCGAGTGTTTTATCACATTACATTTTCTTTCTCCACATTGCGTATTGCTGTTCTTAAGTCACCTCTAGCTACCCGAGCAGGAAGGGATATACGCAGAGTTACCATTAACAACTAACCAGATTCTAACAGCACCTTGAAAGATAGCTCAACTGTGATGCCTGAAGGCAAAGCAACAATTGACAAATGCCAATGACAAATTTCTTCAGGAACAGGCAGGCTGCCTGTACAGCTCGTCCAAGGAGAACACAGGGGCAGATACCCAATCACCGGGTTATACAAACTTACAACAGCAGATGGGCAGCAACCAAAAGTCAGAAGCATTAACTAAAAAAAAAAATTTGCTTTTAAGCAAGTGGGATGCAATCTTCCATGTACAATACTGCCTGTCTGTTGCCTCTTTTGCTGGTAATTTCTCTTATTCGGGTGGGCATATTATAAGAGATAAAATTATCAAGTCGAAAAGCAGGGCGGAAAAAAAAGCAAACCAGTTAGTGTTTTGTCTGAAAAGATTGAGCTGCAAGGATTGGAAGCACTATGAAGATGTATGCTGCAACACGGTATTGAAATTTGCAATATATTAAATGGCACTGCTGATATAAATTATGTTACAGTAAAGGGTACAATCAGCTTGTGTAAAAATTGTGTCGTAAAAGATTTCAGAACAGCAGAGGATTTTTTTTTTGACCAACATTATTCCCTCTGGGGCAATTGAGGAACCTTAGTTCAAGATTTATATTGGACATACTTGTAGTCCGTCAACAGAGAAGGTGGTCCTCTGGCCCACTGATTCCCTGCTGACCATCAAACACCCAAATACACCGATCCCATTTAATACTCCTCGTATTCTTAACAACTACTGCAAGACTCTACCACTCATCTACATACCCAGAGCATTTTAAAGTGGATTAGGTAACGTTACAACTTTGGGTAGGTAAGAGACAACCAGAGCATTTGGAGGGAACCTATAGGATCATAGGGAGAGTGTGCAAACTCCACAAAGATAGCACTGAAGTTCCTGATCGAACTTGGATCGTTGGAGCCATGCACCCTAATCCTTATGGTGAAAATAAAATGGTTCCAAGTCAGCTGCTGGTATCTTGTCCACATCCTATTGAATATCTGGAGTGTGATGTTGGTAGTTAGCAGCTAAATATAACTATCATGTCATAAAAATCTCTACTTGAGTAAACTCTTGCAGTTACAGGTTTGTAGGTCAATTAACCTGGTATACAGTTAAAATTGTCCCTGGAGTTGACGTGTGGGGATCGTTGGTCGGTGCGTACTCAGTGGGCCGAGTGTTACTCGGTGTTTCCGCACTGTATTTCTAAACTAAACTAAAATCTGCCCCTCTTTTGGCTGGGTATCAATTCTGCATTGTTCAATTTGTTGTTACAGAGAGTCTTAGATAATGTTGTTACGTTAAACGGAGCTGTCATTTACAGGTTGTGAGTTCCACAGAGATCAGAGATGTGATCACACTGAAGAGACAGCTGCAGGAAAAGACCACCAGGATTTGGCCTAAAATCAGCCATTCAGATTCGAGGGGTCACTACCTAGTCTTGGCTTGGTTCCTTTGGAGGGGAGGAGGTTAAGTGTGGACCTGGTAAGAGCTGTACAAAATGATCAACGGCACAGAAAGGGTAGATGATTGGAACTATTCCCCATGGCAGATGCCAACTTTTACAGGGAATAGGTTTATGTTAAGGGCAAGATGTTTTTCACCTTGAGGGTGGTTGAGATCTGGAATGTTCTGCCTGAGTGAGTGAGTGGTGGGGGCAGGTATCCTCATCACATTTAATAAGCATAAATTGCTAATTTTTAATAAGGTCATGGAGCAAGTGGTAAAAGATATTAGTATGGATGGGCATGTAATGGTTGGCATGGATACACTACGAGGTGACTGCTGGTCGGCAAGGTGGGCAGAAGGGACAGTTTCCTCATTGTTTAAAGTCACAAGAGTCTCAAACTCTGCTCATTTTTCTAATCCACATTCACTTTCAAGTTCCCTCAGAAGAGCCTGGGAAATTCATCAATTGCACTGAGAGAAAGAAGACATATAATTTTCTTTGGAAAGATAGAAATTATATTCTATTTTGCAGACTCTGTTCACATCTCTGCTACCATTATCTAACTGCCTGCGGTTGCAATTAAATCATATTTTAGGTCTTTTCCCCCCACCCCCATCTACTGTGAATGCATTCAAACTGGATTGACATCATATTTCTCTCGAATGCAGTCATTAATATTTTGCGAGGGGGAGGAGATGCAGCTCCCAACTCTGCAGTAAATAAAAGCTTGAACAAATTTCCACCTGCAATAGAAATGTGAAATCTCACAACTCCTGTTGCAAGGATGTCAAAGTGTAAAGCATTTGCGAGAAGACCTGCCATAATTTTGCCTTCGGATAAGAGGGAGATTTTGGCAATGAAAGTATACCGAGGAAGGGAGGCACAGGTTTTGCAAACTGAACTTTCGATGCTCCAAATGCAAAGTCCCGTAAACATAGAAACACATTTTAAAACGAGCACCAATGCACATTTTACAATCCACTTTTCAATAGTTCCTCATGTTGGACTGTGATTTTACATGGCAAACAACATACTGCTAGAGAAACTCAGTGGGTCAGACAGCATCTATGGAAGGCGTCAAGGGTTATTGGGAGAAGGCAGGAGAAAGGGGTTGGGAGGGAAAGATAGATCAGCCATGATTGAATGTTGGAGTAAACTTGATGGGCCG
This sequence comes from Rhinoraja longicauda, assembly GCF_053455715.1. NCBI lineage: Eukaryota > Metazoa > Chordata > Chondrichthyes > Rajiformes > Arhynchobatidae > Rhinoraja > Rhinoraja longicauda. The sequence goes on from NC_135965.1 coordinate 34,644,328, forward strand.
AATGGCCTAATTCTGCTCCGATAAGGTATGAATTAGACACACAATGTTTCAGGTGAGACCTTCCTTCAGACTACAAATCTGAAGAAAATGCCGCCCATCCATTGCCCGCCACAGACATTGCCTGACCTGCTGAGTTCCTCCAGAACTTTGTTTTTTGCTCAGGTTTCCAATATCTGCACACTCTTGCATCTCCTGTGATTACGAAGGGACAGAGTGAGATACAAGGAGATATGTACAAGGAGAACAGTGAAAGGCTATTTCCAATAGTAGGAGAGTTTAGGACTAGAAGCCATACCCTCAGAATAAAAGGATGTACCTGTAGAAAGGAGATTAGGAGGGATATCTTTGGTCAGAGGGTGGTGAATCTGTGGATTCATTGCCACCAACGGCTGTGGAGGCCAAGGCGATGGATATTGTTAAGGCGGATTTTGACAGATTCTTGATTAGTATGGGTGGCAGCGGTTATCGGGAGAAGGCAGGAGAGTGGGGTTGAGGGGGAAAGATAGATCAGCCATGATTAAATGGCGGAGTAGACTTGATGGGCCGAATGGCCTAATTTTGCTCCTAGAACTTACACCGTGCAGTTTGTGCTGCAGGCTGCGTCATTCCATGGTAATAAATAACTTGCGTTGGGACACAAATTCTTTAAAGTTAGCTTCTCCTGTGCACTGGGATTGAAAGGGTGTCATGGGACAAGGCAGACCCCAAATTTAATTCCAGTCCTGTCGAGAGATCGCTGAACTGACAGGGTAAACGGCTAGTGCAGGTATTAACCTCTGTACCCCCTAGCTTCACTCAGAAAGAACACTAATGTGTTCAGGTTCCCGCTCTGGGACTTGCTCCAGCAACACACTATTGGAGAGTGACACATATAATCAGCAAGAATGGCACATTTTGCAAGCAATTTCTATTTATTTATTTTCAGTGACATTTGTCAAAAAAGACTGTCAATCCTGCTGAATAATACTGAGCAGTCAATCAGTTTCCCCTTAGAGCCTTAGCTCCCAAAGTATAAATAACAGTTTTTATGGACTGAAATCGATAGTCTTGAAGCTCGTTTTGGAAAACCACAAATTTCCCTCTCTAATCCTGCAGCATTTACAATATAAAGCTCGCATTATAAACTACAAAATGATTTGTGGTGAGAAAGCAACTACACTGCTGAAAATCGTATGAGTGCTGAAATTACTGTAAATATTAAGCAGGTTAGGCAGCACCCGAGAAAAAAGAAATAGTATTTCAGGTGAATAACCTTGGATCAGGCATTCGGAGTGAGAGATGTAACAGTTTCGAGGATAGAGACAGAGAAATGTTAGAAAATAAAGAAAATAGATTCTGTGAAAGGAGTTAAATGAAATGGGATTTTCAGAAGATTTTTATGGATCATAAATTTTAGTTTATGCTTAGTTGAGAGATACAGCATAGAAACGGGCCCTTCGGCCCACCGAGTCTGTGCCGACCAACCATCGCCTGTACTCTAGTTCTACCCAGTCACCAATCCTCCAACTGAAAGCGATGTCATGGTCATCTTCGAACCCGAAGGACGAACAACAACAACAACAACAGTTCTACCCTACACACGAGGGACAATTTACAGAACCCCATTAACCCTACAAACCTGCACGTTTTTTGGAATGCGGAAGGAAACCGTAGCACCCGGAGAACATGCAAACCCCACACAGACAGCACCCGTAGTCAGGATCAAACCCAGGTCTCTGGCACTGCAAGGCAGCAACCCCACCACTGCACCATCTCCTCTTCTACCTCAGGATCGAATCAGGATCTCTAGCATTGTAAGGCAGCAGTGCCGGCAGAGCAATGTTGGCACAGCAATGGTGGCACAGATTAGGTTTTGTGTAGCCAACTCTATTCTAATTAAATCTATAACTGTTAATCAATTAAATTAGGGCAAAACTAAATCTTTCAAACTTGGATTTCTCTCATTGGCCACAGTGGTTGAAAATGCAGTCCAAATCTCACAGATCGAGAAAGTCCCCAAAGAATTTCAAAATCTGCGAAGAGCTTATTGACCTCATTTTTTTCTGCATTCACTGTTTCTCAGCTCTCCACCCTTGTCACGTTCACCACTGCTGGGTTGAATTAAAAGTCGCTGCAACTCTAAACTATTCCGAGTACTGACGATCGATTCTCATCCCTAAAATTTGGTCTGGATCTTCCGATTTAGAAAAAAAGATCAACTTTCTGCATGTAAGTGCCGGTTTACACTGATGGGAATTTGAGACTTGCAAGCAAAAGTAGAGGTCCCACATATCTGCTCTGCGCATCATGATCTTGGCATGACAATGTGCTGTTGCTGGACTTCTCATGTCTCATATAGTATCATTTTCCTTCGGAGGCGCAAGGTGGCCATTTGGCACATCCAGTTTGTGCCTTTCCTCAGAGCACCCATCATTCCCATTCCACCATTTTGTTTAATTTAGTTTCGAGATACGGCACGGAAACAGGCCATTCAGCCCACCGAGACCGTGCTGACCAGCGATCCCCATACACTAATGCTACTCTACAAACTAGGGACAAATTACAATTAACCTACAAACCTGTACATCTTTGGAATGTGGGAGGAAACCAGAGCACCCGGAGAAAATCCCCCACCTGTTCATGGGGAGAACGTACAAACACCGTCCAGACAGCGCCCACAGTCAGGAATGAATCTGGGTCACTGGTGCTGTAAGACAACAACTCTACCGCTGTGCCACCGTGCCGCTCTCCAAGTTGCAATTATATTGCTAGTCTTTAATCATCATTGGGTCGAAACCTTGGGCTTCTTACCCGACAACACTGTGGAAGTACCTTCACTTGAATGGCTTCAGCAGTTTATGATGGTGGCTGGGACTATATTGTTACATAATCATTGTTAGGGCGGCACAATGGTGCAGTGGTAGAGTTGCTGCCTGACAGCGCCAGAGACCCGGGTTCAACCCTGACTATGGGTGTTTGTACGGAGTTTGGATGTTCTCCCCGTGACCTGCGTGGGTTTTCCCCGGGAGCTCCGGTTTCCTCCCACACTCCAAAGACGTAGAGGTTTGTAGGTTTAATTGGCTTGGTAAAATTATAAATTGTCCCTAGTGTGTGTCGGATAGTGTTTTCGTGTGCGGGGATCACTGTTGGCACGGACTTGATGGACCGAAGGGCCTGTTTCCGCATGGCATCTCTCAACTAACCTAAACACGCCTTTCTAATTTGAACATTTCTGCTCTGTGGAGGATGAGGTTGAAAGGATTGCAGCTACAAATCTGAAATTATAGCCTGAATGGGCGATGAATCCAGGATTGAGTTTTGCTGTACTTGGGTGGATCATCAAATTCTCCCTCCCCCCATTGAATCTTCTGCACTCTATTACAATACCTTGTGCGATTCCTGTTGTACAGTCAGACTAAGCCATTAAACTAAATGTAGGAATATCTAGGTATCCATTTATCAGCAGCTTGCAGTCTTTTTGCTAATGGTAAAATTAAATAGAATTTTCAAATGTGACATCTCATTTAGCTTTTAACAGGTTATTTCCATTTATTACCATCTGTGTGGGTCATGCTGGATTGTCGCCGGAGCTTATATAAACCAGCCTGCCTTTGTGTCAACCTCTTAATGGGAAATAAAACCTGTCTTGGTGGATTTAGCCTGGCTCCCGTCACTTTCTTTAGATTAGCTGACAGAGGATGTCCTTTTCAAGCCTTCACAGTAGCTACGAGCACAATGGATAGGAAAATCTGGCTTGATGCACCAAGCAAATTATCAAAAGCAGTGACCAAACTATGACATATACTGCACGACTCAACAGCCTGAATCTGCAGTTGGCCACAAAATGTGGAATAAAACATGATGGAACAGGAGCCCTGCAACAGGAGCCACAGGAATCCATGCAGCCATGCATGGGGAATGACTTCCATGCTTACATTTATGTTTTTTACATGCGGATGAGGGGTGATCTTGTAGAGGTGTACAAAATCATGAGAGGAATAGATTGGGTAAACGCACAGCCTTTTGCCCATAGTAGGGGAAATTGAGAATCAGAGGGAATAGGTTTAAGGTGAGGGGGGAAGGATTTAATAAGAACCTGAGGGGTAACTTTCTTTTACTGAAATGGTGGTAGGTTTATGGAATGAGCTGCTGGAGGAGGTAGTTGAGGCAGGTACTATCGCAATATTTAAGTGTAAGAAAATAACTGCAGATGCTGGTACAAATCGAAGGTATTTATTCACGAAATGCTGGAGTAACTCAGCGGGTCAGGCAGCATCTCAGGAGAGAAGGAATGGGTGACGTTTCGGGTCGAGACCCTTCTTCAGACTGATGTCAGGGGGGCGCTGTAAGACTCTATGACTATGACATTATCTGGGCAAGCTGCAGATTGCCAGGCACCTGGAAGGCAATTGCTGCAGTCACATGTGACACAGAAAATTATACGTCTAATAGAGCTCTTAGAAAAAGCATTTCTCAAATGGATAAACACAAAGTGCTGGAATAACTCAGCGGGTCAGTCAGGCAGACTTACACCCGCTGAGTTACTCCAGCACTTTGCATCTATCTTTGGTATCAACCAGCATTTGCAGTGCTTTGTTTCTACATTTCTCATATGGAGCTGGCTCAGTGGCTTTAGGTGGACCAGTGGCGACGGTCTTGGGTCAGATGTGGAATTCGACACACGTATCCAAGATGTAGTCAGAAGAGGTAGACATCAAGGGAAAGGAATAGGAGCCAGATTGTAGCATCCAACATTGAGTCATACAGCATGGAAACAGGCTCTCCGACCCAACTTGCCCATGCTGGCCAAGTTGCCCCATCAAAACTAGTCCCACCTGCCCACATTTGGCCCATATCCCTCTAAACCCTTCCTATCCATGCACCTGTCCAAATGACTTTTAAATGTTGTTGTAGTACCTGCCTCAACTATCTCCTCTGGCAGCTTTTTTCTTATACCCACGGCACGGTGGCGCAGCGGTAGAGTTGCTGCCTTACAGCGAATGCAACGCCGGAGACCTGGGGTCGATCCCGACTACAGTATTGTCTGTACGGAGTTTGTACATTCTCCCCGTGGGTTTTCTCCGAGATCTTCGGTTTCCTGCCACACTCCAAAGACGTACAGGTATGTAGGTTAATTGGCTTGGTAAATGTAAAAATTGTCCCTAGTGGGTACAGGATAGTGTTAATGTGCGGGGATCGCTGGTCGATGAGGACCCGGTGGGCCGAAAAGGGCCTGTTTCCGCGCTGTATCTCCAAACTCTGAACTAAACCTTCCGAGTGAAAAAGGTACCTATTATATCTTTAGTTGTACATGCAGCTTTGGCACCAACCATACTTTGCAGAATAGTCTGAGGGACTCCTGACTGACACAATCATTGCTGCCACTGCAAAGCCCATTTAATGCAGACTCTCAGGCAAACGTTCCACAAACCCTGTAATCAATGGCTGGCAACAGCAACCACATGAACTTTATCAATCTTTAACTTTCATTCCTGCAACAAACTCTGTATAGAACTTAATTCTATTTTGACGTTTAAACATACAACCATGGAACCATTGAAAGCCGATTTAAAGCAAATTATTTTTTTAAAAAAGAAGTTATTTCACAACCATCATTCCACAACATATTATTAAGGCAGTTTATGGTAAATATTAGATTGAAAGATATCAATGCCCGAGGAACACTGCAGGACTGCTCAATCCTAATATCAAGTCACTTCTGAAAGAGATGGTGCTCTAAACTTCATGCACTTCTGAATGATTAGACCTCCACAGTATTGTGTGGGCTTCAGTAACTCTGGTATTACTCTACACTTACTTGTACACGGCATTGCCCTGGGGTCCGAATCTGCCCTGTAGTAACCTTTTTCACAGGTACATTGGGATGAGCTCTCTTCATGCGAGTAGCTATGAGGTGGGCACTTCATACAATATGCATCCATGGAGGAAGCCTTGTAAAAACCAGGCCGGCATGCTAGAAACAAAACAAAAGAAGCTGTTAGAACACGTTCACACAAATCATTACAAATTACTTCAGCACTGGTGTAGACCCATTGCATAGAAACATAGAAAATAGGTGCAGGAGGAGGCCATTCGGCCCTTCGAGCCAGCACCGCCATTCATTGTGATCATGGCTGATCATCCACAATCAGTAACCTGTGCCCAACTTCTCTCGTTATCCCCTGATTCCACTAGCTCCCAGAGCTCTATCTAACTCTCTCTTAAATTCTTCCAGTGACTTGGCCTCCACTGCCCTTCGTGGCTCTATGTGCTCAGTACAAAACCTGCTCTTAGTTCTCTTTACCACCTGTAACCCAGGCCTGTAGCAAGAACACATGCAACTCTAAATATACAACACAGTGCTCGACTGTAGCGAAAGCTTCATGATTTTCACATACAAAATGAAAATCCTCTAACACTTCCCAGCAAGGCACAAAGTACCGACAAAACTTTCCATAAATCTTTAAACTAAGTTGCAAAAGGAAGAGTACAGGAGGAGTCATTCACACAGAGGCACAAATATGATTGAACATAACTGGAAATATGTGTACTGCTCAATGTAACTCTTACACTCTTGAACTTCAGCATGATTGTGCCTATGTATATAGTAAGATTTTTACTGAACTGTATGCAAAATGGCCAAGGTACATGTGACAATAAAGTACCATTGAACATTAATTAAATAGCTAAAAAAAATGGCCACACAACAGCATGAATTTGCTCAAATCCAATGATCGTCTCCATTACCAAGCTGTGTAATCAGATTTAAGAACATATAAATTAGGAGCAGAATTCTGCTACTTGGCCCCTCAAGCCTCCTCTACTGACTTTAGACTTTAGAGATACAGTGTGGATATAGGCCCTTCGGCCCGCTGACCAGCGTTCCGTGTACACTAAGACTATCCCACATACTCGCGACAATTTACAATTTTACAGAAGCCATTTAACCCACAGACCGAAGGTAGACACAAAATGCTGGAGTAGCTTCGACAGCATCTGTGGAAAGAATGAATGGATGATGTTTCGGGTGGAGACCATTCTTCGGACTGATGTCAGGGGAGAGGGAGATACATAGATAAGGAAGTGTAAGGTGTGAAACCAGGACAAGGGGGATGGAGATTAAGGAAAATGTAGAATAGATCATTGTTACCTGGGAGAAGGTAACAACAAAGCACACAGAGATAAAATGTACTCGGAGTCAGATTGGTTGAAGAACTGGGAAGGGGGTGGGATGGGGAGAGAGGAAAGCAAGGGTTACTTGAAGTTAGAGAAGTCAATGGGGTGACATCAGTTTGAAGAAGGGTCTCGACCCGAAACGTCACCCATTCCATCTCTCCGGAGATACTGCCTGTCCCGCTGAGTTACACCAGCATTTTGTATCTAACTTTTGTTTTTCTACCTTGTTTAGTTTAGAGATACAGTGTGGGGGTAATTTACAGAGGCCAATTAACCTACAAACCTGCACGTCTTTGGCATGCGAGAGGAAACTGGAGAACACCGAGTAAACCTATGCAGTCACAGGATGAATGCATTGGGGATCAGGATTGAACTAGAGTCTCAGGCATTATGAGGCAGCTGCTCCACCGGCTGCACGGAGGTATTGATCAAGGGTGATATAGCATCTGCAATCTTCCTACTGAAACTTATTATCGCGAGCCAAGATAGAAATAAAACATGATCTATTGCAATATCACAGGTTGACAATCAAAAATGCCAGATACGTTGTTACTTTAGCACTAAGTTTTGGGAACCAACCTGGCAATGTGACAAGCAGGCAGAACATAAAAAGTGATCAATTAAGACATCTCCTGCTAGTGGAATGGGAAAAATTGAGCCTTTGCAATAACTGGTTGCTCCTTACTTTATTTCACTTTAGTTTCAGAAGATTTTTGCATTAAATAGACTGGAAGATGGTGACAAAAATATTTCAGTCAACTGAATCTCCTTCCCAGACAAGCCTTAGAATAAAAGTCCAACTCCAGATCTCCCCAGCACAAATGTCATAGCATTTCAGACTACAGTCGGGAAGGATGATTGAACCATTGACGAGGGGTCACGAGGGACAATGCTGCATATATGAGCTGAATGGTCGAATGCAATTTTCATGTGCTTTGTTACACCTCAGAGTTCAACTAGAGGTGGTTCTGCTCTCAAGTCCGTCACAGCACGTTTGTATTTTCAATCCTGGATGAAACCTAGTTTTTCCACAAGTTATCAACGATTCAACCCCATTGGCAACAACCATTTTCCACAAAAAGGACATAAGGAAGCTATGGCGGATGTGACACCTCCTACCATTGTGCAGTGACATTTAGTCACATACCAAGTAAAAGTCTAATAATAAATTTAGTGAGTCATAAATTAACTGAACAATTAATCTTTGTGATGAAGCTACCTTCGGGGCATTTTAACTACTTTAAGCATTTGGTGACCTTTTAGGACCATTTTCATTCTGGCAGGAATTATTTAACGAATAGGAATATCAGCATAATTGAACTTTTTATAGCCTGCAACAGTTTTTAAACAAATTATCAAAAATTATGCCAGCACATATTGGCATAGCGAAAGCAAGTCAAGAGCAAGAGACAAAACTAGGCAGCATTACCAGGCATCATGTTCGGCACAAACATTGTAGGCCGAAGAGCCCGTTCATAGAAAATAGGTGCAGGAGGAGGCCATTTGGCCCTTCGAGCCTGCACCGTCATTCATTATGATCATGGCTGATCATCCACAATCAGTAACCTGTGCCTGCCTTCTCCCAATATCCCTTGATTCCACTAGCCCCCAGAGCTCTATCCGACTCTCTTTTAAATTCATCCAGTGAATTGGCCTCCACTGCCTTCTGTGGCAGAGAATTCCACAAATTCACAACTCTCTGGGTGAAAAAGTTCTTTTCTCACCTCAGTTTTAAGTTCCTGTGCTGTTCTGTTGCATGTTAAAAAAGCTCCACCTGGCAGGATCAGTCTCGGCACTGAGAGCAAATTAGAGGAAGGAGAAAAAAAAGCAAGGCCAGAGATTTCAAAACAAAGTGAGAGGAATTGATCGGGTGGATGCACAGAGTCTCTTGCCCAGAGTAGGTGAATCGAGGATCAGAGGAATAGGTTTAAGGTGAAGGGGAAAAGATTTAATAGGAATCTGAGGGGTAACTTTTTCACACAAAAGGTGGTGGGTGTATGAAACGAGCTGCCAGAGGAGGTAGTTGAGGCTGGGACTATCCCAGCATTTAAGAAACAGTCAGACAGGTACATGGATAAGACAGGTTGGGAGAGATACGAACCAAATGCAGACAGGTGGTGCTAGTGGAGCTGGGACATGTTAGCTAGTGTGGGCAAGTTGGGTCGAAGGGCATGTTTCCATGCCAGATAACTCCATGACTCTAAAGTGAGTGGAATTCAAAAGGAAGCAAACCATCCTGACAACTCGCTAAGCTCTGCTTCTGATCTGTAAAAGAGAGGCAAATATGCCAGACACAAAGAAACTGCAGATGCTGGAATCCTGAGCAAAAACCCAAAGGTTGGAGAAACTCAGTGGGTCAAATAGCATCTGCAGAAGAAATGGATATGCAATGTTTTGGGCTCAAGAAAGGTCTCGATCCAAAATATCGTCTGTTCATTCTCTTCACAGATGCTGCCTGACCTGATGATTTCCTCCATCACCTTGTTTTTTTGCAGACAAATATGCCATTTGGTTTCAACACCCTCTGGTTAGATGAGGAGAAATTATTTAATCTGCCTAGAGCTAACCAGCAGTCTTTTGCAGAGGATGTACTCAGAATGCTGACTGAGGACTGGATCATTGTGGTGCCAGCTATAATTAGATACCCACTGATACTCATCATCAATGATCACGCTTGCTTAACAGTCATTGAATGCAGAGGGCATTCAGTACATGTAAACACATCTCAGTAAGGAAGTCAATTATTTTCAGATATGGATGTAACGCAAAAGCAAAAAAAAACAATAGGAAAGGGAGGACAATTGCAGCCTTTGGAGTGGCACAGTGGAGCAGCAGTAGTTGCTAGCTTACAGTGCAGACCCGGATTAAATCCAAACTACTGGTGCTGTCTGTACAGAGTTTGTACGTTCTCCCTGCGACCGTGTGGATTTTGTTCGGGTGCACCGGTTTCCTCCCACTTTCCAAAGACGTGCAGTTTTGTAGGTTAATTGGCCACTGTAAATTGCCCCTGGTGTGTAGAATGTGAAACAGGTCTAACATAGAACCAGTGTGGTGATCTTTGGTCGGAGTAGACTCTGTGGGCCAAAATGCCTGTTTCCACACTGCGTCACTAAACTAAATGCTTTGAAATAATGTTAAATATGCAACTGCTTTAAAGAGAGTCAAGAATGCTCTATTGTCATCCGTCCTGAAATGGAACAATGAAATTCTTACTTGCATCAGAACAACAGGCCTGCTGGTAACTGAGTTGCTTCAAGTTTAAATGGTGGCCTTTGCTCGGTCATACACTCAACATTGACCTTTTTATTAAAAGGGCATTGCGGTTTGACTATGATGATTATTCCATCGTACTCAGATGATGCACAGTTGCTGTCACCGTGATATGTATTTAATTTTCGATCCTTACTTAAAGCTAGACTCAGCAAGATGCCAGATCACATTTTAATGCCTAGCTCACGCCTGGGACAAGTTGTGTTGTGCAATCTGTACAATGTATATAATCCACGGAATCTTCCTCTTCACAAAGTGTGTTGATTTTTATTTTAATCCTGCTGCGATTTAGATTCATTTGTCTCTGTCAAATTCAGCCGAAATTGGTTGATTTAAATTTTCTATTTCCTTTGTTGAAAGGTGCACTGCTGTCAGGGTTTGTGTAACAGAGCAGGGAGCACTGATTCTAATGGGCAAAGCTCCACTTACAATTTGGCAATGGACCCAGATTTTGTCAAGAGAGATGCATGTGCAGGGACAGGGCAGAACAGCACCGAGACTAGGAAGGGGAAAAGTGCAGATGAAACAAATCCAGTATTGATCAGGTACCTTCGGCTGGCTTGTGCAATGGCTTCTTCCCCTTCCCCCAAAGGATCTGTCCTTCCACTTTCCTATGACGTTATTGCCGGCAGGTACTCTGCATGCTGATGATAAAGTTCTTGTCAACCAGGCAGCATGGTGACGCAGCGGTAGAGTTGCTGCCTTGCAGCGCCAGAGACCTGGGTTCGATCTTGACAACGAGCGCTGTCTGTACAGAGTTTGTACGTTCTCCCCGTGACCTGCGTGGGTTTTCTCCGAGATCTTCGGTTTCCTCCCACACTCCAAAGACGTACAGGTTTGTAGGTTAATTGGCTTGGTATAATTGTAAATTCTTCCTAGTGTGTGTAGGATAGTGTTAGTGTGCGAGGATTGCTGGTCGGCGTCGACTCGGTGGGCCGAAGGGCCTATTTCCACGTTGTATCTCTAAACTAGTGAGAGTCTGACTGCATGAATGTGTCATAATTTCATCAGTCTCAACAACGGGAAGACTGAACTCATCGTCAGTCTATGGCCACTCTAGACTGATGTATGAAGTACTGCAAGACAGTGCTATCTTGCGACAGTGTAGTTCTGGCCACCTGCTCCAAGCTACTCACTTTTCCTTTGTCAAGATAGTCGGCCTACAGTCAAAGGGCTCAATCAACCAAGTGGATTGGTGTGCAACTAAAGTGATCCCCAGCGATGTTAGCCATTTAATGGGACCGAAGATGTGTCAATGAAAGTCAGTGGCCTAATGAATCCGAGACCTAAAAGAGGCCCGAGCTATAGGGAGAGGTTGAAGTAACAGGCTAAGACTTTATTCCCTGGTGCACAGGAGGCTGAGGGCTGATCTTATAGAGGTGTATAAAATCATGTGGAGAATAGATAGGGTGAATGCACTGAGCCTTGTTTGAAAGAGAAGCGAATTATTGGTCTGCTATCGAATGGGGTAATTGATACAAATAACAGATACATTTTAGAGGATGTTAGATAAGAGTAAAGGAGAAAGGAACATAATAGTGTAAAAATAGGGGCTCAAAAATAGGGGCCCCTTAAAGCCTAGCATACATCTTCTAGGTTGAAAGGCCGTTTTCCCATGCTTATCCTCCTGCCTGCATTTCACAAAGGTTGGTATTGATCTTAAGGAAAGCTGCCAATGCTCTTTGTGGTGTGGGTTTCAGCCTCTCAAAGGCTTGCTCTCAAGCATCAGTCATCAATGTTGGGGAATAATTAAACTCTTCAGAGCTGTACCATTGACCAACCAGCGGAAAGTCCACCAGGACTGGTGCCATCACATCAAGGAATTTCCAGATAACAAAGGGTGGGTACAGTGGCACAGCGGTAGAGTTTAGATTTTATATATTTTTTAGATTTAGAGATACTTGGGAGTCCGCATCACAGAGGATCTGACATGGGCAACGCACATTGCCGCACTGGTGGGTAAGGCTAAGCAGCGCCTTTACCACCTTAGACAACTGAGGATATTCAGAGTGTCTCTGAGGATCCTTCATTGCTTCTACTCTGGGGCTGTAGAGAGCATCCTGTCCGGCAACATTACAGTCTGGTTTGGGAACAGCTCTGCCCAGGACAGGATGGCCCTGCAGAGAGTAGTGCGTTCGGCAGAACGCACCATGGGAACTACACTCGTCCCCCTGCAGGACCTATACATCAGGAGGTGCAGATCCAGAGCAAGCAAGCTCATGAGGGACCCCTGCCACCCCAGTAACGGACTGTTCCAGATGCTACGATCAGGCAAACGCCTCCGCTGTTACGCTGTGAAAACGGAGAGGATGAGACGGAGCTTCTTCCCACAGGCCATCAGGACTGTCAACTTTTATAACCCCAGAGACTAAATTTTTGTCGACACTAATAGTAACTTATTAACTTTATTTATATGCTGTAACTGTAATTCTTTTTGTGCACAACCCGCAGGCATTGCCACTTTCATTTCACTGCACATCGTGTATGTGTATGTGACAAATAAATTTGACTTGACTTGACAGCGCAGAAACAGGCCCTTCAGCCCACCGGGTCCGCGCCACCCAGCGATCCCCGCACACGAACACTATCCTACACCCACTAGGGACAATTTTTACATTTGCCCAGCCAATTAACCTACATACCTGTACATCTTTGGAGTGTGGGAGGAAAGCGAAGATCTCGGAGAAAACCCACGCAGGTCACGGGGAGAACGTACAAACTCCGTACAGACGGCGCCCGTAGTCAGGATTGAACCTGAGTCTCCGGCGCTGCATTCGCTGTAAGGCAGCAACTTTACCGCTGCGCCACCGTGCCGCCCATTTGCTGTCTCACAGTTGCTGTCTCACAGCGCCAGAGACCCGGGTTCGAAACTGACTACGGGTGCTTGTCTGTACAGAGTTTGTACCTTCTCCCCATGACCTGCGTGGGTTTTCTGCGAAATCTTCAGTTTCCTCCCACTCTCCAATGACGTAGAGGTGTGTAGGTTAATTGGCTTGGTATAAAAAATGTAAAATTGTCCCTAGTGTGTGTAGGATAGTGCTAATGTGTGGGGATCACTGGTCAGTGCAGACTCAGTGGGACGAAGGGCCTGTATCTCCGAACTAAACTAAACCAAAAGCAAAACGTTAGCTAACATTTGAAAACATTTTACAGAACACTAACAGTTTGGGAGAAAATATAAATAAACCCTTCAAGAAATATTTTTAAATCCACTATAATTTCCAATGACTCCATCATGCCCAAACTACCTCCAAGTTTTCACTGCAATCGATGTTTAGAGTTTACTGAATTAAAAGCTTGAGAACCATGCTGTTGGCTTTGAAAGTGTTGGAATTAATGCATGAGAGAACGTGGGGATGTTTAACTTCACTTCACACCTGCTCTGCAGTAATGGTGTGTATTTTTGATGAGAAGGAATGAAGCAGATGGTAAACCCACTCGAGTAAATTCAACCCCATATTTTCTGAGTGTCTCGAAATTTGATGACATTTTTAAATCAGAGCAAGTCTCACTCCAGCTAAGTGGGATTTAGCAAGGGAGAATGTCAGAGGATAATTGAATGTTAAAATTACCAGCATGGCAAAAGAATGATGGGAATGTTAAGGCTTTTGCTCACTGACAAATAGAGTGCACGTGAAAGGAATAAGGGAAGAGAAAATAAGTTCTGCAATGTTCAATCAACCCCATGGTTGAGTGGGGCCGCATCAACCACCTGCCGCTCAGTGCCAACAAGACCAAAGAACTGGGCAGCACAGTGGCGCAGCTGGTAGAGCTGCTGCCTCTTCACGCATGAGAGCTGGTTCAATGCTGACCCGGGTGCTGTCTGTGTGGAGTTTGCACATTCTCCTTCTGACTGCGTGGATTTCCTCTCAGTGCTCCGGTTTTCTTCCACATCCCAAAGATGTGTGTTTTCAGGTTACTACAATTGGCATCTGCAAAATTTCCCGTACAATGCAGCAAGTGGATGAGAAAGTGTACAAGTAGACCTAGTGTAAACGGGTGATCAATGGTCGATGTGGACTTGGTGGGCCAGTTTCCACACTGCATCACTAAACTAAATTAATTGTCAACTTCAGAAAAGGGAAGTTGGGGGACTATGCACCAATTTCCATTGTGGGTCAGTTGTGGAGAGAGTTAGCCGCTTCAAATTCGCAAGTGTTAACATTTCAGATTACTCCGGACGGCACAATGGTAGAGTTGCAGCCTTACAGCACCAGAGACCTGGGTTCAATCCTGACTCCAGCTGCTGTCTGTACCAAGTTTGTACATTCTCCATGTGACCAAGTGGGATTTTACTGGGTGCTCCCATTTCCTCCCCCCACTCCAAAGACATACGAGTTTGTACGTTAATTGGCTTCTGTAAAATTACAAATTGTCCCTATTGTGTAGGATAGTTTTAGTGTACGGGGAGATCGCTGGACAGCACGGACTCAGTTGGTTGAAGGGCCCATTTCCACACTGTACCTCTAAAGTTGAAAGTGTTCTGGGTTAATCACATAAATGTAAAAGAATGTGTGCCGGCATGCCTACTTTCTTAGACGTTTAATGAAATTTGGTGCATCTCTGAATGCACCGAATAGAAAGTATCGTGACTGATTGCATCATGGTCTGATACAAGGTCATAAGATCATAAATGATAGGAGCAGAATTAGGCCATTCAGCTCTTCAAGTCTACTCTGCTTTCAAGCATGGCTGATCTATCTCTCCCTCCTAACCCCATTCTCCTGCCTTCTCCCCATAACCCCTGACACCCAAACTAATCAGGAATCTATCTATCTCTGCCTTACATGTGCCAATTCCAAAGCATAGGATGGCAAGAGATGACAGAGTGTGTTGGACACAGCCCTCCCCTCCATTGAAAGCATCTACACGAGGCACTGCCTCAAGGTGATATCTATCACCAGGATCCCCACCATCTGAGTCATGCCGCATTCTCACCACTACTACCAGGTCAGAGGCACAGAGCTTTAAGTCCCATCGCATCATGTTCAGGAACAGCTACTTACATATACATTTCTATGTTTATCAGGTTCTTGAACCAATCTGCACAACCTTAATCCTTCCTTGACAACAGAACAATGTGGCCCACCTCTTGTATTAACATGGACTATTTTTTACTAATTATGTTTTTCTATTGTTTTGCTTTTGTTTCCCCTCCAAAGAGTCTTCTTTCTTTCAGAAATGTATAATTTATTTTTGTGTAGGAAGGATCTGAAGATAATGGTTTACATTGAAGATAGACACAAAAAGCCGGAGTAACTCAGTGGGTCAGGCAGCATCTCTGGAGAAAAGGAATGGATGACGTTTCGGGTCGCGACCCTTCTTCAGACCGAGAGTCGGGGAGAGGGAAATGGAAGGGTACAAAGAACATGTAATGTACGAACATTTACGTTTGTCTTCGTCTGAGTCTATGTACCTCTGATGGTGCTGGAGGCAAGACTTTTTTTCATTGTACCTGTACCTCCCCATACTTGTGCAGATGACAATAAACCTGGTTTGAAGCAAGGTTACAGCTCTGCCATTATAGGGAACTGAAAGCTCTTCCTATGAAATCTAACATTTAAAAAAATTGTAATGAATTCAATGTCCGAGCCACATCTCATCAATCATAACCTATCCCCGCCAAGGTGAGTCATGCTAATCAATTATGCAAACTAAACTAAGATCTCACGGAGGTTTAGCACTTGGCTGCTCAAAACCTTGAAATCCCTCCAAACTATTTTCTCCTACATGGGAGACACTGATTAAATATTAATGCCTCAGAGTCAGGCTTGTTTTTGCCAATCAATAGCTTTTAGAGCTAATGCCCCATGTTGCCTGGTTTTCAGAGAGACAGCACGAAAAAATACACACTAATGCAACTAATTATTTGATCGTGCCATACCTGCGGGACGCGAATTTATGGGTTCTTGTTTATGCCGTGAGTTACGGTATCTGGTTCACGAGCTTCAGAGCAATAGTGCGTTTTAGTTGCACTTGAATAGAAGTTTTATTTAATAAATATTAAGCAGCAAGGAAGCAAAGACTCTCCAATTAGCGAGCAAACCGCTGAGTAAAGATTTAGTGAACTAATTGGTCAGGAGAAACCTATAGTTAATTTAGCAGATTAATAATCCAATGCTCCAGTAATTAATCACACATTGTCAGCTATTTAATACAGCTCTATTTTCTGATCTTCACTGTCGAACAACTCCAAGAGAAATGTAGGGAATGGCACCAACCCTTGTACACAGCCTTTTTTGACCCCTTCAGAGAGGGGCAGTGGAGCATCCTTAGCAAAAATGTCAGTCTGCAAAAATTCATCCCCATCTTTGAGGCTGTGGCACAGCAGTAGAGTTGCTGCCTTACAGCGCCAGAGACCCGGGTTCGATCCTGACTATGGGTGTTGCCTGTACGAAGTATTATGTTCTCCTGGTGACCAAGTGGGTTTTCTCTGGATGCTCTGGTTTCCTCCTACATTCCAAAGACATACGGGTTTGGAAGTTAATTGGCTTCGGTAAACTAAAATTGGAAATTATTCCTAGCGTGTGTAGGATAGTACTAGTTTACAGGGTATTTATTCACAAAATGCTGGAGTAACTCAGCAGGTCAGGCAGCATCTCAGGAGAGAAGGAATGGGCGACATTTCGGGTCGAGACCCTTCTTCAGACTGATGTCAGGGGGGCGAGACAAAGGAAGGATATAGGTGGAGACAGGAAGATAGAGGGAGAACTGGGAAGGGGGAGGGGAAGAGAGGGACAGAGGAACTACTTCCCCCGACATCAGTCTGAAGAAGGGTCTCGACCCGAAACGTCGCCCATTCCTTCTCTCCTGAGATGCTGCCTGACCTGCTGAGTTATTCCAGCATTTTGTGAATAAATACCTTCGATTTGTACCAGCACCTGCAGTTATTTCCTTAGTTTACAGGGTGATCGCTGGTTGGTGTGGTCTCGGTGGGACGAGGGGCCTGTTTCCACGCTGTATGTCTAAAGTCTAAAGTAAAATCGTATCTATGCTTAATTATGGCACACAGACTATATTCTTTACCAGTGGACCCAGTGCAGACTGGATTCAGTGCACACTGCTCAGTCTCTCTTGCCACAATGCTGCACCTTATCTACAACAATTGTTTTCCTAGAGTTTAGCAATTCCACAATATAGACAGGAAATGATTCCACCTATATCCCCACCTTTCCAGAACAAAGTTCATCCCAACTTCAGTCATTCCACTGCAGTTACACAGGTGATGCCTCAATGTATCTGGAGGCAGAGTTCCAAACCATTGACTCAATACTGAAGCATGAGAATGGATCTTACACTTAAGAGTGCCCCAGAACCTGGTCCTATCGAACACCATTACTACTGACAACAATAGACCATGACAAAGTGCGGGAAAATGCAGACCACCTCTAATAACTCAAGAACCACCTCTCACTGACAGCAGGCAATAATGTTCACCTGCAAATGCATAAGTACAGCCTCTGCTCTAAGGAAGATCATTTGAAGATCAATGAATCAACCGTGGCATAAAGTTCATGATTTAATGGGAAGGGGCAATCTTCTGCCCTCATGTTCATTTCTGAGACAAAGTTACTTATAACACAAACTAAAGAGTTATCACCAGTGATTACTTCAAATCACTGAAAGAATAAGAAAACCAATATCAGCAACCTCCCCCAAGCCACCATCCCTGGCATTGTGGCCCAAATTACATGTACTTTGCTTTGCAGGGCAGTTTGCATATCTGACACACTAGACTGCTGAAATAGGCACTTTGTTTTGAGCTCTGTTAGAGTGAGAGAAAAAAAAAATCACCAGTCAGACAGAAGAAATGATTCAAAGATGTTCCCAAAGCTTCCACGAACAAACATTACATCACCATGAACTCATGGGAATCCCTGGCTGCCTTCAACTCCTCAAAAGAAAAGGAGCATTGGGTTGCACCGAGTGTTGTATGGTGCAGGGGGGAAACATATTGGTGAACATTGGTTAACTAATGAACAGGAAACAGAATAGGCACAAATATGTATTTTTCTGACTGGCCTGATATAGACTCAATGAGGAAGGATCTGCTGGCATTGGAGAGGGTTCAGAGGAGATTTACAAGAATGATCCCAGGAATAATTTAGTTAACATATGATGAGCATTTGACGGCACTGTGCCTGTACTCGCTGGAGTTTAGAAGGATGAGGGGGGACCTCATTGAAACTTTCCTAATATTGAAAGGCCTGGATAGAGTGGATGTGGAGAGGATGTTTCCACTAATGGGAGAGTCTAGGACCCGAGGCAACTACCTCAGAATTAAAGGACGTACCTTAAGAAAGACGAGGAGAAATTTATTTAGTCAGAGGGTGGTGAATCTGTAAAATTAATTGCCACAGAACGTTGTAGAGGCCAAGTCAACAGGTAATATTAAGGTGGGGATTGAGAGATTCTTGATTAGTACGGGTGTCAGGGGTTATGGGGAGAAGGCAGGAGAATGGGTTTGAGAGGGAAAGATGGATCAATCATGATTGAATGGCAGAGTAGACTTGATGGGCTGAATGGCCGAATTATGAATACTAAATTATTCAGCAGGGATAGGCCTTTCCCACAAATCAGACAAAGATTAAACCCTCCTACAGAACTCCCCAGAGTCTCTCCCTCTGGCAAAATTGACATCTCCTTGGTTTCATGTTGGAAATCATCACTACGACACACACATTAAAGGCATGCCCTCTGTGACCCATGGCAGTGGAAACAGAACTTTGGATATTTTAAAGTCAGATCTAGATTGATACTAGGCAAGGATAGGCAGACAGGTTATGAGGGGTGGACTGGAATATGAAGTTGCTATTGCAAGCAGATCAGCCATGATTTCAATAAATGGTGGAATAGCTTAGAAAGAGCTTGCCACTTCCCAAACTATTGGCCAAGCACCTCTTGTCCCACCCGTAGTAGAAGCTGCATATTGCCCTCAACAATAACCTCACCAAGAAAAGGATCTGGAGTGGAAGCGAGGCATTCACAATTCCCTGTGGCTCCTCGCAATGGGAGAGTCAATTGTTTTTCAAAACCTAGAGACACAAGAGACTGCACAGGTTGGGTTCTGAAGCAAGAAACAAATTGTTGGAGGATCTCAGCAGGTTAAACAGCATCTATGGAGACAAACAGATGTCCTTAAGCAGGGTCAAAACATTGACCAAGCCTTTGCCTCCACAGATGCCATTTGACCTGTTGAGCTCCTCCAGGATTTTGTTTTTATTTCAAATCTTCATAGTTTTTCACATTGTGTTATTTTGGATAGACACAAAATGCTGGAGTACCTCAGTGGGTCAAGCAGCATCTCTGGAGAGAAGGAATGGGTAACGTTTCGGGTTGAGACCCTCCTTCACAAGGGACACGAGCCAAAAAGTCACACATTCCTTCTCTCCAGAGAAGCTGCCTGTCCTGCTGAGGTGCTCCAGCATTTTGTGTCTATCTTTTGCGCATCTGCAGGTCCTTCCTGCACATTGTGATATTTTGGATTAAATTGGCTCCTCTATTATCAACTCTTCAATTGTCCTGTTTTCCTGTCTTTTCAGTGATCCGACAACCTGATTAATACTGGGGAGACAATATTCTCAGTATTATATCAACAATACCAAGCATGCTCCGGAGACATATGTTCTGGTGATCATGTGAAATGGGCTAGCAGCCCTAAAGTTTGAGTGCAAGGTCCACCAGTGAATTCTCAAGGGTAGCAGAAATGATCACGTGGTATAATGCAAAGAAAGCCAGCTATTCCTGTCTGCTCAGACCTAGATTTTGCTCCTAATACCCTCTGGGTAATACCAATGAGCTGTACATGCTGCCCACCATCAGTGTAGGGGTCAGGACATCTGAACTGATTCTCATTGCCTTCTTATCCAGCAGTAACAATCTCAGTGCATGTTGCTGTGCACCCTTTGGCAAAAATTCATTTGGCATCTATAACTTGTCTTGGACAAAACACAGCACCATCAAACCCATGCAAATCTCAGCAAATTCATGTCAATAAAACAGGAGCTACTGTTAATCAGACAAAGATTTATCCCTCCTACAGAACTCTCAGAGTCTCTCCCTCTGGCAAAATTCACGTCTCCTTGGTTTCATGTTCGAAATCATCACAACGACACATGCATTAAAGGCATGCCCTACAAAAAAATACCTTTCAGCTTATTAATGGTGCTAAAAATTGAGGGAATTACAATTTCCTCACTTTCAGCTTTAACGCCGCACATTTTAGTAAAACAGCAAAGTGTTTTATAACGTATATGTTATGAATTTTCATGCAATAGAATCCTACTCTATTATATTAAACCCAATAACTTCTTTCCATCATATCCTGATGTTTCTAATCCTTTTTAATGATGATGGGGTAAAATTTTGCGCAGTAACATCTTTAACAGTGGCTCCTGTTTTATTGATGTTAATCTGCTCAAACTTTCATGGTCCTGTGTTTTGTCCAAGATGGAGTCATAGATGCCAAATAAAACTCAATGTCATTATTTGATATGTAGATTTTAAATCCCTAAAGGGTATTATTGAAGAATTAGCTCTGCAAACCAGAGGCCAACTCAATGGTGGTGGTGTGGCGGCTCCACTCAATGGTGGTGGTGTACCCCCTTCTCCGCCCCCGTTTGTCCCTCCAGCAGTGCCCCCGCCAGCCCCCCCGGTTGTCCCTCCAGCTGTGCCCCCGCCAGACCCCCCGTCGGATGGGTACCATACACAGTTCGGTCGACTAGTGCGACCACCGGTGCGTTTCGTGCCTCTGGTTCTGGGGGGGGGTCCTGTGGCGGCTCCCGAGGGTCGGGCCATACCACTCAGGACCCCTCGGCATGGGAATGGGTCGATCCAAGGAGGCGGACTTCGGCCGGGAGTATAAAGGTCAAGGACCGCATGACTCTCATCCCCTTTTGGAGTTCCAGAGATACAGTAAACACACTTTCGTTAACCTTGACTACTTGTCGTTATTTCGGCCTACTTGGCCCACTACAGTGGTAGGTAAAAAGCAAAGACGTCCATTTTGTAAAAGACCATTTTGTATTAGACCATTGGCTGGACTGTGTTGCATCAAGTTTGTAGGTTAATTGGCTTCTGTAAATTGATCCTAGTTTTGTAGGATAAAACTAGTGTATGGGTGATCGCTGGTCGGCATATAGGGACTCGGAGGGCCATAGGGACTCGGAGGGCCATAGGGCCCGTTTCCATGTTGTATCTCTGAACTGAACTATGCAGGATTTTCCATCTGTTTTTCTCACTTTGCTACGTCTGGTGAGACAGCGAATCAGCCTGTTTCCAAAGTAAACCTGCGCTTGAAGTGTTGATGTTCGACATTAAGTCGAATATTACCAATTTTTCTTTCTCCAAAAGATGCTGCCTACATACTGAAATACTTGAGGCTAATTGCTTTTGTTTAAGGAAACTTAATCTCCAGTTTACAGTCTGTATGAACGTAATCCCCTTTTTGCTTTAAGAGGTGATTGAATTCTATAAGTTAGTAGAAATCATTAGGAAGCACCTGGTTTCTTTAGTTTCCATTTAAAAAAAACAGATCGCTTTTACATTAAGTTTCCTCTGATGCTGGGTCTCGTTGTAATCCACCCGTCCACCTTACCAGACTCCCTCCACTCTAACCCCGCCACATCTGTACTAAACGATAGCAGGCCATCACTGCCAAACAGCAGGAATTGCTCTTGGTCAGTGCTCTTGGGGTACGAAGCAAGCACCATGCAAGAAATCAGCTCAGTAACCTGATCTCCCGGTGGCTGAGCACTTCAACTCCCCCTCCCATTCCCAGTCTGATCTTTCTGTCATGGGCCTCCTCCAGTGCCATAGTGAGGCCCACCGGAAATTGGAGGAACAGCACCTCATATTTCGCTTGGGCAGCCTGCCGCCCAGCCGTATGAACATTGACTTCTCCAACTTTAGATAGTTCCTCTGTCCCTCTCTTCCCCTCCCCCTTCCCAGATCTCCCACTGTCTTCCTGTCTCCACCTATATCCTTCCTTTGTCCCACCCACCTGACATCAGTCTGAAGAAGGGTCTCGACCCGAAACGTCACCCATTCCTTCTCTCCTGAGACGTTGCCTGACCTGCTGAGTTACTCCAGCATTTTGTGAATAAATACCTTCGATTTGTGGATCACATAATACTTGGGAAGAAAAAGAACGCTGATATTTGCAAACGTGTCATCTCCTTTTTGTCCTGGACACTGCTCCCGACATGGAAAACCTCCACCCCACAACAGATTGGCGTGTTACTTGGGGAAGCGTGAAGGGGCGTGGGTAGAGGGCAATGCTTATTTTACTTGCCACTTCTCACCTCTGGACTACACATTCCACGAGTGAATTTTGGATTCTAAAAAAGACATTAAAATTGGGAAGAATAAATTATGAATATATATGAACTGCATTTCTCCTACCCACCCCACTGGATCTGCAGTTTAGTTTAGTTTAGTTTAGTTTGGAGATCTAGCATAGAACCAGTCCACGCCGACCAGTAATCGCGCATTCACTCGTTCCATCCTCCACTCTACGGACGATTTACAGAAGCCAATTAACCTGCAAACCCGCATGTCTTTGAAACGTGGGAGGAAACCGGAGCACCCGGAGAAAATCGACACGGTCACGGGAAAAACATTAAAACAAACTCCATGCAGACAGCACCCGTAGTCAGGATCAAACCCTACTCTCTGGCGCTGTAGAGGCAGCAATCCTACTGCTGCACCACTGTGGCCCCCTTGTGCCACTGTGCTGCCCGTTAGTGGATAATTAATTATGAAGCAAATGGTGTTTCCTTCTCATTTAATAGGCTGTTAAACGCTTGGTGTTTCTCACTGGTTCTTGGTAAGGATTTGCTCCATGGACATCTCAAAAAGGTACATTTTGTTTTCTTTGAAAACAGCAGCCAAATCTGCTCCTTGCACTAAAATCAATTAACTTAATGGTCACAGTGGCGCAGCGGTAGAGTTGCTGCCTTACATCGCAGTGCCGGAGACCCGGGTTCGATCCTGACTACTGGTTGTCTGCATGGAGTTTGTACCTTCTCCCCGTGACCTGCGTGGGTTTTCTCTAAGATCTTCGGTTTCCTCCCACACACCAAAGACGTACAGGGTTTGTAGGTTAATTGGCTTGGTAAATGTAAAAATTGGCCCTAGTGGGTGTAGGATAGTGTTAATGTGCGGGGATCGCTGGTCGGCGCGGACCCGGTGGGTCGAATGGCCTGTTTCCACGCTGCATCTCTAAACTAAACAAGTGAACAGGATCCAAATATGGATGAACATGGCTTATGATATCCTCTGCAAGAAGCACAGTATCTAAGTAAAAGGTATCTGAACAATTCTGATCCATTTTTCTCAATGTCCTCCTTAAATGAGCCATAGAGTCATACAGCGTGAAAACAGGCCCTTCGGCCCACCTTGCCCACACTGACCATCTACACTGGTCCCACCTGCCTGCGTTTGGCCCATATCCCTCCAAACCGGTCCTATCCATGTACCTGTCTAAAGGCCCAAGTTTATTGTAATTAACTTTTGTTTATTTTGTTCTGATTTTCTGTGCACATTTGACAAGAACCAGAACAAATCAATCTTGATCCCGAGGGACCGACAAAGAAGAAGTTTTACTTCTCTTGTTTCACACAACAGCATGTTTTAAAGGGAAGCTTCCAGCTCCAGGAATCAACATAGTTATGTCTCCCTTAATTTCCGTACTCATTCACACTCCCAAAATATCCGACCTGTAGAGACCACCTAAACAATTTCATCTCAGATCTGCAAAATAGCAATAAATACTGTGCATTTCGGTCATTTAACTTGGGCTATTTAGTGCCAATACTTAGATACTCCTCAATTGGTCATTTTATTTTTCCATGAAACCAATGGCATTTTCAATTTGCTCCAGAGGAATCATAGAATTGTTTTATGGCTCAGGAAACAACCATTCAGCCCGTCACATCTGTGGGATCCTAACAGTCCCATCCACCTGCTCTTTCCACCCCCTTCCCCATAGTCCGACAATATCATGTGTCTATCTAATTTGCTTTTGAAGGCAATGATCGGTTCTGTTTCATCATCTATGTACCAAAACTCTCGTTTGTTAATCATGTTTGTGACTGAACTTCAGCCAAAACGGTACGCGATAGCGTGACAATTTTAGGCCCACCTTACTCACCATTGTCACTTTAGTGATGATACAAGTAGTTTAATTGAAATCGGTGTTATATTTTTAAAGTTAGACAATAGACAATAGACAATAGGTGCAGGAGTAGGCCATTCGGCCCTTTGAGCCAGCACCGCCATTCAATGTGATCATGGCTGAGTTTAAAAGGAGGGGAGGGGGAGGGGAGGAGGGAGGGGAGGAGGGAGGGAGGGGGAAGGGGGGAGTGGGGGAGAAGGGAGAGGGGGTTGAGGAGAGAGGGGGAGGACAGGGTGCTGCACCACTGCAGGAGAAGTTTGGACCCAACGGGTCCACTTGGTCTAGTCATCTATAAAAGCCAGTGAATTCAGCATCCGAACAACCCTCTGAGTTAAAAACATTTCCCTCACGTCCCCCTGCATCTTTTGCCCAAAACGCATAAATATCTGTCCAGGAAAGTGCATGTTTCAAGGCAGTTGATTCAGGAGTGAATTCTGACTACTTTATAGTTAGTTTGAGAATGTAAACATAACCCGAATATCGGCAACATTGTTCTGTGCAGCCAGATACTTTCATGTTTGCAACAGAAGCGGGGGCAGATTTTACAAAGTCTTCTCTATATAGTTCCGCAGAAAGCTCCCGAATGTCTAAACCGAATCAGGTTTTTAACTGTCCAATTAAAATGAGTGGACATGACACAAGATCAGCAGACATTATTACATGGCCACGGGCCAAAGAACTAAGCCTCGAAAAAAGGCACCTTAAACCAATTGCTTTTCTATTCTTTTTACGAAGGCACTTCTTAAGCAATGACAATAGTGTAGCGACCATAGAGAATGGTCCAGGTCGTCGAACCCTCGGATTGGCCAGCGAGGTCACGTGTGAACGCGACCATGGGGATTGGTCCAGGGAGCGACATCGCTGATTGGCCAGCGATGTCATGTGCGCGTTTGGCGCCCGAAATAGTTAGTTCGGCGAAGTCTTCGAAGAAGACAGTAAGTTTTTGATGGTTGTCCTTTACCTTGTTGTTTAACTCTGTATTCGAATATTGCGGCTGCAATAAACTTCTTCTACAACCAACAAGTTTCCGGACTCGCCATATTGGTGACCCCGACGTGATCTGGACGATCACCGACTATGCAGGGACCCGACGCCTCGTCGGCGATGGCCGCGCCGGGCACACCGGAGTCAAGCGCGGTAAGCGTTCACCTTCCGTGGTTTTGGACGCACGCACCGCAATCTTGGTTTATACACACCGAAGCTCAATTTCATATAAAGAAGATATCGGACGACTCCACGAGGTATTACTACCTCGTCAGCGCTCTATCATCGGAGACGACCACGCGCGTGATGCGGTTCATCGTTAATCCACCTGCGGAAAGCAAGTACGAGGCCCTGAAGAAAGTATTACTGCGAATCTTCGGGTTTAATAAGCATGGTGGTGCGGCAAGACTTCTGCACCTACCGGATCTTGGAGACCGACTGCCTTCCGTCCTCATGTCCGAAATGATGATGCTAGCCGGTGAGCATACGGATTGCCCTATGTTCGAACAGGCATTCCGCGAGAAGCTTCCTGAGGATGTCCGACTGCTGCTCACGGATTGTTCTTTTAAGGACCCCGAAGCATATGCAGCGAAAGCGGACGCGCTCATAGCGGCTAAAACCAAGGCAAAGGACCAGGCAAGCGGTTCGATCAACAAGGTCTCGACATCTGTGACCACGCCACAGCGACGGCAAGATGGCGCCACGTCTCCCGCCAATTCTCCGAAAGCCCGCCAAAAAGATCCGCACAAGCGCGGCTGGTGCTATTATCACCTACGATGGGGTAGCGAATCCCGCAACTGCCGCTCACCTTGTACCTTCGCGGGAAATGCCTCGGCCGATCGTACATAGGGGCAGTTACGATTGGCCAGAACCGGCGCCTCTATGTCCATGATCGATTCACGGACACAGAATTTTTGGTGGACACGGGAGCCATCGTCAGTATAGTGCCGCCGACCGACCTCGAAACCAGATCGGGTAAGACAGGTCCCACCCTCATCGCGGTTAATGGCAGCCCAATTCGCACTTTCGGTATACGGAAGATGTCCCTTGTGTTAGGCCTCCGCACGTACGAATGGCCATTCATCATAGCCGACGTCAAACAAGCGATCTTGGGAGCAGATTTTCTCTGGGCTTTTTCAATGGTCCCTGATGTCCGCGGTAACGACCTCCGACCCTCCGCCGAAGATGAGCACGTCGCTCCGACAATCGCCTCCTCGCCCAGCCCTACTGTCCAGGCCGTCGTCGCGGCCCCCGACTCGTATGCTGAGATTCTGGCGGAGTTTCCAGAGCTGCTCATTCAACGTTTCGACACGTCTTCGGCCAAGCACGGCGTGGTCCATCACATCCGCACCGAAGGCCCTCCTGTTTTCGCTCGGGCCAGGAGGCTACCGCCAGACAAACTGGTGGTGGCATGGGCAGAGTTCAGGAAGATGGAGGAAATGGGAATTGTTCGTCAGTCTGACAGCCCGTGGGCCTCGCCGTTACATATGGTCTCCAAGGCATCTGGGGGGTGGAGACCATGTGGCGATTATCGGCGTCTCAATGCTGTCACCACGGCTGATCGCTACCCCATACCGCACCTACAGGACTTTTCATCTGGGCTGGAAGGAGCGGTGGTGTTCTCCAAAATCGATTTGGTGCGAGGATACCACCAGATCCCGGTGCGACCGGAGGACATACAGAAAACTGCAACGATTACTCCGTTCGGGTTGTTTGAATGGTTGCGTATGCCTTTCGGTTTAAAGAACGCGGCACAGGCTTTCCAACGACTGATGGACCGCGTGGGCCGGGATTTACCCTTTTTGTTTATTTATTTAGACGACATCCTGGTTGCCAGCACCTCAGTACAGGAACACCAGGCCCACTTGCGGACCGTTTTCCAGCGGCTCCAAGACCACGGGCTCATAATCTAACCCTCCAAATGTCAATTCGGCCTTCCTGCTCTTGATTTTCTAGGGCACAGAATTACCCCTGCCGGCGCCTCCCCTTTGCCCGAAAAGGTGGAGGCTATCCGGGCATTTCCTAGGCCCACCACAGTAAAAGGGCTACAGGAGTTCGTAGGCATGGTTAATTTCTACCATAGGTTCGTCCCGGCAGCTGCGCGAGTCATGCGCCCGCTTTTCCAATGCCTTGCAGGGAATCCGGTAGAGTTGATATGGTCCCCGACCGCAGAGTCGCCTTTTACAGCAGCTAAGGCAGCTTTGGCAGACGCCACCATGTTGGTCCACCCGAGCCCCTCCGCCCCCACGGCCCTGACGGTTGACGCCTCTGACGTGGCGGTGGGCGGGGTTCTGGAGCAGCAGGTCGGTGGCCGTTGGCAGCCTTTGGCGTTTTTCAGCCGGCAACTAAATTCGGCTGAGCTGAAGTATAGCGCAGTTGACCGAGAGCTTTTGGCCCTCTATTTAGCTGTTCGTCATTTCAGGTACTTCCTTGAGGGCCGCCCATTTGTGGCCTTTACGGACCATAAACCATTAACATTTGCTTTTGTCAAATTGTCTGACCCATGGTCGGCCCGCCAGCAGCGGCACCTGACTGCTATCTCCGAATTCACCACCGATGTCCGTCATGTCGCGGGTAAGCTTAATGCCGTTGCTGACGCCCTGTCTAGACCTGCTTTTCCCCCTATTTCGGCGGTGGACTGCGAAGTGGATCCCCAAGAGCTTGCGGAGGCACAGCTTCTAGCGGATACCGCTTCGGCATACCAGTCCACCACTTCGGGATTGAAGTTGGCCCAGGTAGCTTGTGGGTCAGAAGGCACAAAAGTCTGGTGCGATGTTTCTCTTCCCCGTCCCAGGCCGGTAGTACCGCCCTCCCTTCAGCGCCGGGTTTTCGATGCCATTCATGGGCTGGCGCACCCGTCCATCCGCTCCACCTCTGCTTTGGTAGCAGCTCGGTTTGTCTGGCATGGCCTACGGAAACAGGTAGCGGGTTGGGCGCGTGCCTGCGTTCCCTGTCAGACCGCTAAAGTCCAGCGCCATGTCCAGCCCCCCGTACAGGATTTTGAGGTCCCGGCTGTTCGTTTTTTCCACATCCACGTGGATTTGGTCGGTCCTTTGCCTTCCTCCCGGGGCTACACCCACCTCCTCACGGTGGTGGATCGGTTCACCCGGTGGCCAGAGGCTTTCCCATTATCTGATATTTCGTCAGCGTCTTGTGCTAGGACTGGCCCTTCATTGGGTAGCTCGTTTCGGGGTCCCGGCAGTTATTACCACTGACAGAGGCCCACAATTCACTTCGTCCCTCTGGGCCGCGCTCGCAGAACTGTACGGGTCCAAGTTACAACCCACGACTGCATATCACCCCCAGGCAAATGGACTCGTAGAAAGGTTCCACCGCCAACTTAAGGCGTCCCTCAGTGCAAGGCTTGAAGGCCCGGACTGGGTAGACCAGCTCCCTTGGGTTCTTTTGGGCATCCGGACTGCTCCTAAGCTAGATCTCGGTGCGTCGTCCGCAGAGCTAGTATATGGCTCGACACTTCGAGTACCCGGAGATCTGTTTCCGGACCCTTCAGACCAGCTGCCTACAGTCCCATCAGTGTTAGCATCTCTCCGGGAACGGGTGGGCTCCCTGGCTCCAGTTCCGACTTCACGTCATGGGTGTCCCATGGTACATGAACCGCCTTCCCTGAAGGACTGTGAGTTCGTTTTTCTGCGAAAAGATTCCCATCGCGCCCCGTTGCAGAGGGTCTATCAAGGGCCGTTCCGGGTTTTGCGTAAGGGAACGGCTACCTTCACCTTAGACATGTGCGGCAAGAGTGAGCTCGTCTCGGTGTCCCGGCTCAAACCTGCACATTTGGATCCGGATCAACCAGTCCTGGTCGGTCAAACCCCTAGGAGAGGCCGACCTCCGTTAGTTCCGCTCAGTCCAGGACCCCCCGTTCCGACAGTTCCTCCAGGACCCCCCGTTCTGGCAGTTCCTCCAGGACCCCCCGTTCCGGTAGTTCCTCCAGGACCTCCCGTTCCGGCTGTTCCGCCAAGTCCGGAACCCCCGGCTCCTGTGGTTCAGGCTGTCCCTCTCCGTACTCGTTATGGTCGCAAAATCCGGCTCCCTGCTAGGTTCCGCACCTCGGGTTCTGGGGGGGGTCATGTAGCGACCATAGAGAATGGTCCAGGTCGTCGAACCCTCGGATTGGCCAGCGAGGTCACGTGTGAACGCGACCATGGGGATTGGTCCAGGGAGCGACATCGCTGATTGGCCAGCGATGTCATGTGCGCGTTTGGCGCCCGAAATAGTTAGTTCGGCGAAGTCTTCGAAGAAGACAGTAAGTTTTTGATGGTTGTCCTTTACCTTGTTGTTTAACTCTGTATTCGAATATTGCGGCTGCAATAAACTTCTTCTACAACCAACAAGTTTCCGGACTCGCCATAATAGGGTGATTTTTCATTCCAAATGCAATAATTTTCTGTACTCCATTCTGCTTCAGAAATTCAAGGTTGCTGAATCTTGAACAGTATCTATAGAGACATGAAGTTATATTAGCTTTTTTCTTTTTTTTTCTTTTGTTCTTAGAGCTGTGACTTTTATTTCCTTGAACGTCTGGATCATTACTAGAACAAATCGATGGAAATACAAAAAAATTGCTCAGGAATATTTGGCTGTATTCGCACCTTTGTGTTTATCTGTTACAACTCACACTCAAAACACAAGGTCTTGTTTAAGTTAGAGTTTCCCATTCAAAGGAATTCCCTGTTTGTGGTGACTTGTGTAATACTCTACAAATAATGTTTAGAGCAAAAGAAAGAACACTTCCTGACTGTCTCCAAGGTTTGTTTTCAGTGAGCGAGAGCAGGTATCCACTCGGGGGAAATTATATGTTTGAAAAAAGAGGGTAAGGACAAATGTGAAAAATAGATGTGCGATTTTTAAAGGGGTCAATTTATGGAATAGTTGCAACAATGAATTAAAAGAGTGTAAATTCAAGAAAATGTTCAAAAATATTATATTTGAAAGACACAAAATATGTGACCAGCACTGAGAACTGACTGACATGACAGAAATAATAGTTCTTGACTATATTTGTGTTTCTTTCTATGTTTTGTTCATCTGCTTCTGACTTATAATGTTGTTTTTTTTAAAAATTATATTTTGTTAAGTATTAAGGGCAGGCACCTTTTTTTTCGGTCAGAAGATATCGTGTGTGATTATATTGTTTTATTTTTGATACAATGATTTCGTACTATTTAACTTTCACAACTTTATGGTCAATCTGTTGTATTGTATTGACCGGAAAATAAATAAATAAATAACATAAAACATGACAGAACTGTGCTGCTTCCAGTGGGGAAACTGGAAACAAGGGGACCAACATGATACATATCGCCCATGGCAATATCATCAATCTCATCATATCCGGGCAAAACTTGCATACATGCATTCAAGAGAGAATTAGACATAGCCTTTAGGGTTAACGGAATCAAGGGATGTGGGGAGAGAGCAGGAACGGGGTAGTGGTTCTGGATGATCAGCCATGATCATATTGAATGGCGGTGCTGGCTCGAAGGGTCGAATGGCCTACTCCTGCACCTATTGTCTATGTTTCTATGTTTCTAAGCGCTGTCAAGCCCTTAAAGGTTGCTTCCATCAAACCATTTGTCTGTGACTCAAAAAACAAATTTTGAAATCTAACAAAAATGCAAAGTGATATAAAACATCCAGGAAACACAGAATTTTGACAAGTTTAATTGAAACCGGTGAAAAGAGATTTAGTTTGCTGTGCTTGTTAGTAATGTATTTACGATATCACTATTTTTTACATAATTATGTAATTATTATGTGAAGCAATTAATTATGATCAATCATGACAACGGTGGGCCGAAGGGCCTGTTTCCATAGTGTATCTCTAAGCTAATCTAAGCAAATAGTTTTAGTTGATTCTCTTTCAAGATGACAATGTAACTACATGTTGAAGGTGCAACATGGATTTCTCTGCCTGTAAATCCCATTCCCCATGTCATTTTTTGAACACATTTATGAAAACTTGGACAGTTATACCAGAACACAACACCATACAATTGGTTGGAAGCGGAAAATTAGAATGAGATTATTGATCAGAAACATTAACTGTTTCTATTTCCTAAGAATCACAAAATGCTGGAGTAACTCAGCAGGTCAGGTAGCATCTAGGAGAGAGGGAATGGGAGACGTTTCAGGTCGAGACCCTTCTTCAGACCATATTTCCTATGCCATCTGGCCTGCTGAGCATCTGCAGCATTTCGTGTTTTTATTTCCAGATTATCAGCATCAGCCGTTGTTTCTTACTTTTAGATCTCATATTTGTTTCAGTCCTGAAGACAGACCCAATCACAATTGACATTCATTTGCTTTACTTATGCTGAAGCAGCACATCCAAACTTCAGTTATATCCCTGCAGCCACTATAATTGGCAGCACAGCGGCACAGTACATAGAGCTGCTGCCACACAGCGCCAGAGACCCATGTTTTCGATCCTGACCTCGGGTGCTGTACGTGTGCAGTTTGCACAGTCTTCCTGTGACAATGTGGGTTCCACGGGTACTCCGGTTTCCTCCCACATCCCAAAGACATGCAAATTCATAGGCTAATTGGCCGCTGTAAACTGCCCTTAGTGTGTAGGGAGTTGATGTAATTGAGGGATAATGTAGAACTGGTGTGAATGGGTGATTGATGGTCAGCATAGACTTGATGGGCCTGTGTTCCCTAATACATTTCTAAACTAAACTGAAATGTACTACTGATGGTGGAGATATGAAAAAGAGACAGAACATGGTGGAAATATTTGGTGGGCCAAATGACATAGGTAGAGAAAGAGTTAATGTTTCAAGTTACTGACTTTTCAATCAAAATCTAGAAGCTTACAGTAATATTGATTCATGACAGCATCTGTAGCTCTCAGATTAAACAAAAAAGAAAAACACAGAGGAGGATAACTCAACAGCTCTCACTGCTTTGTACAGGCTGCCATTATACGGCCATGTGACTATTATCCAAAAGAGCTTATTTATTGATTTGCTGCTGTCTTTTTCAATTTGTTTCTTTCCATTTTTGCCATGGCAGCAGAACCAAGAATTAGTTCTTTAATTTATCATCTTTAATCATTGTACAGCTGAGGACTCTTTGGATGGATAAACTTGAAATCAAGAGATGTGCTGATGTGACATTTTAAGTTATCCATAGACACAGAAATTTCCAACTCCTGGGATGTGAGTGCTTAGATTTTTACCCTGAGGTGCAGTGAATCGCTGGAATCCCTTGCTTCCAAGGATGGTGGAAGCTTGAATATTATAAATATTGGAAGAGTTAGAAAAATATTTCAAAGATCCAGGAAGTGTCACAGAGGAGTTGAGGCCAGCATAAATCACCCATGATCATATTGAGGGGCAGGGCAGGTTTGGGGGGGCTTGGTGGCCCATGTTTTCTGATGTCCTTGAGTGACGTTGGAGTAGAAGAATTTATAGAGCAGATATGGTCTTTTCACAACTCAAACCAAACCTATTTCATCAAAGTGAAGAAATAAAGAACAGGGAGTCTGAAAACAATTTCATGATACTGCAAAGCAAGTTAGAACCAAACATGCCATTCTCAACTGTAGTCATTGGTTAAGCAATGGATGCACAGACTGTTTTAGTTTTGTTCAGACATACAGTGCAGAAACAGGGCCTATGGTCCACTGAGTACGATCCGATCAGTACTACCCTACACACTAGGGACAATTTAATATCTTTATCGAAGCCAATTAACCTACAAACCTGTACATCTTTGGAGTGTGGGAGGAAACCGGAGCACCTGTGGAAAAGTCCCTGCGGTCACGTGGAGAACGTACAGACTCTGTACAAACAGCACCTGCAGTCAGGATCGAACCCGGGTCTCTGGCGCTCTGAGGCAGCAACTTTACCGCAGCCCCACCATGCCGCCCTGTTGTGTTGAGTTGCACAACCATCTCCGACATGGCCTTTAACTTGAAGACACTGAAGTCAGAGAAGGACTGACTTCCACGAAGAATAAGGCTGTTGATTTTCTCTCGAACTGCTGGCCAGAGTTAAGTACCACTCAGTCCAATATGACATCAAAAGACAAAATGAATCATATATATCAAATAGACTACGTAATCCCAAACAGTAGGACAGGACGTGCAAGGATCTGGTTTATCCAGAAGCTATTGCTGTTAGCAAGTTGGCCAGAGGTCAGCTGTGGGAGACAGTAGGTTGGAGGATTGCAATGCGGAAAAGTGTATGTAACTAAATATTGGGTGGCTTTTGTAACGACTAGGAAATGGGTGGTTATTCACTTTGCACAACAGACCAAGACGAATTTCCATTCGATCAAAACACTGCGCATTCTGCTTAATTGAAAACACATTGCAAGTTACTGCTCAAGTTTCACTGTACTTGGCCATTAGAGTGGGATATAGGTCAGCTTCTGCCTCTTTCATAGACAACAAGGGTAAAACGTAGCCCAAGGAGAGATTCTATCCAAAATGTCTGGACACTAGCTGCTGCTGACTCCCTCTTTTGAGATGCACCAATAAAGGTATATATACACTAGAATCTGAGCTCAGTGCCTCTTTTGATCTCTGCGGTTGCTTCATGTCTAGACTTCATGTCCTGGAAAGGTTAGCACTGAAAAGGAATTCCCTCGGGAGTTTGTTTCACTTTAAATCACAGGGATGTCGGCAGCAGCAATGTAAATACGACTGAGGGAATAAAAAATGAGCGGTTACAAAGCAAACTCTTACAGATTTATTCAAGAAAACATCTGAGTCTAAAACATTTATAATCTACTTTGAGCTACTCAGCAAGCTCAAAGTGGTGCGGTGATGAAGGAGCTGGGCAGTGACGCCGCATTGACTTGAGTGCTGTGGGCAGCTGTCGACATGTCCAAATGGACCTGGGTCAACGCTGGTGCATAACACAGCATGTACTTCTGCGCAAGTACGAAATGTGCAGCTTGTGGATCCGGCACGTGTCTCAGGAACAACTCTTCAGCAAGTATTTCATTAGCTTATCTCGGACGCGATTCTGGCTCAGGCATTATGAACGCAAGTGAAACATCAAGAGCTCCAGCAAACATTGTCATGTTTAAAGTGCATTAGCCTTGAGGCACTGTCAAGTTTCTAAGTGTTTATGGGAACAGCGAACCTTCTCAAATAAGAAATGTACAAGGTAGAAAAATCAGGTCACTTCTGGCAGATTGGAACATTGTATTCACAGTGCTCTGAAGTGGGATGAGATATTTTCTCTCTGTTTGTAGAGGTGACCTAATGGAGCTCTTCAAAACTGTGAAGGGCTCATTGGAACATGGAAGAGGTTTCCACTCATCGGGGGAGTCCAAAACTGGAGCTCCGAATTATGGGACAAATCACTAATAAATCTAGTTGGGAATTCAAGAGAAACCTTTTTAATCCAGAGGGTATTAGAATGTAAACGCTGAACACGCAGTACAGTGGCACATTGATTAAATTAACGGATCATCTTATTGAGGCCTGGAACAAGATCCAGAGTCACAAGTTCAAATCCCACCACCCCAATTGGGTTATTTCAATTCAAGTCATTAAATAATTCTGGAATAAAGCTGATATCTATTATGGTAGCTATATATTTTTTTTAAACAACCTGGTTTAATAATGTCCTTCACTAGGGGGAAATCTGCATTCGATTCCCAATCCACCATTGTGGTTGATTCTTAACTGTCTCCTTAGTTCAAGAGAAATTAGGGATTGTTAATGAATACAAGTATTGTCAGCAATGTTCATTCCCCAGGTGACTGGAAAATGGCAAATGTAATGCTAGTATTAAAAAAAAGACAGGAAGACAGAAGGAATAAAACTAGTGGCATTAGTTAGATAATGGTGGAATTATTAAGGAAGAAGTAACACAGCAATCAAGCAGAGTCAACATGGTTTTCCAGAGGGGAAATTGTCTTTGACAAATCTGCTGGAGTTGTTTTTGAAGGTGTCACCAATATGGTGGTTTAAAGGAAAAGTAACTGAATACAATGCGTTTGGATTTTCAGATGGCATCTTCAGAAGTGCAATATAAAGGTTACTGCACACAATAAGAGTGCACAGAGTAGGGCTGAGGGTAAAACTATTGGCATAGGTGGGACATTGACCGAGAGTAAACGGTGAGCTGGGATAAATCAGTTATTAATAGATTGGCAATCTGTAATGAGTGGGTGCCACCTATATCAATGCTGGGGCTTCAGCAATCGGCAACCTATACAAGTGATGGATGCACGTATCAAATGGTGACACAGCGATGGATAGATTAGCAGTTGCGAGGAGGACACAAAGAGCCAGCAAGGGGATATTGATAGGTTAAGCGAGTCGGCCAGAGGATGGCAGATGGTGTTTTGTCAGGGAAAATGTTTTTATCTATTTTGGAAAGAAAAATGGACAAGCAGATTATTAAGTTATTGAGGCTGCAACATCTTACTGTACATCTGAGGGGCCAGGGCAGAAGAAACAAATGCCTGGTATGCAGGTCCAGTAAATAATTAAGGCTAATGATATGTTGACTGGTGTTACAAAGGGCAAAGAATATAGAAGCAGGGAAGTTCTAATGTAACTTCTCAGGCAGCTGGCAAGACAACACTTGGACTACTCGGTGCAGTTTCGATGTTTAGTTTAGTTTAATGTAGAGATGCAGCATGGAAACAGGCCCTTCGGCCCACCGAGTCCGCACTGACCAGCGATCCCGCACATTAACACTATCCTGCACAAACTAGGGACAATTTACACTTATACCAAGCCAATTTACCTACATACCTGTACGTCTTTGGAGCGTGGGAGGAAACGGAAGATCTCGGAGAAAACCCACGCGGTCATGGGGAGAACGTACAAACTCCGTACATCGGATCAGACAGCACCTGTAGTCGGGATCGAACCCGGTCTCCAGCGCTGCAAGCGCTGTAAGGCAGCAACTCTACCGCTGCATCACCATGCCGCCCTGTACCGTGTTACCGTGTCTGTTGATAGGAAAGATATTCTTGCACTAAAGACAGTGCATATTGAATAGGTTGATCCCTGGACTGCAAGTACAGAGGTTGAGGCTATTTTTGAGTTTAGGAAGAATGAGAGATGACTGTGTAAAAACATGCAAGATTCTAAGAGGGATAGACAGGGTGCATGCTGAGAGGATGATTTTCTAGTAGGGGAATCTACGCCCAAGTAGCAGAGTTTTAGAATAAGTGACCATCTATTTCAGATGGAGAGGAATTTTCTCAGAGGATGGCCTCAGCCAGAATCAAGCACAAGTTAGTGCTTAGCCAAATGGAAGCTTGCTTTGCTGATGATCCAGTGTGAAACTAATATTCCGATGCCCACCAGAACTTCAACCCCAGTACGTGATTTATTAATGCCCTTTCACAATGCGATTGAGAATTTTGGCATAATAAAACCTATCAACAAAGTCCAAACGACAAAATAGAAGGCAGCCATACGACCGATTAAGCCTGTGCCAACTTTTTGAAAGAGCCATCCAATTAGTCTCACTCCGACTGCTCCATCCCCATAATGCTACGTATTTTGTATTTGGGAACACTTGCTCCTTTGTTGGAACAAGCTGGCAGCATGTGACTGCCAACTGTCCATCCCACTGTTTCACAGAGATGTTAATTCACCAACCACCACCAAACAGAGAGCAGACACAAAATGCTGGAATAACTCAGCTGGTCAGGCAACATCTCTAGATAAAAGGAATTGGTGACGTTTTGGGTCGGAACCCTTCGCCAGACTGAGGAAGGGTTCCGACCCGAAACGTCACCCATCCTTTTCCTCCGGAGATGCTGCCTGACCCGCTGAGATACTCCAGCATTTTGTGTCTATCTTCAGTATAAACCAGCACCTGCAGTTCCTTCCTGCACATCCAAACAGAAAGCAGGAGGGAAAATGCATCAGTAAATTTGTGTTGTTCACTTAATCAGAATAAACCAGACCAGACCATCCTCCCAAACTTAAAGCAGGGCATATCTTCTGACCGATGGCTAAATTTATGCTCCAATTGATAAATAATTATATCAAAAACAAAGAACATGGTTTCTGTACAGTATGCCAGAGTCCCTTATTTTAACAATGCAGAATTAGTGCTTTATTGTATTGATCACTGACAAAATAGATCCATCTTTATATAAATCCTATGCAAATGCTATTTCAAATATTTTTACTATGTAAAAAGCATTAATACTGTTGGACAAATTTTGTTTTTGCAAGTCACTCCTTCATTTTCTCACTCTTTTAAATGATTTAATTTACTCTGTAATTTCTACTTAAACGTTCTACTTTTTTTAATAGTTCTTCACGTGCTTTTGCTGACTATTAAAAATAATCCATCATTTTTTTAAAAAAGGGTTTTACCTAGAGAGTAGCACCTAATGTCCATAACATGATCTATCATTGGATTGGATTTAAGTTGTGTCCATACTCATCTTTCATATGTTAAAGTGAGTTTTCATAGAACTACTGTGAATGGGTGATCGATGGTCGGCGTGAACTCGGGTTAGCTGCAGGGTCTGTCCTCTACTGTATCTCTAAACTAAATTCAAGATGTTTGTATGGAAAAACATTCTTGCTGGTGGTCACCAATGCCCAATCATTCCCAAGATCAAATAAAGGATAACCTAAATAGCTTTATCGGGCTTTATAATGCTCCATCATTCCTTCTGAAAATCCCACCTCTGTGAATAACCAGAGGTAACATTAGCACATTGAAAGGAATACGTATCAATATCATTAACAACAGTATACATCATTAAAGATTTTAATGACACTCCCAAGGCAGTCAAGGTAGCAGGGTTTACAAGATGCGAAATAAGTGCAAATAGAGTTAATAGTGGCAGGGACAGCAATACTGAGATGGGAGTCACCACTTCAGTGTAACAATTTCCAACCGATGGGATGAATTTCCAACCGATGGGATGACTGCATCTGGCTGCAGATTGATCTTGACAACTTAGTGAATGGGCCTGGTTTACAAAACTCACCAGGACGAGTCTCCCTTTAACAAGTACTGAAGCACATAAATATTCACACACAACAGATGCCAGTCTTTCTCATTGTAATATATTCATGCAAGAGCTCGATCGGAATAATAGCAGAATAACCAAATTATATTGTATAGTTTATGCCATCCATCTTGCTACAGTAATATAACAGGCAATATTAATCTTATCGTCCTGATCACATTATTGTTTCTGTCATAGTGCCCCGGGCTCTGCAAGGGTTGTTTTTATGGAGCTTGTATCCCGAGGGAGGGAGCCCATGCGGATAATTCCCTGATGAAGCCATTTCTATCCCAACTCGCCCAGTTACACCTGTCAGTGACGGACAGGCATATCGACATGGAAATGCTTTGTTTTCAAGTACTTTCTACAAAGCAAGTCTTGACAAAACCACTGACAGCTACTCTGCATGGAAAGGGCTGCATTTGCATAGCAACTTCAAAGGCAGTGACAGTTCATTCAGGGAGAGAATGGGACACCAAAGGGTGCCTCAGAATAGTCTCCATGACAACATAATGCCTAAATAGTGCCCCCTTTTCGTCATTGAATGGACATTTTCCAAGGGATTAGCCACCATTTGTTCTGCCTGACTATTTTTAAAAATTGATACATCAGGAAGCATTAGTAAAACAGATTTGGTTTAATTAGACCCGACTCTAATGTATGGGATGAATTCCAAAGAACACACTTTGAAGAGGGGTTTTAGCAACATGGGTGATTCCTATTCAGCAAAAGCTAAAATAATCCATTTCCTTTCGCTATAAAAAGACCATTACAAGACACAGACCTTAACTAATACTGAACCCCATTATTCGGCCATAATTTCCTGGGATTAACCTGACTGCCAATGCATAGTATTTTATTTCATTCAATCTATGTGTAAATTATTTAGGCAAATAGTAGAACTACAATATATGTGTTGAATGATGTCGCATGTATAGTTTTGATGTTCAAAAAGGCACGGAAGGCATGGATAGTGCCTGACTAGCAGCTAGTTAATCAACTAAATGATAATCAAAAACTGCAACTGCGTCATTCTTCTCGGGCAGGAAGGAATGAACGTTAGTCGGCAATGAATGTCCCAAGGATAGGCAGTAAACCTTAAATTGGAAACCTACAAAGATCAATTTCAACATCCTCCCTTCCTTTTAATGTGCACATTCTACAAAGATCTAGTGGCTCACCATGGGCTAAAGTGGGATGTGCTTATTCAACCGTTCCCACAGCGATCAGAATCAACTTTTGTTTATACAGAACATTTCGCAGAGAGAGAGAAAAAAAACCATCTGACGGTATGATATCGAGTTGCGAGGATGCAAGAGAAATTTTGGCCCAAAAAAGGGAGGTACAAGAACTCGGTTTTGGAGCCACAGTTTGAGAAGAACTGCAAAAGTGAGGCAGTTGGTGCTAGAGAGGCAATATCTGAACTTGTAGTCTGCAATATCAGACAATTGTAGTCCCAGCAGGGAGTGAGATGAAAGGGACGGGCACAAGATCCAAAATTAGGGGAATAGTGAGTTTGGGTAGGGATGTGGTATTGATTTTGGATGATCAGCCATGATCATATTGAATGACGTTGCTGGTTCAAAGGGCCGAATGGCCTACTCCTGCACCTATTCTCTATGTTTCGATGTTTCTAAGAAGTAGCAATGTCGTTGGTGGCTCCAAGTTTATTTGGAAAGTACGGGATGAGGTGATTAAAAGATATGAGAATAATCACTGTAACCTGGGGCTATGCAGCCAATAGAAATCAACAGAGGTATATCAGTATCTGACATCAGTGATGATGTGGGATGGCATAAGGGGAAGAAAAATTGGAATGTATTCAAACATCTGGAATCTAGAGGAAGGCGGCATGGTTTGGAGAGAGCTCCAACTGGCAGGTATGCTTACAGCTGGTTTAACATGGCAGATTTCACAACAGGCCCATTTCCTGCATTGTATTGCCTCTCATAGACACAAAATTTTGGAGTAACTCAGCGGGTCAGGCAGCATCACTGAAGAAAACGAACAGGTGACATTTTGGGTTGAGACCCTTCTTCAGACTGAAGCCTGAAGAGTCTGAAAAAGGGTCTCAACCCAAATCGTCACCTATTCCTTTTCTCCAGAGATACTGCCTGACCCGCAGTTACTCCTGCATTCTGTGTCTATCTTTGGTGTAAACCAGCAGCTGTAGTTCCTTCCTACACACCTTCCATTACTATTGTCAAGCGGTGTTGTGGAAATCTAGCTTAGCTGAGGGTGTAACATTCAATGTGCACACCATTTTATCTACCGATCAATGTAACACAACGGAAATTTCAGTAAAAACTGGTGGTAGAGAAGCCTTTGGTGAATGCCCAGACTGAGTGCAAACTAGACGGTTGAGGTTCAAATAGACAGTTACCGAGAAAAAAAAATGGTTGAGTGCTTTGAGAGAGGCCAACTCATTTGAAGACATTGGAAAGATAGAATGTGGTCAAGACAGGTGACAGAGTGTGGACATCAATATTATGCTGATTGAAACTGGTCTCAATTGATTAGAAGATGCTAATGTCCCCGTGGTTTCACATGGTGTATCATGATGAAAAGGATCAAAATTGTAAGCAGAGGTCTCAAAGGGTTTTACTAGAACCAAGCAAAAACAGTCCCATTTAGATGGAAGCTTGAGAGAGTCACAATGGGATGAAAATATGGTTGATAGTATTTAATGTTGCAAATGGGCAAGGAAGGGCAAAGCACTTAGTTCACCTTAGATAGACACAAAATGTTGGAGTAACTCAGCAGGACAGGCAGCATCTCGATAGAAGAAATGGGTGACGTTTCGGGTCGAGACCCTTCTTCAGATGGCCGTCTGAAGAAGGGTTTCTACTCGAAATGTCACCCATTCCTTCTATCCAGACATGCTGCCTGTCCTGCTGAGTTACTCCAGCATTTTTTGTCTATCTTCCGTTTAAACCAGCATCTGCAGTTCCTTCCAACAACATTTTGTCTGCACAGTCTGAAGAAGGGTCTTGACCTGAAATTGCACCCATTCCTTCTGTCCAGAGATGGTGCCTGTCCTACTGAGTTACTCCAGCTTTTTGTGTCAATCTTCGGTTTAAACCAGCATCTGCAGTTCCTTCCTACAACACTTAGTTCACCTTCTCAGTCTCGGTCCAGTTTGACTGATTGTGGAGATGCCACGTTCATGGACTCTTGGCAGGAAGGGAAGAAAGACGGTAGGACAGTTGTTTGCAAAGACTGTAAAGGTCAAAGGATGGTCCTTGAAGAAAACTGTGACTGTGAATATTAACTTCACCTTATCAAGAACAACAGAGGCAGAGGACAAAGCCTTCGTGTGACAATTAGCTCCAAACTAATCTGTGAGACCAGTGTTTCAGTCAGTTAGTGGTAATAGATTCCCCAGGGAGACTGCAGAAGCAGATACTATTGATTTATTAAAGACAATTTAGATAGATTTCTTTCAGAAGAATATTTTTAAAAACGTGGCATCAGGGAAAATTGAGGCACAACTCATGCTTAGCATCACATTACTGGAATGAGCAGGTGACTTTGGAGATAAGGTCCAAAACTGAAGAGTGTTTGCATTGTTTCCTTGTGCCAGATTGGGTCCATTGTAAACAAGCAGATAGCACAGGTTAGTCAATCACTTCATTACTACTGTATCATGTACCTGCCAGGGCAGGAGAAGACAAACTGCATGGACTCTGGTTTGCATCTAACCATTTGAAATTTGCATTTACAATGATGGTTTTCATAGGAATAGAATGACTAAGGAGGACTTGCCTCCCCCCCCCCCACCATTACACCCAGTAATTAGATTGGGAATAAGAGAACTCTGGTCAGATAACAAATGAATCATTTCTGGATGTAATGATTCTGAAGACATATCGGCAGAAATATTTCAATCTCCTTATATTTAAAAAAAATACACTATTGGTACTGCAGAGTCTGTTAACAGTGACACGACTGTAAATTAGACTGTTGCTCTGCAGTCTTTGGATCACAATGAGCTTAACATTTGTTTTCCGAGGGCCCTTCGGGGTGAGGATGTATGATTTTTATTTTGCATTTGCATTTGCTTTTTTTTCCCCAGAGCTGCTCAGAATCAAATCTATTGGGATCTGTTGTAACATTCAACCCGTGATGTTCAACATTAAAGGAGATTGCATCATCACTCAGAAACTCCCATTAAAGATTCAGAAAGTAAATTGCGGCCTTCTGATGTCGGAGGAAACAAGATTACATCTGTTTCTCAAATTCATTCTGAACCTTTTCAAACCCTGCACTCCATTCTGGGGGCCATCAAATCTTTTTAATGTCTTTCAGCAGATTAAAACTGCAAAGGCTAAAAGCCACAGGAGGGAATTGTGCAACAAAAAAATGGTAATAATAATGTAAGATCCTGTCCACGGATACTTCTTTAATATGTTATTTTCTGCACCATAGGACAAAGCATGGAGCACACAAACTCAAAGGAGCAAACTGTTTGGCAGACAAATGTCAACAAAATCTTTAAAGCCCAGTTGACGACTCCAAATCTTCTTTGTGAAACTCTATTTGAAACCGTTTTCATCATTTTGCATACAGATCTCAGGGTGCTGACTGAAATATACCAGGCAGAAACTTCTTGTTAGGAGGTGCTAAATATGCTAAAAATGGCATGTTAAAATCATCAAAAATTGGCCTGAGAGACCAAATACAAAGGTGATTTTTGAAATGTTGAAATATGTCATTTCAATTTAATCAGAGAATGCTCGATATGGGGTTTCCCTTTCCTAATTCTAATGACTTCTTATCTTGGGCCATAATCCACAGGAATGGAAAAGATTGGAATCATTCGAGTCTCTTTTTTTTACATTGATATTTCCTCAAAGTGGATGGGATCAAAGCAGAACGATGGAGGTGGAAAAGGGAATTTGCAGGATTCTCACTGGAGAATATTGCAGGGCAGAGTGCTCTGTGCACCTTTCATCTACAGTTTTGTTACATATTGGCCTCAATGGAAATCATACCCTCATTGCCAGAAAAGACTACACAATCTTAACAACAGCAAGTGCTTACGGATTACACAGAATTGGTTAAAGAAAATAGGAGATGCGGTAAAAAAAGACAAAACATCAGCAGTTCCATGTGTCTCAGAGTTTCAATCTTCACCTATTCCGATGTCCCTGTTGAGGTGGACTCGCTTTTGACAACTATGGGAAAGATAGACAATAGACAATAGGTGCTGGAGTAGGCCAATCGGCCCTTCGAGCCAGCACCGCCATTCACCGTGATCATGCACAATCAGTACCCTGTTCCTGCCTTCTCCCCATATCTATGGGGAGATATCTATGGACAACTATGGGAAAGATGGAGCAGAGCTCCAATATTATTTCTATGCACTTAGTAACTTAACAAGGCAGGGCAAGTTACAGTCTTAATGCAGACAAATAGGATTCTGGTAGATGGGCAGAACGGTCGGCATGGATGTGGTGGGCCACAAGGCCTGTTTCTGTGCTGAAGATAGACACAAATGCTGGAGTAACTCAGTGGGACAGGCAGCAACTCTGGAGAAAAGGAATAGGTGACATTTCAGATCGAGTCTGCAGAAAGATCACGATCCGAAACGTCACCTATTCCATTTTTTCAGAGATGCTTTCTCACTCGCTTAGGTATTCCAGCATTTTGCGTCTATGTTTGGTGTAAACCAGCATCTGCAGTTCCTTCCTATGCTCTGTTTCTGTACTGTACAACTACGGCTCAAAGAAAATAGACTGGAGTAAAAGGCACCTTTGGGATATGAGCATTCCGATTCTGTGTGGAATAGGAGATCGTACCTTACAGCTATAAATATAATGACTTTAAACATAAATATAAAGGCATAGAGAGCTATTTAATATGCCTTGAAAGTATCACAAAATGCTGGAGTAACTCAGCGGGTCAGGCAGCATCTCAAGAGAGAAGTAATGGGTG
This sequence comes from Rhinoraja longicauda, assembly GCF_053455715.1. Taxonomy (NCBI): domain Eukaryota; kingdom Metazoa; phylum Chordata; class Chondrichthyes; order Rajiformes; family Arhynchobatidae; genus Rhinoraja; species Rhinoraja longicauda. The sequence continues at coordinate 34,688,825 of NC_135965.1, forward strand.
ATGTTTTGGGTCGAGACCCTTCTTCAATTGCCTTCTAAAAGCAATTGCTTTGTCTTTGGATGGGAGAAGGAAAGTGAAACATGCAGGTTTGTACAACTTTAGATGCCAAGAGGCTCTGCGGTTTACCGCTGGCCAGTTGTTTGCCTTCACCCACAAGTTAATTGCAGTTGCCAATCCCTCTTATTTTTTGAGTCACCCAGGAATGCCAATTTACTAATTCCACTGAAGAGCCGACCTCCATTGGGAAGGAGGCAAGCTGTTGACTGTAATCAAAACTCTTGGAATACTCTGCAATCAAAAATGTAATTTATTAAATTTATCATGCAAAGTAAAAAGTTACTTGTTTGATCTTAGGTGTCAAAGTCCTGCCAAATGTTGACACCAGATCTCCATATTAAATGCAGCAGTGAGAACAATTAAGAGGGTTGGAGGGAGGACGCTTTGCTTAACCCCAATCTACAATGGCTTCAGATGTACCCTGTCAGGTACAGCACGTTGGGAATGACGGCTCAAGTCAAATCCAGATTTCAGAAGTCAACTGCCAGATTTCTGGACAGCTCTGTTTTTCTGTAGTTACAAATGAACTTCCCAGTAAAATGAAGGCTGCAGGCCTTAAAGTAACATTTAAATGAGAACTGGCTGCCAACCTTGTTCTGGCTCTGTTTAAACTGGAAGGAGTCAGATTTGAAGCAGGTTCGTTATAAATATATTGGAGAATGGGTGACAAAAAAAGAGGTGGTCCATCGTTAAACAATCAATTCGATAATAAAAGTCTTCCTTTGCTAATCGGCATGGCAAAACAGAGACAGAAGGACAGAGAGAGAACCCTAATCAATGGTGGGTCAATTGTAGGCAAAAAGTTACCAACAAAAATATTCTAGTGCTGAAATATTGGAAATAAAAACAAAAATACTGGAATAATTCTGCATGTCAGACAACATCTCCAGTTCTTAGCAAAGATCATTAAGCCATACTACTCTTTACAAAAAGACTCATCAGCTATGTGTTTCCAGCACTTTCTGTATTATTGCAGCAAGTCATATGATATAAACTCATGAAATACATTCAACCGAGTTGGCAATGTTAATAAGTTAATGCAAGGCCAACCTTCCAGCAGTGATTGGAAAGCTATTCAATTAAGAAAGTAATGAAAAGTAGAGGTGAATAAACATTAGACCAAATTGACTATGCTAGAAAATAAGAAAGCCCAGTGCAGAATAGAATCTTGTACGAAAGTAGCCCGAATATTACCATAAACAAATTTTACAGTAGTTACCTCATTTGAATTCATTGTGATAAACATTTTAACGGTTTAAAGTAGTAATTTCTGGCCCCATCTGTAACTTTGTTAATGCTCATACCAACCATGAGAAATCATTTGCAATTTGCATAATATTATCCTTGCAACAACATTTGTTAAAGATTGCATAAAAGTCTAATTGTTTTTTAATCTACTGCTCTAAATTCAAAACAGACATTGGGTGAATGCTGGGAGTTGATGCTTGGTACTAAGAACAGCGGTAATCTTACAAAGCCATGAAAACATGCAGAGTTCTTTTTGGCTTTCAGACAGGACAGCATTGGGACAGGATTTGACTTGAGCCGTCGTTCCCAACGTGCTGTACCTGACAGGGCAGGAGACAATGCAGTGAAAAGAAAAAAAGCATTGATAAATCAGTCTGAAGAAGGGTCTCAACCAGAAACGTCACCTATTCCTTCTTTCCTGAGATGCTACCTGACCCGCTGAGTTACTCCAACATTTTGTGTCTACCTTGGTAAATTAGCATTCATCCCAATTTGATCTCTAGAGAAAATGTCCTGGTAGTTAGACTTGCAGCATCACTGGTTTTGCAATATACTCAGGGGTAAATATGATGGCATTCAACTACATGTAGCTTAAGGAACAAATTATATTGGTGTTTCTCCTTGCAGCACAACTTTTAAATTAGAAGATAATGCCAAGAACACCAAGGTATTGAACCTTTGAAAGACATTTGGACAGCTTCATGGATAGGAAAGGCTTAGAGGGAAATGGTCCAAATGGGGTAATCAGGGCTACCTATGATGGGGCATCTAATGTCGGCATGGACATGTTGGATCAAAGGGCCTGGTTTCATGCTGTGTGACTCTATGTTTCTGAGAAATAATGGATCAAATCATGCCAGCTGTGCCTAGGAGTCCAACAATGGAAGAGGTGGCATTTAGTCACTCAAACTGAAGCAAGTCTTAGATTCCTTGCACAAAATTCAGTATTAAAAGACCAGCTGAGAGGGCTGAATCTCCCAATTTGCTTCAATGTTGGCTTCCCCAATAAATTTAAGTAAGGGCGTGGGGCTAAGATTTAGGAGCTAAAGGAAAAGGTGAGATACTTCTTTCCAAAAAGAACATTAAAACAAAAGCAAAATAATTTTAAGATCAATTTTTAAGTCAGAATTTTATTTTTTGGATGTACTTCAATTTTTAGTAGTTTTATTTTGTCATAAGATCAGAGATATTTAAAACCAATAAAATGACTTACAGCTTTCTTATAGCCGACAACATTTTGTTCACCAGCTTTGCCTTCCGACAGGGCCAAGTCTCCACACTACAGCTTGTTCCCCAGTCAATGTTCAGGCTTTGTCAGTGCCCAGCAAGATAGACACAAAATGCTGGAGTAACTCAGTAGTCCAGGCTGCATCTCTGGAGAAAAGGAATAGGTCACGTTTAAGGCTGGAAATCTTCTGCTGACGTGAAACATCACCTATTCCCTTTCTCCAGAGATTCTGCTCAACTCGCTGAGTTACTCCAGCATTTTGTGTCTATTTTCAGTATAAACCAGCATTTGGAGTTCCTTCGTACACACACTGGCTTTGGGTGATGAGCATGTGGGAATATGGCCAGCAAACCCACGAAGCCAGCTTGGGCCAGTGTACAAGCAGCAGTGGATTTACGATACGATACGATAGAACTTTATTTATCCCAGGAGGGAAATTGTTCTGCCAACAGTCATAAAAGACAAGATATATGAAACATCAAATTAAAGGGACGTGTGGAAAGGATTGGGGGGGTGCAAAGATTTGGTGGGGGGGGGGGGGGGGGGGATGGAGGGGTCTGTCTACCCGACGACAGCAGGGGGAGGAGTTGTACAGTTTGATAGCCACAGGGAAAAAGCATCTCCTGTGGCATTCTGTGCTGCATCTTGGTGGAACCAGTCTGTTGCTGAAGGTAATCCTCAGGTTGACCAGTGTGTCATGGAGGGGGTGAGCTGCATTGTCCAAAATGCTCCGGAGTTTTCAGCAACTTATATATTTTTAATTTTAGAGATACAACATGAAAACTGGCCCTTCAGCCCACAGAGTCTGTACCAACCATCAGTCATCCATTCAACCTATTATGTTATCCACTCCCCACACACTAGGGGCGATCTACAGAAGGCTAATTAACCTACAATCCTGCACGTCTTTGGGATGGGGGAGGGGGGGGAAAGAGGCAAAACGGAGCACGTGCAGGAAAAGTGCAAACTCCACAAAGACAGCACCGAAGGTTTTGGATCGAACCCAGGACTCTGGCACTATGCGGCAGCAGCTCTACCAGCTGAGCCATTGTGCTGCCCAAACTGTTCAAGCCTCCAAGTTCCAACAAAGAGAATACATAAAAAAGCAAAATAAACTACTAAAATTGGAAATCTATAACAAAAACTAAAAAAAAAAGGAACTGCCCAATAAATCAGGCAGCAGCTGCTGGGAGATAAAAAGTTAAATGTTCAGGCTCAATTTTGGCTCCAATTAGTGTTTGGTAGATCAAGTTGGAAACACCCAGTACCCACTTTAGCTTGGAGACCAAAGGTCTGAAACATGGCCCAAGCCAGAAAGCCAAGTGCAATAATCTCGGCTCACTCAGTACCGTATTAGGGGAGTTTTACACTGTAAAATGAAGTGTCTGCCTAGGCCTTGGTACTGGTTTAATTATTGTCAAGTACACTGAGATACATTGAAATAAACTTTGTTTTGCCTGCTATCCAAGTTAATCATCCCAAACACGAGTACACTCAAACCACACACAAGTACAACAGGCAGTGCCAAAAGGAGAAAGGAAAGAGAACTTAGAATATCATGCGACAGAAAAAATACAAAAGTAAAAAATGTGCAAGGGCCACAACGAGGTAGGATAGGAAACGAGGAATACATTCTTAGTTTATGAGAGATCTGTTCAATAGTGTGATAACAGTGAGGAAGACACCGTTCATAAATGTGTGGCTAGAGGCCATAGGTGTAAAGTGTGGTAGGCTGCTTTGCATGCAGGACTGGTTACTGAGGTATAAATGTTACTTAATATTTGTTGATTAGTTATTAGTTGATTTGTTCAGACAAAAGTGGAATCTGAACAAGGTTCCCGACCTGAAACATCATCTATCCATGTTCTCCAGAGACACTGTCTGACCCGCCAAGTTACTCCAGCACTTTGTGCTTTTTATTTGTAAACCAGCATTCTGCAGTTCCTTGTCTCCACATTGAAGCTGTAGATATATTGGGAAAGCTTCAGTGAGTAGTCCAATTTGTAACTCCGCTGGTTTAAAAGGTTGACAATAAGAGTGTTGTATACCACTTAAATTTCCGCAGTATATTCACTCAGGCTTTACTAGGGCGGAAGGTCAGAATAATCATTTGAGAAACCATAGATTTGTAGAAAGCAAGTTGTATTAGAGGAAGTTTGAACTTTTAGCCTCTCCCAAGAGAGGATACAGGAACCACTTGAGAGGTTTATATGCTTAGCCATCAAGAGGGCATCAGCACGCAATAAACAACAATAAACCAAAAAATTTCAGCCAAAACAGTCCATGACCTTATAGAATGGGGAATCAACATCCCGAGGGTCACTAAAGAACAGGACTGCAAGGCTTTGTCAGCACATTGCAAGGAGGGAGATAGACTATGGTTCATCGAGCACAGCAGGAAAAGAACAGAAGACCATGGCCCAGGGAACTCGGAACAAGGAGCCAGAACAGCATCCTACCGTATAATTATTGCCTTAGTAGAGTAATGACTTTTCCACCTCTGCAATACTCAAGAGGGAAGCAACACATCTTTCATTACATCTTTGATCTTGAAGAACTGTCCTAGATTTCGACTCAGTAAGCTATCTGATTTGGTTAAAGAATGAGAGTTGTGCTCTACAGGTCAAAATTGGTTAAGAAACGTATGTAACCCAGGTTGGGGAGTACGCCATCTATGCGGCACACTGGCACAGTGGTAGAATTGCTGCTTTACAGCGACAGAGACCAGAGTTCGATCCTGACTTGGGGTGCTGTCGATCTGCAGTTTGTACATTCTCCCTGTGACCACGTGGGCTTACTCCGGGTGCACCTGTTTCCTCCCACACGCCAAAGCCATGCGGATTTGTAGGTTAATTGGCCTGGTGCAATTGTAAATTGTTCCTAGTGTGTATGACAGATCTAGCGTAAGGCTGATTGCTGGTCAACACGGACTTAGTTGGCTGAAGGGCCTGTTTCCATGCTGCATTTTTAAACTAAATTAATCATTTCCAAAGAGGGAAACATTTTCCCTTTTTTAAAGGTTGAACGTTATTTTCGACAAGATGTTGAACTGAGACCCATTCTGCTCTCTCAGGTGGATGGAAGAAAGATTACATTGCACCAGTTCAAAGAGCAGCCAGGGAATTATCCCCGATGCCCTTGCCAATATTTATTCTCCAACAAACATCTGTAAAAGAACAGAGTGTCTGCTCAGTATCGCAGTGCTGTTTTTTTTCACAACTCTGTTTTTGGGAAGCTATGATGTGCAAATCAAGTGCATGAACTAGACAGGTTTACCATCTGTGGAGAAATTGTGGGTCTGTGTTCTTCAGTCTGGAAGGTGAGGAGAGATCTCACTTAAATTTACCAGAATCTTACAGTGCTCAACAAGCTGGATGTTTTTCCCTAGCTGAAGAGTCTACAATCAGGAGTCACAGTCTCACAGTAGGCAACGGACCATTTAAGTTTATAATAAGAAAGAATTTAAATGCTTAAAGGTTGGTGAATATTGTGGAATTCTCCATGCTCCATTGCGGACTATATTCAAAATCAAGATGGACAGATTTTGGAACATTAAGCCAATCAAAGGATAGGGGGATAATGAAGTGAATGGCATTGAGGTAGATCGGTCATGATCTCAGGGATTGGAAGAGCAGGCACATGGGGCCAAAGGCCCACTCGTCCTCAAATTTCTCATGCTCTTACCTTTCCCATAATGCATTGAGAGTTGAGACACAGGTTTGTTCTTGCTCGTTTTTATTGCTTGAAAGGAGTGAGGATCTTTTACGTTTAATTGCACATCAGCCTCTCAAAGCCGCTGTACAGTCCTGGAGTTGCCATGTTATATAGAGTTCTCAGAAATGGCCAGGTAAAGGTTCAACTGACAGGGAATCCACAAGCTTTCAAATACAGCACACCAAACATCACCTACTCCCCACAAGCTGTTGCCTGACCCAATGAAGGGGACTACTCCCCACAAGCTGTTGCCTGACCCAATGAAGGGGAGAAGGACCTTATGCCACTGTCATAACAAAATCCATTTAGCTGCCCGGCACTGAGTGTGCACAAACCATGAAGCCATTCAATTTACAAGAAGAAAACATGATTACATCCAATGTGGGTTATTCCACATTTACACATGATGTTGCAGTACTGCTAGCGGTGTGAACCAAAACCAATATTAAATCTTGCCCACAATTTTGAAGGTTCAGCCAGTGACGATATTGGCCATGAAACTTTGTTTAGTTCCGTTTAGAGTTACAGCACAGAAACAGGCCTTTCGGCCCCCCGAGTCCTCGCCGACCAACGATCCCTGCACAATAAAACCACCCTATACACACTCTAGGGCCAATTTACACCAAGCCAATTAACCTACAAACCTGTACATCTTTTGAGTGTGGGAGGAAAACAAAGATCTCTGAGAAAATCAACACAGTCATGGGGAGAACGTACAAACTCCGTACAGACAAGCGCCCATACTCAGGATCGAAACCGGGTCTCTGCCGCTGTAAGGCAGCAACTCTACTGCTGCACCACCATGCCGCCCTATACTAACCTCCCCATTGCTAATCAGAATTGCCTTAGCCTTGAGGTTTATCGTTAAATTCTCTTTCCCAATTCACCTTCATTTTAGTCAAGACAACGAGCCAGTTTTTGTACTAAATTGAGCAATTTGGGATTCATTTGGATTTCTGTTTGGGATTTGTTTTCTACTACGGCAAAACGTCTTGCAACCCATAGCCAGGAGTAAACTAAACATTGAACTTTTCTACTGCCATGAAGTTGAATGGGGTATTAATGGGGACTATTCAATGTGTTTCATACTCGTATCCCACTGAACACAAAGCAACCAATTTAAATCCCAACCCCATTACTGCCACTGAAAACCACAGTTGGCCCTTTTCTCAGAGAAGCAATTTTCGAAAATACAGAGGAACAGTGGTGTATAATGATCACTTTTGGGATCAGCTAACCATGGCTTACAGCTGCACAGTTGGTCTTCCCATACAAGGAGGACAAATAAAGTCTTCATGAGAATTCTTCTCTAAAATACATTGTCACTGCTTCATTGCTTCTTTCTCTTCTCAGGTTTTATTTTGCAGTGGCAAATCTCCATCCAACAGAGAGATCAGAAAGAAGTACTGAAATTAATATGAGTTGAATTGAGATTAGTTTAGTTTAGTTTATTGTTACGTGCTAACCGGTCAAAGGAAAGACAATACTGGATTACGATCGATCCATCCACAGTGTAGAGATACATGATAAAGGTAATAACATGAATAACGTTTAGTGCAAGGTAAAGTCCAGTAAAGTCTGATCAAAGATAGCCCAAGGGTCTCCAATGAGGTAGATAGTACCTCAGGACTGCTCTCTAGTTGTGGTAGGATGGTTCAGTTGCCTGATAACAGCTGGGAAGAAACTGTCCCTGAATCTGGATGTGCGCATTTTCACACTTCTGTACCATTTACTTCATGAGAGAGAGGAGAAGAGGGAGTGGCCGGGGTGCGACTCATCCTTGATTATGCTGGTGGCCTTGCTGAGGGAGCGTGAGGTGTAAATGGAGTCAAGGAAAGGGAGGTTGGTTTGTGGGATGGTTTGGATTGCATCCACAACTCTCTGCAATTTTATGTGGTCTTGGATGGATCTGTTCCCAAACCAAGCTGTGATGTATCCTGATAAAAAGCTTTCTATGGTGCATCTGCAGACGTCAGTGAGAGTTGTTGGGCCAGGCCAAACCTCACAAGCCTTCAAAGGAAGTAGAAGCATTGTGTGCTTTCTTGAACATTGCTTCAATATGGGTGGTCCAGGATAGGTTGTTGGTGATATTTACTCCTAGGAATTTGAATTTTTCAACCAGCTGCCCTGGATAACCTGCCAGGTATCAGCAACAAACAGAAACTCGGGGACTCAATGTCACGTAATAAACTGCCCACTTTAAACAAAGTTCAGATAGCAGCTTATTTGTTTGGTCCATGGCTTGGATTCCCTACCAAGGGATTTTACTGTTTTGTATCCTGTTAGCCAACAAATTCCTAGACTCAAGCATTTTGTGTAGATGCTGCCTGTCCCGCTGAGTTTCTCCAACATTTTGTGTCTATCTTCGGCCTAAACCATCATCTGCAGTTCCTTCCTAAACGTTTAGAGATACAGTGAAAAGCTTTTTGTTGCATGCTGTCCAGTCAGTGGAAAGACTATACATGATTACAATTGAGACATCCAGTGTCCAGTTACACGATAAAGGAAATAACATTTGGTGCAAGATAAAAGACCAGTAAAGTCCAATTAAATATTGTTCGAGTGTCTTCAATGAGGTAGATGATTGCTCAGGACCTCTGTCGTGTGCTCATGCAGTACATTCTATCTAAAAGGCTCATTCCACAACAATGTGAGCAGCATTCCACAACAATGTGAGCAGACCCATCCTTTTGCACCACCAGGGACAGATAGAACCTCAACTTGGACAAGAGACATCAAGTTGGCATTCCCTGTTACGATTAGTATACAATTAAGGTTCGGCCGAGGGCAACTTGGATTACATTTTACTTCAATTAACTGCCTTTAATGGCCTGGAAGATCAATTGTCAGTCTGATTACATGAATGTACTTGCAAAGTGAGAGGCAAAAACAGTCAATAATTTTGATCGGTAGCAAGTCGAGATACGTGCCAGAAATCTACTCAATGTATTTTGTTCCCTTATGGATAAGGTTTTTGCAGAAGATTCTCCCTCTAGTGGCTTGAAAGAGTAGCAATATTTCTCATATTTTTAGGATAAAAGGAGGCCATTCAACATATTGAAACTATATCAACTCCCATTCCCCCATTCATTTCCCTGAACTCTAAACATCTTCACATGCCAATCAACTCAACCCCATTTCTCCTGCCAATAGTATTGGTAGTATTGTAACCTGAAGGAGATGGAAGGGATTTGAAAACATGGATGACAATTAAAAATTTGAGATCTCCTCAGCCTGGTGCCAATGTAGGCTAGAGGCACGACGGTGATAGCTGAAAGGCCACAATGAGAGGTGGAACACATGGGGCAAAGTGATGGATGACCGAGTCTGCAGAGGATAAAATGAAGGCCCCTGCCAAAATGGCACCATACTGTACTCATCATTCCTGCTCCACATTAGCTTTCTGGTAATGTGTACTCAGGGATGCTATGACATTATTACACGTTCTTCCAGAGTTCATGGCGAGTATCCTGAGCTATGATGCATTTTCATCTCTCGATGGCTCTCTGCTGACAGGCACAAATAAATGGTCACCTCAGTTCTTTTGTGCACATTTGGGAGTTTAGACAAACAAAAACCCTTAATCGGTCACTTAGAAGGTTGAAAGCAAGCAACACGCCCGTTTTCCATGAGAAATGATCCTATGTGTTGTGATGAACTTGGTCCTAAAGCTGCCAGGGAAGCTTTTTAAATCTGACCTCTTTGTCTGTGTCACATTTAAAATCAATGATCCTGCGGCCTTATTTCGAATTGCCACAATCACACCCAATGCAGGGCAGAGTTCTGGGTGGTTGATTGTGCCTTTGTGAATTGACACTGAAGTCAGTTTGAACAGCAGAAACCATTATAGTTAAGTGCATAGTATCTGGCATTCAAAGCATTTTGCATCAGAATTTTCAAGCTTACCAAAATAAAAATGCAAGTATCAAAAGAAGTTTAATGGTACCTTCAACAGAATAACAGTTACATCAGGGAGAGATTAGCACATTGCTCAGTTTTCAGAGATGACATGAAAACCACAAGCAAAAAGAGCCAGCAGGGAAATGAGGAGAATTCTATTTATTTACACCATTTATGTTCCGGATCAAGTCAAGTCAAATTTATTTGTCACATACACATACTCGATGTGCAGTGAAATGAAAGTGGCAATGCCTGCGGGTTGTGCACAAAAATAATTACAGTTACAGCATATAAATAAAGTTAATAAGTTACTAAACATAGCACAAAAAGTGTCGACAAAAATTTAGTCTCTGGGGTTATCAAAGTTGACTTTCTCAATGGGTAACAGGAGTAGATACAACAATATCCACACAGGAGTCGATACTGCAGTGGGCTGCTCAGTGGCGCAACGGTTTAGCTGCTGCCTTACGGCGCCAGAGACTCAGGTTCGATCCTGACTACGGGTGCTGTCTGTACGGAGTTTGTACATTCTCCCTGTGACCACATGGGTTTTCTCTAGGTGCTCCGGTTTCCTCTCACACTCCAAAGATGTACAGGTTGGTAGGTTAATTTGCTTTTGTAAATTGTAAATTGTCCCTGGTGTGTAGGATAGCACTAGTGTGTATGGGGCAATAGCTGGTCGACATGGACTCGGTGGGCCAAAGGGCCTGTTTCCCCACTGTATCTCTAAAGTCTAAAGTCTATATTTCAAAAGGAAATAGAATAAGCATTTCAAAAGGTAAAAATGACATGGGGTAGAACCAGAGACATGGACATTTGGGTAGCTCATTTAAGGAGCGGGCACAAATAAGTTGAGGCAAGATTGCCTCCTCTTGCACCATAATAATGCATTACATTTATATAGTTCATGACTGAAATATCTGAACCTGACGTTCAAGTAGAAATTTGGCAATGCAACACCAGGCATGAATTTGTTAAAGCATTCCAGTAAATACCCATTTTAACAAAGGTAATGACCCACATATTGAAAGTGGTTATGGAGATGGAAACAAGGAGACTGGCACATTAATAAAATTGCACGGTGCAATTTCATACTATGTTCAACCTTCCTATTATACTGCCTTCATTATTACATGTAATTCCTTCTCAAGAACTTACTGGATGAATGATTTCATTCTCCATCATTTTAACTCCTAACCCTCTACACTTTGGGTTCAATTCAGAGAGAAAGCGTTCAGTGACAAGATGAGAGTCTTTACCAGTGGCCTATGTCACACTGTTAATGCGACACTTTCCTACTGGTATCAAGGCACAATTGACAGATGACACCAGCCTCTAACCTTATCCAAATTCATATTACTTATGTAAACAAATGGAACAAGTGTTTGAAAAATAGCTTTTCACTGCAATAGCTATGAAAGCTTTTCACTGTACCTCGGTACACGTGATAATAAACTGAACTAAACCAAACTAATATTCTGCCACTTGGATGATCGCTGATTTCATCCACAACAGACAACCACATTTTCTCCTTCTCAATGGTGACGTGGAAGACATTTTCCAATCCTCCTATTCCCAAGACTTTTCACTTTCATACTGACAATGTTGAATTAAGACGAACCAATAATCAAACTGCAGAGATCTTTGAAATGTGTTTGCCAACTGTGTCTGAGAGGGTTAACACAACACTGAGTCAATGGAGGCAGAAGGGTCCTGACCTGAAACATCACCCATCCTTTATCTCCAGAGATGCCATCTGACCCACTGAGTTACTCCAGCAGATTGTGACTACCTTTGATATAAACCAGCATCTGCAGTTCCTTCCTACACACTGCGTCAATGAAATCTACCAGGAATCCCGTGTACTGGCATCCAAAGATGCGCAATGCCTCTGGACCCTGTGAAATCTGCTCAGATTCAATAACCTCAGAAGAATCAAAGAAACCACATGTGGCAAAATGCTCAAGAATGATTTGGATCCATGTTTTACACCCAGCCCAAATTTACTTTCCAATGAACTCCAAGTTGCTTGAATAGAAAAGCTCCCGGTCTTAAAGGAACTGACACAAGGACCCCCGGCATGGTGCAAGCAGATGGGTTAGCAATCTGCTAACATTATACTGGCGTTGGAGAGGGTCCAGATAAGGTTTACGGATCCCGGAGATGATTGGGTTAACGTACGAGTGGCGTTTGATGGCTCTGGACCTGTACTCGCTGGAGTTTGGAAGGATGAGAAAGGATCTCATTGACATCTATCGAATTATGAAAGGTCAAGAGAGTGTGGATGTGGAACGGATGTTTCCAGTAGTGGGAAAGTCTCGGACCAGAGGGCACAGCCTAAAAATAAAAGGACGCACCTTTAGAATGAAGAGGAGGAGAAATTTCTTTAGCCAAACGGTGGTGAATCTGTAGAATTTATTGCCACAGGAGGCTGTGGAAGTCGAGCAATTGGGTATTTTTGTAAGCAGAGATTGATGGGCTCTTGATTAGTAAGGATATCAACGGTTATGGGAGAAGGCAGGATATTGGAATTGAGAGAAAAATAGGTCAGCCATAGTCAAATAGCAGTACAGACTCGATGGGTTGAATGGCCTAATTCTAATGTCTTGTGGCCTAACCATCTGCACATTCCTAATCATCCATGCAGTGGATTTTCATTAAACCAGCAGACCTTTTTTTTTTAAATTCACCACTCCACTTTGGGTAGTCTTTTGTTATTACAGCTATCTTGCCCTTAAATAATATCCACATTCCTGAAACGATCAGCGATGGATGGCCAAACCTCATTCCCGTAGTACTGCAAGTCGTTTTATGTTGCCCAATAACCTTTCCACCCCCCGGATTAATCGGCAGTCCAATCCACGGCAAAACATGAAGAAAATGAACAACCAGTTGCCAGTCAGATTTCCAAAACAAAAACAGACGGCTCGTTCAAAATCACGGGGCTACGCCCATCATCCAGGCCTGCTCCCTTGCACTTCCATACTTATTTTCATCCCTTATTTTGTCAGGCATCAGGCCAGATTTTTAAGTAGTGCTCAAAAGCTTAGTCAAATCTCCTGGGTTGTTCAATGAAAAACAACACAATTTAAACTTACACAAAAAAAAACCTCAGCAAAGACACTGCTCTCGACAGACAAGAGAGAAAAAGAACTGAGGGAATAAACTTCACTTTTGTTGCCAGTCGCTAGACTTGCATTCAAGCGAATGCTTCATCGGCAGATACGTACTCAGGTCCAAGCGTTTGAGTCATCAGATCATACTGCAGGGAAACATGCCCCTCAGGCTATGCCAACCATCAACACTCATCTAATACTGTTCCTATTTTATTCTCCCACATTCCCAGATTTGATCATTCCCAGATTCGACCATGATCACCTTAGTCCCTTGATCATGTATCAGTACACTTGGGATGGCTCGATTGTAATCATGTATTGTCTTTCTGCTGACTGGTTAGCAAGCAACAAAAGCTTTTCACTGTACCTCGGTACACGTGACAATAAAGTAAGCTCAAATCAATGACTTCCCCACTGAGCCACTCCGCCAGTTCCTGCTGCTAATCTCTGGAGCGTCCTCGCGTAACTTCATTCCCCTTTAGGTGGGCACTCCACAGGACTCCCCCCAACCTGACTGATGGATTCAAATGCTACAGTAAGGTTGAAGGAGGCCATATATTGAATTCCCAGATCAGCATCCCTGCCTTATGAATCTACATGGGGCAATTCGAAATGTGCATTGTCATACCACAGAATTTTAGACATTACAATCTAACTCTGAACCATGTCATAAGGTCACTAGGAATAGGAGTAGAATTAGGCTACTCCGCCATTCAAACATGGCTGATCTATCTCTCCCACCTAACCCCATTCTCGTGCCTTCTTTGGTTTTGGTTTCCTAATCTGAGGAAAGACATTCTTGCCATAGAAGGAGTACAGAGAAGGTTCACCAGATTGATTCCTGGGATGGCAGGACTTTCATATGAAGAAAGACTGGATAGACTCGGCTTGTACTCGCTGGAATTTAGAAGATTGAGGGGGGATCTTATAGAAACTTACAAAATTCTTAAGGGGTTGGACAGGCTAGATGCAGGAAGATTGTTCCCGATGTTGGGGAAGTCCAGAACAAGGGGGTCACAGTTTAAGGATAAGGGGGAAGTCTTTTAGGACCGAGATGAGAAAGTTTTTTTTCACACAGAGAGTGGTGAATCTGTGGAATTCTCTGCCACAGAAGGCCAGTTCATTGGCTATATTTAAGAGGGAGTTAGATGTGGCCCTTGTGGCTAAAGGGATAAAGGGGTATGGAGAGAAGGCAGGTACGGGATACTGAGTTGGATGATCAGCCATGATCATATTGAATGGCGGTGCAGGCTCGAAGGGCCGAATGGCCTACTCCTGCACCTATTTTCTATGTTTCTATACCCTCTAACACCTGTACTGTACAAGTTTAGACGTGAACACTTAATCCAGGAATTCATCCGAGATGCTTTCTAAATTAAGTGGCTTCAAGGAAGCTGCTCCCACGCACCAGCCCCAACCTTCCTGCAGCAACATCCCCACTCTGTCTGATTCCGTTCTGTCTGAAGAAGGGTTCCGACCTGAAACGTCATCTGTCCGTGTACTTCAGAAATGCTACCTGACCCCGCTGATTTTCTCTAGCACTTTGACCAGCACTGGTCAGTTCACAGTTTAATTTGGGCTCGTTCTGATCACAGGCTGGAAGAGTCTCTCCCTCTCGTACAGAACGACACTGAACCAAGTGGCAGAATTCATTAGAGACCAATGTACATTCACTGCAGTTTGTGAGTTGGCAGATCGGAACACACTCCCTTTGAAAACAATAATTATTTCAGCATTCACCTAAATAATTGATGCTCGTCATTTGGCATGAACAGGTGCCCACAATGCACGACCACAAAGCTCAACGTGAACCGCCTAGTAACTGGTGTTGGAATGAATAAGGAACTTGGCAAACCCACAAGAAAACTCCTCACCATTCCTCCTGTCTTCAGGATACCAGATTGTCAATGTGGCATCATAGAACTGCCCATTATCATAAGCATCTGTTAAACTTTGGATTTTGGTCAGATAATTGGCACTTCTGAAGACCAGCAACAACAGTTTTGACTAAATATTATATCAAATTTAATTACAGAATGATCACTGGGCATCTCTCTTTTAATCAAGACTAGTCATCCAAATTTAATTGTTTGGGGGCTTTTCAAGGACTGATATTAAGCATCTACTCAGCAGTGAGGATTGACGGATTTATATCAATCCATGTGTTGTTACTGGCACCTTTCCATTTTTTTTGTTGCAAAATCGAATCATGGCCATTAATATCATTTCCTGTTGCATAAGCTGTCTGCCCAGTTTCAAGGGTAAAAATACAACCATCCCTCCTGTTGTCCAAGAGACCTTTAATGCTCCAATACCGCTTCCTCACTGGGAGGCCAGCAACTGGGCAGCACATCTCAGTGAATCAAGACATCTTCAGCCCCCACCAGTGACAGGCCTATTTATCACTCCTGCAGGCAGACACAGCTGCTTGAAATGGAGTACAAAGGTGAGGAAAGCATACAATTTTCAGCCTGAAGGTCAAGACTAGTAGGATATGATTTCATTCAGATAGACTCGCAAATAGTGTGCTATAGAACCACATCAATTACTAAACCCACAGAGGGACATCAGGACACTTAGATTTCAAAAGAGATTCTTCCCAAAGAAAGCACTTTAGTTGGCTCTCCGAGATCGATCATAATTCTTCATTCACCATGTGATGATAACATCATTTTCCTGTCGCTTCTTTGCAAACAGTGCGTATTTTGATTAAAATGCTACACTTACAGTTATGTTTTGACTGAACATTCTGCTGTACATGAAGTCTCAATGTACAATAGCTTCATTGATGACGATTGTTCAAGTTGAGGACTCTATATTTTGTCACAGTACATTAAGTAAATCGAATATCACTGTACCTTAATTGGTACACGTGACAATAAAAGACCTTTGAACCGTTGAGTTATAAAAGATATGATTCAGTCAAAATAGTACTGTATATATTATCGTTACATTTGATATCCTGGTCGTGAGCTCTGCTATTTTCGAGAACGTAGACAGGGAATCGCAAGGCTAATTGGCCCACAATGTTGGCAGTGACTATTTGAAAGACCTATCCAGTTAGTTCCATACTCCTGCACTTCTGGCAAATCCCATTCACCATTTCAAATGCATATTGCACGAACTTTTGAAAATTCCACAAGTCTTCAAGGAGACAAGCTCCAGATCACAACAGCATGTGACACAAATACAAATTCTCTTTGGTGCTTATGTTAATTAAGCTAATTATATCAGTGACTACTGTTTATCAAAGCTCCTACGCTCTTTATTTTCAATTTAGGGCTTCCATATGAATGAAACGCAAATAAGTCCATCTCTCCTTCTCTGCCTCCCTGGCTCACACCTTCAAAGTTTAAGTGCAGGCAACAGTATAAAACTGGTGACAGCAACTCAGTAGTCCATTTACTTTTGCCCCACTTTTATTTCCACAGTCCTTTTTGTTCCACTCATCTCGAAATCTGCCTATGCCGCACTCAAAAATACTACCTTCCAATTATGCTTGCCAATAAAAACTACATCATGCATAAACAGGACAGTCTAAACAAAACTTGCATTGTGTAATTTTCATAACATATCTCAAATGTGTCCCATGAATTGCTGTGACCAACCGAACGAGATTATCAAGAGTGCTCAGGGAGTATAGAAATTGGGAGGTCATGTAGTTGTATAAGTAAATAACTGCAGATGCTGGTACAAATCGAAGGTATTTATTCACAAAATGCTGGAGTAACTCAGGCAGCATCTCGGGAGAGAAGGAATGGGCGACGTTTCGGGTCGAGACCCTTCTTCAGTCTGAAGAAGGGTCTCGACCCGAAACATCGCCCATTCCTTCTCTCCCGAGATGCTGCCTGACCTGCTGAGTTACAAATGTGAATTTTGTGAATAAATACCTTCTAGTTGTATACGACGTTGGTGAGACCGCATTTAGAGTATTGTGTTCAGTTCTAGGCACCATGGTGTAGGAAAGATGTTGTCAAGCTGGAAAGGGTGCAGAGAAGATTTATGAGGATGTTGCCAGGACTAGAAGGTCTGAGCTATAGGGAGAGGTTGAGTAGGCTGGGATTCTATTCCTTGGAGTGCAAGAGGATGAGGAGTGATCTTAGAGAGGTATATAAAATGATCAGGTAGATGCCCAGAGTAGGTGAATCGAGGACCAGAGGACAAAGTTTTAAGGTGATGGGGAAAAGATTTCATAGGAATCTGAGGGGTAACTTTTTCATGCAAAGGGGATTGGGTGCATGGAACAAGCTGCCAGAGGAGGTAGTTAAGGCAGGGACGATCCAAACATTTAAGAAACAATACACAGGTACATGGATATGCCAGGTTTGGAGGGATATGGACCAAACACGGGCAGGTGGGACTAGTGTAGCTACGACATGTTGGCCAGTGTGAGCAAGTTGGGCCAAAGGACCTGTTTCCACACTGTATCATTCTATGACAAACTCATCTGCTGTCAGTCATCCTCAAGTACTGGATCTATATAGTATGCTTCATATATATATTCATTTATATATTATATTAGACATATTAGACATATATTAGACATTCACAAGGGGCCACAGTTTAAGAATAAGGGGTAGGCCATTTAGAACTGAGATGAGGAAAAACCTTTTCAGTCAGAGAGTTGTGAATCTGTGGAATTCTCTGCCTCAGAAGGCAGTGGAGGCCAATTCTCTGAATGCATTCAAGAGAGAGCTAGATAGAGCTCTTAAGGATAGCGGAGTCAGGGGGTATGGGGAGAAGGCAGGAACGGGGTACTGATTAAGAATGATCAGCCATGATCACATTGAATGGCGGTGCTGGCTCGAAGGGCAGAATGGCCTCCCCCTGCACCTATTATCCATTGCCTTGTTCATGGCTTTTTAGCTCAGCTTGTAGTTAAACAGTGGCACTGCACCCAACGTGGGTAGATGGTTGGCATCATCAAGAAAGTCACTGGTACTTGTTGTGCCCAATAGGCATGCATAAATATGCAAAACTCAAAATTGATGTACTAAATTGGCCCCTCCATACTGAGTTCATAATTATATCATCACGATTAAATAAGACTGACTTAGCAGTTAAAATAATTGCTCAGAGATGGCCCTGACTCTTTTTTATGTGCAAAGGATACAAGTTCAGGGGAGGATCAGACACAAAGCTAAACATCGAGGCTGCTGTCCTGGTGACACGGTTCTGCCCCCAGCTTTGGAAATGCATCACTGTTCTGCGTTCAAAAGCATGAAGGTGTTGAATTTAGGGGACAGAGTAAAACTCCCAGAAAATTGCACCTTGTCATCTTGCAGGTGTTAATAATCTGACTTATTTATGATTGTCAATCAACTTTGAACAGAAAATTTCCTGTTCCAATGCTCATTACTTTGAGCATTGTTACAGATGTTAGTTTCTTTTAAACTGTTTCTCCTTTTTCTCTGAATCTGATCTCTTCTCAATTTATCCATCTCTGATCTGTCATTAGCTTTACTCATCTATTTTGCACATTCTGCTTTGCCCTTCAACTCAAGTGATTATTGCTGTACCCAGTTCCTTCCCCTGCGCAGGCAGCACAGTGGTGCAGCGGTAGAGTTGCTGCTTTACAGTGCCAGAGACCCGGGTTCGATTCTGATTATGGGCGCCGTCTGTACGAAGTGTGCACGTTTTCCCCGTGACCTGCGTGGGTTTTCTGCAGGTGCTCCGGTTTCCTCCCACACTCCAAAGGCGTACAGGTTTGTAGGTTATTTGGCTTCGGTAAAATTATAAATTGTCCCTCGTGTGTGTATAGGATAGTGTTAGAGTGCCGGGATCACTGGTCGACACAGACAAGGTGGGCAGAAGGGCCTGTTTCCATGCTGTATCTTTATCGCTACACTAAACGTAAATTAAATGTAAATAAGTTCATTCTTTGGATATGCTATTGTTTACTGGGCTACGAGGGAGAGTTTGAGCTCGTGTAACAGGGGGCAATGAAATATGCCCGAGATTGAAGTGATTATGCTGCTCAGTTTGCCATTTTGTTAAGGTATTTTGCTCAGGTCTTCAGGCCGTAACCGACAGATGTCTGTCTGTACCCTTTCACTGGGCATCTGTTGCCTGACTGGCAAGTTTCCCAGTCTGTCTGCGACTTGATGTTTCGCCATGTGGGCAGACAAGGGCCAACACCCCATGATGCGCCTCTCACTATATTAGGCTCCTATTTAAGACTGTCAGGCAGCTTCATGCATGATCAACCTCGTACACCTTCTCAGCAACTGGCTCAAGTAGTGCATCAATGGGGAGCTCCGAGAAAGTCTCCTCGTCTGTCTCTTTGTCTGCAGAAGGCAGAGAGAATGAAAGACTGTCCCCACCACATGGCAAAACAAGAGAAACATAGACACGTCACGCAGTGCACACACAGGCAACACAATCTGAAGTGTCCAATTTTCATCACCAGCTGGTCTAATGCAATGGTGTTTAAAAGCCAAGCCCAGTTAAGCCTAAACAGCCAAACTAAACTAAATAATTAAGAGATGTACAGTTCCTGAGCTTGCTTTAACAAACAGGCAACTGGGCGAGATCTTGTTGTGATAGTTTCAGCCATTCCCATTGTCTCAGTAATAAATAATTTGAAGAATGAATAATTTGCTTCTCATCAAACTTATCGACTTCCCTTAGAGTCTTACAATGTGGAATCAGGCCCTTCGCCCCAACTTTCCCACACCGGCCAACATGTCCCTTCTCCACCTACCTGTTTTGGCCCATATCCCTCTAAACCTGTCCTATCCAGACAGAACATGTTCCCGTCTCCTGATACTCCCAATCATTCAGAGATGTGCCCACACCGGCTTCTACTTTCAACAAATTACAGAGGGGGCATAATTCAATTTTTGTTGTCTGTGCGGCAACGCACTTCTCACTTTAAAGGAATACTTTTTCCATTGACCTTTGTGTTACGTGAAATAAAAAACCTCAAGGACATCAAAACCAACTGATGAAGCGTTTATTAATGCAGACTGTTCTCTGATTTCAGATCTCGACCAAAGTGCTTACTGCAGTCATTCTTTATCTTTTCAAAGTGAAAGTAAGCTCTCCCCACAGGGAACATTCCTATCAGGATATTTATTGCAACTGGTGCATTAGGCAGATCCTCCATCAGCTCTTCTTTTTAATCTTGCATTAACCACACCTATTCTAAAAAAGATGCATATGCTATTTTATTCCTCTCGATCTTCACTGATTAAATGTAATAATAATAGCTCAGTTACAGGGATAAAAGATTGCCTAAATGACTAAAAGGCAGTGCCTCATAAAACAGGTTCAAAAACGAGCTTGCCAAAACCAGGTATAAAAAAATGAGACAAAGTGCTAGAGTAACTCAGTGGGTCAGGCAGCATCTCTGGGGAATAGGGACCTATCCATGTTCTCCAGAAATGCTGCTTGACTCACCGAGTTAGTTATTCCAGCACTGTGTCTTATTTTGTAAATCTGCAGTTCCCTGTAATTCCAAGTATAATATGTACCTGAGCTGCAATACAAGATCAAGGTATTCAAATTATTCCTGCCTATCTAGGTGAAATTAGGAGAAACGTTTGCAATCAACGATGCAGGATTCAGATTTGGGTTTTGTTTAATTCTACACCTTGCTATACGATGTACAATACAAACAATATTAATACAAGATGTTCCACTGCTAATTCACCCAGTGTTTCCGAGTTGATTATCTGCATGCATGTAATAACACTTTCGACTGCATTGCTACCAAATGGTTATAACGACACTGCACTTATGTTATATGAATCAACATCAATTCCAAAGGTACCAGTTCAGACATAATACGTTGCAAAATCATCTATGATTTGGCAACCAGCCTAATCCCACTTTCCAAGTACATATCCTTGCAGGTAAACACAGTTCTACAAATGCATATCCAAGTACTTTATGAATGTGAAAAGGTTGTTGCCTCTCCCCACCTTTTTAGGCAGCGACTTCTAGATCCCTAGCAATATCTATGTGAACCAGTTGTAACTCAGTGAATGGTAGGGCTCTGGGTAGTGTTCTGGAGCAGAGGGATCTAGGAGTGCAAGTGCACAGTTCCCTGAAGGTGGAGTCACAGGTCAAAAAGACGAAATTTGCTGAGCATTTGGATCGCAGTAACAGGATCGTTCAGAGTCAGCATGGATTTACAAAGGGGAAATTGTGCTTGACTAATCTACTGGAATTTTTTGAGGATGTAACTAGGAAAATTGACAGGGGAGAGCCGGTGGATGTGGTGTACCTTGACTTTCAGAAAGCCTTCGACAAAGTCCCACATAGGAGATTGGTGGGCAAAATTAGAGCACATGGTATTGGAGGTAGGGTACTGACATGGATAGAAAGTTGGTTGACAGACAGAAAGCAAAGAGTGGGGATAAATGGGTCCCTTTCAGAATGGTAGGCAGTGACTAGTGGGGTACCGCAAGGCTCGGTGTTGGGACCGCAGCTATTTACAATATACATCAATGACTTGGATGAAGGGATTAAAAGTACCATTAGCAAATTTGCCGATGATACAAAGCTAGGTGGCAGTGTGAACTGTGAGGAAGATGCTATGAGGTTGCAGGGTGACTTGGACAGGTTGTGTGAGTGGGCGGATGCATGGCAGATGCAGTTTAATGTAGATAAGTGTGAGGTTATCCACTTTGGTGGTAAGAATAGGAAGGCAGATTATTATCTGAATGGTGTCAAGTTAGGAAAAGGGGACGTACAACATGATCTGGGTGTCTTAGTGCATCAGTCACTGAAAGGAAGCATGCAGGTACAGCAGGCAGTGAAGAAAGCCAATGGAATGTTGGCCTTCATAACAAGTGGAGTTGACTATAGGAGCAAAGAGGTCCTTCTGCAGTTGTACAGGGCCCTAGTGAGACCGCACCTGGAGAACTGTGTGCAGTTTTGGTCTCCAAATTTGAGGAAGGATATTCTTGCTATTGAGGGCGTGCAGCGTAGGTTTACTAGGTTAATTCCCGGAATGGCGGGACTGTCATATGTTGAAAGACTGGAGCGACTAGGTTTGTATACACTGGAATTTAGAAGGATGAGAGGGGATCTTATCGAAACGTATAAAATTATTAAGGGGTTGGACACGTTAGAGGCAGGAAACATGTTCCCAATGTTGGGGGAGTCCAGAACCAGGGGCCACAGTTTAAGAATAAGGGGTAGGCCATTTAGAACAGAGATGAGGAAAAACTTTTTTAGTCAGAGAGTTGTGAATTTGTGGAATTCTCTGCCTCAGAGGGCAGTGGAGGCCAATTCTCTGAATACATTCAAGAGAGAGCTAGATAGAGCTCTTAAGGATAGCGGAGTCAGGGGGTATGGGGAGAAAGCAGGAACGGGGTACTGATTGAGAATGATCAGCCATGATCACATTGAATGGCGGTGCTGGCTCGAAGGGCCGAATGGCCTTCTCCTGCACCTATTTTCTATTGTCTATTTTCTAAAAAGGTTTTTGGCACATTGCCTTCATCAGCCAGAGTATTGCGTATAGAAGTTGGGAGGTCATGATGCAGTTGTATAAGACGTTGGTGAGGCCACGTTTGGCGTATTGTGTTCAGTTCTGGGCACCGTGTCATAGGAAAGATGTCAAGCTAGAAAGGATACAGAGAAGAATTACGCGGATGTTACTAGTACTCTGAACTATAGGTAGAGGTTGCATAGGATGGGACACTACTCCTTGGAGCGCAGAAGGATGAGGGGTGATCTTATAGAGATTTATCAGATCATGAGAGGAATAGATCGGGTAGATGCATAGAGCCTCTTGCCCAGAGTAGGTGAATCGAGGACCAGAGGATATAGGTTTAAGGTGAAGGGGAAAAGATTTAATAGGAATCTGAGGGGTAACTTTCGCACACAAAGTGTGGTGGATGTATGGACCAAGCTGCCAGATGAGGTAGTTGAGGCCGGACTATCCCAATATTTAAGAAACAGTTAGACAGGTACATGGATAGGACAGGTTTGGAGGGATATGGACCAAATGCTGGCAGATGGCACTAGTGTAGCTGGGACATGTTGGCCGATGTGGGCAAGTTGGGCCAAAGGGCTTGTTTCCACACCATCATTCCATATGACTCATCACCTCACATCCTTTAACCCATTATTTGAAATCAATGTTCCTTGGTTTGTTACCTGCGCTCCAAGGAATAGTCCGAAGCAGATCAACCACTCCCTACAGCTCAGGCTCTCTATGGAACTGGGAACAGCATGTCTTGGTGCTGCAGCTAATTCCCTGACTGTTGCACCGTTTCAATAATACCTTTGAGGTAAACAGTTCCAGTGGACCACTAACTAACGGTGATACTGATAGCCTTTGGTTGGAACTGCAAGAAAAAGTACAATTTAAGGTTAAGAAATTCTCACAGCAAAAATAAGAATTTTAAGAAATAAAAATAATAAATTTCAGAATGAAACCATTCTCTTACAAATTCTGTTGTTCATCATGTTTCTATTCTTTACACTTAATAGAATTGGAACTCTGTGGAAATTGCATGCTGCGCATTACCAGAACCCAGGTAGCTTATTGATGTTTAAATTTTGCAAGCTTTGCAGAAAGGACATTTTTGAGTGCACTAAGAATTGAGATGCAGACACTTCTCTCAGTGGAAAAATCAGAGAGAATTGAATGAACCACACTAAAACACAATAGGTATAGAAAAACAATAAAAGAACAAAGATACAGAGTGCATCACAGACAAATTAACTTCAACTAAGCTCTGTAGTCCTGGCAACAATCCACTATTGTATCTGGTAAAATTGTTGAGATATGTGGACAAATTCACTTTTAACGTCAGTAATATGAAGACCGTATACTGATAAGATGAAGATGTTGCCTGGAATAGAGAGCTGCTAGTTATTAGGAGCCATAAGCAGATAGGATTTATTCATGTTCATGTGATAGGAACAAAAATTAGGCCATTCGGCCCATCAAGTCCACTCCACCATTCAATCATGGCTAATCCATCTTTCCCTCAACCCCATTCTCCTGCTTTCTCTCCATAACCCCTGACACCCATACTAATCAAGAATCTATCTACCTCTGCCTTAAAAATATTCTC
The DNA here is from genome assembly GCF_053455715.1 of Rhinoraja longicauda. Taxonomy (NCBI): domain Eukaryota; kingdom Metazoa; phylum Chordata; class Chondrichthyes; order Rajiformes; family Arhynchobatidae; genus Rhinoraja; species Rhinoraja longicauda. The sequence goes on from NC_135965.1 coordinate 34,713,127, forward strand.
ACTGGAATTTAGGAGGCTGAGGGGTGACCTGATAGAAAGTTATAAAATTATGGGGATATAAGAACTGGGAACAGCATGTCTTGGTGCTGTAGCTCATTCCCTGACTGTTGCACTAAGATAGATAATTCTGGAGAGATGATCTTGCTTTTTTGGGAAAGGTTGATGTAATTTCCGCTATCAATTCTGAAGAAGGCCCAGACCCGAAACGTCACCCATTAATGTTCTCCAGGGACGCTGCCTGACCTTCTGAGTTATTGCAGCTTTGCTTGTTGCTTTTAAAAAATATATAAATCAGCATCTGCAGTTCAATGTGTCTATAAATCCTGCTCAGTTTGGTTTTTAGGGAGAATTATTTGCTTCATAACAAGGTTTTTGTGGTGAGCCCGGTCACATCCTCCCCCAGGTCCCCAACTAGGTGACCGACAAGTAACGCACATTGTTAACCACATGGATCGCCGTGCTTTTTCAATATTGAACACATATTGGTTGTAAATCATTAACGTTGGATTGTAATAGGTCAGAATACTCAGGCGACCCCACATTACAGGGAATTTGTGCTACTGGAGAAGGGGACTATATTGCGATTGTCCATTTTGTTGAGCTGTCCCTCCCGCCACGCATGACCAAAAAAAAATCACTCGTGTTAATTTTGCGTCACATAAATTCTTGAGGGAGCAAACTTTATTCAGCATCTCAAAATTTCGGATAGTGGTTTGAGAATTCTTGAAAGGCAAATTTCTGTTACCTAAATGGCCTCGAAACAGAGTTCATGATCGTTCAGCCCTTGTTTGATTGCCCTCTGAGCTAATGGCACTGTTCGGAAATATGATTTGTATCACTCCACTCCAGCAGTTGTTCTCAGTGGAACCCCAGCTGTGGGCATGTGGAGTTTTTATAATGAATAATATCACCGTTATGAATGAAAATGCAACGTTAATAAATAAAACTGATGAAAGGCTATTATCAAACTGGTATTGGACAGTGAAGCAGTTATCATGCACCTTTATCCATTCGCTTTTAACCAGTTCTGATCATTTAATTTTTTTTTAAACTTCCTTTCGGGACACCAAAGAGGGAACTCGACCGGATGGAAAACAAAAACCAATGATAGCTAAAAACAAACTTTCTGAAACTCCTGCGTGGAAGTTAGATATTTGTTGTTAGAACTATGTGACCTATACGGTTGCAGCCTCTACTATAGTAGGTAAATGAAATAACTTTCCATGTAAATTGAGAAAACTGTTTGTGACCACGTGGGTTTCCCCCAGGTGCTCTGGTTTCCGCCCACACCCCAAAGACGTACAGGTTTGTAGGTTAATCGGCTTCTGTACATTGTAATTGACCCTTGTGTGTAGGATAGTGCTAGTGTACGAGGTGATTACTGGTCGGCACACTCAGTGGATCAAAGGGCCTGTTTCCATGCTGTATCTCTAAAGTCTAAATTCTTAAATAAATGCATAATAATTGGAAGAAATAAGTCAATTGAATGGTGACGTCTTTCCTACTTACAACTCTTGCTCACCTAATTTAATCCCATCTCATTTAACTTAACATGTCCACAAACCAAATCAGTTTCAGCCTTGTATCTAGTCAAAGGATAAAATGTCCAAAAAGGATAATCTAAAGTACAGATGCATTTTATTCATATCACAGGAATCTATCTGGTAAAGCTTTGCGCTAAAGCCTCCAAGGCAAGTATATCATCCTCAGAGAGATTAAAACTGCTGGCAGTACTCTAGGTGCTGAATCAGCAAAGCTCTTTCAAATAAGAGTAGAACATCATTTTTGTCCCCGTTTTTGTACAATGTCCTTGCCACTAAGGCTAATGTACTATTTAGTTGCTCTATACCTGCACCTTTTCTTTCTGAGATCTCATAAACTAGTACACCCATCCCAAACATTTATAAGCTTATCATCATTTTTTTTAAAAAGTATTTTATTGTGTATTTTCATCCTCCTATCAAAGAACATAATCTTATGTTTTCTTTTAGTTTAGTTTAGAGATACAGCACGGAAACAGGCCCTTCGGCCCACTGAGTCTGGGCCGATCAGCGATCCCCGCACATTAATACTATCCTACACACACTCGGGACAATTTACACTTATACCAAGTTTACAAACCGAAGCCAATTAACCTACAAACCTGTACGTCTTTAGAGACGCAAGATCTCGGAGAAAATCCACGCGGTCACGGGGAGAACGTACAAACTCCGTACAGACAAGCACCCGCGTCTCTGGCGCTGCAAGAGTTGTAAGGAAGCAACTCTCCCGCTGCCTTTTCTTGTTTCCTTCCTTCCCGACACTCATTGAGCTTATTCCTTTCCCTCAGCAGACTATGACCTCCTGTGTGCAATTCTTCCCCCCCCCCCAGCTTTGCATCATAAGCAAACCTTGTCACAATATGTCTTTCATAAATTGAGAAAAGCAGAAGGTTCCTAATTGTTTCTGCTCGTAATTGCCGCCTGAAAATGACATTTATTCTTCCTCTGTCCTTTAATGACTATTTTATCAATGCTAATGCTGTCCCTTATCACATTTATTTAGTAAGGTACCTAATCAAATGCCATTTGAAAATGCAGATAGATTATATTCATTGGCTCGCCTTTTTTCACCGATATTGATCTTTGATATTTAATAATAAGATCATTCCAAGATCATTACATCTATTTGAAGTGGCAATTTAGCATTGGGACAGTTGTACAAATCGTTGGTTCGGCCAGACTTTACATAGCATGTGGTGTTCTGTTTGCCAGGCTATAGGGAGGGTGAGATTAAATTAGAGAGAATGTTGGAATGTTGACTGGTGAGGTTTTTGTTATAAGGGGAGGTTTTAGTTATAAAGTTAATTGGCTTGGGACTATTTTCCCTGGAGCAAAGGAGGCTAATGAGGTGACCTTATACTGGTTTATAAAATTATGAGGGGCATAGATAGGGTAAATAGTCAGTTTTCCCTAGAGTAGGGGAGTCTAAAACTAGAGGCTGAAAGTGAGAGAGAATAGATTTAAAGGGAATCTTAGGGGCAAGTATTTCCACTCAGAGGGTGGTGAGTACATGGAATGAACTGCCTGAGGGAGGTGGCAAAGGCACGAAAAATTATAATATTTAAAGTATATTTGGACAGGTGCATGGATAGGAAAGTATGGGAGGGATACGGGACAAACACAGGCAAATGGGATTAGTGCTGGGATGCATCGTGGTCGATATTGACTGATTGGGCTGAAGAGCCTGTTTCCATGGTGTGTGACTCGATGATATTTCTTGCTTAAATGCATCGGCAGAATAAAACAGAATCGAATTAGTTGCAGAATTCAAATCAGCATGAAACATATTCAATAACTTTTATGTTGGTGATATATTCAGCACACAAGATGATATCATGGTAAGAATGGTGCTGGCTTAGAGAAGTCTCCACAAAAAAAAAAAATCACACATTTCAATTATACCATTTTAGACAGGGTCTGAAGAACAGTTCCGACCCAAAACATCACCTATTCTTTTTCTGCTTGATTGCCTGAGTTACTCCAGCATTTTGTATCAGGATAAATTATGACTTTGCTTCATGGGTCTGATATCAATCATTTGATTTCAGCAAGAACACCCCAATCATTTTTACTAACCCCTTCTTTCACAAAGACACTGACACCTGTAGGGTGTGTGGTATTACTAGAGAGAACAATCCTCATGCCCTTCCCAAACTTCACAAGAAGAGAAAATTAATGTCGGGAGACATCAGAATCGTAGGCAAGCTTTCTGGTGTCCAAGGATCGGAACGCAGGCCGATTTTAATCCTCCGTAGCTGTGCTGAAGCTAATTGTAATGTTTAAGCTGGGAAAGCTGGACATTTTAGAAACTTAAATTACAGCCTTTCCAAAACTATATGAATGCACACTACATCTCAGAGCTATTTGTGGCCTCTTCTACCCTGGAGAAACCAAATGCAGATTAAACAAGCACTTTCCAGTGTGCCTGATCTTTGTCCACAGGAATTAGCTCGTGCTTCCATTTTATCTCACCATCTCACTCTCACCCGTGGCAAGATACGCTTAATGACAACACTTTATCTTCCAGCTGGGCATGTTGCAGCCCACAGAACTCAATCCCACATGGTCCAACATTAAATAACTCACTCTTACTTTCCACTTCAATCTGCCATTGCTGCCCAATATCGTTCAGGCCATTCTCCTTTGTTCATTTTTATTTTCTCTAATCATGTCCCATGGTCTTATCATTACCAGTTGTCTCTCCACAGATACTGCCTGACCCGCCAAGTTTTCCAGCAGATTTCAGATTTCCAATAGCTGCAGAGGGGTTTGTTAAAATTTTGTTGTGTACAAAACAACGCATTTCACTGTACATGTACAAGTACATGTGACAATAAAGTATCATTGAATCATTGTATTTGTCGATCAATGTTTTAATTAAATACACAAGACCAGGGTTGGAAGCACAATGTGACAAAATAGATCTGCAAAATCAAGCAAAGAAAAGCATGCATTGTCATGTTCTGCAAAACCACTTCACCTGCAGTTTAATCATTAGGTGGAACCAGCATCTCCAAACCCTGTCCCTGCTCTCTTACCCAGCACCATCCGGTAACAAAAGCTTTTCACTGTACCTCGGTACACGTGACAATAAACTAAATTGAACTGAACAGATTTGAATTCTACACAACCTGGAGATCTGTGTGTAATCATTGAATGACGTGACGATCAGAATAATAATTCTTTGAATGCCCTCGTCTACCCATCTAACCAGCCACTTGTGTGTGGCCCAGGCAGTAAGTAACGGTAGACCTTTCACGCAGGACGACCTTGTGCTGCAGACCGATTCCTGTTCTCAGCTCAATTGTACACAGAGTCTTTTTCCAGCAAGCAGCACTGTCAATCCCTCAGGATATGAAGTGTGGCTTGACTTTCTTAACCTCCCTAATGAGGGGATGCCATTTTCACCCCGATAATTTATGTACCTTCATTGTGATTAAGAAATAATCATTTAGTGCAGCTGTAGTGCAGATGTTTTTAAGGTCAATTTTGAATCTTTGCTCGTAGACACAAAGACTGAATTATTGAAAAGCTAAGCATGGTGCCAGGTCAAACCTGTGATGTGGCTGACAGATCAGAGCAAAGCCCCACTTCTTGAAGAATGGATGCTCACACTGTTGTAATATCGGCAGAGATGCACATGCATGATGGCCCCATGGAAGCATTTTCCCTACCAAATCTGCTCCAGAAAAGAAGTTGCCAATTATCCGAAAATTTGGTCGCTATGGGGCGGGGCGGTATGGCGGCGCAGCGGTAGAGTTGCTGCCTTACAGCGTCAGAGACCAGGGTTCGATCCTGACTACTGCTGCTGTCTGTACGGAGTTTGTACGTTCTCTCCGTGACTACATGGGTTTTCGTCCAGGTGCTCCGGTTTCCACCCACACTCCAAAGACGTACAGGTTTGTAGGTTGATTGGCTTTGGTAAAAATTGTAAATTGTCCCAAGTGTGCAGGTTCACTAGTTCTCGGGGATCACTGGTCAGCGCTGACTCGGGGAGCTGAAGGGCCTGTTTCCATGCTGTATTTCTAAACTAAGCTACACTAAAAATCAATTCATCACCTATATTCATCAAGAATGATGCTGTAGATTATCAGTGCGGCAGAGAAAGGAACCCACGACCTTCCCAAATCAATGAGCAATTAACTATATTCTCTGCAAATATCCGTTCATTTTATTTTGTTGTTGGGGAAACACCTCACAGTTAGATATAGCTGATTTTCGATGAAGCAGCAAACAGTGCAGATGTTTCAACCTTCACGATTATAATAAAAATCTTTGAATAGCAAAATGTGAAAAATATCTAACATCCGAGATAGTGAGATGAAAAACTTTAATCATTAGACTGAACCAGCATCACCAAACCATGTCCTTGCTCCCTTATCCGGCTGCACACCCCTCCCCCTACCATCCCCGCCATATGTATCATCTTGGCGAGGTCTTCCCTTGTACAACAGATCAATGAAGTGCAGTAATTGCACTTCTGTTCCAAATTATCGAAGAGGTTAGGTGGTGCTCTCATCCTGACACCTGATACAGTAACAAATGATGGCCGGAGGTGCCTGACTGTCCAACGCCAGAAAGACTAATTGGTGCAATTTAATCCAGGGCATCGCTATCAGTCATCACTCACTCCTTGAAAGAAGAGAAACCATCCAACAACACATTACAATTGATTCTATCGATTTCACATAGTGACATGAAAACGTTCAGGCAAATAGAAATGTTGGCAGCTGAATCCAATACTTGCATCTTGAAACCTGTAAAATCATTGGCTTCTGGGACCATTGAAGAGGGGGACAAGTGCATTAATGACCTGTTTTTGTTCTTTGCATTGATACTAATGGTCTCACATTAATGTCTTAAATACGTACCCTTGTCATTTTCCGACTGGATTTTGAATGTCACAAAGTCAAGCTTTAACGGGTTTTTATCTCTGTATTCATTGTTTTCACTATTACTTTCAACCGAAGATTATAAATCAAAGACATTAGAATCACGGTGGTATTCTAGACAGATGCTTTTCTCTGCTGAAACAAACAATATTTATGAATTTATGTTTTCACGAGTAATTTTCTGAAGACAGTTAATCGAGGGAACAGGGGATAGGGTGCCATAATGGAGTTGATTTAGGTAACCAAAAATTCATCCCTTGTTGGTTGTCTTTAAACCTTAAAGGAGGGATTCTGAAGAATCAACAGGATTCAATTGTGGAGGTGAAGTTGAAAATTGGTGCCTAAAATTGCCTAAGGTAGCTTACAAACCAACAGTATGAACATTGAATTCTCCAATTTCAGGCAACTACAAAATCATCCCCCTTTCCCTTATTCCCACACAACCACCCACCCTTTTCCCCTGACCCACCTGGACTCCCACCTATTTCTCCCTTCACCCTCCCCTTTCACCTATATTCTTTCTTCTAGCTTCACAATTCACAACTCTTCAGAGCTTTGGCCTCACACCTTCCGACTTTTCATCTGTGGCCTTTGTCCACCATCTGCCTATCAACTCCCCCTCTCCCACCCCCCCCCCCCCCCCCCACCCTCACCTGTATCAACCCATTACCTGCCAGGCTTTGTCCTACCTCTTCCAGTTTTCTTCCCCTCTCCCCCTTCCTCCCCCCCCCCTCCCACCCCTCACAAACAGCCTGACAAAGGGTCCCATCCTGAAACGTCCTATCCATCTGCCTGACCCACTGAGTTACTCCAGCATTTTGTGTCTACACGATTGTGTGGCTATTTTCAGGACAATGATTCTGGACATTTGCACTGAACCAATTAACCACTACCATTGCCAGCGGCACTCTCTGCCACTAACCCTCATCTCCTCAGATGTGATATTCATTGGAATGAATCTTGACAGAATAATCAAGGGTAAAATAGATGACTAGAAGAATTGGACGAGGGAAAATGTGAGACATTCTATAGAGCCTTTGCAGTTTTAATTTCAGAGACGCAGTGTAGAAACAGGCCCTTCGGCCCACCGAGTCCATGCCAACCCTCAATCACCCATACCCTAGTTCAATGTCCTACACACCAGGGGCAATTTACAGAGGCCAATTAACTACAAACCTGCACGTCTTTGGAATGCGGGAGGAAACCGGAGCACCCGGAGGCAACCCAGACAGCCACAAGGAGAACATATAAGCTCCGCACAGACAGCACCCGAGGTCAGAATCGAACCTGGGTCTCTGGCGCTGTGAGGCAGCAGCTGGTACTGTAATGTGTTTTCAAAGTAATTCTCATGCCAGCGGCACCCTTCTGCCGCAAGCCCGCCCGCCCTCCACACCTGCACAAATTCCCAATTCCCATTGTTTCCAGATGGCAATGAATATACCATACCACAATTTTGTGTTCTCAAACCACTACCCTCTTCTCTTTAACTCAAGACTCTGGCTTTGCAATTAGTAGGAACCTCAGAACGATCCGACCAATAGGTGGGAATTTTATTCTACTTCAGTCTCTCTGTCCGAGGATCATATTCTCACCTCAATCCACTGGTTTGTTTTGGTCTGTGTGCATGAAACATTCAGGAATAGCTAATATAGCTGCAAGGCTGTAGCAACTTATACAACTAACGGTGGGCAAAAGGGCCTCCTTCCGTGCTGTACCTCTAAAGTCTAAAGAAAGCAATTCAGTGGCCTACCACCTGTGAACACTCTAGAGACAGATTATTAGACATGAACTATGGGTCTCAGGCACATGTCCATCTCAGCAAAAAAAAATGTGCATCTGGGATCTAACTTACTACCAACCCAACATTAATCTGTTACTGGTATCAATCTCAGCTGCCAAAATAAACACAATCTTCCCAGCTAAGGAGGTTAACGAAAACAAACTGCACGTGGAAACTACTTAATTATGGCCAATATTCGAACAAACCGGCAGTGCCTCTTTAATTGACGAATGCTTCCAGGGAATAAGATGGCTTTCACTTGGAGGGTGATGGGGGAAACACTTAAGGGGCAAAGCAAGCTGTAAACTTATGGGCCCTTATTTCTTTGGCCTGACCGGATTAATAATTGAACACTGCTGAGAATAAAAGGCAGAAAGAACCTTATGTGGCACACTGCCCTTCCCACCTCAGCACGGGGAAGTACACAGAGCTGGAGCTCTTGTGCTTGGTGTAGCCAGAGCTTTTCAGTGGATGTCGCATAGTGTTGGGAACGCTTGCATTAAACTTGCATTAATGCTAAAGCACATGCTTCAGACATGTACTCAGAAGCTCCGCGTACACTTGAAGTGAACTCTCTCCTCTTCCCTTTCAATTTGGATCAGCTGACTGCATCAATATTCATGAAGGAAAATCAATTCTATTGAGCTCATGTGAAGTTTCCTTGCGGATTTTTAGCTCCAGCTAAGTTAATACTTCAGCAATACTATATCACCGAACCCAATCCAAGGGTTGGGAAATGCAAACCTTTGGCGTACATGGGGACTTTAATTAAGCTTCCCTCAAACAGGATAGGAAATCATTCAATGGAGCACAGTTAAACCGTATGATGCACAACATGATGTTGGAATCTCAACCTCTTCACGTGGTAAAGTGTTACAGCGTACATCTATTCAAAACAAAGTCAGCCATACTGCAAAAGATGAAGAAACCCAAACAATTTTGTCCCTCGTACAAATGTAGGTCATGCATTTTAAATTGCATTTATTAAAAAATGTTTTTTTGCTTTCAATTTTAATCCGGATGTGGAGGAATTGGGGTGGATAAACGACAAAATTAACAAATAGAAAGGAAGGAATGAGCAGGCTATTTGTAATTCCAAATTTGCTAAACTAACCCTGCTGGGGCTGATATCTTAAAATTACGATCACTACACATAAAGGATGGCACTATCTTTGCTTTATATGGGACTCTTTCCACCAAATCCATCCTCCCTCGTAAACAGCATGGAATAGCCTTCCAGATGCTTCAAAATCAAGAACAACCTCCAATGGCCTCCGAAAAAAAAACTGGAGCAGGATCACCATCTCTACAGACTCCTCCAAGTCAGCGCCAAACACCAGTTCAACCAATCCAGCCGGGAGGGCAAGAGCACCCTCATACCTGACACCAGACTCCTTACAAAAAGGCAGTCAATGTGAAACTCCACAACTGCAAAGATTTCCAGGAGAGCAAAGAAAATGCTTCAAGGATGTTCTCAAAATGTCCGGGAAAAAAACCCTGCAACATCCTCACTGATTCATGGGAATCTCTGGAGAAAGGTCCATGAAGTCTCTACGGTGGCAGCCTACGGAGGCCAAATCCACATCACGGCAGAAGTGCTCAACTTCCCATGTAACCCAACCACTTGTTGCATTGAGCACCACTTAACAGAATCACCAAGAGCTACATAGGACTCGACAGCTACCTCGCAACTGGAGAGGAAGCAAGTTATCTTCAACCCCGAAGGACTGCTCAAGAAGATCCTTTTCTACTGTCCAATCCTTCTCTGAAAGTTAATTGTTTTTCATGCTTGGGTAGACGAATCACTGTGTCACCCTAACAGATGTAACGGTCAGTTCACCACTTGTATGCTGAAACTAATTTATACTTTGCTAGAACATACCTCCATCAATCTTGACCCAATATCATCAGGGACTGCTCCTTGCTAGAGTATTAACTGGGACCAATGTTTGACCTTCTTCCATGACCTGATCCCTGCACCTACCAGGGCACTACCCTGCCTCAGATTATTTGTGTCTAGCCCTGAATAGTCCTGGTCCTTTCTCGCCTCCAGCTCTTCATCCCCCCTCCCCCCACATACACACAGCCCTACTTTCAGTAGGAAGAAGTGTCCCAATCCAAAACGTCACCCATCCTTTTTCTCCAGAGATGCTACCTGACCCATTGAGTTACTCCAGCACTTTGTATCTCCCCATGGAAAAGGTTAATTGTTTTCAATTACTGAGGCAGTAATTAAATCCGGCACAATTTGAGGTTACAACATGCATGTTTATCCAACTAGAAGAAGTGCCAAGAAGATGTCCAAGGTCAAGCTGCCAACGTTGTTTAAAAACTGCTAAATGTCGAATGTTGTAATGAAGAAACGGTTGGATGTTCTGGAAAAATGAACAAAAATTACAGCAACAACAGCCAATTTAAGATGACTAGTAGTTGATGCAAGTTCTTACGATGCACATCAACTGTCCCCCACTCTGCTTAATAATCTCACAATTTCATCATATCTTTCTATTGCTTCCACCTCCACATACTTACCTACATGCCCTTTAAGCACAAAGTAAATTTTCTGAACCACTTTATAAAAACAGCAGGTTTTATGCTTCAACCTCTACCTGGGTAGTTAAATGAAATGACCTTCATACAAGGCTGCCTTTTTCTCATTTCAAACTTATTGTCAACAGATATAATCAAAAATTTCCTTCAGTGAACACAGGTTGTTCAAGAGAATTCAATGCAACATTTGCTTATAGCTTCGCTGAAAGGTGAAAGGATATTAGAAATGACCCAATCCAGTCAACAAAAACAACCAAAGATCTGCTCGTAAACAGATCCTAGGTCAAGGAGTTAAACATGAAAAAATAATGAATCATATTCCTTCACATTTATAAAAACGATCTGAATAATACCTAGGTCCTGCAGTGAAATATCGGCAATTATTTGTTTCTTTATGCAATTCCGTTTAAAAGTGCACAGTGAGCCGTGTTAATGGGCAAGGATTTAAAACTGTAATGAATGTCAAGCTGTGTCTCATTCTAAGTTGTAATTCAGCTCCATTGTGTTCACAAGAGATCAAAGGAAATTGCGTTGCTGCTTTTTTTTTAAATACAAGAAACGGGAAGAGAAAAAAAAATCAAGTTACTAATGTGATAGTCCATCTCGTGTAACTGCTATTAGCTGATGCACCAGTTTGATTATCAATGACACTTTGATATGCTTTGAAAATCCATTAGACAACAGCATCTAAAGTCCAAATAAAAAGGTTGAAGTGCTCTTTATTCCACCACAAAGAAAGGTTAAGAACACAAGCACAATGTTGTGCTTTCCTTCTTTACGAACATATGACATTTTGCGCAAACACAGGCCAAGAATGGGGAGTAAACTGCCCTCAGTTGTTGCCACTGATTCCCATCCTGCCTTACTGTCCATTGCTTAGCAACTGTTCAAATTGACCACAGAGGCAATGCCGTGAAGCCTTTATCACCATTTTACACACCATCTAGCTTGCTGGGCTCTTTAACAAGGTGCACAATTAAGTTGCCTCATAAATGAAGCTTAAATAGAAAGGAATGCTTCACAGAAATGTCACTTAAACACAATTCTCCTTTCGTGAAGTGAGGCCTTTAATATTATCTTTCAGTAGATCACACCACAGAATCAACGCCTTAAATTTATCTGACAGGAATTTAGATTTAAGTAACATTATTTTTTACATTGGGTTGACCTTGGCATTGCAGATGGATGCAGAGGTGCAACTCACTGTCATATTAGTGAGGGCATCGATATTGCACAGCGTGTCCCATGAGTGAATTTTACAGATCAATGCCCAATTCTCTGGCAGCGATCGCGATCTCCTCATGCATTGGTAGCCTGTATTGCCTGCTTCCTCACTGAGGCACTTTAAAGAGACCTACTTCTACTGTTCATTCATATATCCGCTCACTATCTGCCTGAAATGCCTGTTCCATTTCAACAATTATGGCAAACACATGGGGAAAATAATAGGTGTGACTCCACTGCACAACATATACATACAATGTCACAAAACAACACAGAATATGTCAGGAAAAGACGATTGTCTTAAACAATTTTGTTGCCTGGACTGCTCTGGAGGGCCCTGTAGTTTCCAGCAGAACTCCTCTTCGGATCAGAAGAGAAAACGTATAAGATTATTAAGGGATTGGACACGCTAGAGGCAGGAAACATGTCCCCAATGTTTGGGGAGTCCAGAACAAGGGGCCACAGTTTAAGAATAAGGGGTAGGCCATTTAGAATGGAGATGAGGAAAAACCTTTTCAGTCAGAGAGTTGTGAATCTGTGGAATTTGCCTCAGAAGGCAGTGGAGGCCAATTCTCTGAATGCATTTAAGAGAGAGCTAGATAGAGCTCTTAAGGATAGCGGACTCAGGGGGTACGGAGAGAAGGCAGGAACGGGGTACTGATTGAGAATGATCAGCCATGATCACATTAAATGGCGGTGCTGGCTCGAAGGGCTGAATGGCTTCCTCCTGCACCTATTGTCTATTCTCTATCAAAACTGTAAACCCCTCATTCTCCCCAAAGTTCTGAGGAAGGATCACCAACCCAATACATTAATTGGTTTCCCATTTTCCACACAAGCGGCACGGAGGTGCAGCAGTAAAGTTGCTGCCTTACAGCGTCACAGACCCGCATTCGATCCTGACAGAGTTTGTACGTTCTCCCTGAGACTAAGTGGGTTTTCTCCGGGTGCTCCGCATTCCTCCTACACTCCAGGTTTGTAGGCTAATTGGCTTGGTAAAATTGTAAACTGTCCCTAGAGTGTGTAGGATAGTGTAAGTGCATGGGGGAAATCGCTGGTCGGCGTGGACTCGGTGGGCCGAAGGGCCCGTTCCCCTGCTGTATCTCTAAACTAAACTAAGAATGGCTTAGTTCTTTCAGCATTTCTATGTTAGACTCTTTGGATATATTTTCCACATCTTCACTATCATGAGAATGCAGCCTTTGATACCTGAGGAGCAGGAGCAGAGTAGTGGAAAGGAGGAAGCGAATGAGTTCCCCTTTCTGCCCAATCAGTCCATAAGGAATACTTCCAGGATTAATAATAGTAACTACAAGTAACTACAGGTCAGAACCCTTCTTCAAACTCTTTATATTTTTACAGTGTTTGGGTACACATGACTGTAATAAATGTATTCCCGTCATGCCAATATTCTACAAGTTGGGCTAAGCTGATGCTTCAATGCAGTCCAGAAGTTGTAGTGTAAGTGATGACTCCCAGTAAAGTAAGCCACGTAACCTGGAGGATGATCAGAAAGATCGCTGGTCTGGAAAGCCCAGGCACAGATTGCAGCGTCTCAACAGGGCAACAACAGCAGCCTGAGCTGAATGGTAAGGGCACTTAAAATGGAAGTGGAGAAAGAGGCAGAAGGGAATTGCTATCTCCTGAGAAAGGAAAGCTGTTTGTGCTCCACAGAGCTACTGACACTCCTCAAGTGCCATAGCTTGCAATCTGTTGGAGGAAGATGTCTGAGAAGACCTTCTTTGCTGACAACTGGACTCGGCCATGTGGTCCTAATAACATTCAGTAACTTCTCCTGCTTGAGATCAAGATATGCAGGTATATTTGCCTCCCCTTCAATCAGTCGCTACTGCTTCTTGCCTTAAGGAGAAGGCAACGAATATTGTAAATCCCATTCAATCAGTGACTGCAATCAATGAATAGATGGTTGTCTGCATCAGGCTTGAGATGTGCTTGAGGGGTTTAATATCAGTGTTGCGTGTGAGGATGAGGTGATTGGAGGGATCAGTGCTGGTGCCCACCAGTTCCCAATCTTCATCAGTGATTTCGATGCGGGACAACGAAAAATAATACAAGCTAGATGACAATCAATTTGTGAGAAGAATGGTGAAGCTTCAGGGGGGTTTAAGACAGGTTAACTGAATGGGCAAAGAAATCGCAGATGGAATCCAAAGTGGCAAAAAAGGCAAGGTTAGGTGAAATAAATTGAGCATTTATGGTGAAGTAAATTGAAGGTTTTTTAATAAAAATGTTAATAAATTGAAATATTTTTGTGTTAAAAAAGACTCGAGTCCATGTGCGCAGTCTATGTGGAGTTTGCATGTTCTCCCTCTGACCTTGTTGGTTTTCTCCAGGTGCTCCGGTTTCCTCCACATCCCAAAGGTTTATAGATTAATTGGTCACACTAAATTTCCGCGATTGTGTAGGGAGTGCATGAGAAAGTAGAACTAGTGTGTGAACGAGTGGTCGATGGTCAGAGTGGGTTTGGTGGGCTGAAGGGACAGGTTGCAATTCTCAACTGTAGTTTTGCAACGATTTTGACTGAAAAGTTCACATACTGAGCTTCCACTCAAATTAATGTGGGGCGAGACACTGGAACAATCCCCCATTCCTAGGCAAGTCAGACACGGTCTCACCATTATACGAACAGCTTAGAGCATCCATTGAAAAATGCTAGCTTTATTCCATGCCACCATTATAATCCTTCAGTGAGCCGAGACTACTTAATGCAAAATAAATCAATTTGGGGAATTTAGTCTTCAGAGTATAATTGCCTCGTCTGCAGGCACACCAGTAAAAAAAGAAAATGTCCAAAGAAAATGGGATCTTACTGAAATAAAAATGTACATTAATGACAGTGTTGAATTATATCTTCAAAGAAATTTTGCAGGTTTTCTTTCAGTTAAGCTTTCATCATTATGGTAGTCAGTAGCGCAGAGTCTAATTGTACTGTCATCTCCTAGACAGGCTAACAGTCGATTGTCAGAATCCAGTGTGCAGAAAGCCCACTCTTCTGTAAACTGTAATTTCTTATTTAACATCATGGGTATATTAAAGCCTTGTTAGATTTTTGATTATAAAACGTCTAAAAATGTTAACCTCTAAAGTGTTCCAGCCATCCAAACATATTGCTGCTTCCTAAACAAATCCAATTCCTTCCTTCCACCCCCCCCCCCGACTCATTTCTTCCAGACCCTTAGTCGCTGTGCATTTAATACTTTCACAGATATTGTTAAGGTTGCTTGCCACACTTTCTCTGGTAAGTACCAATTTACCATTCCTAAGAGTTTGCACACTATCAGTGCACCTTCAATAAATACATCTTTTCCCTGCACCCCAATACACATACCACCACTCCTAATCTGCAGATTGATTGAAAGATACAGCATGAAAACAGTCCCTTCGGCCCACACTGACCATTGATCCACCCATTCACCTTAGTTCTTTGCTATACCACTTTTTCATCTATTTGCTGCACATTAGGAGTGATTTTTTCAGAGGCCAATTAACCGATAAACCTGCTCTTTGAAACCAAAGCAGCCAGAGGAAACCCACACGCTCACAGAGAAAACGTGCAAACTCCACATAGTCAGTACCCAAGGTCAGTTTCAAACTGATGGTTGGCGCTGTGAGGCAGCAGCTCTACCAGCTGCCAATTGCAGACTCCTACCAATGACAAGCTGTCAGGAAGTGTACTGCCGGATCGTTGTTCAGCGCGGACTCGGTGGTCTGAAGGGCCCATTTCCTCGCTGTGTCTCTAAACTCTAAAATGGTGCAAGAGAATCTCATGAACTGTCACTCTCCCTCTCTGGGAGTTGTATGGGCTTTTCTACTCATTCCCTTCTCCCCAAACCACACTGCCCCTCCCCACAAAATGAGTGAGAGCAAGAAAGTTACATGCCAGGAACATTCAGCGTCATGTCAAGGCTCTTGTGTGTGAGAATCAGAGCCCTTACAATGAAGGTGAATTGCAATCATTGGCTGGATGCAGTAAATCCACTTGCCAAAATGCTGTAGAAACAGGCCTATTACAATAAGAATAAAACCTGATTAAATGTAATATGCGCGCAATTATTACGGCTACGGTCATTACTCATCTGACAGGAATTAGAAGATGTGGTAATCTATAATATGGAACTGAAATACTAACCAGACATTGTTTAAAGGGGCTTGTTTTAATGTAGCTGCTGCTTTTGCCCTCTCTGCACAGAAGTGGGAGGCAATTTTTCTGAAATGTCAGCATTCCCTTGCATTTAGACATATTGATGAATTCCCCTGCTTGTTGCAGCTTTTCAAATCTTTAGATCATGGCCTTTTATTCTGTGCTCTACATTTTCAGAGCGAGAGGGAAAACTGAAGTGGAATCCAGGCTATTAAATTAAACCTGTGCCATTGCACAGAGAGGCATCAATGCGGCTTCAGTTACCCCTTGTGCTGCTGTTAATATAGAGGTGCGGGTCACCCCCAATGCCACTTGTGAAGGTCACACTAAAAAGGCAGGAACTTCATCTGCGAGGTTGACAGCATGGCGCGACCCGCTCTGCAACATAACACTGCGACTGACGTCACCAATGTCAGCAAGCAATCTCCAGGGATGTGTTGTAAGTTCTCGCTGCTCCCAGCATGCAACACGGCAGGTGCGATTGCTGCAGCCAGCTCTTGGAGGACTGGACCACAACACTCGCCCAGCTCGTGTGGCAGAGTGTCACAGCGGTAGAGTTGCTGCCTTACAGCGCCGGAGACCCGGGTTCAATCCTGACTACGTGTACCGCCTGTATGGAGTTTGTACGTTCTCCCCGTGACTGTGTGAGTTTTCTCCAGGTGCTCCGGTTTCCTCCCACTCTCCAAAGACGTACAGGTTTGTAGATTAATTGGCTTTGGTAAAATTGCAAATTGTCCCTAGTGCATAGGATAGTGCTAGGGTACGGAGATCGCTGGTCGGTGCAGTCTTGGTGGGCCAAAAGACCTGTTCCCTCGCTGTATCTCCAAACTCAAAAGTCTAAAGCAGTAGGGGAGCAGTGCTATGGAATGGCTGGGTGCAGCAATGAGGGTTGGGGGTTGATCTTAGAGAGCTAGACAGGTTGCTGAAGAACAGTGCTGACCATTCATTCTCTCCTTGTCTTAAACAGAAAAGGAAAACTTCTGATGGGATTGCTGGCAAATGTAGGTCAACATCTGACTGGAGGCTTCTGTATCATCATTAACGGCTTTGTCAGCAGTCCAGAGTGGGTTTCTTGTCCTGTTGCCAGGTTCTGATTTAGCTGGATGAGCAGGTTTCCCAGGGCAGCTCGGCGCCGGTCCCATTTCGGAAGTAACAGCAACATCGTTTTTGCCTTTGCCTTGACAGGAACAAGAGAACGTTCAAGTGTCAGCTGCTGAAAGGGTCACTGGGCAGCTGCATCGTGGGCTGCTGGGCTCCTTAACGCAAGTCATTTCCATGCCTCCGCGTAATTGCTTGTGACAGGAGAGGCATGAAAGATGCCGCAGTGCTGCTCTTGGGGGTGGCGGGGGCACAGTGTCAAACGGGGAGACTGCTGCATCATGAGGGGAAAGGAGGAGGGGCACTCGACAAGCAAGGCTGATGTTATCCAAGTCATTCTGGCACACTGTGGGCTCTCTCTCTATAGCATATACATATACATATACATATACATATACATATACATATACATATACATATACATATATATATATATATATATACATATACACACATATTCTGTGAATATACATACAGAGAATGATTGTGTGTTGATATATGTAGACACAAAATGCTGGAGTAACTCAGCGGGTCAGGCAGCATCGCTGGAGAGAAGGAATGGGTGACATTTCGGGTCGAGACCTTTCTTCAGACTAAAGTGTCTCGACTCGAAACGTCACCCATTCCTTCTCTCCAGAGATGCTGCCTGACCTGCTGAGTTACTCCAGCATTTTGTGTCTACCTTCGATTTTTTACCAGCATCTGTAGTTTTTCTTTCCTGTGGATACATGTATGTGTGTATGTATATTAAGCATATATATATATATATATATATATATATATATATATATATATATATATGCTTCTCAGGTCTCAACCCGAAACATCACCCATTCCTTCTCTCCTGAGATGCTGCCTGACCTGCTGAGTTACTCCATCATTTTGTGAATAAATACCTTCGATTTATACCAGCATCTGCATTTATTTTCTTACACTATATATATATATATATATATATATATACACACATACATACACACACACATATGCATATACAATTAAACACACACACACACACATATATACATACACACATGTATGTATATGTATATCCTGCTACATACATATATACAGTATATGTATGTGTACATGCGCACACACACACACACACGCAGATGCAGACACACACACAACATCTGAACGATACTTCCAGCTAATGATCTAAGTGACCAAGCAAATAGTAAATCAGCCAGAACTATTGTGTGAAGGTAGAAAAAATAAAAAAGCACATTTAGCAGTTGGCTGTATGAGATGGACTCATGCCACAGGAAATCAAAAGCTGTGTCCTTTACTTTGACAAGCTACTTACGGGTCAGCTCAAAGGGCAAGACTTTTCAAAACATTTCTTAGTGGGATGTGAATAGTACCCATCAAAGGCTATTTCAGAGGCCAAGTCTTCAGACATTTTTCGACCATTAAATGGGATCCATTGCCGACTGCAAAGAATCAAGAGGAAAGGGATTTTCTTTTTCACAATTGCTCCTAAACATTATTAGAGCACAAACTACCTAGATAAAAGGTAGATGAATTAATTATTTGATATATTCTTATTATGCAATATTCATTTTCTTTACGTACAAAAGGTGAAATTAGCAGCATTTGTCAAGTGTAGACCCAAGTTTTTGCACAACTTCAAAGAGTCAGATAACAGTATAACATGGTGGGGGTGGGGGAAAAGAGTGCAGAGATGAGAGGGCTTCCATGATTAGTGTTACTTCTATGATCATCTTTAGAACTTGGTTCACAACAACAAACACCAGAGTCTTGTTTATTCCAATGCTTTCTTTTTTTTCTCCCGTCTTTTGCGTGTGGCATTCCCGATTCTCACCGTCTCTATCACACTTTCACGTTCCCTTGATCCCCTGCCACCATCCAATGCGGCAAATGTGCGCAGACCTGATGTTGTGAAAGTATTGATGAGAGCTCAAAATTTACTTCAAATGCCGTCCCTACTCCTTTTCACTCCGGCAAGGTCTGCTAATTCTGTTATTTAAAGCACAATTTGTTCAAACTCGCACAAAGAAATCAATGCATCCGACTAACATCAGAAAACAAACTTTTTTTTCTTCATAGTGGGCTCCTATTCTGATAAACGGAAGACTTGTTTGCTGGCTGCAGCTCTTTTGATTCAATCGAAGTTTCCATCACCACGGTGCAACGGTGAGAAGGCACTGTCGTCAATACCGATAATCTGAGAACAAGGAACAGCGTGGTGCAGAAAGAAACACGTTTCACTTTACACAATCAAGGCACCAAATGCCCCTGTGCAGACAGGTGTCATATGCTCCAGAATTCACTAAATACATCACCTTGATGATGAACTGATAAAACACCTCAGATGAGAACAAATCCTCCCCCTCTACACCTGCTCCACAGAACACCTTCTCTCTCCTCATTATATATTCTGCGCTGAACAGGATTGACACATTATACTAATATATGCCAGATCCAAAGGGACAAATATCTCTTGCAAAGGCTGCTCAGGGTCCCAAGTGAAACTAGTCTGTGAAGCAAGTGCTGAATTTCCCACTGGACATCTGCAGACTCACAGCGCTAATCCAGTTTAATAATGGATGTCTGGTACTGAAACAGCCACATTATTTTTAGAATCAAGGAGCATAGCATACTATTTTATTGAAATCATATATTGATCAATAACAGTAGTCAGATACAACCCTCTGAAACTTGGTTCAATAATTTTGAGGGTGGTACAGTGGGCGCAGCGGTAGAATTGCTGCCTTACAGCGCCAGAGACCTGGGTTCGATCCTGACTACGGGTGTTGTCTGTACGGAGATTGTACACAAAATCCTGGAGCATCTCTGGAGAAAAGAAATGGGTGACATTTCAGGTCGAGACCCTTCTCCAACCTTACATCTAATGTTCCAATAATCTTTATTTTACCAACGTCAGCTGATTCGAGAGCCCACTTTAAAATTAGAACCAACACATACCCAGTTAAGGACTCTTTACTCTTTTGGATTAATGCCTTTGAGAATTTGATTGAGACTTTAAAATTCATTTAAAAAAAACCTAAGAATTCATTCAACTCAACCTTTCTCAATTGAGGCTCACCTGCACCTCCTCCAACCTCATCTATTGTATCTGCTGTTCCAGATGTCAACTTCTCTATATCGGCGAGACCAAGCGCAGGCTCGGCGATCGTTTCGCTGAACACCCCCTCCCATACCCAATCTGACCTTTCTGTCCTAGGCCTCCTCCATTGTCAGAGTGAGGCCCAGTGCAAATTGGAGGAACAGCACCTCATATTTCGCTTGGGCAGTTTACACTCCAGCGGTTTGAAAATTGACTTCTGCCACTTCAGGTAGTCCCTGCTTCCCCTCTCCATCCCCTCCCCAGTTCTCCTACTAGTCTTCCTGTCTCCGACTACATCCTATCTTTGTCCAGCCTCCTCCCCTGACATCAGTGTGAAGAAGGGTCTCGACCCAAAACGTCACTCATTCCTTCTCTCCAGAGATGCTGCCTGACCCGCTGAATTACTTCAGCATTTTGTGTCTACCTGCTAATATTAGAGGCTGATGTCATTTTTATAATGGGGATCCTCAGAATTTAAATATGCAATAACGTTTTGAAAAAAAGCTTTTCCTGCAAGGAGCATTTAGAATGAGTAAATTCCTGATTTAGCTTGCAGCAGGTCCACCATGAAATACACAGGTAAGGCAAATGGGCTTTCATGCAATACATAGTCACTGCATAATATGTAGTAGATCAACATTGTTGCATCTA
Organism: Rhinoraja longicauda; assembly: GCF_053455715.1. Lineage (NCBI taxonomy): Eukaryota > Metazoa > Chordata > Chondrichthyes > Rajiformes > Arhynchobatidae > Rhinoraja > Rhinoraja longicauda. Next base: position 34,734,119 of record NC_135965.1, read on the forward strand.
TCATATCCTCCCAGCATTGATCTTTCAGATGAGGCAAGAGTGAGTAGATGAATGAATGAGTTCAGACATCAGACATATTGTAACCTTGTGACTTGCAATAATAATTAAAGGCTCGTTAAACGATGGTGAGTGCAAAATCTGTGACTTTCATTGATTCCAAAACAAAAGGCCACTTTTTTTTCAAAGTAGGATCACGCAGTTTCATTCGAATAACAATTGTTTTCAAATACCTAAAGATTTCCTTCAGACTGAAGCAAAATGGCAATGCCCAAGTTGTTCAGAATACTTAAAGGATCAATTTAAGAAGCAGTTGGCATTAGTGGTTAATGGGATTGGGATCTTTAGCTGCGTACTTTAGGGACTAAATCTGTGTGGCTTCAACCATGGGTTCATCCGCACACAAGGGACGGTACGGTGGCGCAGCAGTAGGGTTGCTGCTTTACAGCACCAGGGACCCGGGTTCGAATCTGACTGCGGGTGCTATCTGTATGGGGTTTGTACTTTCTCCCTCTAAGCGCGTGGGTTTTGTCCGTGATCTCCACTTTACTCTCACACTCCAAAGACATGCAGGTTTGTAGGTTGATTGGCTTGGTGCAATTGTAAATTGTCCCGAGTCTGCGTAGAACAGTGTTAGTGCACAGGATTGTTGGGTGGCGCTGACTTGGTGGCCGAAGGGCCTGGTTCCACGCTGTATCCCTAAATTTAAACTAAACCAAACTAATCAAGGAATTGCAGATGCTGGAATCTCCTGCAGAAAGTGCTGGAGTACCTCAACGGGTCAAGCGGAAGTCAAGCGCCCACTGGAGGACGCGGATGGGCAACGTTTCGGGTCAGAATTCAGGTTCATCCACATTGCAGAAAATAGAAAGAAGGCAGGCATCACTGCTGCCTAGTGTACAATGTATTGCGCAAGGTCTGAGATTTTGGTTTTTGCCTCAATTGATCAAAGACTGTGCTGGTGCATTCATGACAGTGGTGAATTTCATCAATGTCCGCCTTTGTTGAGACAGGGGCTCCCGAAGTGTGGTAAATGGTCTACATTTTCCAGGGTCTGTCCATGTATCTTTGTTAGAGGGTTATGCTGTGCAGCAAGGGGCAGATTCACAGAGTATCTTTATCTTGCTGAGGTCTGGTGCAAGGCCTATCCCCCCCATATGCCTCAGTGAATAAGTCAACAATAGCTTGGATCCAAGTGCATGCAAAAGCAAACATGGTCCACATACTTCATTTCTACCTCTGGGATAGTTTCTGGTTACCATGAAATTTCAGAGGTGTCCAAAGTGCTGTATTTTTGCCTTAACTCACTTTCGCATATGAACGTTGCCATTGAGAATTAAGTCACCTATTTGACAGAGAGGCACATGGACATTCCTTGTGCCTGATCAGATGGACGGCAATAAGTGGAGTTAATAAAAAAGTGTTGATTAAAGGCCACTCATAGCTGCCAGACGGCTGCCACCGAACAAAGCATAGAATAAAAAGTTGTGCATTTTCAGAGTCTGTGCTGTTCAGTGGTGAGCAGAACCATCAGTTGGTGGTTGTCTTTCCATTGAACTAAGTCTTATTACAACCCACCTCCTCCACCTCACTCCTCTGTCAACCACCTCCCACCATGTCTCTGGTTAATGTGCGGGGATCGCTGGTCGGTGTGGACTCGGTAGGCCGAAGGGCCTGTTTCCGCACTGTATCTCTAAAGTAAAGTAAACTAATGTTCCAACCGTTGTCCTTGGGAAACTTACATAGAAACATAGAAAATAGGTGCAGGAGGAGGCCATTCGGCCTTTTGAGCCAGCACCACCATTCATTGTGATCATGGCTGATCATCCACTTGTTTAACAGTGTTTTTTTCTCAGAAGTATAAAAGGCCAGACCTAATCTCCTCCCTTCTGCACACCTCGCAGTAGATTGATTTTGAGCAGGGTTTGAGACATGTTCAAGTACAAACCATTCAATTCGGCTCAACTCTGTCTGTTATTAAATTCCAGGGAATGTAAAAAGTCCCTCCTCGATTAGATCGTTATTGCAAATAGTGTAAAAATACTCAACGAAACTGGCATGGGAGAAATAATAAGACTGGAGACAACAGCCTGTCCATCATTCACTCCCACAGAGTACAGGATACAAAAAAAAAACTTTTAAATGATAACAAAAAGAAACGGATATCATTTAAAGTACAAAGACACCAAGACTTGCTGCACTTGTACATAAAGTGAGGACTGTGTGGTGTTATAGAAAACAGCATTCACAAGGTCGCCCAATAATGCATCCTTTATAATGCCTTTCATAATCCCAGGTCATCATAAAGTGCTTCACAATCAATGAAGTACTTTTAAAATGCATTCACGTATGTAACAGAGGAAAACATCAGCTGCAAGGGGCAAGTGGAGGGAGGGGGGGGGGGGGGGGGGGGCGGAATTCTCATCCGATCACATTCAAAGTTCATGAATCCAAAACGCTTTTTTCCCCCGTGAAAGCTGCCGGAACCCTTCTGAATTGTGCAGGAAGGAACTGCAGATGCTGGCTTACACTGAAGATGGACACAAAATGCTGGAGGTACTCAGCGGGACAGGGAGACTGAAGAAGTGTCTCGACCCGAAACGTCACCCATTCATTCTATCCAGGGATGCTACCTGAACCTGCTGAATCGCTAGTTTCCAGCATTTGCAAAACGCAGTTTGGTCCTGGCATATTTGCTGGCAGAAGGATAAAGGATGGTTTAGAAAAGTATCTAACCTTCTCGGGATGTCCCAAAGAACGTCACTTCCATTGCATAATAGACAATAGACAATAGGTGCAAGAGTAGGCCATTCGGCCCTTCGAGCCAGCACCGCCATTCAATGTTATCATGGCTGATCATTCTCAATCAGTACCCCGTTCCTGCTTTCTCCCCATACCCCCTGACTCCGCTATCCTTAAGAGCTCTATCTAGCTCTCTCTTGAATGTATTCAGAGAATTGGCCTCCACTGCCCTCTGAGGCAGAGAATTCCACAGATTCACAACTCTCTGACTAAAAAAGTTTTTCCTCATCTCTGTTCTAAATGGCCTACCCCTTATTCTTAATCTGTGGCCCCTGGTTCTGGACTCCCCCAACATTAGGAACATGTTTCCTGCCTCTAACATGTCCAACCCCTTAATAATCTTATACGTTTCGGTAAGATCCCCTCTCATCCTTCTAAATTCCAGTGTATACAAACCTAGTCGCTCCAGTCTTTCAACATATGACTGTCCCGCCATTCCGGGAATTAACCTAGTAAACCTGCGCTGCACGCCCTCAATAGCTTTGAATGGGCAACTGCAGAGGCAGCAGCAGGAGCACATCGCCTCACAATCCACTTACCCGTCCCTTCAGCCTCTGCCTGCGCCCACTGCAACAGAGTCTGCCGTTCCCTCCTTCACCGCCTCAAAACTGAGGCAGAAGCAGGTTCAATCCTCCAAACCGTCAGAAGAAAGTACATTTTTGCAAAGTGAATCGTCTCAGAGAGTACATTTTTTCAAAGTGAATCGTCTCAATTTCAAGTCTGTTCCCTCCCAAAAAAAATAGAAGGGTGGTATGACTTAAAACTAAGCAAGTTAAAACAAAAGACAGTTACATCTTAATTACATGGTAATTTGTAATTGAAAATACACTATTTTTGGTCTACTTTTCGTAAACAGGCTCCTGCTGCTTTTAACAACTTCACACCTTATCACATTTACAAAGAGCTGCCAGTCAAGCGGAAAGGTTGCTTTAAAAAAAAAGCTATTTTGTCACTTGCTGCTGTTAAGGATATGGCCTTGCTCCAGATTTTGAATAAAGAATCACTGATACTTCTTACTTTGACCTGTTTTCCACCCAGCGTTTGAAAGCATCTGATCTTAAGGAATAAAAGCCTGCATTTCCAGGAGAATACGAGTGACGAAAGAGTTTAAAAATTGGATAAACGTAGCACAAAAATGACAAGCAGTCGTAATGGTGATACAATGGTGAATCAGCTAGATTCACTGATAGCAGACCCCGTAAATCATGAGAAGTTAGTCAGCCTGGAGAAGAGTCACAATAACAGGAACAAGCAGAATGAATCACTACACTTGAAGTGTCTGTCTGTTGGAATAAAGAATGGTCGCAAAGAAAGCGATGGACTGCAGTTCCTCAGTGGTCTTTGCAAGATCGGTACCCGCGCAGCATTCAAGCTGCAACATGTAGAATCAAAGTGCTGGTGTAAGTCAGCTGATTTGTCAGCATCTCTGGAAGACATGGATAGGCAACATTTCCAGTTGGGACCATCCTGCAGACTTCCCGACCCGAATCGTCGACTAGCCATGTCCTCCAGAGATGCTGGCCGGTGACCTGCAGAGTTTAGTTGCCAACCTTCCCACATGGTTTAGTCTAGTTCAGACTTACAGTGAGGAAACAGGCCCTCTGAGTCCGCACCGACCAGTGATCCCCACACATGAACACTACCCGAGGGACAATGTTACATTTATACCAACCCAATTAACCTACAGACCTGTACGGCTTTGGAGTCTGGTAGGAAACCGAAGGTCTCAGAGAGAACCCATGCAGGTCATGGGGAGAATGTACAAACTCCATAGAGAGAGCACCCGTAGCCAGGATTGTACTGTTGTACAGGGTCTTTGGAGCTGTAAGGCAGCAACTCTTCCGCTGCGCCCATTCTTGAATTTTCAGGAACTGAAGGTCAAGGGTCAAGAGAGCTTAATATTTGTACGCATTGAGATCTTAGCGATGAAATTCTTATTTGCCCTGCACCTCTCAGGAGAGGTAGCAAACCCAAACAGTTTTAATGCAGATATGCAGGATATTCACAAGGCACAGGTAGATGGATTCTTGATTAGTATGGGGTGTCAGGGGTATGGGGAGAAGGCAAGAGAATGGGGTGAGGAGGGAGAGATCGATCAGCCACGATTGAATGGCGAAGAAGATATGATGGGCTGAATGGCCCAATTCTGCTCCGATCACTTATGAACTTATGAAACAGTAAATTACATTTGGAAAGAACTGGCCAGTGGTTCAATGCTTGATAAAAGAGATTGTTTTAACCAATTACAATAGAAAACGTACAAGCACAGGGATCCTAAATGTTTGTAGAAACATTACGGAGAACTTTACAGAGTTGGGGAGGGAAGAAGTCTAGAAGAATTTTTAAACTGCCGTTGGGAGTCAATATGAGCAGAGAGATCAATCATTATCTGAAAGTCAATGTTAAAGTCAAAGTCTGGAGGTGTTGTGGGCCTATCAACGAAACACCAAGGAAGGAGGATGCCCACATGATGACCCCAATGAAGTCTTTACCCCTACCCCCACTCAAGATGTTAAGAAGGTGCCAATTAAAGATCAAGATTCAAGATATCTTTATTTGTCATCCAAAAAACAAGCACAAAAAAAAGAAACATCCATCACAGTGAGTCTCCTCCAGTCCCCTCCTCACTGTGATGGAAGGCCAGAATGTCTTTTCCCTTCCCCTGCCGTCTTCTCCGCGGCCAGGGTGGTGTCGTTGCCACGTTCCAGGCCCATTATAGTGGGGATTGTAATATCAAGTCCAATAAGCTCAATTGCCTTGGACTTCCCATGTATTTGCCTAATATCAATACAATACAATATATCTTTATTGTCATTGTACAGGGGTACAACGATATTGGGAGTACAACGAGATTGGGAGTCTTATCCCACCAACTTGATAAAATCAGATGAAAATCTTAGAGAAAATGTTCACCAGGACAAAATAGAATGATTGCCCCAAATCAAGAGTATAAATTTGTCACAACAGTTGTGCGAGGCTACACTCTAGTGCAACAATTTCTATCCCATTTATTTTTAAATTTAACAAGTACAACATCATCATTACCAACATACCATCTGAAAATATGTTCAAAGCTAAAGGCAGATAAATCGCAAAGTTAGAATGGTGCAACAAATTGCCGTCTGGAAGAACTCAGCGGGTCAAGCAGCACCTGTGGATGGATGGGAATGGTCGAAACCCAGCATCGGGATTGAGAGTGGAGGGGGAAAATGGTTTGCTTAAAGGGGGCAGAGAACAGATGATTTGTGGAGCCGAGAGGAATGAATACGAGTGAGCATAAGTAAGCAGGTAAGGGAGGGGGTGGAGCTGGACGACCGCAGATGGGAGATGGCCATTGTTAGAATGCTCTTCTAATTTGACCACACAGCCTGATTATTAGCATCTCACCAGCCACAAATTAATAACACTGCACTGTCATAACAGCAAGTTCTCATGTTTCGTGTAGTAGTAACTCCTCTTCTACACTAGTGCATTAAGCATTTACTGGACCATATTGCCGCACTACAATAATTTACATTTAAGTTGGACTTTTAACAAAAAAAACTCCAAGAAACCTTTTTAATAAACATAGGAACTAGGAACAGTAGCAAGGCCCATCAAATTTTGAATGTTCCACTGTTCTATATGAACAGCTTTCTGTTCTAGCTTTTCCTCTAAGATGTTATCTTAGAACTCTTCCACGAATATATTTAATGATTTGGCTTCAACTATCTTCTGAAGTGGAAAATTTGACGGGTCCATCATTCTTTGGTGAAGGAATTTCTCCTCATCAGAGTCCAAAAGACTCACTCTATTTTCTTAAGATGTGATCCCTCTGCCTGGAGTTTCTAATTGAGGGCGTGCAGCGTAGGTTCACTAGGTTAATTCCCGGAATGGCAAGACTGTCGTATGTTGAAAGGCTGGAGCAATTAGGCTTGTATACACTGGAATTTAGAAGGATGAGGGGGGATCTTATTGAAACATATAAGATAATTAGGGGATTGGACACATTAGAGGCAGGAAACATGTTCCCAATGTTGGGGGAGTCCAGAACAAGGGGCCACAGTTTAAGAATAAGGGGTAGGCCATTTAGAACGGAGAAGAGGAAGAACTTTTTCAGTCAGAGAGTGGTGAAGGTGTGGAATTCTCTGCCTCAGAAGGCAGTGGAGGCCAGTTCGTTGGATGCTTTCAAGAGAGAGCTGGATAGAGCTCTTAAGGATAGAGGAGTGAGGGGGTATGGGGAGAAGGCAGGAACGGGGTACTGATTGAGAGTGATCAGCCATGATCGCATTGAATGGCGGTGCTGGCTCGAAGGGCTGAATGGCCTACTCCTGCACCTATTGTCTATTGTCTAAACATAAGAAACATCTTTCCTGCATCTAGTCTGGCCAATCATAGAGTCACACAGCTTGGAAACAGGCCTTTCAGCCCAACTTGCCAAAACCGACCAACATGTCCCATCAACACTAATCCTACCTGACTGCATTTGGCTGATATCCCTCTAAACGCATCCTCTCCATGTACCCGTCTACATGCCTCTTCAATGTTGCGATAGTACCTGCAATCCTGGCAGGGTTTCATAATTTTCCATGTGATCCCTTCTCATCTTTCTAAACTCTAACAAACGTGAATCTTATCGTCCCAATATCTCTTCATGGGTCAGTCTTGCCCTCCTAGGAGGCAGGCTGCTGAATCTCTGCACTCACTCCACTACAAGAACATCCTTCATCAGATAAGGAGACCAAAATGACACACAATACTCAAGAAGTGGCTTCACCAAGGTCCTGGAAAACTGCAATTGGGCAACTCAATTCCTCTTATTATAGAAGCCAAATACCTGTTAATCAGCACAAAATTGTGTTTCAAGGACAGAGCTGCAAGCAGTGGGCGGCAAAGGTCTGGTTAAGAGCATTTGAAACAGTTCAGAGGTCCTGTAGCTTAGAAGCTCCAGAGCAGACAACCATGATGACTGAAGACATTGCCTGCAATGTCAGGTGGAGAGAGGGGAAGAATATCCTAATGACCAGGCACGGTAGCGCAGCGGTAGAGTTGCTGCTTTACAGCGAATGCAGCGCCGGAGACACAGGTTCGATCCTGACTACGGGTGCTGCACTGTAAGGAGTTTGTACGTTCTCCCCGTGACCTGCGTGGGTTTTCTCCGAGATCTTCGGTTTCCTCCCACACTCCAAAGACGTACAGGTATGTAGGTTAATTGGCTGGGTAAATGTAAAAAGTGTCCCTAGTGGGTGTAGGATAGTGTTAATGTACGGGGATCACTGGGCGGCACGGACTTGGAGGGCCGAAAAGGCCTGTTTCCGGCTGTAGATATATGATATGATGATATGATATGACCAAAGATTGCAATATTTTGGAGTGTGAGGTTGAGGATGAATCTCAATAGAGAAGGGGAAGGTCCTGAGGGAATATACATATCAAAAATGATGTTTCTGAATTGAAGGCTAGGCAGCCAAAATTCACCAGAAAGATCTGGCTGTGGGTGAGCAAGGCTCTGAGTGCGATAGTGTACAAACTAGAACTTATAAAGAATGAAGGGCGGGAAGTTAGTACCATACAACAGACAGGCTTGGAGGTGACAGAAAAGCAAAATGATGGAAACATGAAATAAAGCAGGAAATGGAAAAGATACGCAACATGTCAGACAGCAGGGAGAAACACAATTAAATCTTCAGGTCAACGATTTTTCATCTGCTTCTGCTGGAGTTGACAGCGGCAGGAAAATTGTTTCCTTGGCAGCGAAGCTGTTGAGGCAGAGGCAAAAGTGGGCAACTTACTTTGACGTAGGTGGGTAATGTGACCCAGATAAAATGGGGTGAGAACCCCAGCATAGGCTCAATGGGCTAGTTCAGTTCTAGAGGATTCACCCTCAACACAGGACATGAAAGTGGATTGAAACTGCAGGCTAAGAAAGTGTCATACAGCATGGAAACAGGCCCTTCGACCTAACTTTCCCATGCTTGCCTACATGTCCCATCTACACTAGTCCTACCTGCCTGCATTTAGCCCATATCCCTCCAAACCTGTCCTATCCATGTACCTGTCCAAATGTTTCTTAACGCCAGATTGATTCCTGGGATGGCAGGACTTTCATATGAAGAAAGACTGGATAGACTCGGCTTGTACTCGCTGGAATTTAGAAGATTGAGGGGGGACCTTATAGAAACTTACAAAATTCTTAAGGGGTTGGACAGGCTAGATGCAGGAAGATTGTTCCCAATGCTGGGGAAGTCCAGAACAAGGGGTCACAGTTTAAGGATAAGGGGGAAAAGTCTTTTAGGACCGAGATGAGAATGTTTTTTTTCACACAGAGAGTGGTGAATCTGTGGAATTCTCTGCCACAGAAGGTAGTTGAGGCCAGTTCATTGGCTATATTTAAAAGGGAGTTAGATGTGGCCCTTGTGGCTAAAGGGATCAGGGGGTATAGAGAGAAGGCAGGTACAGGATACTGAGTTGAATGATCAGCCATGATCATATTGAATGGCGGTGCAGGCTCGAAGGGCCGAATGGCCTACTCCTTCACCTATTTTCTATGTTTCTATGTTAATAGTTGCGATAGCGTATTTGCCCCAACTGCCTCCTCTGGCAGCTTGTTCCATATACCCACCATCCTTTGCATGAAAACGTTACCCCTCAAGTTCCTATTAAACCTTTCCCCCTCACCTTAAACCTATGTACTCCGATTGTTGATTCCCCTACTCTGGGCAAGAGAATCTGTGTGTCTACCCAATCTATTCCTCTCATGATTTTGTACACCTTTATAAGATCATCCCTCATCTTCCTGTGCTCCAAGGATATGTCTACTTTACTGCCTAAGCAATGAAGTTGCAATGACCATGGGTGGTTTTGTGATGCAGTAGCAGGTGCAGTCAGCCCACCACACAGGGACGGTAATTTGATGTCACTGAGGGATAGCAGCGTTATCTTCTGACAATCCAGAGATACAGCACTGGAGGTGAAAATTACTCTGCCAGTTCCCTCACATACAGGCCTTTTTAATCCAACAGGATAAGTGAAGATGCAGGTCACCCTTATCACACCTGCTACTTCACAAACCCTCTCAACCACACTGCAACTCACCCTGTTTAATCATCTGCAGGCAGTCAGTCACAACAAGTGGTTCTGGTTCTCATTCATGTGAAAAATTCACTCATTAGCCAATGCAGAATTTTTGTCAAATTCCAGCAGTTTTTTTGTTGTTGAAAGTTTCTCTCCATACTATGATCAATAGTCAATAGTCAATAGTCGTTTATTTGTCACATACACATAAATGTGTAGTGAAATGAAACATTACCCGCAGTTGAAACACTAAGACCAATAAGAATAATCAATAAAAATGCAATAACACATACAATCATACACTAACACCAAACAAAAGAAACATCCATCACAGTGAGTCTCCTCCAGTCCCCTCCTCACTGTGATGGAAGTCCAGAATGTCTTTTCTCTTCCCTGCCGTCTTCTCCCGCGGTCAGGCTGTTGAAGTTGCCACGTCGGGGCGGTCGGGGCTCCCGACATTGAAGCCCCCGCTGGGCGGTGAAAATCCCGCGGCCTATTCCAGGCCGCGCCGGACGGTGAAAGGTCCGCAGCGGGCCGACCCAAGCCCCGCGATTCGGGGCGGGCGAAGACGCTCTCGCTGCCGCTGCCGGTGCTCCCGATGTCGGCCCCCAGGGGCCTGGGAGCTTCCGACGTCCACGCGGCCCGCGCCGGAGCCTCCGGAGACGAGTCGCAGCCGCTCCCGCAGCATCCGCAGGCAGCCAGCGCCGCAGGTGGTGAGTCCGGGCCACGGGCTCTGCGAACCAGAGCCCCAGGTGGTCCCAGGTGCATGGCCGGTGGTAGGCCGCTGCGGGAATGGAGACACGACACAGAAACAAAGGTCGCGTCTCCGTTCAGGAGAGAGAATTTTTTTACAGTTCCCGTTCCCTCCCACCCCCTCCCCCACACATAACGCACAAACACTACACCATATTAAAACTACAATTCATACAAAAACAACAAAAAACACAAAAGACAGACGGACTGCAGGCAGGTCGCAGCTGCGATGTAAAATACCGCCCCAATTCCCCTTCCCATTTTTTCTTTAAAATGTGAATTTGTGTTAAGTACAAATTCCACTTTGTTAAAAGCAGATGCCTTCGTTTGAGGAGGTGCCTCAAGATTTGGTCAACGTATTCAGTCAATTGCCTCAACTAAAAAGATATCATGCATTTTTGCTAATACATAAATCAATGCAAAATTACAATCATCAATAACATATTGTGCCAGGCTTATCCATTAGAGCTGCAGAAAGCCAATCTCTCCATCAATCCAACCTTCAATGACCTTAAGCATCTGTCAGAAATGTCCTCAAACTGTGTGTGCTTGAACGAAGGGACACATTTGCATTTATCGAGTCTTGTCTCAAAAGAAGCTTTCTGCCGCATCAGCAAAATTAATTACACAAACAGTTTATTTACAAAGTAATGTGGCACTTCCAAAAAAAAAGTGTTTTCTTGTTCAGTGAAGTGATTTGGCTTCTAACGTGAAGTTAGATCAAAGACTGCAGTCTCTTTTATTTTATCCCCATGAGGAATTCTGGTTACTGCATGACTGTGGTCAGCTTAATTCTCTGCGCGGTTATCCAAGGTAATCAAGGAGATTTTTTGCCTCATTTAAAAAGTAATAGACGCATGATAGAAAATTAGGTACTTGGACACAGTAATTCAAGAATAACAGCTCAGTATGTTTCTTGAGACTGAGAGTGGGCAAAATAGAAGGCACACAAAACAGATATCAGGATACAGATTAAAACCATGGTTTGGAAGATGGGCTTTGAAGAGGTTTTACAAACAGAGAGAGAAATAGCAAAACAAGGGCGCCAGTGGAAAGTCTCATGACATATTTAGAGAATGAAAACTGCCAAGTTCTGTCACCTGTGGTGAAGACAGAAGCAGAGGGAAATTAGAGACAGAGGCAATTGCAGATAAAGGAGTTTTGGTCCACAAAATATAAGCGAACAAGGAAGATATCTATCTAGAGGGATCTACCCAGCAGGAAATAGCAACATTTTGGCCAAAATGCACATCTAGCAGCCACTACCAAAGGGTAGTCCTATTTTTTGCTGTTCTGCATTATGATTTTTTGCAGATGTGGAGATTACAGAAAAATAAATGTGTACTACTATTTATTATAAATAAATACTACTTTTCCAGTACACTACTAAAACAATGATTTATCCTTTCCCATCCACCTCCTCTGACCAATTAAGGTTCCAATAATTAAAATCCAATATTGAAACATCAGCTACACACTGCACTGGTATACACTCATCAAATCATTTTACATGAGATAGCTCAACAAAATCTCATTGTCCATTAAACACGGTACTTAGTACTGCATTGGTAATGACAGAATTAGAAAATTGGAAAACCAATTTAGGTTTCACATCTACACTAAACTTGTTGTCAGGCACCTTCTGTGCCTCAGTATCGGGTTTGTCTTCAGTCGGAATGATCCCTGATACGCCAGTTTCACAGTATAAGGGAATCCTTTGACAATGATGGTACCACTTTCTCAGCCCACATATTTAAACTTGATTGAGATCCCAATTGTGTGGGGTGGGGGGTGTAGAAGGAAATCTTCCACTACAAAACCATTTCTCTTGCTCAGACTTTGCTATGAAACATTTATATTTGTAGCACCTTCCCAAAATAAAAGTCCCTGGATCATTTCTTATCCCACATACAGATCAAGAAATGTCAGCTAATCAATATTTTTGGAATGCAGTCATTACAATAGACAATAGACAATAGGTGCAGGAGGAGGTCATTCGGCCCTTCGAGCCAGCACCGCCATTCAATGTGATCATGGCTGATCATTCTCAATCAGTACCCCGTTCCCGCCTTCTCCCCATACCCCCTGACTCCGCTATCCTTAAGAGCTCTATCCAGCTCTCTCTTGAATGCATTCAGAGAATTGGCCTCCACTGCCCTCTGAGGCAGAGAATTCCACAGATTCACAACTCTCTGACTAAAAAAGTTTTTCCTCATCTCAGTTCTAAATGGCCTACCCCTTATTCTTAAACTGTGGCCCCTTGTTCTGGACTCCCCCAACATTGGGAACATGTTTCCTGCCTCTAACATGTCCAACCCCTTAATAATTACGTTGGAAAGGTGACACCCAATTTGAGTATGACAAGATCCCATTAACCGATCAGATAATCTATTTTTCTCAGTGAAGGAATATATGCAGTTCTGGTCAACCAGCAATGGGAAGGATGTCATTAAGTTGGAAATGATGGAGAAGGGAGTCACCGGGATGTAACTGCATGGTGCTTTGTTTCTTAAATTATAGGACTGTCCTACACCAAACTGATCACGAGGGGCATGGATAAACTTAACGGGTCAACCTTTTTCCCCAGGGGCTATGATTAAAAAATTAGAGGGCACAGATCCAAGGCAACAGGCAGATTTTTCACTCAAAGGTTTATCCATTTCTGGAAGGAACTGCCAGAGAAAACTATAGAAGCCGATACAACTACGACTTGCAAAAGACATTCGGACAGACGTATGAATTGATGGATTTGTTAGAGGGATATGGGCCAAATGCAGGCAAATGTGACCAGCCCAGTATGTTCAGCATGGACAAGGTGGGCCAAAGAGCCTGTTTCTGAGCCCAAGATCCCAGCGAATGCTGGATTGAGCTCTCCTGGTCTTCTTCACAATGCCAAAGAATTTAGTTGTCGATCATAAGGCAGGCAGACAGCTTGACATTTCAATTGTAACATGACATTTCTGACAATGCATTTGATGAATCAACTAGCCTATAATATTTTTAGCTTGCAATTATTTGTTCTTACATTTGGAAATGAAGGTTAAACTTACAATTACATTATCCAAGCTTTGCACCAATCCTCAGCTTGTGAAAGGTTTTCCCAGTTGATTTTGTTCTCTTGCTACATGTGAATATCACTATTTTTAAGATAATGGGACTGTCCTACACTAAACTGATGTTGATTTAAACTTAAAACATTGACACCAGTTGCTAATGTTACTATTTGATCAGTAGATGAGTTGGGTGCAAGTTCTCCTTGGCAGGATTCTTCCAAGTAATTTAGCATTGTTTATAATCTAATTCTGGTGCCTCACTTCTATGTGTAAGATTTAGTCTGTTGAAATTACTGTTATCATTCTATATATTCTTCATGTCATCATATATTGTATCACACACACATTCTGTCCTGTGTTATGTTGCCATATTATTCCGTTTGATTATCTGTTACACCCCAAACTATCTGCACATCTTCAGAATTTCCAAATTCGCATCAATTAATCAGACCAAGGCCCAAGGAAATTCGGCACGACTCCAATTACTCTTACCAGTTTCTAAGTATGCCCAGAGAAAGCTTTCTATCCAGATGCATAACAACTTGGTATGGCAAATGCTCTGCCCAAGACAAACAGTTGTGAACACGTCGCAGTCTTTCGCACCAACTAGTCTCCCACTCATCGACTCCATTTGAAACTTCAAAGTATCTCGGGAAAGCAGCCAACATAATCAAGGACCTCACACATCCCGGCCATTCTCTCTTCTCCCCTCTCCTGATGGACAGAAGTTACAAAAGCCTGAAACCACAGACCACCAGACTCAAGATTTGCCCCTTTCCCACTGTTAACAGACACTGTGAACTGACCTCACACATGCTACGGATAAATTTCCTAATCTTCCAATCTACCTTTTTGCAGACTTGGACTTTTTTTATCTGCAGTTTCTCTGCAGCTGTAACACTAGATTCTGCACTCTTTTTTATTTTTGCTTTTGTACTATTTGATGTACTGCTGTATAGTATGATTCATCTGGATAGTTTTTCACTGTATCTCAGTGCACCTGACAATAATAAACCAATACCTCCTCTAACTTCCAGGCAAGCATTTTCTGCTGTTATGGAACATATCTACTTCTATATCTCCAATTATGCTTCTATAAGAATAGAAAGTTTTAATTGCTAATGCTAATTGGGTCCTAAAGTATTTTCTACCCTTTGAAGGCAATGGAACTGAATGTCAGGAGGGGAAAGCAATGGACAGTCAATCATCTAACATAAGACCATAACACATGGGAGTAGAATTAGGCCATTCGGCCCATCGAGTCTGCTCTGCCATTCGATCATGGCTGATTTTATTTTTCCTCTCAACCCCATTCCCCTGCCTTCTCCCTGTAACCTTTGGCACCCTTACTGATCAAGAATTAGTGGAGAGCTTAGCATTAGTTGCCAAAGGCAGTTTTTTGTTGTACAGATTTTTTTCGCACTGGTGGTGCTAATTCAACCCATTGCACATAAAGCAAAGTCATCCTTATGCCATTAATCCCACTCTCCTATATTTTCCCCATAGCCCTACAAATTGTTCATTTTTCACTAAGCATCCAATTCTCTTTCCAGATGTTGTTAGTCTCCCCATAATATGTTTCTGCCGGTATTTGCAGTGGAAATGCAATCATATGCCAACTGTACCTTTTCCTTCAGGTATTGTCCAATAATTTCAGGATACACTTTAAACGTAGTCGGTTGTCAAGCAAATCCACAGCAATTTCAGATCCGTCCACTTCACTCTTAGCAACATATCCCATCAGGTGTCAGGGAAAATTTAAACAACCTTTCGCATCCATTACATGATAGGAGTGAAAGGACATGATCTTCCCTCCTGTTATCTGCCTCATTAATGTCCTCTCTACAGCAATGAGTGCAGCAAGTTCATTAAACTGAACAGAGCGCTCTGTGACTGTTGGCACTGTTTGATGTCACCCTGAGGTATTGTTGGCACACAGGAGAGAGCAGCATGTGTTGCCTTGTGCCCTGCTAGATCTCCAGATGACCTCCTGACAGCTCTGCTATAAACAACTGTCAGGACCATAGACAGACCCGGGTAAACGTCAGAAGAAATAATTAGACAGGCTACTGCAGTAACCTGCCTCCTTTCCAAAACATTATGGGCACTGAAGAATGAGATAAGCAGGCTTTTTTTTTAATGCATGATTATGTAAAGATGGAGTCATAAATTGTAGGCAATAATGCAATTAAAATTATGCACTGTTTAAATTGAACATTTTGAATAGATTTGGACTCAAATAAATAGCATTGTTTTAGCTCCAAAGATCTGCTTTCCAGGGGAATTTATTTTCCCTCTGTTGGGTTAATTAATACAATATGTGCATCTCCACAAATATTTGCAGATTAAGGGATGTTTCTACTTCCAAAGAAATACTTCTTGATTAAAAATAATATAAGAGGTTTAATAAAATCAATGGTGGGTTAAAAATGTAACAGTGACTAAGTGGAGCTTGGAATGATTGCATTTTGAGGTTCTCATAAAACAGACAATTTTGTCTCCAAATACAGAACATGCTTCACCAGCAACCCATCAAGAGAAGGCAGCGGCACACAAAAGCAGGCAATCCGCTCTCGATAACTTGTTCCAAGGCATGACAACAAACCTGCAGGAGCCGCTCAAAATCACATATGGCAGGAGCTGGTGATTAAACATCGCACACTGCTTGCACTTCCAGAAGAGACATCATGTATGTGGGACAGAGACCATCATCTGCCACTAATGCCAAATTCTGCAGCTTTCCAATAGCTCCACCACAGTCAAATATAAAAACAACACCTCAATATAGTCACAAGACACTTCAGTTACTACATGGCATATTTATTTAATGAACCCTTTTAGAGTATTCGGGCTAAACTACTTTCCATTTTTACAGGGTCATTTGATATCCAAGGCAGCCAGTTCAAGAACAACTGGATAGGTTAGGCCCAATTATTCACTATTAGTCGATTGGGGCGAAAAATGGTTCAGATTATAAGGATGTCCCCAAAATTTGATTAGGTCTGCTAGACAATTTATTTCCAGCAGCACCCGCCCACATTCCTTTCCTGTTCCTTTTCATGCCACATCCCTGAAAATTAATAACTTTTATTTTGTATCGATCAGAAAGGTGCAGCCTCAACAGAAAAGATTATGTCCGTTAATCGAACAACATAAATTAACCTTGCAATTTTATTTTGAAAAGATAAGCAGGACACTGTTGCTGACTTTGAAGAGGATATCGCATTAAGTATCCCTCCCAACCTATGTTCAGGACACCCCACATGTCCTTCATCTCTTCAATAGCTTACGTTTTCCAGGCCCCCACTCCCTCATCTGCACTAATCCCTCCCGATCTATATATCTCCCACGCTCTTCGTCTCTTCAACGACTTCCATTTTCCAGGCCCCCACTCCCTCATCTTTACTGCCTTCCTATCGCATTACGATACGTTTGATATGTCATTCAACAACCAGTAATTCTTTGGCTCGGTTATCATTGTAAGACTTCACCCAACACAAAGCTTTCAGGCGAAACAAGATTTTGATTTGTCCAGGATAGACGGTTTCACTGTTGCTCTCCCTCAAACTGAAACTCGCTCTCCAACTTAGTAAAAATCAAAGGTACTTACGTTGGCAGACATCCCTCTTCTCCTCGTATCCTGGTTTGCAGACGCATCTTCCAATGGGGACCAGCCATCCGCCATCAGCACTACAGTGCATCTTAGGCACGTCATACTCCTCAGAATTATTCACACACGAGCCACGGACCTCCACCAAGGAAGAGTCTCCTTCAGTCACTCGATCTGGAAACTCTGCCAGGTTACGTATTGTTAACGTGCACTTCTTGTAGTAGACCCGCACCGAGACCAAAGCAATGCAGGCACCCACATCCTGAAAGGCCAGGTAAAAGCCCTTCTTTGTCACTGATCCAATGTCCCGTACCTCAGTGTTTAATTTCATCACCCTGTCACCTACATCCACTTGGGTGAAGCTCTCATCTGCAGCAATGGTGTCAATCTTTATATACTGGCTTTCTTTAATGTACCACAAGTTGTTGTTGTTGGATTCGTAGTAGTAGATGTTGAATGTCTCTTTGCATGTTCCAGGGACACCCGGCAGGCTGTTGCAGTCTCTGAGAGTAAATTTTATCTCAATATAGATCCGATGGGCACCAGCGCGAGGAATCCAACTAGTCCGCAGCCAATTGTTCTGATAGGCTTCCATGACATTACACACCTGGTATGTTCGCATTGGCGTGTTTCTCTCATCCATAACACTGATTTCTTCCCACTGCAACCAAGAAATAGAGCAACAATAAGCATGATTACCAGCTACAAATGCCATAAATTTGCAGATCCTCTTTTACATGACTTTTTGGTGAGAACCAAGCGATTCAAGCAATAAATATATATTTTTACGCAATTCCGTGTGACGGACACAGCCTCAGTCGCAAAAGGAGATAATATAACATTTTATATTACATTTTTACTCGGGAAATTGGAAACATCAACAGTGTCAGTTTAAATGGATTCCATGCAAGGTACAACAGATATGCAGAGGAAAGCTTTAGCGGGATATGGGCCAAATGCTAAGCAAATAGGACTAGCCCGTATTACCAACTGGGTCACAGCGGACAAGGTGAGCCAAATGCCCTTTTTTAATGCTGTATAACTCCATGAGTGCTTTGATGCCAGTGACGGTGAGGGAGTGATGAAGGGATGAGACTCTAGGCAATTGTGCACAAATGTTGGCTGAAATTGCCTTATGATACACTGCTACAGAAATAATTTCTTTGGTACGGTAATCAAATTCTGCTTTTCAATAGAGGTGCTAATCAAACTGTGGTGTGTGTGTGCGCGCACACATAATATTTATGTATATATGTGTGTATGTATTATGTATATACATAAGTATACATACATATGTATACATAAATATGTATATACACACACACACACATATACACACACACATATACACACGCGCACACACACTTAAAAGCAATAGTGACTATGAGCAAATGCTGAAAAGATTTTACCATACAGACGCCTAAATTTTGCTTCTGGTGTTATGCTGAGTGTACAATGCATCCACTGTAGAACAAGTATGCATATAACAATTGAATGCAAATGAAGAAAATGCATAATTCAACATATTTCCTCTCATCTGTGGCCTAGCAATGCAAATCCCAGTGTGACTAGAAAGCCTGCCAAGCCAGAAATAACTTCTGCAACATCATATTTTCTGTTCAGTAAAGTTGGCAAAATGATCGTTGAAACAAAACCAAGCTGCCCAACATCGGAGTGGAAGGTACAGGGACACAGCTTTTTCAAATGTGTGCAGCCAAAAATTGCCAGATGGACCAGTTTAATCAACCTCCTCTCAAAGCCCTGAAAATCTAATGGAGATAATCACCAACAAATCTTCCCAATTATGAATAAAATGAAGGCAATAGGCTTTGATCATTATTAAATGGCATTTACTCAATTACAAACTGGCCAGTACTCAGTCAGAAGTACACCAGAACACTTGCCCACAAATTATATCCAAGATTCTTGTGCAATAATTTGTCGCTGATCTCAAAAGCAGTCACAGAACAAAAAAAACATAAAACTACAGATGGTTCACTGACGTCAATAAATTTAACTCTGGTGATTAGAAGGAAATGTCTCTCCACTTACATGCAGATATCAAAGGCAGAATGCCAGTGTAGAGGTGCAATGAGTACCCAACAAAACCAAGGAGCCCTGGTTAAACTGAGATTAATGGAGGTGAAATAGAGAAAACGTTATCAAGTCTGGAACTACGTCCAGCACATCTCCACTAGCTACAGACTCGCAAACCATATAACATATATCCATATAACAATTACAGCACGGAAACAGGCCCGTTCGGCCCTACCAGTCCACGCCGACCACTTTCACTGACCTAGTTTCATCTACCTGCTCTCAGACCATAACCCTCCAATCCCCTCCTATCCATATACCTATCCAATTTACTCTGAAATAATAAAATCGAGCCAGCCTCCACCACTTCCACCGGAAGCTCATTCCACACAGCCACCACCCTCTGAGTAAAGAAGTTACCCCTCATGTTACCCCTAAACTTTTGTCCCTTAATTCTAAAGTTATGTCCCCTTGTTGGAATCTTCCCCACTCTCAAAGGGAAAAGCCTACCCATGTCAACTCTGTCCGTCCCTCTTAAAATTGTAAAAACCTCTATCAAGTCCCCCCTCAACCTTCTACGCTCCAAAGAATAAAGACCCAACCTGTTCAACCTCTCTCTGTAGCTTAAGTGCTGAAACCCAGGCAACATTCTAGTAAATCTCCTCTGTACCCTCTCCATTTTGTCGACATCCTTCCTATAATTTGGCGATCAGAACTGCACACCATACTCCAGATTCGGCCTCACCAATGCCCTGTACAATTTCAACATTACATCCCAACTTCTATATTCGATGCTCTGATTTATAAAGACAAGCATACCAAACGCCTTCTTCACCACCCTATCCACATGAGATTCCACCTTCAGGGAACAATGCACAGTTATTCCCAGATCCCTCTGTTCCACTGCATTCCTCAATTCCCTACCATTTACCCTGTACGTCCTATTTTGATTTGTCCTACCAAAATGCAGCACCTCACACTTATCAGCATTAAACTCCATCTGCCATCTTTCAGCCCACCCTTCCAAAAGGCCCAAGTCTCTCTGTAGACTTTGAAAATCTACTTCATTATTAACTACACCACCTATCTTAGTATCATCTGCATACTTACTAATCCAATTTGCCACACCATCATCCAGATCATTAATGTAAATGACAAACAACAGTGGACCCAACACAGATCCTTGGGGTACTCCACTAGACACTGGCCTCCAACCTGACATACAGTTGTCAACCTTTACCCTCTGGCATCTCCCATTCAGCCATTGTTGAATCCATCTTGCAATCTCACTATTAATACCCAACGATTTAACCTTCTTAATCAACCTTCCATGTGGAACCTTGTCAAATGCCTTACTGAAGTCCATATAGACAACATCCACAGCCTTGCCCTTATCAATTTCCCTGGTAACCTCTTCAAAAAATTCAAGAAGATTAGTCAAACATGACCTTCCAGGCACAAATCCATGTTGACTGTTTCTAATCAGGCCTTGTTTATCCATGTGCTTATATATATTGTCCCCTAGTATCTTTTCCATTAATTTTCCCACCACAGACGTCAAACTAACAGGTCTATAATTGCTAGAATTACTTTTAGAACCTTTTTTAAACAAAGGCACAACATGCGCAATGCGCCAATCTTCCGGCACCATCCCCGTTTCTAATGACGTTTGAAATATTTCCGTCATAGCCCCTGCTATTTCTGCACTAACTTCCCTCAATGTCCTAGGGAATATCCTATCAGGACCTGGAGACTTATCCACTTTTATATTTTTTTTAAAAGTGTCCGTACCTCCTCTTCTTTGATCCTCATAATTTCCATCACTACTCTACTTGTTTCGCTTACCTCACATAATTCAATATCCTTCTCCTCGGTGAATACCGAAGAAAAAAAATTGTTTAATATCTCCCCCATTTCTTCCGGCTCAGCACATAGCTGTCCACTCTGACTCTCTAATGGACCAATTTTATCCCTCGCTATCCTTTTGCTATTGATATATCTGTAGAACCCCTTGGGGTTTACTTTTACATTACTTGCCAAAGCAACCTCATATCTCTTTTTCGCTTTTCTAATTTCCTTCTTAAGATTCCTTTTACATTCTTTATATTCCTCAAGAACCTCATTTACTCCCTGCCGCTTATATTTATTGTATATCTCCCTCTTTTTCCGAACCAAGTGTCCAATTTCCCTGGAAAACCACGGCTCTTTCAAATTATTATTCTTTCCTTTCCACCGAACAGGGACATAAAGACTCTGTACTCTCAAAATTTCACCTTTAAATATCCTCCATTTCTCTATTATATCCTTTTCATAAAACAAAATGTCCCATTTCACTCCTTTTAAATCCTTTCTCATCTCCTCAAAATTAGCCTTTCTCCAATCCAAAATCTCAACCCTTGGTCCAGATTTGACCTTCTCCATAATTATATTGAAACTAATGGCATTGTGATCACTAGACCCAAAGTGCTCCTCAACACATATCTCCGTCACCTGACCCGTCTCATTTCCTAACAGGAGGTCCAACACTGCCCCTTCTCTGGTAGGTACCTCTACGTATTGCTGCAAAAAACTATCCTGCAAACAATGGAAGAATGCAGCCTTTCTGGTTTTGGAAAAGCACGATACTCTGAAGGACAAAGCAAATTTTTTTGACGAGCAACACAACCACTTGCTGTACACCAACATCACACTGTGATATCAGTATACAAACCCGACAAATGCAATGAAACAACCCACCAAGCCTGTTCCACCAGCATCTCCCAAAGTCTACTTCACCAAGTAGGATGAGCAGCAATTTTACAGGAGTACCACTACAGTTATGGATCCTTACTTTATCTTGTTTACATTTATTAACTTACCAAGACATCGCTAGCAAGGCAGGGATCTACTGCTTGCTCTCAAGAAAGTAATGTTGAGTCACCTTCTTGAAGTTCTTCTCGTATTTCCTTGTGACACAAGGAACCAATTCACTCAAACTCTGCCAGCCCTCACAGTACCCATTAGTCCCATCGTCTAACCCTCCCTCCATTGCTCTAGGCACTTTTCAAGGCAGTTTACAGTGTCCTATTAATCTACCAGCACAGCTTCGAGACATGGAACGAAAAAGGACCCAGGGAAACATGCAAGCAGTTGCAGAGAGACCTTGCAAACTCCACACAGACAGGACCAGGGGTCGGGGTCAAATTTGAGTCACTGGATCCGTGTGGCAACAGTGCTAACTGCTGTGGCAATGGTCTGCCCTGGGAAACCTGCCCAGTGAAAACCAGAGGGAATCCTGAAGATGGTGTTGCTGTCCCCATGTCCCTGGGGCCTGTTAGAGAAGCCTAAGCAAGTAACTATAATGCATTTTTATAGAATGCACACACTCCAGTCAATATGGAATCCTGGATGACTTTAACCTTAGGGAGTGATACTGGAGTTATAATCATCAAGGCAAGTGGAATAATTACAATTAATTGCTCAAAGGGTCATACAGCACAGAAACAGGCCCTTTGGCCCAATTCTTGCACCTCAACCAAAATGCTCCTTATTTTTGCCATGGGGATGGTAGAAAGACTGGGCTGTGAATTACTCACTGCAGGTTAGCCAGCATCTGACCTGGTCTTGTAACCTGGTCTGGCTGATCTAGGGACATCCTGGTTAAAAGGGACCCCATAGCATGCAGGTGGTGGGGTCCACTGTGATGCTCACACTACTGAATGCCAAGCTTGGTACTTAGCACATGCCTTGCTCACGGTACTTAGCACATGCGAGGCCCATACCCCACGTCTCAATCTTTGCAGTTTTTGGGGGCATCCGGGAAACTCGATTGAATGGGTCCAAAGGGTTGCAATGCCCAAGTCTTCTGAGAAACTGAGAAAAATGTGCCCAACATCATCTTATCCTGATGACCACCTGTGTGTGGTGCTGTATCAAGCTGTGCATAGAACTGAAGCATTCAGGCACCAAGTGTCTCTACATGCTCTGGTTCTATCTGTCCCCAGCCTGGCACTGTTTAGTTTAGTTTAAAGATACAGCGTGGAAACAGGTCCTTCGGTCCAGGTCCGTGCTGATCAGCGATCCCCTTACACTAGCATTACCCTACACACTAGGAACAATTTACAATTTTTTACTAAAGCCAAGTAACCTACAAACCTGTACATCTTTGGAGTACGGTACGAAACCAGAGCACCCGGAGAAAACCCAAGTGGTCACCGAAAGAACGTCCCTGGTGCGTATGGGGATCGCTGGTCAGTACGGATTCGGTGGGCTGAAGGGCCTGTTTCCACGCTGTATCTCTAAACTAAACTGCTTTCCATGCACAGATGCTGCTCGACCCCAAGTCCCTCCAGCAGATTGTTTGATGCCTTTGAGCTTGTGTGTTACAGAATTTTTCAGCATCAAACCGCCAACAAGATGTTCACTAACCCCCCTACAAGCGAATTGCTAAACATAAATACTCCAGGCAATGGCTAATTCCTAGGCTGCATTCATGTTCTCAGTTGACAGATGTTGAGAACAAACTGAAAATGTATCATGGAATTAGGTTTTCTTTCATTCAAATTCTTATTTTGGTTAATGCAAATGCAAAACCTTTTAACAAAGCCTCAACGTGTCTCCATATCCATTTCATTTACAGAATTGTATTCTTTACAATTTCAGCACAAGAGTCCCCAAGCTCATTACACTATTTCATGCTGACTTTCAAACCATTTCAGATGCATGTAAATATGTAGCTCCTTGTGCAACCCCCCCAAGTTTGTCACCAACTTGCATATTTATCCAAGTTTACAGTATCTCTTCTCCCAACTGCAGCCTACTTTATAATCTCCACCATTAAATATAGGGGCAAGAGCACTTCAACATGGAGACGGAACCAATGCCCAAATGAAAATGAGACTATTGTTGAAAGTAAAGCAAAAAACCTCAAAATTTGAAAAGAAACAAGATAGCTGATGGGTTTTAGGTAACTTTAGCGGCAGACTTAACCGATCGTTGTAGTTGCTACATATTCCAGAATGACCTTCTCAGATAACATGCCATTGGAAATAAATACCAGCTCTGTGGTGAAATCTACACTCATCACATATTGGTTAAAAGTCTTTATCCCATTTAGTTTAGTTTAGAGATACAGCGCAGAAACAACGCAGAAACCTGGGCCTGTTTCTGCGCTGTATCTCTAAATCTAAAATCTAAAAATCTACCGCTGTGCCATTATGCTGCCCCTTATGTGCAATATGTCTATTTTCAATGGTTTAGCCCAGCCTTCATCCTAAATGTTGATTTGGCGTTAGAATGCAGTCAAAGTTTGGAATCATAATAGTTTTAAAAGCAAAGAATATTTATCATAAGAGGCCACAGTAAGGGAATGTTAATGATGTATGGAAGCGAATTATGCCACAGTGGCATAGAAATCAACCCAGAGTAAGAAACAAAATGAAAATACACAGCAATGACTTTCTATAAATACCAATAGTGGACAGTTTGACAAAACTGCTAGACCTTGAGTTAATTGATTTCAGGCAGTTTTTGTGAGCTACAAGTAATACACACCAGTTAGTAAGAAATACTGACAGTTTGGTGCACAACGGCATCATTCCCTTTCTAATTTTGGATTGTTGTGTGTATAAATGTGGACGTCCTACAGTATTGGTAATGGTCCATGGCATTTCTCTCTGTCATCTTGTGGCACAGGTGAGTAAAGCCAAAGGAATTCAAAGCGAGCAACAAACAAACTGTCTCGCCTTTCCCTTAACATCATTGACCCTTCAAGACACGCTCTTCCTTCAAGGTGCCACTTAACACTTAGCTTCAATCAAGCTTTTGGCCACATCCTGGATTCCTCCTTTTGCTTGCTGGCAGTTCTATTTATATGACTGCACACCTGTCTTTGTATGATTTAAACAGGTTTCACGGAAAGAAAGTTCAGTAGTCTTAATGCTTTATGCAGGAGGAAATGGACTACTGTTTGGGATAGAAATTATGATACATTTTTAAGTTCACCCGTTCTCTCGCTCTTAAGTCCGTTTTGCGGTATGCTTAGTCCAACTTGCTAACAGATTTAACAGGGCAAGAGGCTGCATTGCATTTCATCAAAAGGTGAGAAGATGTTTTTCAGGCTTACATGGGTAGAATTGCCACGTTGTTTTCATCGTACCAGGGGTGTAGGGAGGTATGCTCCACCGAGGAATGTTTTAATAAAATGATTTCCAAAACACAAGGTTAATCTTTAAAAGTGACATTTTTGCATCTTCAATATATTTGGCAGTCCAGTTAAAAGCTTCCATGCCAAAATAAACTAGTGGGTAGTTATGTGGGACTTTACTCCAATGACTGGCTTTCCCTTATGCCCCACTTTTCACCCTATGACAAAGGAATAGAAAGATTAGCTGCTAAAGGAGACAGAGGGATGGGAGGAAGCTGTATTATACAGATTTGAACCAGTTGGGCCAAATGGCCTGATTCTGTACTGTAAATTCTACAATGAAGCAGGATGTCTGGTGGGACTTGGGCATAGTCTGCACGTCCTTGCATCCAGTTCTGATAAAATACATGTTAAGGCATGTCTTTCCCTTTTCTGCAATGGTGTAGAGATTAGAGCATAGAGATTAGTCCTGGGAGTCGAACCCTCAGATTGGCCAGCAAGGTCACGTGCAAGTGCGACCGTAGGGATTGGTCCAGGGAGTTGAGCCCGCTGAAACAGGCCCTTCGGCTCACCGAGTCCACACCGATCAATGACTCCCGCACACTAACACTACCCTACACACACTAGGGACAATTTACAATTTTACTAAGCCAAATAACCTACAAACCTGCAGGTCTTTGGAGTGTGGGGGGAAACTAGAGCTCCCAGAGTAAACCCACATAGGTCACGGGGAGAACGGACAAACTCTGTACAGACAGAACCCGTAGTCAGAATTGAACCCGGGTCTCAGGCGCCGCAAGGCAGCAACTGTAACGCCACTGCGCCACCTCGTGCGTTTTTTTTTAAATGGTGGTTTCCGCTTTATCTGCTTTATCTATCCGAACATGTGTGGCAACAAAAGTGGAAACGAGACAAAACCTCAGCGGTAATGAATGTGAAGTGTTTCTCCTCACCCGTTTGCAACACACAGCTGCGAGGAAATTCACCGGCAAACAACATCTACAGTAAAACAATCAAATGCACGCTTCCACTCTAGACACTTTAATTACTATTTTAATAAACTTCCTAATACAAACTCTGAGCTGCTGAGTGTACACATTATGCATTCTCCTCATTAGTAATAAACACCAATTTAAAGTTATTTTAAATTGAGAAATTGACTTCCAATTTCTCATTCTAAATTAGTAAATAGTGCTTTTCTATCACCTGGGGAAATTGGCCAAGCTTGTTTATCCCTCGGAAGCCAAATAACTCACTCAAAGCAACAGCCAGATCGAACGACTGTGCATCTCTATACTTATTTATTTAACTTAATGTGAGATCAACTCAATAACCATAATTTAAATAATAAGAAAATTAAAGTTCTGCAACTTGCAAAAACATAAGGGGTGGCATGGTGGCAGAGCAGTAGACTTGCTGCCTTGCAGCACCAGAGACCCGGGTTCGATCCTGACGATGGGTGCTGCCTGTACGGAGTTTGTACGTTCTCCCCGTGACTGAGTAGGATTTCTCTGGGTGCACCGGCTTCCTCCAACACCAAAGATGCACACGTGTGTTGGTTAATTGGCTTCGGTAAATATCGTAAATTGTCCTTGGTGTGGGGGATAGTGCTAGTATGTGGGGTGATCGTTGGTCATTGCAGACTCGGTGGGCCGAAGAACCTGTTTCGATGCTGCATCTCTGAACTAAACTAAAAGTGGGGAAAGATTTTGTTTTTACACAAAGGGTGCTGGGATATGGACGAGCTGCCAAAGGAGGTAGTTGAGACAAGTATAATGTTTCAAAGCATTTGGACAGATACATTGAAAGGGTAGGTTTAGAAGGATTTAGGCAAAACGCAGGCAAGTGCGACTAGTCCAAATGGGTCATGTTGGTCAGCATGGGCAAGTTGGGCTGAAGGTGCCTGTTCCATGCTGTATGACTCTAAAAGTTAAAGACCCAAGATTCTTTCTTTTACAAAAACCCTAAATGGCAGCTTCAGGATGATGCTGGTTCATTTCAAAAGTTTTGGACCAAGGCCAGTGATTGTTCACCGAATATAGACCCCCAATTCGACAGACATGAGTGTACAAGCTAAACCTGCACAGAAAATCTCTGACACATTATTCACTAAGCATTTAGGGCAGCACAGTGGTGCAGCAGCAGAGTTGTTGCATTACAGCACCTTGTTCGATCGTGACTACGGGCGCTGTCTGTACAGAGTTCGTACGTTCTGCCCGTGACCTGTGTGGGTTTTCTTCGGGAGCTCTGGTATCCACCCACACTGCAAAGACGTACAGTGTGTAGGCTAATCGACTTGGTATAATTGTAAATTATCTTGTGTGTGTGTGCAGGATAGTATTAGTGTACAGGGATTGCTGGTCGGTGGGACGAAAGGCCAGTTTCTGCACTCTGTCTCTCAACTAAACTAGATTCCATTTTGACAAATGCACACTGGTTTCATTTGGAAGAAATTCATCTTTCCACGATTTCCTCCTGGCTCCCAGTGAGAAGTAGATGAAAAATGTAGTCACAAATTTGCAGCCCGTAACAGCAGTTTTAAATGAAGCATTATGATGTTCTCTCTCAGGAAATTGTATTCCACCAATTTAATTTGCACACTATAGCCCGAAGTCAAGGTCATATTAACTAGCTACACATTACACACAGACAGTTTCTGGATACAAACCTAATCTTCAGGCTTTTCTTTTACGATATCGATTTTTCACATTTGAAAGTGAAGCACATTCCATCAGCAATTGAACATTAGGAGATAAGAAAAAGCTTAGAGATTTTCAAAACAATCTTTGATGAAATCATTGAATGGAATTTATATTATTTTCTTTTTTGTGGTCTTTATCGCGCAGATTTGTGGCAAATTCTTAGTCCTCGTATTTTTTTCCACAGTGCCGGATCCAAGGAATTCAAGCTTTAGAAAGTTGCGTGGTTTTCTAGACTGCGGCTTTTCCCGTTGCCAATACGTGGCACGAGTGAGGAGCCGGGGGGGGGGGGGGGGAAAGCCTCATGCCCATCACCCACCAGCAAGAATGAAGTTGCTCTCCACTTGCCCCTGAGCAAGATAGTTACTTCCAAGGTGGCCCAGGAGAGAGGTGTCAATGTTTCAGCAAGACAGATTGCAGCACAGGGATGGCAAACACAGGTGTCATTGGCATAGGCAGCCAGAGGACAGCAGCAACAGCTCATCACAAGTCATATGATCATAAGCTCGTAAGTGATCGGAGAAGAATTAGGCCATTCGGTCCATTAAGTATACTCTGCCATTCAATCATGGCGGAACTCTCTCTCCATCCTAACACCATTCTCCTGCCTTCTCCCCATAAACCCCTGACACCCGTACTCTGACTTATCTTTGAACAAAGCGGACAGCTGAATGAAGAATCTTGCAAAACGTGGGGAACACTACCGCGATCCATCACGGGTACTGACCTCCCCACCATCAAAGGGATTTCCAGGAGTGGCTGCCTCAAAAAGGCAGCCGGCATCAAGAGTGACCCACGCCACCCTGGCCATGTTCTCATTTCACTCCTGCCATTGGCAAGCTGATATAGAAATCTGTAACATCCATGTTCTTCCTTACAACCATCAGCCTATTCAACACGACAATCTCCAAATAAGCTCCAAACTATTTGCCTTTGTTTTTGTCTTTGCACAATTATTGTTTGTATGTATATGTATATGTATATATAATATTTACTGAGTACTATGTTGACATATCTGTTGTGCTGCTGCAAGTAAGAATTTCATTGTTCTGTACGGGACATATGACTACAAAACACTGGACTTTCTTATCACGCCATTCACCTGTAAAGATTGATTGCTCAGTGAACAACACACTTAGGAAGTTATAGAGTCACAGCTATACAGTATGGAAGCAGTCCTTCAGCCCAACCCATCCAGGCTGACCAAGTTTGTCCCGTATCTCAACATTTGGCCCACATCACTCTAAACCTTCCCTGTCCATGTACCAGACTAAATGTGGTCACCTCACAGTTCAAAGGGGGCAGGGCGAGGGAGAAACAATGACTCTTTCGAGTGCAGCTCTCTAACCAGCATATGGGTTGTGGAAAGTTTATTCCCCGAGGAAATGCAGCCAGACTTAAGACAGTGACACCATGGGTTGCTCAATTGTACAGGAAATGACAAAAGTCAAGAAACCAATAGTTATCAGAAATTCTGTAATTAGGGAAGCAGAAAGGAGTTTCTGTGGATGTGATTCTAGGAGGGCGAGTCCCGTCTTTGGTGCCATGTCAAGAATATCACTAGAGGGAGCAGTGAAATAGCCAAAGTTCATGGTCCAAAAGGGTCAATGTCCTACCACCAGCATTTGAAAATAATTAGGAGAGAAACCTGGAAATTACAGAAACAGGTACATTTAATAATATTGAAAAGACATTTGGACAGATTCACAGATAGGAATGATTTGGAGGGATATGGGCCAAATTCAGGAAAATCAGGCTAGCTCAGGTAGTAATTCAGGTCGTTGGGCCAAAGCACCTGTTTCCATGCTGTAGAAATCTACGACTCTCAATCAAGAAGCAGAACCATTAAAGTTTGCATATCTAGGTTGTAGTGGTGAGGTAGTGACCGATTTAGGTGAATTTGTAGCTGGAGAGATGGTGCTCAAAGGAGGGCTTCACTTAAAGAGCTTTGACCTGCAGGGTTTACAGATCACCGTACAAAAGCTGGGACCAAGCCAAGTAGCTCTTTTTCCAACCACTGTGGTTATGATGGACAAAATGGCCTTCTTTGTGGGGTAAATTTTTGATTTCATAACCGGAAGTAATATCTCATCACCAGTCATGGCAATGACTGAGCTAAAAAGTGGTTGCGACAGAGTTTAAACCTCAGCACAAAGATAAACAAAGGCTTTTTCAAACGTCTGGCCCCAACATCCCACCTAGTGCCCATGTAATCCCCCTTGGTACAGGCCGTAAAGTGCAAACAAGGAGCACAACTCAGGAAATATTCATTATATTTAACTTATAAGCAAAGTAAATGTTAGAAAAATAAGAGCGGATAAGGCACAAAAGGTGAAAAAATTATCTTTATGACCTCTGGCGCTTGTTGGATTCTGAATAAAACCTGCAAAATGTGCTTTTCACTGCCAGAGGGGATTGGTCGTAACTGTGACTTAATTTTTTTTTAATACCCCTAATTGCACCAGTTCTAAAAAAATTGCAATGTTTTACATATAGCTAGGGCCAAGCATTGCAATTTTATTAACTTCCGATTTCAAAGCCACATCTAGTGGTGATGGACTATGGGAACACAGTAACCAGGCCCAAAACATCTGGGTTTTCAAGTTTCTGAAATATACCGTTCAATAGTTCTTTATTGTCAAGTATGCACAGCACTGTGAAATTCTTTTACACAACACAAAAATTGCAGACATCGTATCTTGGTGCCATTTACAAAGAGAAAGAAAAAGACCAAAGTCCAGTCCTAATGCTGGAAGTAGTGGAGAGCCCCTGATCCAAGCACCAGGTTGCCTAACTTAATTCATGATAGAATGATCACAGGTGTCCTTGCTATAATTTGCAATACCAAATCCAGCCCAATGGACAGTCAGTCTTCAAGAACACTCTCCATAGACGCATAGTATTGCTATTGTTGTTCTGATTCTGATCACACATCCAATCTACAGTTCCTCACACTCTAAAACGTTGGCAATCAACTATATCTTCTGAACATAATATAGTCGAGGATAAAGTTCACCACATAACTTGATTCTAGTCATTTTTGTGTAGATAGCAAAGTTATCCATCTGACAAAGGGTTCAACTCAAAACGTCACCTATCCATGTCAGAGAGAGAGAGAGAGAGAGAGAGAGAGAGAGAGGGGGAGAGAGAGATGCTGACCTGCTGAGTTACTTCAGCACTTTGTGTTCTATGCAAGACCCTAGCATGTCAGTTCCTCATGTCTCTAGCAAATTTACCCAATGCAATGCTCAATATCCTACAGCCCAGTATCCGCCAGGGATATTGGGTTTGTGCGGTGGTGTTGCACTTTCAGAAAGAGGCCATTCAGCCCATCAGGGCCATGCCAGCTCCCAACAGAACAATCCAAACAATCCCATTCTCTTGTCATTATTTCTCTCCAATTTTTTCTCTCTTGCACCCCCATCAACTCCCTTTTCATTATTTACCTACTCAGAGGTTATTTGCAGCATAAAAGTAACCTAACAGTGCGCCTTTGGGATGCATGAGGAGATTCAAGCATACAGCAGAAACCCACAGCCCCAGGGAGAACATGCAAACTTCACACAAGCAGCACCCAAAGTCAAAATCAAAGCTGGATCCCTGGAGCTGTAAAGCAGCAGTAGTAATGCCATGCCAACGGTAAAAGTTTAACCATTCCACAAATATGAGTACGAAAGATGTCTAGGTTAATTGAACAAAATAGGCAGCGTTGCACAGTCAGAAGGAGTATCTCAACTTTAGGCCATTTAGAACGGAGATGGGGAAAAACTTTTTCAGTCAGAGAGTTGAGAATCTGTGGAATTCTCTGCCTCAGAAGGCAGTGGAGGCCAATTCTCTGAATGCATTCAAGAGAGAGATAGATAGAGCTCTTAAGGATAGTGGAGTCAGAGGGTATGGGGAGGAGGCAGGAACGGGGTACTGATTGAGAATGATCAGCCATGATCACATTGAATGGCGGTGCTGGCTCGAAGGGCCGAATGGCCTACTCCTACACCTATTGTCTACTGTCTAACTTGCAATGTCACATTTACATGTTCTCCAGAGATATTGCCTGACCTGCTGAGTTACTCCAGCACTTTATGTCATTTTCAGCATTACATAGGCTTCCTTCTCTTCACCTGCTTAGTATTTACTCCCACAACAGGCAGCTACTACTCTACAGCGAGAGTGTTGCCTTACTGTCTGAAACATATCTGTCCATGTAACAAAATCAACAATTGCAGACATCCATTTGTTCTTTCCCAAGCCTGGGTAGTGGGGATTGATTTATGGGAACAGATTTTGTGAATCTTCGATGCATTAGGAGAAAATGTTGCTTTTTTGCATCTTAATAAGTAGGATGGGCATCTGCAGCTGCAAGGTGGCACAATCATTATTTTAAACCTATATATTGCCTGTGGCCTGTCTGCTGCAGTGATTGATCATCAGACCCAGCCAGACTCCTGCTGAGAAGCTCCTGGTAACTGAATCTTTTATTAAATTGCATTACCAGTGAAGGTGGACTCAGCGCTCCCTCTGTGGCTCAAGGACAGACAGGACTGCAGAGAAAGTAGTGCCAAGCACATTGCTGGCGATAAACAGAGATGTTGTGTGAAATAAAACATCAGTGTCATGGTCACGTGGAATTTTATTTTCCAACGGTAGAACGAGGAACAATGAGCCAAAGTCGAGAAAGTAGGGGGAAACAAATGGCTTTGAGAACTATCTTGCCGTCGATCTGGATCTGTTTTCATTCTGTGGTCGGCTCTCAGCATGAGGAAGTTCCCACAGGATCTCTCAGTGGCTGGAGGAGACTGTTTGATGGGTATCTGTGTTACACACGAGAATTCTCACAAGCTTAAAACTCTTATCATGTGTTCCTCAAGGCACAAAGGCAAGACAAGTGCAAGGGCACTAAAGGGCCTGTCCCACTTTAGGCGATTTTAAGGCGACTGCCGGCGGCTGTCAAAGTCGTAGCAGATCGCCAAACTTTTCTTTTACCCGACGACAATGACCACGTCAGGTCGAGATCACAGCGTCTTCGGAAACATCGCAAAATTCCCACGCTGTCAATGCTTCTCCAGCGTCCTAATTTTCGCTGAAATCACTGACAAGTCGGTAAGTACTTGAGAGTTTTGAACTATAACACCTTGTATGGGTTACTTAAAAACCAAGCTTCACTGTAACAAGAAATAAACTGGATTTACTTCCAGTTTACTAATAGCTGTATTAAAAGAATTAATTTTTAAAGTGGTTAAGTGGATTTTTGTGAAAAGTGTGTGGGCATTCTTTGAAAATGTATGGGAGATGCATATCTGGTTTCTGGGTTGCATATCTGGGTTGGGAGCCCACTTTAAATGTAATGGCTGATGGCCATAAACATTGCGAAAATTCCCACGCTTACCTGACCGTCAAACTGTCGCCTCTAATCTACCTGTCAAATGTCCTGACGGTAAATAAATTGGTTAAACTCAAGCATTTTATGGTATTTTGAAATTACTTTACTTATTTTAATATAATGTGCTTCTAAATGCATCTAAGAGAACCTAGGAAACCTGGGGCCAGCATGCGACAGTGCCCGCAATAAGCAACGATACCTGCCGACAAGCCAGCCGTCGCCGAGAAATTTCACTCCGGATGATTTCTCAGCGACGCGCTGAGATCCACTATGATTCTTGGAAGATTCCTCACGATCATGCCCGTGACACCTGGCGAACTGTCGGCAACAGCCTAGTCGCCGGCAGTTGCCTTAAAATCGCCGAAAGTGGGACAGGCCCTTAAGACCTCAACCATAAAATTAAGTGCAGATTCTTTCTGAAAGAGCAATATGTAGCAAATACATTTTTCGGTAACTGTAAAGCAGTGGCCACAACCCTTTCAATGTTCTATTTCATGAAACTGCAAGATAAATATTTCAATTCGAGAAGGACAAAAGGAAGTAAAAGAACAATAAAAATGTCATAACAAAATGAATTATTTGCTTTAGATTCTGCATTTCCTTCCTTATTTATGTTTGCGTCAAACAGATATTAAAAAGTTAGGCAACTGAATTTAAAGACATAAAAATCTGTTTGCTGTCATGTGCTTTAGATATATAGCAGCATCCCTTCAAATTCATTTCCCAAATTAAGGTCAAGGCAAGAGATAATTTAATAAAAAGTTACTGCATAGTGCTTGAGGTTGAGTATTGGGAAGTAGGATTGGACAAAAAAAATCCGATCAAGCAATTGAAAATGCAAGCAAAATAGTTTAGAAAATAAGCAATAAGAAATACTATTTGATTAAGATAGTCCACTGGAAAATATCTATAGGTTCATCTTGTCCGTACGGTGATGTAATGCATAAAATTCCTCATCCATCATCAAAACCACGGTGCATTTACTATTGATAAACTTGATCAAATCTCCATGAAGAATGGATTGCAGGGGAGTAATGAGACCAAACTTGTGTCTGCTGAGGTAACTCGTGGAATTGTTTTGACACAGGAGGCAGCCATTGGGTCTGTGCTAGTTACTCAGTTACTGAGATGTTATAAGTGGGAATAAATCTTGTGGTCTTTTAGACTCTAGAAACAGGCCCTTCGGACCACCCACCCCCCATGGTCAGGATCAAACCCGGGTCTCTGGCATTGTAAGGCAGCCACTCTACCACTGCGCCTTCCAACACTCCTATTACCTACTCTAAGCAAGCACTGGATGCAGGATTCTAACACACACTTTACCAAGGTCTTTCAAGAAGAAAAAACATAGCATCTAATGTTCTGTGACTCTGTTACCAAAACACACAGGAAAAAGTAAAAGGTCAAGTCAATTTGTTGTGAAGAACACTTGACCAGTTATTTGCTGCGCACATGAGCTTAGTGCAGAGGATACAATTGTACGACTGAGCGAATCTCTGGAGATAACATTTGCTGCGACTTTAATGCCAGGGTATCCCCACCCTGTAGCAAAAAACGATCTACTGAACTTTACCTTTAAAATATCACAGACTTTAAATTCAAATATATTGTCATGTCTGTCCATGCAATGCGCAAGCCAGCAGAACAAGAGCATGAATTTTGTGGCTGACTTCTGCTAAAAGAGATTATTCACTCAGTGCGTTCAAATGACAACAGAAGTAGCTGGCTTTTACATGTTAAAGGGAGACCCGAAGTTACAACATGGTTCTAATCCCGTGGTTCGGAATGCAGACATGAAGAAAGACAGTGTGTGGGAGAAGATACACAAAAACAGGTGTGATGTGAGCAGGTAGGTGCTGGAAGAGAAGCTGCCATTCGTCCTCACTGACTTAGCGAGGGAACATGTACAGTGCTCCCAGGTCTGCCCCACCTAGTCGTCGTCCCCCCGATTGTGGTGACTCTGACGTGGGTACAAGGAGAGAGAAGCATGGGGAGAGAAAGTACATAGAAATCCCCCCCTTCCCACCCGGCATGAGGAGCAAGTTCCTGCCTGGAAAAAGATGCCTGCTGTTGTAAGGCCCTTCTTCAGACCATTTCTCAGTCTATAAAAGGGCTTGGACCAGAAACGTCACCTATTCCTTTTCTCCCGAGATGCTGCCTAGCCCACTGAGTTACTCTGACATTTTGTGTCTATCTTCGGTGTAAACCAGCATCTGCAGGTCCTTCCAACCCAAATCCATCCCCATCCACCCACGGATATCCCAAACACTCAGTCATATGTTTAATTTAGTTTAGTACAGAGATACAGTGTGGTAACAGGCCCTTCGGCCCACCGAGTCCATGCTGACCATCGATCACTCGCACACTAAGTTCACCCACTTTTGCATCCTACCCACTAGGGGTAATTTACAGAAGTCAATTAATCTAGAAATTTGCACGTCTTTGGGATGTGCAAGAAAAACGGAGAACTTGAAGAAAACCCATCAGACACAGGTAGGGCAATGTGCAAACTCCACACAGACAGCACCTGTAGTCAGGATTGAACCGGTGAGGTGCAGATGTTGTGCTGCTGCCCCACTGTGCCCTTGCAGGTTGTCCACAAGTCAGGTATTTGTAACGCTGGGAGGATCTGTACATAGAAACATTCAGATCCAGATGCTTCATCCCAAACACCCCAGGTTTGCTATGCAACTCCCAGAGACATTTTGTCCTTGCAGTATTGTAAACAGTGGCGCGGCACAGTGGCGCAGCGGTAGACTTGCTGCCTTACAGCACCCAGAGACCAGAGTTCAATCCTGACTACAGATGCTGAATGTACCGAGTTTGCATGTTCTCCCCGTGACTGCCTGAGTTTTCTCCGGGTGCTCCGGTTTCCTCCTGCAAACCAAAGACATGCAGGTTGTAGGTTAATTGACTTCGGTAAAATTGTAAATTGGCCCTAATGTGTAGGATAGTACTAGTGTACGGGGTGGTCAGTGGTCGGCGCGGACTTGGTTGGCGGAAGAGCCTGTTTCAACGCTACATCTCTAAACTAAAGTAGGTGCGGACATTGTTGTAGATGAACATTAGCTTCAGAGGTTGTATTACGAGAGTGAGTACAATGGCAATATGAATCCAGTGCAGTTACTGTTAGCTTCCAATGCCTACCAAGTGAATGAGTTATTTCACTGCAGTGTGATGATGCCAATGCAATGTACCAATCCCTAGAGTGGAAGCAAGCCAAGCAGCACATCTTTGCTATATCAAGTCTCCAGATGCAAAGCCTATTTTGGATCAAGGTTAATTATATTACGCAAGGCTGCTTGAATACATACATTTTTTTGAAACAGGGAAAGCAATGGATTAGACTTCACTGAAGACTACTATTTCTTTCACATGTGTTTCTGGTCCAATTGAGATTACATAACTACGTACTACAGAGCATAACCCCATTTACAGGTATATGCAGTTATTCACCCCGAATCACAATGTCCTTTAGAAGTTGGCTAATATACTGGATTAAAGAGATGTTATTGAATGCAAGGAGAGTTCTTTTAGTTACAGAACGTACAGTTCTTTTTAATAAAAAAGGAATGTTTTGATCAAAGACACACATTAGAGTGCTGATTAATTCAGCTTAATTAACTTTAAACTTTGAAATAATAACAAACGGGGCCTAATATATAAAATGAGCAACTGGACAAATATGGTTTGCTTGGAGAAAAGGAATAGGTGACATTTTGGGTCAAGACCATTCATCAGTCTGAAGAAGGGTCTCAACCCGAAACACCACATATTGCTTTTCTCCAGCTTTGCTGCTTGACCCACTCCAGTGTATCTTCAGTGTAAACCAGCATCTGCAGTTGCTTCTTACACGGTATGGTTTGCTTGTTGTAAGGTGCAAATGTTATGCCTTTGATATCATGCAAGTGATCCTAATTAATGAAATAAGGGGTTAATATACAAAAAGGCAGCATTCATGCAGTTGTTCCCAAGCTAACAGCAACCACTGGGCATTGGCAAGTGGAGACTGCAGACTGCCATATGTTCTCTATGATGTTAGCTGTTGAAATGACTGAATTTGTCCCACGCTCTTTAATACATGGTTTGCCACCAGCAGATTTAGAATAGAACTGTAATGCTATGAGCAATATAATCACAACTGCTAAATCCAAAATTGGAGTTTGATTCCCACACTGACGTCAGCTGAGGAACAGTAAACAAACACCAGTGTCCCCATGCGGGTGAAAGAGAGAGGCTGGCATAAATATACAACACGCGTGATGTCCCGAAGCTGCAGTCAATGAACTGCAGGCACTGATGTAGTGTAAGCAACACAGGTGCCAATTAGTACAGAAAGTATCCGCAAGATGCAACATAACAATGATCAGATAATTTGCTTTAGCATTTTGGTTGAGGGATAAATGCAGGCCAGAGAAGTCTTCGACTCTTTGAAAGCAAAAGGGTCCCCACCCGAAACGACACCTATCCATGTTTTCCAGCGATGCAGTCTGACCCGTAGAGTTACTACAGCACTGGGTGTCATTTGTTTTTGGTAAGCCTGCATCTGCAGCTCCTCATGTCTCTGAATAACATCCCTCGTCTTTTACATTTCCTCAAGGAAAAGTGGGACCCTTGATTTAAAGTTTCTTTAAGAAGCATCTCTGAATGTACAAGATTTCATCTACTCAATAGAGTGCTGTGGTGTTGATTTTGCACACCTCTGATGTATTCAAACTCCCAGCCTTGACTCCAAGGCGAGAACAACCCCCATTTGATTTGATTCTAAACAATTACATCGCAGATTGTCCATCCCCACATTATCTTGCAAACAATTCTCTCATCGGAGTTGGACTCGACAACGGTGTCCACAATAGATTATTCCCCTCACATTCCTTGCCCTGCCCACACCCATGCAGAGGTCAAGACATGCAAAAGGTAGACACAAATGCTGGACTAACTCAGAAAATTCACAATACAGAAGGGATGCCATTGTCCATTATAAATGTCTTTGTCAAGAGATACACAGCTGTTATCGGGCAACTGAACCATCCTATCTACATCCTGAGCTGCCATCTGCTTCATCAGATGCCCTAGTCTATCTTTAATTGGACTTTGCTTTGTACTAAATGCTATTCTGCACACTAGACTGTTCGATTGCAGGCTTTCTGGAAAGCACGCAACAAAAAGCTTTTCACTGTACCTCAATACATTTGACAATAAACTAAACCCATCATCCAGGTCAAAGTGCTCACCCCTGCAACTCACATCTCTTCAGTCTAAAGGGTCTCGACCCAAAACGTCACCCAGTCCTTCTCTCCAGAGATGCTGCCTGTCCCACTGAGTTACTCGAGATTTTTGTGTCGACCCTCAATATGTGCTATATCTGGAGAGGTCACCAATGCACGGCGGCCAAGAGGAAGACCAAAGCTTCACTACAATGTTACGGTTAAAAAAGATGTGACAAATGTTAACATTGGCACTGACTGTGAAGCAGCTGCTAAAGACCTGGGGAGGTGGAGAAATGACCTCCAGGCGGGTATGAAGTACCACAATAGCACATGGTTCAAGGCCCTGGAGGTCAACAGCACCGCACTCCCCAATCCAACGGCCAGAGACAACTTCACCTGTGGAAGCTGTGGGAGAGTCTGCCTTTCAAGGTTAGGCCTGGTCTGTCACATCTCATTTGAGTGGACAACACATTAATTTCTTACGATGGGTAGCAGAAAAATTTAAACTGAGGAATGCACGTTACATCAACATCTCCATTTATACCAAATCCAATGACTTTATAAAGTTGATCTGCTGTTAATATACAATATAATCTGCTGTTAATATACAAAATAAGATTATTAAGGGGTTGGACATGTTAGAGGCAGGAAACACGTTCCCAATGTTGGGGGAGTCCAGAACCAGGGGCCACAGTTTAAGAATAAGGGGTAGGCCATTTAGAACAGAGATGAGGAAAAACCTTTTTAGTCAGAGAGTTGTGAATCTGTGGAATTCTCTGCCTCAGAGGGCAGTGGAGGCCAATTCTCTGAATACATTCAAGAGAGAGCTAGATAGAGCTCTTAAGGATAGCGGAGTCAGGGGATATGGGGAGAAGGCAGGAACAGGGTACTGATTGAGAATGATCAGCCATGATCACATTGAATGGCGGTGCTGGCTCGAAGGGCCGAATGGCCTACTCCTGCACCTATTGTCTATTGTCTATTGTCTATAATACAAGATTGTTGGGCAGGAAGTGCTAGTGTTTATAAATGATAGTGGCGATAAAGAAATAGATACGTATTTCGAAGTTAAGAAGGCGTAGAACCAGGGAGGAACATTGCAGCTGGTTGTGTTCCCCTGTGCCGGCTCCACTTAAATCTTGATGACAGAAGTATTGCATTTCAGAGGAATTCACGTTATACCTCGATTACAAGATTGTTAGCAGATTCAAGCTCAAAACATTATTGTGACTGCATATTGTTTTACATCAGACAAAATGCAGATGCTCACAAAGTAGTCAGATGCCCCACTCAAGCAAACCTTGCACTGTGCTCACTTCAGCTCACAAAAATATTTCTAAACGTGGGTAGCTATGTCGACACAACTACATTCTGTTCCTCCCCTGTAACTTTAAAACAGCACATCTAACCCTTTGATGGATCTGCAGCGGGGTAAATATACTTCCTAATAGCAAAGAACACAATACTGTTCCAAAACAAAGTATTCGACAAATTACATACTAACTGGGAGAACCAAGCGACTCTAATCACGGTATCAAATTAGTTTTCAAAACACATTATTCTGTGGGACACTTTAGGCTTTAGCGATACAGTGTGGAAACAGGCCCTTCGGCCCAACGAGTCCATGCTAACCACCCCGTACACTAGCACTATCCTACACACGAGGGACAATTTACAATTTTTACTGAAGCCAATTAACCCACAAACCTGCATGTCTTTAGAATGCGTCAAGAAACTGAAGCACCCAGAAATGTCCCATGGGGTCACAGGGAGAATGTACAACCTCTGTAAAGGATCAAACCTGGGTCTCTGGTGCTGTAAGGCAGCAACTCGACCGCTGTGCCAACCCTAATGAAGATCACTTTCAAAGAGTTATCGGGATTCAAAGCAACATAATTGAGAGTAGATTGTGCGAAATTGGTTTTGTTAATTATGCTCTACTGAACTACTTCTCAATCAAGTAATAGAGTATACTCACCCCTTCTGGAGGATATGCCACCCAGCCCAAGTCTCCAGGAGCTGACATAGAGTCCAACAGGGTAACTGTAAACAAGAAAAAACAACTTTAATTCTTCCTGGTGAGAAACACCATCAGTAAGTAAAGATAATTGTTACTCTGCCAAGATCTCTCAGATCCATCTCTGGTGTATGGACAGAACGAGAGAAAAAGGGGGGAAATTCTGTTGATTTCCACTCCAACAAATTTAAAATTAGATTTGAAAACTAAGTAGAATAAGCAGCATTTAAAATCTAGAATACTGTTCAGTTTTCCACCTTTCTGTTAAGCAAGATAAATGTAGTATTAGATGCTGGCTTTGACCTGTGCTTCATAGAACAGTACAGCACAGGAAGAGGCTCTTCTGCCCACAATGTACATGCCAAATATGATACCACGTTAAATTAATCTTCACTGCCTGCTTGTGATCCATACACCTCCAGTCCCTGTATATCCATGTGGCTATCCAAAAGCCTCTTAAATGCCATTATTGTGTGTGGAGAATCTTGTTTCTCATGGTCTGAGAGTCCTTTAGGTGCCTTTTGGCAAACTCCAAGCATGCTCTCATGTGCCTTTTACTGAGGAGTGGCTTCCATCTGGCACTCTACCATAAAGGCCTGATTGGTGGAGTGCTGCAGATATAGTTGTCCTTCTGGAAGGTTCTCCCATCTTCACAGAGGTACTCTGGAGCTCTGTCAGAGTGACCATCAGGTTCTTGGTCACCTCCCTGACCAAGGCCCTTCCCAGATTACTCAGTTTGGCCAGGCGGCCAGCTCTATGAAGAGTCCTGGTGATTCCAAAGTTCTTCCATTTAAGAATGATGGATGCCACTGTGCTCTTTGGGAGCTGCAAAGCTGCAGAAATTGTTTTATACCCTTCCCCAAATCAGTATCTCGATACAATACTGTCTCGGAGATCTATGGAAATTCCTTTGTCTTCATGGCTTGGTTTTTGCTCTGACATGTACTGTCAACTGTGGGCCCTTATATAGATAGGTGTGTGCCTTTCCAAATCATGTCCAATCAATTTAATGTACCACTGGTGGACTCCAATCAAGTAGTAGAAACATCTCAAGGATAGTCAATGGAAACAGGATGAACCTGCCCAATTTTGAGTGTCACAGCAAAGGGTCTGAATGCTTATGTAGATGTGATATTTGAGTTATTTCTTTTTAATTACTTTGCATAAAATTCTAAACACCTGTTTTTGCTTCTTCATTCTGGGGTATTGTGTGTAGATTGATGATAAAAAAAAGAATTTAATCCATTTTAAAATAAGGCTGTAACGTAACAAAATGTGAAGGGGTCTGAATACTTTCTGAATTATATATAGTCTGAAGAAGGGTCTCAACCCGAAACGTCACCCATTCCTTCTCTCCTGAGATGCTGCCTGGCCCGCCGAGTTACTCCAGCATTTTGTGATACCTTCGATTTGTACCAGCATCTGCAGATACGTATATGTATATACATATGTATATATATATATACACACATATATATATACACACATATATATACACACACATATATATGCATATGTACACACACATATATACATATATATATATACATATACATATACATATACATATGTATATACATATACGTATCTGCAGATGCTGGTACAAATCCAGCACAGATTCAGGCAGAACACCAATGGTCACAGACCTCCTGCAAGAATAACACTTCCACCACAACCCTTGATCTTGTGGTTGAGTCCAAACAACCTAGATCACCATGGATCCCATGCATCTTACTCTTCTAATGAGCCTACTATGAAGGACTTTATCAAGTGCCTTACTAAAATCCAAGTAGACAACATCCACTGCCCCACCTTCATCGATTTCCTTCCTCATATAAAAAAAAATTGATGAAGAAGCTCCACCAAACGCTGCATGGTATATTGGTATTGGTTAATTATTGCCCTGTCTATAGAGATACAGACATGCCTCATTTGTGCACCTTCCAGTCCAACCAACCTATAAATGACTACAAGTAAGTCATACACGAGTTCAATTGGTAATGCAGAGAGAAAAATACCAGAGTGCAGTAGCATTTCAGCTGCAGAATGCATTACAGTTAGAAACATAGAAAATAGGTGCAGGAATAGGCCATTCGGCCTTTTGAGCCAGCATCGCCTTTCAATATGATCATGGCTGATCATCCAAAATCAGTACCCAGTTCTTGCTTTCTCCCCATATCCCTTAGAGAAAGTAACAACTAGAACAAAGGTTATTTGTTTTAAGCCTTTTTAGTGTAGGGATTGTAGTATTTTGTGACTGCCCTGGTTTCTAAATGTAAGCAGAGCATGTCACACAGTTGGCATGAGGTGATATGCTATTCAACAGATATCCACAAGACTATTTACAACCGCACAGTTCTAAACGCCCATTTCTGATTGCTACCTAGTGGAGTCCAAACTTAAACTAAACCCTTATTAAATGTATTGGTGTAGGAAGGAACTGCAGGTGCTGGTTTACACTGAAGATAGACATAAAATGCTGGAGTAACTTAGCAGGTCAGACAACATCTCTGGAGAACAGGAGGAGGTGTGGACC
Source organism: Rhinoraja longicauda (assembly GCF_053455715.1). Lineage (NCBI taxonomy): Eukaryota > Metazoa > Chordata > Chondrichthyes > Rajiformes > Arhynchobatidae > Rhinoraja > Rhinoraja longicauda. The sequence goes on from NC_135965.1 coordinate 34,777,387, forward strand.
TTTGGTCCATTGTAGACCTATTCCTTTTTTCCAGAGATGCTTCCTGGCCCACTGAGTTACTCCAGCACTTTGTGTCTAAAATGTGTTGGTACCGTATTGACACATCAAAGTAACATGTTTAATAAATACAAATAGTGATATTGACCCAACATTTGCTCTTTAAATACAAAGCCCATTATCAGCAATTAAGCTCACTGGATCTCCGTAAATGTGAATTGGCATGTTCTATTCTAATCATTGGTGCAGGTTAAACTGTTCAGTCACAGCATTAAATCTATTATTAGCAATAGCCCAAATAATGGCCAGGCTCATTAATTAAACATTCCAGGGTCAATATTTTAACCACAACAGACTACACACAGTTAAATAAAATTCGAAGATCTCATTTGACTTTAAAGTTGATCTGCTGTTAATATAAGACAAGCATGATTTATAAGGCCTTCGGCTTTAGGTAAGCTTGAAACTGGATCAGAGAAAGCGCATGGAGTTGTTAATGTTTATCAACAATACATGATCTGCGTTGGTGCAAACATCATCTCAAGTAGTCATACCTTGCCTACATTGGGCATATTTATAGAAAGCCAATTATTCAAAACATTTGCATTGTAAAAGTACAGCATAACAGAGCAATGCCTATTCAATGATAGTTTATAGTTTAGTTTAGTTTAGAGATACAGTGAGGAAACAAGGCCTTCAGCCCACCGGGTCCACGCTGACCAGCGATCCCCACAAACAAACACTATCCTACACACACTAGGGACAACTTACATTTATACCAAGCCAATTAACCAACAAACCTGTACGTCTTTGGAATGCGAGAGGAAACCAAAGATCTCGGAGAAAACCCCAAGCAGGTCACGGGGAGAACGTACAAACTCTGTACAGACAGCACCCATAGTCAAGATCCAACCCGAATCTCTGGCGCTGAAAGGCAGTAGTTCTACTGCTACGCCATCATCAACAAAAATTGTGACCAATACATATATTCCACTGCAAATGATTTACTTGGTGCAAGAACTAATTCTCTAAAGTCCGAGCAATGGGAGGTCCAGTATGATGGACCATTGGGGTCAATAACAAACATTGAATATAGAAACATAGAAACATAGAAAATAGGTGCAGGAGTAGGCCATTCGGCCCTTCGAGCCTGCACCGCCATTCAATATGATCATGGCTGATCATCCAACTCAGTATCCCGTACCTGCCTTCTCTCCATACCCCCTGATCCCTTTAGCCACAAGGGCCACATCTAACTCCCTCTTAAATATAGCCAATGAACTGGCCTCAACTACCTTCTGTGGCAGAATTCCACAGATTCACCACTCTCTGTGTGAAAAAAAACGTTCTCATCTCGGTCCTAAAAGACTTCCCCCTTACCCTTAAACTGTGACCCCTTGTTCTGGACTTCCCCAACATCGGGAACAATCTTTTTGCATCTAGCCTGTCCAACCCCTTAAGAATTTTGTAAGTTTCTATAAGATCCCTCCTCAATCTTTTAAATTCCAGCGAGTACAAACCGAGTCTATCCAGTCTTTCTTCATATGAAAGTCCTGCCATCCCGGGAATCAATCTGGTGAACCTTCTCTGTACTCCCTCTATGGCAAGAATGTCTTTCCTCAGATTAGGAGACCAAAACTGTACGCAATACTCCAGGTGGGAGGAGTTGGCTGTGCCTAACGGCTGCGGCTCTCTGGCAGTCTGTTTGTCTTTTTTTCTTTTTTTTTTGTTTGTGTCGGTGTTGGGATGGTTTTTGTTTCTATTTTTGGCTGTGTATGTGTGGTGGGGGGGTGGGGTGTGGGTGTGGGGTGTGGGGGTGGGGTGGGGCGGGGGAAACCTTTATTTTATTAGGTCTCTTCCCCGGGGCGCAGCTCGCCCGCGGGGCCTTCCATCGCCGGCGCGGCTCGGCTGCGGGATTTAACATCGCCAGCACGGCTCGGCCGCGGGACGTTTCAGTGCCTGGTGCGGCTCGGCCGCTGGACTTAACATCGCCCGGTGCGGCTCGGCCGCGGGACGTTTCGGTGCCCGGTGCGGCTCGGCCGCGGGATGGTTCAGTGCCCGGTGCAGCTCGGCTGCGGGACATTTCAGTGCCCGGTGCGGCTCGGCTGCGGGACTTAACATCGCCCGGTGCGGCTTGGCCGCGGGATGTTTCGGTGCCCGGTGCGGCTCGGCCGCGGGACATTTCAGTGCCCGGTGCGGCTCGGCCGCGGGACATTTCAGTGCCCGGTGCGGCTCGGCTGCGGGACTTAACATCGCCCAGTGCGGCTCGGCCGCGGGACGTTTCAGTGCCCGGTGCGGCTCGGCCGCTGGACTTAACATCGCCCGGTACGGCCGCGGGACGTTTCGGTGCCCGGGGCGCCTCGGTCGCAGGGCCTTCCATCCTCTTGCGGGGGCTTGCGGGGGGTTGCCTCGGTAGGGGTCGAGCTGCCTGTCCATGGGTGCGGGGGGAAGAGAGTTTTGTTGCCTCCATCACAGTGAGGGGGTGTTTGGAGTCACTGTGATGGATGTTTGTGTTGGGGTCGGGTGTCCTGGTTTTTTTTTTCTTTTTGCTGTGTTTTGTGACTGCTGAAATTTCGTTCGGTGTTGTGCCGAGTGACAATAAAGTGTTGTTATGTTATGTTATGTTATGTGTGGTCTCACTAATGCCCTGTACAACTGCAGCAGAACCTCCCTGCTCCTATACTCAAATCCCCTCGCTATGAATGCCAACACACCATTCGCTTTCTTCACTGCCCTGCATGCACCTGCATGCCTACTTTCAATGACTGGTGTACCACGACACCCAGGTCTCGTTGCATCTCCCCTTCTCCTAATCGGCCACCATTCAGGTAATAGTCTGCTTTCCTGTTCTTTCCTGTTCAAAGTGGATAACCTCACATTATCCACATATGAACCGAGCAGCACGGTGGCACAGCGGTAGAGTTGCTGCCTTACAGTGCCAAAGACCCAGACAACGGGTGCTGTCTGTCTGGAGTTTGTATGTTCTCCCCGTGACCTGCGTGGGTTTTCTCCTGGTGCTCCGGTTTCCTCCCACACTCCAAAATTGTACAGGTTTGTAGGTTAATTGGCTTGGTAAAATTGTAAGTTGTCCCGAGTGCGTATAGGATAGTATGCGTGGATTGCTGGTCGGTGTGGACTCGTTGGGCCTCTAAACTAAAAAAATTTAAACGAGTAGTGTTCAGTTAAACTACAATTTTAAGTGGTTACAGCACATGTCATTAAAATATAATAGCCAAGTATAGTGTAATATAATAAAACTCAACTTCAGTTCAACACAAGAAAGAAGCTTTTGTTTAAAACCATTAAAGCTTCTCAGAATAACCATTAATTGACACATTGTTTGGTTACACTGTAATGAATGTGTCTGAGCTGGGCAGTGTTACCTCATGCAGACACATAGTGGCGAGTTAGCACTTTGTACACCTGTACTTTGCTTCCACAGGGCTTTCATTATGTGCAAAGACCGAGATTATTTCCTTCATCTAAGCCTAAACAAATCACCAGTTAATCAGTGGTCTAACTTTCAAGAGACTGTATTACTGATATTGGTCTCACCATTTTACTTCAATCACAAAGTTTTGAATGAAATATTCTCGCTTGCTACCTAGATGAAAGAACACATTGAATGGGAAAGGCTGAAATGAGTTTTGCAATCCATACCATAAAATGACATAATTGCTCCCCAGAGCATTAACGTCACCCTCTTAAATCTAGCCATTTAGCAAAGAATTCTTGGAATTGCATTTGGAAAGGGAATGATTTAATGGAACAAAAAAAAAAGAACAATTGTGGAAATGCAATCAAGGTTTCTCTAATGCAGGTTCCTAACTATTCAGGGCGGCACGGTGGCGCAGCGGTAGAGTTGCTGCCTTACAGCGAATGCAGCGCCGGAGACTCAGGTTCGATCCTGAATACGGGCGCCGTCTCTACGGAGTTTGTACGTTCTCCCCGTGACCTGCGTGGGTTTTCTCTGAGATCTTCGGTTTCCTCCCACACTCCAAAGACGTACAGGTATGTAGGTTAATTGACTGGGTAAAATGTTAAAAAAATTGTCCCTAGTGTGTGTAGGATAGATAGTGTTAATGTGCGGGGATCGCTGGGCGGCGCGGACTCGGTGGGCCGAAGGGCCTGTTTCCGCGCTCTATCTCTAAATCAAAAAATCAAAACTAGGATGGAGGACAACTAGCTCAATTTAAGTTTTTTGCCTAATCCAGTCTTGGATATCATGATAGTGAAGTACATTTGATCTGCATAATATTTGATTGAAGTAATCTATCCCACCCACGCCCCTCTGGAAACTTAAATTATAGAAATCAGGTATGCTGTAGATAACAGGTTCATTTGAGATAACTTACAGATTTCAGAAAGTAATGGACCAAGCAGGTAAATTTCTCTCACCCCTCAGATTATTGAAACAATCCACTGAATAAAGCCCAATGATATGAGTAAAGTAATATGCAATGGCAAATTGCTCATACAGTACTTCTGAAGTAGTCCCAATTCTCCAAAAACACCACTTTCCTAAACAACCCATCTTCTTATCAACTCAACTTTTTCCCAAGCACCACGATGCTCAATCATACAGGTCCCCATCTCCCCTGTAAATCCACTTGCATGTAGGCAGGTGGGACCAGTGTAGCTGGGACATGTTGGTCGGTGTGGGCAGGTTGGGCTTGTTTCCACACTGTGACTCACCCAGCATTCAGCTAGTACCTTCTCCATGTGTACCAATAAACAGCAGTTTTTAAATCCCTCTGAAGAACATTTTCTCACATTAAACGGTTACTCTATCAATGCAAATAGACTGGGTAACTTTCACAGTGGAGTACACGATGGGTGTGCCACTTGTTTAGAAGGGAAATTGTTATTTAGAAACACGTAGACTCCAAGAGACTGCAGATGCTGGAATCTTGAGTGAAAAACAAACTGCTAGAGGAACACAGTGTGCGAGGCAGCATCTGAAATGCAACAGAAACATGTGACCATTTTAAACAAACACTTCTTCCTCCTGTGAATGTTTGCAATCCAGTTTCTGGCACAAATCTAGATGGGATCTGGTAATACATATTACAGGGCCTGATCCAGGCAGATGAATGTACAAAACTCAGCAATTATTTTCCCATCACCAAATTATAGCAATTTTGAGATGCAATTATAAATATTCTCTGCAATTAGTGAATGGGATATATTTACAACTACGTGTATTGCAACCATGTATCATAGAAAACGCAGCACTATGCAATCCAATTTCTATGCATGTGTTATTTGGTTTTATGGTGTGAAACACAAGACTTTTACTGCTATAGAACATCACAATCCATTTCACACCTAAAGAATACTTTTAAGTGCAGGCCTGATTATAATGCCTTACCAATGCCTTACCAGGCTATTAAACACCACCTAAGTTCCAAACTACATCGATTTTGGGACATTGCTTTTGTCTTTACACTATTATCGTTTTTTTAACCATATACTGTAGTGCTTTTTTGTTGTTTATTATGATGTACTATATTAAGATATCTGTTTTGCTGCTGCATGTATGAATTTCATTGTTCTGTTTCAAGGCATGTGACAATAAAGCATAAGATAGACACAGAAAGCTGGAGTAACTCAGCAGGACATGCAGCATCTCTGGAGAGAAGAACTGGGTGACGTTTCGGGTCGAGACCCTTCTTCAGACTGATTAGGGATAAAGGAAACGAGAGAAATAGGCGATGATGTAGAGAGATAAAGAACAATGAGTGAAAGATATGCAAAAAAGTAATAATGATAAAGGAAACAGGCCATTGTTATTAGGTGAAAATGAGAAGCTAGTGCGACTTGGGTGGCAGAGGGCTAGAGAGAGAGAGAGGGAATGCTGGGGCTACCTGAAGTGAGAGAAATCAAATTCATACCACTGGGCTGTACGCTGCCCAAGCGAAATATGAGATGCTGTTCCTCCAATTTGTGTTTAGCCTCACTCTGACAATGGAGGAGACCTAGGGCAGAAAGGTTTGTGTGGGAATGGGAAGGAGAAGGAGAATTAAAGTGTTTAGCAACCAGGAGATCAGGTTGGTTCACGCGGGCTGTGCGAAGGTATTCAGCGAAACGATTGCCCAGTCTGTGTTTGGTCTCGCCGATGTAAAAGAGTCCACATCTTGAATAACGGATACAGTAGATGAGGTTGGCGGAGGTGCAACATGTAACCTAAGAATAAAACATTCTTGACTCTTGAAATGTGATGGCCAGTTTGAATGTGGCAAACTCCAATAAACAACAACGTGCAAGCCCTCAGTAGTGTGATTATAAAATAGGCCAAGACATAGCTCCCACCCTACTTTGCAGTGTGTCCATACAATCATTAATGCGTTTTTGAAGGCAGATGGGTGCTGGTTTAAATTGAATTTAATTCACCTTTAGCATGACAACCAATGGTTTCAATGGTGCTTTATTTGGCAGATCTGCAACTGCACAGTGAATTTATTTTTGCACTTTAACACTTGCTGGCACCACCATGTTTTGGTGCCATTTCCAAAGTCCAGTCCGTTCGATCTACTAGAGCAGTTCCCAATCCTGGCAAGCCCCAGGCTCCTGCAGGGCCTCCTCCGTTACCTTCCACCTGCCCAAATCGTCAACCGACATCCCTCACCCCTCCCTGCCATCTTTGTGTCCCGGGTGCGCCTCTTGCAGCCAGCCTCGAAAGCCTTGGGCCATTACCCCGGTTCACCCTCCTGCCAGCCCTTGCTCCTCGCGTTCGACGTCTCCAGCAGCTCCACCCACTACCACGGTCTGCCGAACCCTCGGGTCTTTGACTCCCTCCAACAGACTCCCTCCAACAGCCAATGGGCTTCCAGACTTCAAACAAGGTCTTGTTTAAAGCAGTGCTTCTGATAATGCAGCATTCTCTTGGGACTGCAATAAAGCATCAGTCTAGATTTTCCTTTCAAACCCCCCCCCCCCAAAACTGGAATTTGAACATTTTGTCTTCTCACTCAAAGGCCACTGGAGCTGACACTTTGAATATTGGGACAAGATGTTAAGCTTAAATCCACAATTCTATTCACTTGAATCTCCTCTCAAATTGCTCATATTAACTATACATATTAAAAGATTACCAAGGCTAAAAACAGGCATTAATGGAAGCCTAGCTAAGCTTTTACTAAGCTTGCCCCACTATGTGTGTGACTTCTTATAGTTGACACGCTCGTCCCATCTGAAAAGACTCCCAATTACTCCAAAAGGGAATCAATGAAGACCACACTCACATAGTACCCTGCAAAGAAAATGCCATGCTAATTATAATACAAACACATTCAGAAATCCCTGTTTGAAAAACTTGTGGGCCACAATGCAGGTCAAATTCATTTAGCAAACTACACCTGTTATTCAGCCCAAACCATAGAATTTCCATTCCCCACAGCAGGCTGCCCTTTGCAGGCACAGAGTTATCCAATTAGAGATAATTAGTGTTGGATTAACATTTTCTATGGGGTGTTCATTGGGGAATGAATTGAAACTGCCCAAACTCATTTCACTTATGATCTGAAAAGCTGCTGTTAGACAGCTGAGAAAAGAATGCAATCAATCGAGGTTGCACTCAAACCCAGTCCCAAGAAGCAAAAAGATATTTCCTAACCCACTACCTCATGGCTGCCAATATCCAGTCAATGTGTGGTGAAAGACACTAGATAGTTTATTTCCTATAACTTTTTTTAAAATGTCAATTTGACCAAGTCTTAATCCTGAACCATACCATTAGGGAGGGCAATATTTGGCTTTTTCCTTCAATTCTCTTCTTTGTTCATTTCCAGCAACTTGATACATTTACAGTAATCATGCAGACCCAGTCCCACCCCACCTTGGTCACGCTCTTAGTCCATTCCTATCATCGACAAAAAGGTACAAGAACCTGAGAACAGATTCTTCCCATCAACCAGACTTTTGAAACACCCTACATGACCTTACCTACAACCCAATCTCAGCCCCAAACTACTATAGACTTTGTACAGGAAGGAACTGCAGATGCTGGTTTACACCGAAGAGAGACACAAAATGCTGGAGTAACTCAGCGGGACAGGCAGCATCTCTGGAGAGAAGGAATGGGTGACGTTTCGGGTTGAGACCCTTGGTTACTCTACGTACTTTGACTTGCACTATTGTGGTCTAGTAACCGAGCATAATTGATACTTTGTGTTGTGTATTATATATTTATTTGTTGTGTTGGGGCGTTAATGTGCCTGTAAAGCTGCAATGAGTAAGAATTTCGTTGCTCTGTTCCCAATGCCTATGAACTGATCTCCCGGTGGCCCAGCACTTTAACTCCCCCTCCCATTCCCAGTCTGACCTCTCTGTCATGGGCCTCCTCCAGTGCCATAGTGAGGCCTGCCGGAAATTGGAGGAGCAGCACCTCATATTTCACCTGGGCAGTTTGCGGCCCGGTGGTATGAACGTCGACTTCTCCAACTTCAGATAGCTCCTCTGTCCCTCCCTTCCCCTCCTCCTTCCCAGATCTCCCTCCTTCTTCCTGTCTCCACCTATATCCTTCCTTTGTCCCACCCCCGACATCAGTCTGAAGAAGGTTCTCGACCCGAAACGTCACCCATTCCTTCTCTCCCGAGATGCTGCCTGACCTGCTGAGTTACTCCAGCATTTTGTGAATACATCCTTGAGTCTTGATGCACTGAGCCAAGAAGCAAGTAAAGTTGTTCACTGTAGTGATCTTTTGGGTGGCATGGATAAGCATTTGATCTGTACCTAAGCAATGTTGATGAAAATTTACACTGGCAGTACTTATGGTTCCTGCCCCAGTTTGAGCACATCCACTGGCACTGGTCCAAGCATCTCAGTATTTCTCTCAATGCTCAGATTCAGTCCTTGATGTAGTATTGAAAAGGTGAACAGAAAACACATCACAGCAAGACTTGTGGTTCTTATTAAATACAGTATTTCTATTCATAAGGGAGTCACTTAAAAGAGAACAGCATGTATCAGAGTTCAAAGCACTTCAAATATTGAACGATAAGCTGCTGGACATGGGCAAATTTGCACTACCTGGCCCAATACACCACCTCGTTTATCCTTTTTTCAGAAATGATGCATTTGAAATCACCTAACATATATTCCTGATCTTACAGAGCAAAATATGTCTAACTGAAAGAATTGATCTTGAAATATAGAACATAGAAAAATAAGTGAAGGAGTAGGCCATTCGGCCCCTCGAGCCAGCACTGCCATTCAATATGATCATGGCTAATCATCTAAAATCAGTACCCCATTCTGGCTTTTTCCCCCATAATCCCTTAATTCCTTTAGCCCTAAAAGCTAAATCTAACTCTCTCTTGAAAATATCCAGTCAATTGGCCTCCACTGCCTTCTGTGGCAGAGAATTCCACAGATTCACATCTCTCTGGGTGAAAAGGTTTTACCTCATCTCAATCCTAAATGGCCTACCCCTTATTCTTAAACTGTGACCCCTGGTTCATGATTCCCCCAACATTGGGAACATTTTGTCTGCATCTAGTCTGTCCAATCTTTTAGGAATTTTATATGTTTCTCTAAGATCTCCTCTCATCCTTCTAAATTCCAGTGAATACAAGCCGAATCAACCCATTCTTTCATCATTTGTCAGCCCACTATTCCGGGAATTAACCTGGTGAACCTACACTGTTCTTCCTCAATAACAATAATGTCCTTCCTCAAATTAGGAGACCAAAATTGCACAAAATACTCAAGGTGCAGTCTCACCAGGACACTGTACAACTGCAGTAGGACCTCCTTGCTCCGAAACACAAATCCTCTTGCAATGAAGGTCAACATGCCATTAGCTTCCTTCACTGCCTGCCGTACCTGCATGCTTACTTTCAGTGACTGATGTACAAGCACACCCAGGTCTCATTGCACCTCCCCTTTTCCTCATCTGACATCATTCAGAAAATAATCTGCCTTCCTGTTCTTGCCACCTCACATCTATCCACATTATACTGCATCTGCCCACTCACCCACCCTATCAAAATCACCCTGCAGCCTCATAGCATCTCCTCGCAGCTCACACCGCCACTCAGCTTTGTGTCATCCGCAAACATGGAGATGTTACATTTAATCTGCATTCGTCTGGAAGAAGCAATAAAAAGTCCCAACCCTCACCCCATTAGTTGGTGGGTTTCATTTTCCCCGACAGCTCAACAGGGAATTGTGTTGCACTGTGTAGACACACGGGCCATTTTCCCAACCCTTGTCCCTCAAGAGCACCACCTCCTTCGTAATACAACGGCAGCCCTGCCTTCAAGTGCCTAAACCCGATTCTCAGCAAATTGCTCCCCAAATTGCACTCCCTCTGTGTCTTTTCACTTAAACCCTGACTTTGGCCCAACATTTTAATCACCCATTCCCAACTTCTTCCACTCACTTATTGTCTGGCTGTCCTCACTCATGTGTGATGCAGCCCATGATGTCTTGCCATTCAATAGAAAATGGATGTTGTTTGTGACCAAAAATGTAACCATCATTATCAATGATGATAATGTAACCATCATTATCAATTATGATATTTTGACATCAGAAAGATCGATGCTTAATTTTATTGGAGTTCATGTGGGATTGGGAGGACAGAGCAGTGACTGAATGAAGAAAAAGAGCAGATGAATTGGAAATGTATTGACTATAATGATTACTTCAGATGAAGTGATTGCTCCAGATTGCATGGAAATTCTTTTGGTGACGTGGTCCTTCCAAGAACCCTCCCTGCTGTCGATCTTTGCCCGTATAAAACCGGAGGACACTTGGGAAAGAGACTGTAAATTCAAGTGAGCAAAAAAAATAAAGGGAAATTGAAATATAGATGAACACATTAAGATGGGCATAAAATCACAAGAACAAACAAAGGTCAATTTGTGAAACAAGGAGTAAAATAGGAAGATTTCTCACAAGGTCTTTGTAAGTAGAAGCATTGGCCAATTTTTAAAGTGGAATGTACAGACTCCAACTCCCAGACACATTGTGATCATCATTCCAACAAGAATGCCATAAACAGTCAAGTTAAAACAGGAGTAAAGATAACCCCAAATTCCCGTTCCTCATTGTTACAGAATACGACGGTACAGTGGCACAGCTAGTAGGATTCAAAATTTCATCACTGATAATCCTCCAGGAAAGATGGCCATATATATCTGCAATTTTTTGTCATTTAGGTTCGGTTAGAAGGTCAGACCAGGGTGTGTACTTCTGCATCATCTATGTCAGTGCTCCGTCCATTAAAGTCACCAGACAATGACAAGTGTGAACAATGAGGCTGGGCAGTGAAGCAACCGACATCCATCCAAGCGAGAGTTAGTCACACAAAAACAAACTCAGGCAGTACCGTTACCTCACGGCCCCAGACACCTGCGTTCGCTCTCTGTGTGAAGAAAGCCAATGGAATGTTGGCCTTCATAACAAGAGGAGTTGAGTATAGGAGCAAAGAGGTCCTTCTACAGTTGTACCGGGCCCTGGTGAGACCGCACCTGGAGTACTGTGTGCAGTTTTGGTCTCCAAATTTGAGGAAGGATATTCTTGCTATGGAGGGCGTGCAGCGTAGGTTCACTAGGTTAATTCCCGGAATGGCGGGACTGTCGTATGTTGAAAGGCTGGAGCGATTGGGCTTGTATACACTGGAATTTAGAAGGATGAGGGGGGATCTTATTGAAACATATAAGATAATTAGGGGATTGGACACATTAGAGGCAGGAAACATGTTCCCAATGTTGGGGGAGTCCAGAACAAGGGGCCAGAGTTTAAGAATAAGGGGTAGGCTATTTAGAACGGAGATGAGGAAGAACTTTTTCAGTCAGAGAGTGGTGAAGGTGTGGAATTCTCTGCCTCAGAAGGCAGTGGAGGCCAGTTCGTTGGATGCTTTCAAGAGAGAGCTGGATAGAGCTCTTAAGGATAGCGGAGTGAGGGGGTATGGGGAGAAGGCAGGAACGGGGTACTGATTGAGAGTGATCAGCCATGATCGCATTGAATGGCGGTGCTGGCTCGAAGGGCTGAATGGCCTACTCCTGCACCTATTGTCTATTGTCTATTGCACGTTGTCCCTGTAGCTGTATGGATTTCCCCCATTTTGTTTCCCTCCCATGATCCAAAGGCATACTGCGAGGTTACTTGGCCATGGTTAATTACCCATCAATGGAGATTGGTGGCAAATGAATCAAAGCTTAATTTATGAGAGGCAAGGGAAATAGGTTACAGTCAACCGTTTAGTTTATTGTCTTGTGTACCGAGGTACAGTACAATGCTTTTGTTGCGTGCTAACCAGTCAGTGGAAAGACTATATATGATTACAATCAAGCTATTCACAGTGTACAGATATATAAGGGAATACCGTTTAATGCAAGTTAGAGCCAGTACAGTCTGATCAAACATGATCACGGGGGGGGGGGGGGGGGGGGGGGAGGGGAGAGAGATTGTAGTTCAAGACTGCTCTCTAGCAGGAAGAGTGAGAATAGGATTGCTTTGCAAGAAAGATGCTGTGGTGAATAGTCTGCTTCTATACTATAATTGACGTGGTTTTTTTTATCCATGTGGTTCAATAACACATGAAGAGAACTAATATTGTTTGTAAAGGCTAGCCAACAAAACATAAGGCCAGTTGTACCCTTGACTGTTCAACACATTATGTGTTATGAAGCATTAAGAAACATTCATAATTATCCATATGAGCAACAGATGCACAAACCGCACTTGAAGTCCAAGTTGGCACTTCAGCCAACACAAGATGTAAGCATTATTACTTGGCTGAAATATTAAAAGGCCAAATCTAAACGTCTGTCCCTTGGGTGGACAATTAAGCACAATACCATTTTGGAGTAGAACAAGGAGTCCTTCCTGATGTCTTGGCCAATATTTATCCCCATGACAACATCACCCAAACAAACCACCTGCTCCCTGCCTTGATGCCATTTGTGAATCCCCCTGTTTGAAATAAGTGGCTGCCAAGCAAAGCAATTGCACTTCACAAAGCTTGAAAAGCACCATAAAAAAACGTTTATTCTTTTTTCCCCGCATTTGTAGACAATTATTGTGTCACTGGTTAGTTTGCCTTTAAGTGGTCTGGTCCATTCATACCAAATCAGCAAGTACACAGTTCCCATAAAGTGGCATGCTTGCCTTCATCATTAAGTGCATTGAGTGCAGGAACTGGACATCACGCTACAGGTATACAAGATGTTGATGAGATCACATTTGGAGCATTGCACGAGGCTCTGGTTGCCTGCTATAGGAAGAATGTCATTAAGTTGAAAAAGATGCAGGAAAAAATCACCAGGATTTTACCATAACTTGAGGGTTGAGTTACAAGGGTGGGCTGGGACCTTTTTTTCCCCTGGAGAATAGGAGGGTGAGTGGTGAACTTATGATGGTCTATAAAATCATGAGAAGCATAGATAAGATGAATAGTTACAGTCTCTCTCAACTCTACCACCAATAAAGATGTCTAGAACAAGAGGGAATAGGTTTAAGGCAAGAGGAGATTTTTTTAAAAAAGTGATCCGAGGGTCAATTTCTTCACAGAGGAGGGGCATATATGGAATAAGTACTCAAAGGAAGTTGCAGAGGAAGGCACAATGTCAATGTCTAAAAAGACATTTAGACAGGTACATGTATAGGAAAGGGTAATTGAGATATGGATCACATGCAAGTGAATTGGGCCAAAGGACTTGTTTCTGTCCTGTATGATAGTATGACTCTAAACAGGATAAATTCTCGCTGTACAGTAGAGCACAACCTGGGGCTGTGATCCTTTTGGTTTTACTGTCAGCTGCTGATCACTAGGATCTGGAACAGACTAGGCATTTGGAACTGACCCCAAGAGATCGTGCGCGAATGCAAATCCCAACGAGAGTCCACGTCCATTGGACAGGAGTGTCAAATGTTGGGATCAAAGCCCAGTGAAGTCACCCACTTGCCAGTTCTCATTCTATGGGTTAACTGACTGAAAATGTTCTTTTTGTTCTTAAAATGCGTGACAATAAATGAGACATAGTGTGAAAGTAGAGCATGTCCCGTTGAGCTGGAATTGACCTCCTCCTCCTCCTCCTCCACCATCACGTCCTTTACAGAGAGCACGACCCAGACCGCGGACGCATCACAACCTTTGTCCTGTATTTACATGGATGCTGGAGGCTGCAGAGTTGCACTGTTCTTGTGAAATGATGCATCCCCAATGTGTCAGAAGGCACTGAAAAAGGCTGATTTACTGGAACCTAACAGCTCCCAAGTACCATTCACAGTGATGGGTAACAACTGCCAAGCACAGACTACTTTCGCACATCACTGACCCGGATTGTTCACCCTAAGATTTAGAGGCATTGCAGCAATTGGTTTTATTCAGGAACAAAATAGGACCAGTTATTCAGAAATAGGAGTTGGGGTTGTGGGGGGGAGGAGGAGGAGATAGAGAATCCGGCTGCATACCTTGCTGCCGTTCACTATTTTATTGGATCATGGACACAACAAATGGTTTTAGCGTCCCTGACTTGGTGAACCGGTCCTGCTGAGCCGGATGGTCACAACGCATAGATCAACTTGCACTTTACCCTGTCTAAAACTGTTACAATTGTTTTGTTGGGTTGCTGTTGTCTAAATTACTTAAATTATTGCATCGTATGGGAGGTGCATTCCCAATCTCGTTGTACCCCTGGGTACAATGACAATAAAGATATATTGTATTGTATTGTATTGTTGTGTTTAGAAAATGATCCAGAATCAGGAATCACTGAGGCTTCAAACTAACAAATGCTATCTGCTGCCCCCTACTGGAGTGTGGACGCAGGATGAGATTGCATCGCACTTGACCTACTAGGCGGGAAGGTGAGTGGTCCTTGGCTAATATGGCACACAGCTATCTATCTGCTGGACCCATCTTCTTCAGGCATGGATATTTGGAGAACACTAAGAAAGGAAGAAAAGGCGAACGCTTTCAAAAGCGTAATTCGAGATAAATCTGTTCCCGCCATTTGTCCAACATAATTAACGAGGTCTGTCGTTTTCAGACCACAGAGCCGCAAGAACTGGCCTCTCCCGAGCCGTCCTTTGGGTGCGCCATCAATAAAACACGTACCTTAACAGTGTTTGGCATAGAAAGTTCATACAGTCTAAATCTGAGAAGATACGTTGAAAAAATATATATGCTCTATAACATTGAATGCAAAGAGGCACTGTTGCTTTGAGAGAGAGAGAGAAAGAGAGAGAGAGAGAGAGAGAGAGAGAGAGAGAGAGAGAGAGAGAGAGAGAGAAAAAAGAGGAAAAGAGAAGGGAAAATAATCAAAGTGTTTAAAACTCTGTAATTCAGGTTGCAAAACTGATTGTAACCTGTGGTGGGAGAAGGCGAGGGGGTGAGGAACAGACCGCCACCTTGTGACTGCAGACATTTGTGCGGTTTCGCTGGCAGAAAAGAGACAAGATAACACACAGGCTGGATGGCTGTGCAGTCAGGCAAGTGGGTGCATCTCACCAGGTACAGACTGTGCAACGCCCACCCGCCCAATCTCACCAAATACTTTGTATCCAACGGAATACTTCCACTGATTACAACACAGCTCGTAGCGTTGACTGCGTACACTGACCTAAATTCTACCCAATGATGCACATGCCACATCTCAAAGCTACTGTCGCCACTGAGCACAAGGCTAATCGTTAACAAGATCCCAGGTGATGCTGTTAAGTTGTATCCATGGCCACATAACTGTGTGGGTAAATATGATCTGTTTATGGCTCTACTCAAGTGAAATGACCCACAGACTTCCTGCCTCCTTGCCCCATCCCCAAGGTGATTTTTTTCACCAGCTTCTCCCAAACTTTCAGTTCTACCAACCAATTACTAGCAATGCAAGGTTATCCTAATAACCCACTTCGCATCTATCCCTCAAAAACGGAGAAGCCGCTTAAAACAACACGGGGGGCGGGGGGGGCACTAGCTATTTCGCAGACCCGTTTTTGTTTTCTAATTACTTAGCGAGATATTAAGCGTGCAGAGTTTTCTCCCCGGATAATTATGGCTGAGTTTACGTTTCAGCTCATGGAAGAGAATGCCAAAGTCCTTGTCATTAACTTTCTCCTCCTCCTCCTCCTCCTCCTCTCCCCTCAATGTAACGGCCAACTTACCCTCGTTGGCTGGGTAATTCCGGGCGGCATTGCTGGCAAGGATGAAGTGGAGTAAAGGATAAATCCATCGGTGGAGAGCCATTTTAGTCCGCCAGAGCCTGCATCCCTTCTTTAAAGTTGCTGAGCTCTTAATATAAAGAGAAAGAGAGAGAGAGAGAGAGATGAGAGCTGAGGAACTGCAGAAGGAGGCACCCAGTAACGTATCCACTGTCAATCACACTGCAGCGAGCAAAGCTGCCTTATTCGACTCCCACCTTAAAGGGGCATCACACTCACTCACTCACTCACTCTCCCCCCCCCCCCCCACCCCCAGCATCGCCTCCACAACCGTGGGGAACCTTGCAGCGGCGTCTGGGTTTCACAAAACGCTGTGCATGCTTAAGGAAAAGCGAGATAAGTACACGGAAGAAGGAAGGGGGAGAAAAACAGGACTCAGTGAAACCGCGAGTTGAAATAGAAGACATACGTGGGGGGGGGGGGGGGGGGGGGGGTAACCTCTAACATAGAACTGGTGGAGCGCTGTGGTGTCAATCCAATGCGATTCTACGCAGTTGGCTGGTGATCGTGTAAATTATTCAATACATGGGTCCTCATTCGCAGCCTTAAGTTTTGTTTTCATTTGGATCCTCTATTCCGTGGGGAGTGACTACCAAACGTGTGTCGTTCACCGTTCCCCAGCGCTAATAACTAATGTTGCAATGTTAAAACCCACTCAAGAAATAATCATCTTTTAGACTGATTTACAAATAGATTGTCTTTTTTTTTGCGTGATTACCTTTGCCGGAATATTGGAATATACCGAAGACCCGGTATTATAATTCACGCCATTCCTAGAGTTCCCGACAGGTCGTTAAAGTGATAAAAAAAAACATGCAGGCTGAATCTTTACACCAGAAGTTGTGTTTTCGGGTGATCAGCGTCCCTTTAAGTCTGAAGAAGGGTTTCGACCCGAAACGTCACCCATTCCTTCTCTCCAGTTGTTACTACAGCATTTCGTGTCTATCCTTTAGATAGGCACATGGACATAGGCACTCTCTCGCTTTGCATGTGCGAGCATCTCCGTCTTGATTGACCTGCGACTACTTTACTTGAAGCATTCCCATGTATTTTGACTTAACAGACTCCGGGAGAAATTAACCCTAAAAGGCGCTCCCGCTCATCGCACAATGTCTGTCTGGAAAATCAATTGACATCACAGCTTTCCAGTAAAAGAACCGTTAGTGTCTGTTTCAGTACCTTTTTCAGGAAGTATGTTTGGGGATAAATATTGGGAGCAACCAAACCGCTCTATGGGACAAAAGTAAACGTAGTTTTGCAGCATTTTTACACAATGTGAAATCCTAAAGACTTTTGCAGATTTTATTGTAAGGATAGTTGCTATTATAACGGAGCCTCGGTTCAAAAATTCGGTGGTCTCCCCCCGATACTCCAATATATTTGTATTGATACAGCAGATGCTGGGGGGTTTTCAAAGCCACAAAGTAGCGGGTCCGGCAGCATCTCTGGAGAACGTGGACGGGACTCTTCAGACTATTTTAAATACAAGTGCCACAAGGGTGGGACTTGACCTCAACCTTCACGCCCCAGGAGACTGACGCCACAGCTGACACGATGTAGTGGGTTTGCATCCCCAATCATATTTTTTTTTAAAATAGAGTTTGTAACGACTAACCCTCTAAAGTGGAATAAGGGTAGTAATGAGTCGTTCGATGTTAGTTTTAAATGACCTTGGAAATATCCTGTGTTTGAGTCCACGGAACGCGTGAAGTTGTACCATCCCTGTTGCAAGTTCCCGAGCGAGGATCGTCCTTGTTTCCCTCTGGGACATGTTTTTTTGGCAGCGTGTGTTATGTGTATCTGGCAGAGCGCCAGTTTTGTGATCATTATTATAGGAGGGGGGGAAATCCGGCACACTCTCTGCACGGTGCCCACTGACCTTGATCCAAAGCTGTTGCATTTGATGCGACGCGGTTTATTTTCTGTCATTTCAACAAATAAAATCTTCTAAGCCGTTTTAAAAAGCCACCCGCAAACGCCGCCTCTTGGGTTAAGCGCAGCTTTGGGGGATATCGGAGTTCTCACAGACGGGGCAATAAACCGTGCACATTCTAACGTGGTGCGATGAAATAGGACGGATTAAAACACCTGTGTCTGTGTCTCTGTGTGTGTGTGTGTGTGGGGGTAATTGGTGCAAATTGATACTTGAGCTTGCAACACGTGCCTATCGCTCGACTCGACCGATCCACATTCTCCAGAGATGCCGAGTTACTCCAACATTTTGTCTCCTTTTGTGCATTGATCAGTATCTGCAGTTCTTTGTGTCTACCCATTGCTCCCGGGTTTGGTGACAGGAGTTGGAGGAGAGAAGGGGTTGAAACGGGAAGGCGAAACATCAGTGCGGCGCGGAGGGAATGCACTGTCTAAGTTACATTGCCGAGTGTAAATGACAGACGCGATGATTAAGCCCTGTGCGGAGAGAGGTTTGATACGTGGGGAGAGAGAGAGGGAGGGAGGGGGAAGAGTGAAGTCACACTTCAATTTAAGACTCGCCGTAGTTTGACACATAGCAGTAATTTTAGAAATGAGTCGGTCGATTAAAGTGGCAACGGGGAAAATGTCCAAGATCATTTTTGCGTGAGAATACAATTGTCGCTCACGACTCTGTTCCTTTTAGTGCTGCGTTGCGTCCTTGTTATTGTTTACTTTTCACAATGGTTAGTGTGATCGAGACACCCTAAGGTTTAAAAGTAAGGCGTGTTGAAAATCCATGTTAAATGTATTTAATCCACATTAATAAATAAAGCTGACATTTAACTCAAACCTGTTTGCAGTTTTTTTTAAAAATAATCTGGGCCACTTTTGCGCGAAAGAGTATGATTTTAATGATCAACGCTCGGCTTTATTTGTGGAAACAACTTATCATACGTTCAGACGACCATGGAGATTCAGTCTGTGTGCGCCCGGAGTCCCCTACAAATCGTCCCCATTAAAACGTCACAGTAAAAATAAAGGTCCAAAGCTGTGCTTAAAGGGGGATTTGATCGATTGGAACATTATTATTAAATACGCACGAAGTGCACGAGTTTCAACTAGTTATGCCCGTTTAAAAAATAAACTGGAAGTCATAAGGCAGAGGTCACATGAGACAAGGCTTGTTAAAAATTGAACCCCGCATCACACTGCGTGTATACTGTATTAGCTTTTAAGGACCTTTGCTGTATAAACATACGATGGAGATGGAACGATCGTATTGGTTGCGTTTTTCCTCATACTTGAAAAAATATTAATGTTGGACTTCCATTTGAAATAAACTTGTATTTCAAATAGATGTCTGAACATCTTCTGCGCTGTCTCCAAAGCCCCCCATATCCTTTCTATAATGGGGTAACCAGGACTGCACATAGTTTTTGGTACCTCGTCATCTGAATCCCGCCAAAGGTCAGCTTAGTTTATTGCTTATGCTGGTTCGGCCACTTCTAGCTACAGAACCCTGTATAGCAACTGTACCCTTTTCAACTAGGATGCCAATAATGCTGCTACTAAATCAATCTCGGTGATGGACAGTGATGGACTCCACCAAGATTGCTTTCAGTACCTCTTGCAAATGTTATTCAAGGCGGAGGAGCACTGATTCATCACTGAGGGGGATATGGTGGGTGATAATGAGAAGGAGGTTTAATTGTCCATGTTTGGCTGGAGTCTTCCTGGATGGTGCCCAACCCAGGTGACTATTTGCATGCTAGCCACACAGCAGATCTACAAACTCATATTACAATTGTTCCGCACACTCTTAAATCTCCATTATACACTGTAAATAGCTTGATTGTAATCATGTATTGTCTTTCTGCTGACTGGAAAGCACGCAACAATTTTTTTTTCACTATACCTCGATACATGTGACAATAAACTAAACTGAATTGAATGGAACTGAGACTTGTGAATATTGAGGACTTCCAGCACAGCTCCCTTGTAGGAATATACCATCCTGCCACAAACCCCAGATGTGTCCATCCTGATGTTGTTCATCCTTCGGGTTCAAAGATGATCATGACTTTACTTTCAGTTGGAGGATTGGTGACTGTGGGTCCGGAAGTGACTGGTGAGGCCAATCCGGGCCCGGATGGCATGCCCACACGTAGGACACAAGTGGCTGGGTGCTGCAGTGGAAGTGGAGGTAGCCCGGGCCTTGTGCGCAGTGCGTTTCCTCTGGTACTCTGCAGTGCGTCTGTTCTCTGCTGCACGGTCTCCTGTGGTGAGCTTGCTACACCAGGTTGGACGGACCAGAGCAAGAGACTCCCAAGTGCTGAGGTTGATGTTGAGGTCTTTAAGGAACACTTTGAGGCAGTCCTTAAACCGTTTCTTCTGTCCTCCTACTGAGCGCTTGCCCTGATACAGTTCTCCATACAGAAGCTGTTTTGGCAGTCGACTCTCGGGCATTCTGACAACATGGCCTGCCCATCTGGCTTGGGCTTTCCATAGGAGGGTGTGGACGCTGGGGATTCCAGCCCGTTCTAAGACCTCTGTGTCGGGAATTTTGTACTGCCTGATCACCATCCTGATAGTGGGACAAGGTGTACCCAGCAATTGTGATGAATGAAACTGTCATATTAACTGCTAGTTATGATTCTATGAGGGTGATTATGTTAGCTTGATGCTTCACCACTCTATGGGACAGCTCTCCCAATGAGGAGGAAGGAACTGCAGATGCTAGTTTACACCAAAGATAGACACAAAATGCTGGAGTAACTCAGCAGGTCAGGCAGCATCTCTGGAGCGAAGGAATGGGTAACGTTTATGGTTGAGACCCTTCATCAGACCATTTCTTTGCTCCAGAGATGCTGCCTGCCCTGCTGAGTTACTCTAGTATTTTGTGTCTATCCCCCAATGTGGACACTGGTCCTCGGATGTTTGTGAAGTGGACTTTGCAAGGTTGGGTGGCAAGTGACTTTGCTGTGTCTGAATTTGGTGCCTAAATGACAATGGTCCCTTCAGTTTCTGATTTTTAACATAATGGTTTCGTACAGTTGAATAGTTTACTAGGTCATTTCAGAGAGTATTTAAGAGCCAAGTGAAGCCACCGACAAGCCACATCCCACCTTTTGCTAGCTTGAGTTCCTTAATTTCGAGTGAGCTTAATTTCTTGTTAATTTCAAGTTAACTTACTTTCTTATCTGAGCCTTACATCATGTAAACAAACTGCCTGGGGGGATAGAGGACTGACATATATGTGTAGACTGATCATTTCTTAATGGATTCCCTCAAACAAGTGCTTTACTTTAGACTTTAGAGATACAGTGTGGAAACAGGCTCTTTGGCCCATCAAGTCCACGTGGACCAGTGATCACCCGGTACACTAACACTATCCTACACACGAGGGACAATTTACAATATTCAGAGGCCAATTAACCTACAAACCTGTATGTCTGTGGAGTGTGGGAGGAAATTGGAGCACCCGGAGAAAACCCACGCAGTCACAGGCAGAATGTACAAACTCTGTGCATATAACACCCGTAGTCAGGGTCGATCCCGGGACTCTGGTGCTGTCAGGCAGCAACTCTACTGCTGCACCATGGCTCCTGGATTTGTGGTTTATTTTCTCCTTAATGTTTTTCAAACCTCCATCCCAGTTTTAGCCCAAGGAAGCTGAATGAGTTGTAAAGCCCCTGTGTGAGATCTGGTCATGGGCAATAGCACAAGATAGATGACAGTGAATCACATGATCATTTTGCTCTCTCTGCTGTAGTGCAAGGGAATTGAAATCCACCAGCTTTTACATTCCAGCCCCAATGTGCTTTCAAACCTCATCTAATTTTACCTCTCCTCGGGCTGAGAAATAGACCTCGTTCTCCAACGTTTCTATCAATATTTTCTTGGGCCGTGACAGGCAAGACAAACCTTTGGCCAACCTTCATGTATCATGTTCTGTGCTCGGGAGAAAGGGTGAAGTTCTTCAGCCGCCAAACCCATAGAGAGTACAGGGAACGTGATCAGTGTAGTGATCACATTCCCTGGGAAATCTTTCTGCACCCCACGGATCTCCTTGCAGATCAGACCCGAGATCTGCCTGACCCCACCACACAGAGCCAGGGGATTGATGGTTGGTTCGTCGATGCCCTGGATGTTATCGCGTTGCACTTTACTGCGTCACTTGGCGCCAACTGAACTGAGCCCTTTGTCTTCTTTTCCTCTGCCAGACATGATAATGCCAATATTAATATCATCAAAGACAGACCAACCTAGCTATGCTCTCTTCTCACTGCTACCAATGGGAAGAAGGTACAGGATCCTGAGAACCGTTACCTGCAGATTCAATTACACCTTCTTCCCATCAACTCTCAGGTCCATGACCACCCTGAGCCACGCTAACCACAACCCTACCTCACCCAACCTTTTTGTGCCGCCTTGTTACAGTTTAATATTTGACAATATATGACAATATATGACAAATAATATTTTGTACATTTATTGTTGTTGTATCTAATGTGTCGATAAAACTGCATTTCATTGTTCAGACCATATGACAAACACTTTTGACTCTTGTGATTATGTCTCCTTCACAGCGAGATGCTATTTGATTTCTGCATAGCTCTATCTTGTAGTGACGCTGGTGAGATTGTGAACACAGTGGGAGGTGCGATTGAGTCATGTTCCCTTGTCCTAAATTTGCTTCATTGTCATGCTGGTTGATAGGTTGTGATGTTATCACATTATAACAACTCTTCTGGGCTTTACCTCCCAACAAAGACTTTGGACTGCAGTCAGCTGTAAATTAAGCCATACTAATCAAGGAAACAATTGATAATTCTTGGACTGCCTGATTCCTTTAGAACAATTTCTCCCGATGCACGGAGTGCCAAATATATAGTCTTACACCAGTAGTAGGTTGTAGACTTTGGAGTTTTAGGGAATCTCTAACCAAAAATATAGGCTGTAAATTATTTATGGCTATATATTTTGTTCAGAAGATCACCAATGTCTTAGTTCAGAGGGTCATTTTATCCACCAGAAGGGAAAGGGTTTCCCTCTCCCATTATAACAGTCCATTGACTCTGAAGTAATTGTCATGTTACTGCCGCTATTGCTCAAAAGGATAATCACTTTAATGCTGCGGTATTTATTCCCACCAACTTGAACCTGTTTCAGTTTACAATGATATCATCGGAATAAAAAGAAACCAAGCCATTCTGCCATTAAAGCAGATTATGGCTGATCCACACATTGCACAATTTTCCCTCCTAATCCATATTCCCTGACAGCTGGGCTGATAACAATCTACCTCGACTAAGGTAACTTGACTTAAGTATGGTCATTTAGAGGAGGGTATACAACATCTAGTTCCCCCTCTAATTTTCTCTCACTCTCATTCTTCTAGATTAGAAGCCACCTTTCTGGCTCTTTCTCATTTCGGGATCTTAGTGCTTTATTTGTCATTGTGCACAGAAAGGTCCTTCAGCTCACGGAATCCCCACCTACTACCAAGCATCCATTAACACTAATTCCATTTTACCCTGTTCACTTTCCCCTCATCTCCCCCCCCCCCCCCCCCCCCCCCCCAGATTCTGTCACTCGCCAAGATAGTAAGGACAAGTTACAGTGGCCAATTAATCTAGCCACCTGCCCATTGTAGGAGGAAACTCAGCACATGGGGGAAATCCAGTTGGTCACAAGAAGAATGCATAAACTCCTTAGAGACAGCATCTGAACTCGGGGTTCGCTGTGGCTTTCCTAGCTGCACCACTGTGCCTTTGTGTCCTAAACTATTCCATTTTGTTAAGTAATTGTTGAGGTATTTTCTTGTTAACTGAAATATAAGATTCAACCAAGCAAAATAAATGATTAGCTCTCGGAGTACATACAACCCAACAATCAATGATGTATTAGTGACTTTTGGAGGACACAGTACGAAACAAGAGGATAAAGGACATTACACGCAATTATTAATTAAGGATAGAAGGTCAAAGCAACACTGTTTCATATGGAGAGGATGCTGGGGTTAATGTGCTTATAAATGTTCGAATAGACATATCATAAATATCTCTTTGTCAGACTTGAAGAGGTTATCATTGGAGGTCACCATTATTAAGTCCGGTGCTGTTTATGATGTATATTAATTACATACACATCAGGTAGAGAGAACACAGCTTCAAAACTTGACGATGATGCAAAATATCAGGTTAGTTTAGTTTATTATAAATGAAGAAACATGCATGCAGCCTAAGGTATAGATAGACTAATGGAATAGGCAGGAACATAGCAGATGAAATCAAGTGGGTAAAAGCAAAATGGATCAGACAATTCAAATTAAAAAGCACAGTTTGAAAGGGGATGGCAGAGGCACCTGTGAGTGTTTCTTCACAAATCTGTGAAAAGAGGCAAGATGGGTTAACAAAGCAGAGAGAAAGGCATACAAAATTCAACCATAGTTACTCATGCTTAACATACGTCCGGTAGCAGCAGTGGATTGTTCTGGCAGATGTAGTATAATGGGGATAAATGTGAGGTTATCCACTTTGGTGGCAAGAACAGGAAGGCAGATGGTGTCCGATTCGGAAAAGGGGAGATGCAATGAGACCTGGGTGTGCTTGTACATCAGTCACTGAAAGTAAGCATGCAAGTTCAGCAGGTAGTGAAGAAAGCTAATAGCATGTTGGCCTTCATTGCGAGAGGATTTGAGTTTAGGAGCAAGGAGGTCCTACTGCAGTTGTTCAGGGCCCTGGTAAGACTGCACCTGGAGTATTGTGTGCAATTTTGGTCTCCTAATTTGAGGAAGGACATTATTGCTATTGAGGGAGTGCAGCATAGGTTCACCAGGTTAATTCCCGGGATGGCAGGACTGACATATGATGAAAGAATGGGTCGACTGGGCTTGTATTCACTGGAATTTAGAAGAATAAGAGGGGATCTTATAGAAACATATAAAATTCTTAAAGGATTGGACAGGCTTGAAGCAGGAAAAATGTCCCTGATGTTGGGGGAGTCCAGAACCAGGGGTCGCAGTTTAAGAATAAAGGGTAGGCCATTTAGGACTGAGATGAGGTAAAACCTTTTCACCCAGAGAGTCGTGAATCTGTGGAATTCCCTGCCACAGAAGGCAGTGGAGGCCGATTCACTGGATGTTTTCAAGAGAGAGTTAGATATAGCTCTTAGGGCTAAAGGAATCAGGGGATATAGGGTAAAAGCAGGAATGGGATACTGATTTTAGATGATCAGCCATGATCATATTGAATGGTGGTGCTGGCTCGAAGGGCCGAATGGCCTACTGCACCTATTTTCTATGTTTTCTATGATTCCATGTTTCCAAAATTTGGTTCCACTGACCTCAAAATGGCTCAATTTCAGAAGCAGATGCTTTGCACAGTTGCTGTGAAGAAGCAACATTGGGCAAGTTTATACTCCACACAGTGAAGAAAACATGACTGTTCTAAAGATGTAAAACCCTCTCTCCCACCCCTCACTTGAGTATCTCTGAACCACAGTAATTCAAGAAAGACATCAAAGCTTTTATGAAGCGATGTACTGGAATTGTTCCAGGCATAAGAGGATACAGCTACTTGAAAATATTTGAGAAGATGGAATTATTCTTCTTGGCATAGACGTGTCCAAGAGGGGATTGATAAACATACTTTAAACGTTGAATGGTTTCGATTAGATAAATGAAAATAAATTGCAATGGCAAAGAGTTGGTTACAAGAATGCACCAATTTAACTTGGCTGGCATAAGAGAGAGACACAAAATTTGAAAACAATTTTTTATGCAATGTATATTTAAGATTTACAGTGTAATGTCTGAAAGGGTGGTTATTGCAGGTTCTGTAACAGTCTTCAAAGAGAACTGAATAACTTCTTGAAACACCAGGGATTGTTTGGACATGGAAAGCACTGGAGTGGGCCTAAGCCAATTGCTCTTCAAATGAGCCACTGTGGGCGGAACAGTGTTTATAATTATTATTCTATGCTTCGGGAATGTCATTGCCATCTCAGATCTCAAGTGCTACCAATTCAAGAAGCTGTGAATAAATTGACATGTAAGAAATAAAATGGGATTGTTGACTAGCTTCTTGGTGTTGAATACTATCGGTTTGTAAAAATCTACATCATGCAGTAAGTTTGTCATTCTGCTTGCTGGATTCATTAGGCCCTCAAGATTGTGATGGGAATATTCTAACTCAGAAATGTTTCTTGTCCTTTCTGTTTTGTGTTGTCTTCTGTCTCATCCCATTGGCCCCTGTTGTCTTTGAATTTGCAGAATGCTTGCTCTCCTAACATGCCCAGTGTTTCCCATCAGTGGTGATCTGGCCTGCTCTTTGCTGGTTTATACGCAATGTCCATTCTTCAAGTTTTCAGCTTCCTGCATTATTGGCCTGATTCTTGATGGAAACACCTTCACTAAAGAGGGTCAGCCAAGAAAACCTTTGCCTGCAAGGCAGCTGAAAAATGTTTTATAACCAGTGGCTGTGCCAAAGGCTTCAACAGTTAGTAAAGCTATCAAAGTGTACTAGAGACATACAGGACAGAAACAGGCCCTTCGGCCAAACCTGCCCACTCCGACCAAGATGCCCCATTTATACTGGTCCCACATGCCCGTGTTTGGCCCATATCACTCTAAACCTTTCCTGTCCATATTTCAGGATTTTTGTTTCTGCCAATCTGTGACAATCAGAAACATTAAAAAATATTTTAAAATTAATAAACTATTTGGTGTTTTTAATTTAAAAAAGGAATAAGAACAGTTAAAAAAAACATGAATTGAATAAACTCAGTGACCTACTTACTTCTTCCCCTCAGTGGATTCCCCCCACACTGTGGAGACGGAGGTGCTTTCTTCTGTTCTGAAGTCATGAAAGGGCAAATGAAAATTTTCTGGCAATTTCCAGGTTTGCATTAGGTTCACAAAGCATGGGCAGAAAACCTGAATTTGGGGGGACTTATTTTGAAATGTAGCTCATTGAATTTTCTAGGGTTTGAACGATGGAGGCTGGGGCCCAGAAACAAATGCGCCATATCCTGCACATTTGAAGCAGGAAATAAATAAAATTCTATTATGCACATGTCAATGTTGTGGATTTGGAGCAAAATCAATGTTTTGTCAAAAACTTCAAAGGCTGCATTATCAGCTTTTCAAATCTACCATTTATTCGAGTGCTGCTCCATCAGTGAAAGTTGATGCCTAAGGAAAACGCAGAAATTATTTGCTTTTGCATCAATCGCTTCCTCATTGCTGTAGATGGCAATCTTAGTGCCAAGAGAGTATTGCATTACCCAGTGCTTATCATGCATAATGGTGCCCCTGTTTGAGGCTGATGTGTAGTTTGTTCCTTGTCAGTTTCCATTCTTAAGAGGAAAACAGGAAGGTGAAACATCTTAGTGCGCTGGTTGGCATACAGTCCATATTATCATATTGAAAATCATTTAGATCAATGCTGAGTGGACCAGACAGGCCCATTAGCTTCCTTCCTCCCAAATGAAGGACATTGGTGGAAGATGACAGGGAAAAGCAGAGCCACTCCAGAAACTTTCGTGTTCATGATTGCATTAAAATTATTTTTAAATGATTCATTTTGTGAAAACATAGATTGCAGCTTGTGTTCATGATTAAATAAATCTAATTCAACAAAATTAGTTTTGTCAAAAGAATTTCCAATGGATAAGGTATTAAAAATTAAAGCATCAATTTCAGAAGATTTATAGAATGTATTTGCTGAATATTTCTTCAGTATTTATCTACGTGTCAGAAGATGCATAATTATTGTAACCCGAATAAAAATAAATAGCTGCATTATATTTTATTCAGAACATTACTAGTATATTTTAGAGGAGCAAAGAAAATGGCTGCTCTCCGTAAGTAGTGAGTGACTAAATCATCTTTTTGATGTTACTTGAGAGAATAGTGTGGTCCATAATACAAAGAGCATACACTTCCCTTCTTCACATGGTGCCATGGGATCTTTAAAGCTCAACTGAACAGGAACCTGTCACCACATCTGAAGTTGCACCTTTTATAGGGCTGAACACTCTGGGAATTGAGTCGATATTATGAGTTCAAGACTGAGCGTGAGGCTAAAGACTGCTGCTTACGAAACAAACATAATGCGTGAAACTTAGAAATAAATTGTGCCACTGATACTGAGCAAATTAAGTTGAGATGAAGTCTTTGCAGCGTATGGCAGTAAGTTACACATCCAGTTGATGGGTCATTGAATAGAAGATGAGAATGGTGCATCAACATAGAGTGGACCATGAACTCTTTTTGGTTGCTGGCCAAAAATAGTGCCGCAGGATCACTGAAATTAAGCTCATTAGAAATAGTCTCACATGATATGCACATTTTTCCTTGCTATTCAAAGGTTGTGAAGCAGTAGCTTTGGTGTGAGAGTGTTTTCGTGCACGTATCAAATTTACATGGTGCCATGAATAGTCTTATCAGAATCTGAGTCAATATTAATCTAGCAGATTGCAATATTAATCTCAGGAGATAGTTTTACTAAACCAAATGAGGACCAGAGTCCTTTTTACGTCATTAACATTTAGTACCAGCTAGTATACCTCAGGAAATCAATGTTTACAGCTGCTTTGAGGATTTCGAAACAAACATGAGTGCAAAATGAGGAAGGAAAAAGCAAACTAGATTTTGCTGTTAACTAGGGATTCGCACGGAGGGGTCAGTTTAAATGTTTACAGCTTAATGGACTTACCAAACAGGGATATTATTTATTTGAAAAAATATTCCTGAGGAAATCTATTCCATATGCAACAAATTAGCATCCATCATTTTCTGGGAAAAGAATGTTGTACTATGGTAACATGTACACACTACAAAGCATGGGCGAATATTTGAGTTTAAGCAATTTTCCCGCAACTGCTGGGTAGTCTAGTAAATGCCGTGCTGGTCGAGCGGGAGGCAAATAATCCCATAGTGCCTGATGCCCACAGAATACCTCCAGGAGATCGAGCACAACGTAGAATATAGAGCAGTACAGCACAGGAACAGGCCCTTCCGCTCACAATGTATGTCCCGAATGTGATGCTCAGACCAACTTTTATCTGCCTGCACATAATCCATATTCGTCCGTTTCCTGCATATCCGTGGACCCATCCAAAAGTCTCTCAAATTAAAAGAAAGTAAAATCAATTCATTGTTTTCCATTTGCAAATGGCAAATAGATGGTAAGAAAACAATCCCAGAGTCCAAACACCAGTGGTATCCTTAACAGGTGGCGTTCTGTTCCATGCTATTATTTGGTTAGAACAGCTTACTCTAGTCTGTAGCCTTCCTTTTTGATCAAATGACAAATTATTGTGAAGTTAAAATACTGAGAGAAAAGTTAGGAGGGAAGAAGTTTTTTTCCACTGAGATTTGTGAATATGCTGAGCTATTACTTCCATGCTTCAAGAAGTGATTTGTAAAATCCCTTGGAAAAAGATAACTCGAACAAAACAGCTCAATTTTTATGTTACTGCTGTCTGATTTTGCCAATAACTCCTCCACCACCACACATAATAATATCACCTCACTTATTTGCTTGCATTTTATAACAGGTGTTCAATGAAATATTAGGTGTTGAGTTTGCCACATCTCAGGGTGGTTCCAATGCAATTTAGTCTCACGATGAAGGTTCTGTGGATATATACGCTACCTGCTGTGGAACTGCCATTATAGTCTTAATTTCCCCCCCTATTTTTTTCTGATTAAATTAACTCCAACTGTGCCATCCGTTCAGGTGATACAAATGTGAAAATATCACATTTCTTATTGCCATCCCAGATTAAGCTGCTATGAGCTTCATGTGAATAAGAAATTTGATTGTACCCTGGTATCTGTGACAATAATCTAATCTAGACAATGTTAAACCTGGGCATGCACATCTCTGCACAATTGTGTGGATATTGAGTGGGATTAAGACCAAATCTTCACACCATGCCTTAAAAAAGCACAACGCAATGAGACTGAGTAACAAACCCAGATCCATGTTTGGTCGTATCCCACTAGTGCACTGTGGATCGCTCGACTGTAGTCTCGCATTTGATGGCCAGTTATTATTTCCACTTCAGGGTTTTGCCTGGCAACAAGCATTTGGATGTGATACGGGAACTTCCTCAGAAGATCCTAGCAGGTTGTCAGAGCCGGGAATCACCCAGAAACTAGTTTTGGCAAATCCTTTGGCGAAGTTATTACTGGATGATTGAGAGAAATTCCTGATGTAAAAATTCCTGATGTAAAAGAAGAGCATCATTATATTAGTCGCTACCTGAACAAGATTTTAATAATCCATTAATTTCAATTATATTTCCTACAAAATATACCTAGTTAGTTTAGTTTATTGTCACGTGTACCTCGGTACAATGAATTCGCAACACCAGGTGGCGCCAGCAATGGATGCCTCACCAACAGTCTGTCTATCCATTCCTTCACTGTTGTTTTATAGTATGTGTTAAATGTATGTTTTAGTTTTCTATAGCTTGTTTTATGTGGGCGGGTGGGGGGGGGGGGTTTGGGGGAAACTTTGTTTTAATCTCTTACCTCGACAGAGATGTGACTTTTTTCCGCACCGTATCTCCGTCCACACTGTGACCTAACATCGTGGAGTTGGTGGCCTCTGCTGGGAACCGCATTCGGGAGCTCCAATCATGGGAGCCTGCGGACTTTAACATCTGGTTAGAGACCGACATTGGGAGCCCCAAGCTGCAGGAGCTTCGACCGCCCCGACGTGGGAGCTTTGAGTGCCAGCAGCGGGAGCTTCAATCGCCCCGACTGCGGATGGTTCGACTGCCCCGACCACGGGAGAATAAAGAGGGAAGAAGATTAGACTTTATTACCTTGCATCACTGTGAGGAATGTGGGGAATCCGCCGTGGTGGCTGTTTATGTTAACTTTTAAGTAGTTGTGTGTCTTGTTGCTTTTTTTTAGTATGGCTGTATGGTAATACGAATATCACTGTACCTTAATTGGTACACGTGACAATAAAACACCTTTGAAACCTTTTTGAAACCTTTGAAGCTTCCGTTGCATGCTAACCAGTCAGCGGAAAGACAATACATGATTACAATCGAGCCATCCAAAGTACACGAGTGGGCTGCAACCAAACACAGGTTTGGGTTTGCTAAGGTCTCACTGATGTGTGTCCTTTTAAGGCATATCAATATTAAGGGGAATATTTGAAGTGTCTCCTGGGAACAGTGCCAAGAAGAAGATGAAGCACCTTCATAATGTCTTCATTATCTACCAACGTCCAGGAATATTCTTAGAAGTGTACCACACTGAAATTTTTACAGTCTGACATTTCCCAAACAATACTTGAACAACAAAGTGACTTTTAGCCATCCTTGTCAATGAAATCCGTCAACACAACCAGCAGCCCTGACAATCTGAACCAGCCTAATATACCGTAGATGGAGCACAAATTTCATCAGTGTTTTGAGAAACATTTCGAGGGTCACTGGTTTTTCTGGAGGCTCACTGATGAAGCTTGGAATTGCAATTCTCACCGTGTTTATCATCAGTCTGCCCTTTTTTGATTGCTGCATGACTTAAAATGTCAAGTGGCTGTAATTGAGTGTTATCACCATTTTAAGTTCCATTAGAAAATTCTACAAAATGTTTTTCTGTCTCTTATAATTTAAAGGTGTAATCGACCATTAATTGTGGACGATGAGACAGAATGACAATTTAGCCAGGATGTTTGGTTTATACAGCAGAACAACAGAGGTGCCGCCATGATTGGAGTCTGATGTACAATGGAACTAATGGCAAGCAGAGGGCTAATCTCAATAATACATTTTCATTCATGTGGTACTTTTTTAAAGCAGCAGAAATGTCGTGAAGTCCTTTGGGTTCGCAAAGATGTGAGAGGTGGTTAATTGGATACTGTAAATCGCCTTAAAGTAAGTAAATGGTAGAGTCTGCAGAGAGTTAGATCATAGAATATTTTTAGATTTTTTTAGATTTAGAGATACAGCACGGAAACAGGCCCTTCGGCCCACCGGGTCCGCGCCGCCTAGCGATCCCCGCACATTAACACTATCCTACACCCACTAGGGACAATCTTCTTTGCATTTATACCCAGTCAATTAACCTATGTACCTGCACATCTTTGGATTGTGGGAAGAAACCGAAGATCTCGGAGAAAACCCACGCAGGTCACAGGGAGAACGTACAAACTCCGTACAGACAGCACCCGTAGTCAGGATCGAACCTGAGTCTCCAGCGCTGCATTCGCTGTAAGGCAGCAACTCTACCGCTGCGCCACCGTGCCGCCCTAGAACATATAGAACAGTACAGCACAAGAACAAGCTCTTCAGCCCCCAATACCCATGCCGAATGTGATGCCAGGTTAAACAAATCACTGCCTGCACATGATCCAAACCCCTCCATTCCCTGCATATCCACGTGCCTATCTAAAGGATAGACACAAAGTGCTGGAGTAACTCAGCGGGACAGGCAGCATCTCTGGAGCGAAGAAATGGGTGACGTTTTGGGTCGAGACCCTTCTTCAGACTAAACGCTTCTTAAATGCTGTTGTAGTGTCTGCATCAACCCCCACCCTTGGCATTGCAATCCAGGAACCCACGACTCTCCGTGTAAAGAAAAAAACTTGCCCCACACATCCCCTTTAAACTCTGTCCCTCTCCCCTTAAAGCTGTGCCCTTGACATTTCCACCCTGGGAAGATGGTTCCAACTGTCTATTTTATCTATGCCTCCCATAATTTTGAAAGGAATCTGGATAGAATAAAAAGGAGTATCAGTGCAAATGGGTACTTGATGATTGATGCAGGCTCATTGGGCTTGTTCTTGTGTTGTATGACTCTAATGAGAAGCATTCGAAACTACAAATATAACCTTGCTCCACACAATAGATCCAATGACAAAAAATTTGGCACAGACCTAGGTTTTAAGGAGATTTTTAAAGAAGGAATGAGAGGTGGAAATGATTGAAGAGGAAGTGTTTGCAACGCAAATCGTGGAGTGGTTGAGCAATTAAATTTAACGATGATCAACGAGGCAGAAATGGAGCTATGGAGATATCTTTCAGCTGATTGAGGAGTTAGAGGACGTTCCATAGAAAGTGAGGGGCAAGGAGGGATTTGAAAAATGAAGGTGAAAATATTTAAACCAAGGCATTGCTTTACCTGGCCAAATAGGTCAACAATCTCAGGGTCGATGGGTGGGAAGGACTCAAATGTAGGAAGTATAGAAGGGAGGAACAAGATATGCCATTCATAAGTGCCCTAGATAATGAAGTTTACAAGTAAAAGTTAAGTGGAGTTCAGCAGCAGCGTTGAGCAATGGCAATTGAAAGTGCAAGGAGTCTTGTTTAGTCTGGGCCATTTATCAGGAAGATCTATGGAGTCCTTGCCAGAAAACAGAGATTGTTGTGGAGTCAGAAGGTAATCATTTATCTTCATTATAATTGGAGAAAAATTCTGATCACCCATTAGATCACCATTGGCCAAACAGTCCAACAAATTACAACTGATTGAGGATGAAGAGAGTTGGAACTTGGACCGATTTCGGTGTGAAAGCTTGCAATAACCTGCAGACTTAGGATCCTAGGGCAACCTTGTTTTACAATCATGTTATTATTAAGAACCGCACAGAATTAAAAATGTCTTCTTACATAGAGGGCCACATGTTTTGATTGCTCAATTGTGTGTGCTACGTGAACAAATATATTGAACAATGCCATTATGGCAAAACTATTGTTCACTGATTCAATGAAACTTTATTGTCACATGCACCAAGGTACAGTGAAATTCTTTGTTTTTGTTTCCAACCCAGTAAAATCATACAGCAGAGCTCACCTAGGCAGTACACAAAGAGTTGTTTATGGCGCAGACAAAGTTACAAAAGTTCTTAGTACAGTGTTATGTTCTCACAGCGTTGAACTAGGTCTGCTGCCGCACATGGCCACAGGCAGCCCGCTGGGTCCCTCTGTGTTCTTGGTGACAACCCACCCGGTCCCTCTTAGTTCTCAGTGGCACGGTGCGCCGGGTCTCTCTTAGTTCTCGGAACTAGGTTTTTGTATAAAACTATGATAAAACGGTTGTGATTTCGAATGTTATTGCTCGAAAGGAGAATGTAATCGGGTATTTGGGACAGGACCAAGAGTAGTTCCTCGGGGATACCAGGAGTGTTGGTGCAAGAAAGAAAGCTGTTGTGGATAATTCCCCGGATGAGAATGGGATCAGTTCCGTGCAGTCCCATGCACCTGAACAATGATGGAGAAAGATGTGGATTTAGATGCATTGTTCATTGCAACAGATACTGTAGACAGGTCATGAAGGATGAGAAGGAGATTAATTACTTTTGTTGCAGTCACTGGGAATTGCAAAGTTGTACTGAAGGAATGCTGCAACATTTTGGATGAGACTTTAATCTTGCGTCCCATAATCTTTCACAGCTGTGTTGGAAGATTGTTGTGTGCTATGGACCAGACATCTGCAATAATGTATACGAGTTATTCACTCATTATCAAGAATGTCCAAGGTAGTATGCTGAGTCTTTTAGTCCATAACACACTGTCTGATTCATTTGCATATTTCCTATCTTTTACCTTTAATATCAATGGATATTTTTAAGGCAGAGCTAGATATTATGGGTGTCAGGGGTTATGGGGAGAAGGCAGGAGAATGGGGTTAGGAGGGAGAGATAGATCAGCCATGATTGAATGGCGGAGTAGACTTGATGGGCCCAATAGCCTAATTCTGCTCCTATCACATGACCTTATGTCCTTGTGACCTTATAACCTTTCCAACTTTAATGGGTTATTTTTAATATATGAAACAATTGATATGTAACTTATCGCAAACTCTTTCTGTATTGGGGTTGGGAGAAGGTTGAGGATTTTAGGGGTGGGGTATAATGAGCTCAGAAAGGCCTGAAACACATACACAGCCTACGAATCATTGGTTTAGCAAATGTAGGATGAGATTAGTGGTTGAGACCATTTATTGCCAGGGACATGGGGATAGAAAGGCAATGAGAGTGGAGACCTTGTCTGTGTAGGCAACCCCAATCCCACTCGGAAGCTGACGACAAGCAGGAGTTAGGTATCTTTGATCACCACCATGGCAAGGATATTTGGCGGCAGAATAACAATTGTATACAGTCTTCTCTTAAGCCCGCTGATCCCTTTAATGATGTTCCTGCTTGTAAAAATGTAGTTATGAACTATTGTATCCAGAGCATATTGTATCTTGAAGCATTCCCCATCAAAATTACTGTGGTAACCAGAGTGGAATAGCAGCCCATGTAGTGACCTGTTATTCAGCAAACTGATCAACCACTATTGACATGACCTGGAGGCATAGGACACTGCAGATGCTGGAATCTATAGGAAAAAAGGAAAGCATCTGGAGGAACTCAACGGGACAGGCAGCAACTGTGGAGGGAAATTAAATAGAAGAGGGGAAGTAGACATGTGGTGAATCTGTGGACGGCTGTGGAGGCCAAGTCTTTGGGCATTTTTGAAGTGGAGATTGAACAGGTTCTTGTAAGAAAATAACTGCAGATGCTGGTACAAATCAAAGGTATTTATTCACAAAATGCTGGAGTAACTCAGCAGGTCAGGCAGCATCTCAGGAGAGAAGGAATGGGTGATGTTTCGGTCACACATTCCTTCTCTCCTGAGATGCTGCCTGACCTGCTGAGTTACTCCAGCATTTTGAACAGGTTCTTGATTCGTAATGGTGTCAAATGTTACGGGAAAAAGCCAGGAGAGATGGGTTGAGAGGGAAAGACATATCAGCCATGATTGAATGGTGGTGTAGACTCCTTGGGCTGAATAGCCTAATTCTGCTCGTATAACTTAAAAACATATATGTAGCCAGGCCTCCTCTACATCAGTGAGACCAAAGGCAGATGAGCCGACTGCGTTACGAAGCACCGTTGTGGTGTCTGTTGTGGCCATCTGGATCTTCAAGTCACCAGCTATTTTAATTCTCCAACCCCATACCTACTAATCTGACCGTGGCATCCTCCACTGCCAGGCTGACACCAAATGCAAGCTGAAGAAACAAACCTCATATTCAGATCCAAACTGAAGACGGGTCCTGACCTGAAACGCCACCTATCCATATTCTGCAGAGATGTTGCCTGACCCACTGAGTTACTCCAGCACATTGTGTATTTATCTTTGTAAACCAGCATCTGCAGTTCCTTGTTTCTACAAAACTCATATTAAGTCTACAACTCAATGGCATGAACACTGACTTCTGCAATTGCAGGAAACCCACATCCTCTCTATCCCTCTCACTCTCCTACCTTCCCCAATTCCCTCTCACATCCTCTTCTTCCCACCTTACCTTCTCCCCCCCCCCCCCCCATCACCCTTTCTTTTTGCTCCCTCCTTCAGGCGCTACTCCCATTGAATCCCCTTTCCCTCCAATTACTCACCCCTCCCCTCCCTCTGTGGGTCTTATCTCACGTTCAGTTCCACTCTTTACCTTCCTTTCCTAGCAGAATCCAGCATTTGCTGCCTTTTGTTCACCACATCACCTCGTAGCCTCCATTGTTACCTCCACCCTTCCCCCCCTCCCCACCTGACTGTTATCTGCCATGCACCCGTCCTCCCAGCACGGTGGCGCAGTAGTAGAGCTGCTGCCTCACCCTAACCCTAACCAGAGACCCAGGTACAATCATGACTACAGTGCTGTCTGTTCTGAGTTTCCACGTTCTCCCTGTGATCACATGGATTTTCTGCGGGTACTGCGACTTCCCCCCCACATTCCAAAGACGTGCAGGTTTGTAGACTAATTGGCTTCATTAAATTGCCCCTAGTGTGCAGGATGTGAAAGAGGGATAACATAGAACTAATGTATGGGTGATCATTGGTCAGCGTGGACTCACTGGCCCAAGGGTCTGTTTCCATACTGTTTCTCTAAACTAAACCTGTATCCAACAATTCCTAGCTCTTGCCCCTCTCTTCCCACCAACCTCTTTGTACTGCCTACTTCCCTTCTATACTTTCAGTCTAGATGAGGATCGCAACCCGAATTGTCGACTGTCCATTTCCCTCCACAGATGCTGACTGACCCACTGAGTTCCTCCGTTGCTCATCATTTTGTTTGGTCGCAAATTCTTATCATGTTCACTCTTAGACAATAGACAATAGACAATAGGTGCAGGAGTAGGCCATTCGACCCTTTGAGCCAGCACCGCCATTCAATGTGATCATGGCTGATCATCCACAATCAGTACCCCCGTTCCTGTCTTCTTCCCATATCCCTTGACTCCGCTATCATTAAGAGCTCTATCTATCTCTCTCTTGAAAGCATCCAGAGAATTGGCCTCCACTGCCTTCTGAGGCAGAGAATTCTTCTCCCATCAGACAGTTTTGCTGAACTCTTGTAAATGGCAGGAACTTGACAGATTTAAATACTTAAAATATGCCTGGTTTCACTCAATATTTGCTTTTCAAATAATACCACTAAAGATTATCTGTTGCAATCTTTTCTTCATTACAGCAGCATCAGTGCTCAAGCTGTATCTGAGATTCTTATCTGAGAGGTATCTAAGTGCTTATGTATTGTAATACTTGTACTGAACTGTACACAAAATGAATTTCACTGTACCTCTACATCTGACAGTAAGGTACCATTGAACTGTTGATTCATTGTAACTTGGTCTCCTGGTTTTGTGAATATCTTCTCTTCTGAATGGATTCATGCTGCGGTCCTTCGGTTATGTTCCCATTTGGCACACGTCTCCACCAGTTGCCAGTAATAAGTGACTAATGGCAGGTAAGTGATGCTTTTTTATGGCAACTGCCACTCCATGACATGAGAGTTCCAATGCTCTTGGTATTACCCAGAAATTCAATGGAAAATCAAAGGTGCCTCTATAAAATGTATGTTATTTTGGTTGTGCAAATGATTCTGGAATTATGACCGAAATATATACAGCAAGAATTTTTAAATGATAATATGGTCTAAGAATGCATTGTGACTGTGAATTTTTTTCTAAAAATCATATTTTAAGATGCGGCATCAGAGTAATTTGACACATAACACATAGGAAACGTGGCTTGAAGGAGAAAGATGACTTTGCATTAAAAGCTCTCTGCTCCTGCCTTGTGTATTTTCTGGGTCTATGGCAGACTAATTGAGGTGAGATTGATTGCCTATTATTCACCTCATA
Organism: Rhinoraja longicauda; assembly: GCF_053455715.1. Lineage (NCBI taxonomy): Eukaryota > Metazoa > Chordata > Chondrichthyes > Rajiformes > Arhynchobatidae > Rhinoraja > Rhinoraja longicauda. The sequence continues at coordinate 34,815,630 of NC_135965.1, forward strand.
TAACGTAACTAGCAGCTTGGTAAGCAGGATGGGACTTGGCGTTCTTTTTACTCGTAATTCCATTGTGGGTCCCTGTTGACATTTTCCATTAAGTTGCGAACGTATTTTACAGGTAAATCTGCAAATGTGACAAAATCCATTCCTCTTCCAAATCCAAATCATGGCTGATTTATTAACTGCAAACAATTGAGCTCTGTCTTTTTTTTAAGAATGCTTTAGTCCTCCTTGAAGTACTCCTGGATTGTGCTCCACTATAATTGGATACTGTCAATATAATTCTTTTTACCGTCCCGCATTGTTCATGCTTTACAATAAATTAAGAAAACGGCAGAAGGACATTTGATTTTCTTCTGATTTTATATAACATATAACATATAACATATAACAACTACAGCATGGAAACAGGCCTGTCCGGCCCTACCAGTCCACGCCGACCATTCTCCCTGACCTAGTCTCATCTACCTGCACTCAGACCATAACCCTCCAATCCCCTCCTATCCATATACCTATCCAATTTACTCTTAAATAATAAAATCGAGCCAGCCTCCACCACTTCCACCGGAAGCCCATTCCATACAGCCACAACCCTCTGAGTAAAGAAGTTCCCCCTCATGTTACCCCTAAACCTTTGTCCCTCAATTCTGAAGCTATGTCCCCTTGTTGGAATCTTCCCCACTCTCAAAGGGAAAAGCCTACCCACGTCAACTCTGTCCGTCCCTCTCAAAATTTTAAAAACCTCTATCAAGTCCCCCCTCAACCTTCTACGCTCCAAAGAATAAAGACCCAACCTGTTCAACCTCTCTCTGTAGCCTAAGTGCTGAAACCCAGGCAACATTCTAGTAAATCTCCTCTGTACCCTCTCCATTTTGTCGACATCCTTCCTATAATTTGGCGACCAGAACTGCACACCATACTCCAGATTCGGCCTCACCAATGCCCTATACAATTTCAACATTACATCCCAACTTCTATACTCGATGCTCTGATTTATAAAGGCAAGCATACCAAACGCCTTCTTCACCACCCTATCCACATGAGATTCCACCTTCAGGGAACAATGCACAGTTATTCCCAGATCCCTCTGTTCCACTGCATTCCTCAATTCCCTACCATTTACCCTGTACGTCCTATTTTGATTTGTCCTACCAAAATGCAGCACCTCACACTTATCAGCATTAAACTCCATCTGCCATCTTTCAGCCCACCCTTCCAAAAGGCCCAAGTCTCTCTGTAGACTTTGAAAATCTACCTCACTATCAACTACTCCACCTATCTTAGTATCATCTGCATATTTACTAATCCAATTTGCCACACCATCATCCAGATCATTAATGTAAATGACAAACAACAGTGGACCCAACACAGATCCTTGGGGCACTCCACTAGACACTGGCCTCCAACCTGACATACAATTGTCAACCGTTACCCTCTGGTATCTCCCATTCAGCCATTGTTGAATCCATCTTGCAACCTCACTATTAATACCCAACGATTTAACCTTCTTAATCAACCTTCCATGTGGAACCTTGTCAAATGCCTTACTGAAGTCCATATAGACAACATCCACAGCCTTGCCCTTATCAATTTCCCTGGTAACCTCTTCAAAAAATTCAAGAAGATTAGTCAAACATGACCTTCCAGGCACAAATCCATGTTGACTGTTTCTAATCAGGCCTTGATTATCCAAATAATTATATATATTGTCGCTAAGTATCTTTTCCATTAATTTTCCCACCACAGACGTCAAACTAATAGGTCTATAATTGCTAGATTTACTTTTAGAACCTTTTTTAAACAAAGGCACAACATGCGCAATGCGCCAATCGTCCGGCACCATCCCTGTTTCTAATGATGTTTGAAATATTTCCGTCATAGCCCCTGCTATTTCTGCACTAACTTCCCTCAATGTCCTAGGGAATATCCTATCAGGACCTGGAGACTTATCCACTTTTATATTCTTCAAAAGTGTCCGTACCTCCTCTTCTTTAATCCTCCTAATTTCCATCACTACTCTACTTGTTTCGCTTACCTCACATAATTCAATATCCTTCTCCTCGGTAAATACCGAAGAAAAGAAATTGTTTAATATCTCCCCCATTTCTTCCGGCTCAGCACATAGCTGTCCACTCTGACTCTCTAATGGACCAATTTTATCCCTCACTATCCATTTACTGGTGTTATTCCCATTAAATATTTTTTATGAGACCCTCTGGTTAAATTGCATCATAAAATAATCCCTGTCTGTTTGTTTATTATGCTCATCCTAATTCAATTGATAAGGATCACAGAATTTCAATCAACTGCAATCTGTATCTAAACAAATTCTAAATGCATGGATAGTCCTGACAGGATCCAGCCAGTTTTATTTGTATTATTTATTCCATTAGGGAAATATTATTGATGAGCTAAATTGCTTGCTTTCCCACATAAGCACAAAATCTATATATTTTTATAAAAATGTTTTTTTCCATCAATATTCTGATTGAATGAATTAATTGATTGAAAGAAACGGGCGGCCCCATGGCGCAGTGGTAGAGCTGCTGCATTACAGAGCTTGCAGCACCAGAGACCCTGGTACGATCCCGACTACGGGTGCTGTCTGTACAGAGTTTGTACGTTTTCCCTGTGGCCGCTTGGGTTTACTCCGAGATTTTTGGTTTCCTTCCACATTCCAAAGACGTACGGGTTTGTAGGTTAATTGGCTTGGTATGTTAATTAGCTTGGTATAAGTGTAAATTGTCCCTAGTGTGTGTAGGATAGTGTTAGTTTGCGGGGATCGCTGGTCAGTGTGGAGTTGGTGGGCTGAAGGGCCTGTTTCCGCGCTGTATCTGTAAACTAAACTAGAAACTAAATTATTCCTATTGCTGTGGGGCCTGGCTGCAGATAGAGACATAGAAAATAGGTGCAGGAGTAGGCCATTCGGCCCTTCGAGCCTGCACCGCCATTCAATATGATCATGGCTGATCATCCAGCTCAGTAACCTGTACCTGCCTTCTCTCCAAACCCCCTGATCCCTTTAGCCACAAGGGCCACATCTAACTCCCTCTTAAATATAGCCAATGAACTGGCCTCAACTACCTTCTGTGGCAGAGAATTCCACAGACTCACCACTCTGTGTGAAGAAATGTTTTCTCATCTCGGTCCTAAAAGACTTCCCCCTTATCCTTAAGCTGTGACCCCTGGTTCTGGACTTCCCCAAAATCGGGAACAATCTTCCCGCATCTAGCCTCTCCAACCCCTTAAGAATTTTATATGTTTCAATAAGATCCCCCCTCAGTCTTCTAAATTCCAGCGAGTATAAGCCTAGTCTATCCAGTCTTTCTTCATATGAAAGTCCTGCCATCCCAGGGATCAATCTGGTGAACCTTCTCTGTACTCCCTCTAAGGCTAGAATGTCTTTCCTCAGATTAGGAGACCAAAACTGTACACAATACTCCAGGTGCGGTCTCACCAAGGCCCTGTACAACTGCAGCAGAACCTCCCTGCTCCTATACTCAAATCCTCTTGCTATGAATGCTAACATACCATTTGCTTTCTTCACTGCCTGCTGCACCTGCACGCTTGCTTTCAATGACTGATGCACCATGACACCCAGGTCACGTTGCATCTCCCCTTTTCCTAATTGGCCACCATTCAGGTAATACTCTGCTTTCCTGTTCTTGCCGCCAAAGTAGATAACCTCACATTTATCCACATTATATTGCATCTGCCATGCATTTGCCCACTCGCTTAATCTATCCAAGTCACTCTGCAGCCTCCTAGCATCAAGATTTTATTGTGGGTGTAAGAAATAAATTCTTCCCTTTGTCATAGTACCTGCCTCAACTACCTCCTCTGGCAGCTCGTTCCAGATACCCACCACTTTCTGTGTGAAAAAGTTGCTCCTCATGTTCCTATTAAATCATTCCTCTTGCACCATAAGGTGAGCTCTAGTTTTTGATAAGATCATCCCTCAACCTTCTACGCTCCAAGAAATAAAGTCTTAGCCTGCACAGCCTTTCCCCATTAGGTTCTCCAGTTCTGGCAACATCCTCGTAAATCTTTTCTGCACTCTTCCTAGCTTGAGTTTTAGAAATTGAGCGAATCATAGATATTTTACAACATAGATGGTGACCATTTGTGCCATTATCTCCAAACTGGCCAAAAAATGAACATTAAGGCCTTATATATTGCAGCATTTGGACAGGTTTGTTGATGTGCCTCCGCCAATGCTCATTAAAAGCTATTGAAGGAGGAGGCGGTGGTTAAGGCAAATACCCCCATTTCAAGCAGTGAGCTTGAGATCCATAGAACATAGAACAGTACAGAAAAGGAACAGCCCCTTTGGCCCACAATACCTGTGCCAAAATGTAACTGCCTGCGCATATACCATAATTCATTGCCTGTATTTCCATATGGTTATCCAAAAAATTCTTAAATGCCACAATTGTATCTGCTTCAACTACCACCCCGGGCATTATGTTACAGGCACTTACCACCCTTTGTATAAAAACCTGCCCCACACATCGCCTTGGAGCTTTTCCCCTCTCACCTTAAAGCATTGCCAACTCGTATTTGATTTTCCCCACCTGGGAATAAGGTTCTGACTGTCTACCCTATCTATAGCTCTCATAACATTATATACTTTGATCAGATCTTCCCAGGGCCGTTTTTACAGCATTATGGGCCCCCGGGCAAAGCAGTGTACTGGGGCCCCTACCGTTACTCTCCCCCACCCCCCTTTCCCTACCAGCCCCCCCTGTCGTGCCGGCGAAAAGCACTTACCGAAAAGCACTTAGCGATGGACTTAGGGTGCTACATTGTTGCGAAAAGCACTTACAGATCGCTGTGAGAAGCACTTAGTGACCGAAAATGTTGCGAAAAAAGCACTTATTGAACCTACATTTTTAAAGTATTTATTTATTGCAAGTCACTTAACATACACAGATCAGCATGGGGCCCCTATGCTCGTGGGCCCCCTGGCAAGTGCCCATCAGGCCCATGCGTTAAGACGGCCCTGGATCTTCCCACAACCTCCGGCGTTCCAGAGAAAACAATCCAAGTCTATCCAACCAACCTCTCCCTGTAGCTTTTATCCCCTAATCCAGGCGTCATTCTGCTAAACCTCCTCTGCGCCCTTTCCAAAGCCTCCACATCCTGCATGTTTATCATAAGGTTTGCCTGTTGTGGGATCAACCAGTGATTGCACAGTCAGACATTTGGGCCTTCAGTCAGAATCATCCCAAAAACACACAGAAATTGTCTGTGTCATTGCATTTATGGGGCTGTTAAGCTGCAGCAAGCAAGAATTATTTTTTTTCCATTGTCAGAGAAACATAGAAAATAAGTGCAGGAGGAGGCCATTTGGCCCTTCGAGCCAGCACCGCCTTTCATTGTGATCATGGCTGATCATTCACAATCTGTAACCTGTGCCTGCCTTCTCCCCATATCCCTTGATTCCACTAACCCCTAAAGCTCTTTCTAACTCTCTTTTAAATTCATCCAGTGAATTGGCCTCCACTGCCTTCTGTGGCAGAGAATTCCACAAATTCACAACTCTCTGGGTGAAAAGGTTTCTTCTCACCTCCGTTTTAAATGGGCTCCCCTTTATTCTTGGACTGTGGCCCCTGGTTCTGGACTGTCGCTACGTAAGGCAATTGAACACTCTCGGAACCCTTGATGAAGCGATTATATTTCATCATTTTCAAAGGACCTCGAACAGTAACCAGGGGTGCAGTGCTGCCGAGGCTCACTGCTCACACGCCTCTGTAAAACAAAAGCCAAAATAAACAGTGGGGAATTGTAACTAGCGGGGAATTTAACAGCGGCCGCTCTGGCACCAGTGACAGCTCCGGCACCTAAAAAATTACCACTTTACTGACAAGTTTACTGAGGACAGCAACACTGACACCACAGAATAACCAGGCCCATGCAGACGTATGCAGCTGGATACAAACAAGACATTTAACTGGCTTGACAAAGACAAATTGCTTTGAGATGATGGAGGAATTAACTTTTCACTGCCGTGCCTAGATTAAATTCCAATCTGCCCCATCAGTGTTTGTGGAGTCCCAAGTGAGGTGATGCTTCTTGGGGGTTTCAGATAAGGGCCGGACATATGTCATCGACGGTATGACCTTAGGGAGTTTTGAGGAACAAATGGACTTTGTGTATAAGCCCGAGGTTCCTTGAATTAGATAGCACAAGTAAACGGAGTCGTGAAGAAGGCACGCAAGATGGATGCAGTCTTTATTTGCCGGGCTTAGAGTGTAAGAGCAAAGATGGAATCGTACAATTTTCTAAAACATGGGTTGGGCCACTGCTTGGGTATTGTGTGCAATACAGGTTACACACTGTCGAATGGGTGTGATTGAACCCGAGACCATACAAAGAGATTCACCAGGATTTTGCCTGAGATGGAGTGATTTAGTGTTTTAGTTATGAGGAGAAACTAGAGGCTAGATTTGTTTTCATTGGAAAAGAGAGAAATGTGAGCAGTTTTGGGTCCCATATCTGAGGTAGGATGTGTTGGTGTTGGAGAGGATCCAGCCGAGGTTTATGAGAATGATTCCAGGAATGATTGCGTTAACATATGGTGAGTGTTTGATGACACTCGGCCTTTACTCGCTGGGTGAGGGCGGACCTCATTGAAACTTACGGAATAGTGGATCGACTGGATAGAGTGGATGTGGGGAGGATGTTTCCACTAGTGGGAGAGTCTAGGACTAGAGCCCGTAGCCTCAGAATGAAAGGACGTACCTCTAGAAAGATGGGGAGGAATTTCATTAGTCAGAGGGTAGTGAGTCTGTGGACTTCATTGCCACAGAAGGCTGTGGCCAAGTCAATGGATATTTTTAAGGCGGAGATTGATAGATTCTTGATTAGTATAGGTGTCAGAGGTTATGCAGAGAAGGGAGGAGAATGGGGTTGAGAGGGGAAAGATAGATCAGCCGTGATTGAATGGCGGAGTAGACCTAATGTGCTGAATGGCCTAATTCTGCTCCTATAACTTATAAACATAAATGGGTTATGCAGACAAATGGGACTCACCCAGAATGCAAATTTTGTCTGCATGGACAAGGTGGGCTGAAGGTCCTATTTCTGTGCTGTACAGCTCTGACTCCCTGACTTCTGTTCCTCTACCAACAACATTGAACAATTATGTGATAAATGATAGAACACGAGAGGAAAAAAAAATGTATTCTATCATTTGTCATGTATTTGCTCACCTTCATTGCCCTTCCTTGATGCATTAGCGAAAGTGAATTCCATTTGCCAGTTTTGTGCTCATCTAATCAGTCCTCTGATTCTTGTTGCAGGCTAGAACTTACTCTTTCACCATCTGCCACACTGCCAAAGTTCTTAATCATACCTCCTCATTTAAGTCTAAGTCTTTGATATATGTCAAGAAAAGCAAGGGACCTGCTACTGACCTCTGCAGAACCGGTATGCAGACAGCTCCTCAGTTACTAAAACTCTGTTGGTCATTACACTTTACTTTCTCTCATTGAGCCAATTTTTAATCCAACATGTCACATTGGCCTGGATCCATGGGCTTTTACTGATCGATTGGTCAGAGGGGAGTTTGTCGACTCTCGTGCTAAAATCCATGAAAACTACATCAAATGTGCCAACCTCATCATTCCTACACATTACCAACTCCAAGGGTTTAATCATTGAGCAGACACGACCTTCCGTTAAATCCATGCTCACTGTCCTTGATTAGCCTGCGACTTTCTAACTGCAGATTTATGCCATCACATATAATTTTTTTCCATTAATTTGTCCAATACTAATGTTAGGCTGTGTGCTCTGCAGTAGCTTCATCTATCCTGTTCTCCTTTCATATAAATAAGTGCCACATTAGCCGCCTTTCAGTCCTCTGGCACAATATGTGCAGCTAAAAAGGATTGCAAAATCAGTCAATCCCTGTGCTACTGTGCTGTTCCTTTGAAGATCCTTGTATGTATAAGATCCTTGTATGTATTTTATCCATTTTTAGACAGGCTCTGCCTCTTGATGGAGCCACAAAGAACTGCAGATGCTGGAATCTTAAGCAAAACACAAAGAGCTGGAAGAGCTCAAGGGGTCAGGTAGCATCTGTGGAAAGAATGGACAAGGGATGTTTTGGGTCAGGACGTTTCTTGAAACCGTGAAGCATCACCTGTCCATTCCACCCACAGATGTTGATTGACCTGCTGGGTTCCTCCAGCACTTTGTGTTATACCCCTTAATATATATATATATTTGTTTCCCTCCCTGTTTCCCTCCCTGTTTCCCTCCCTGTTTCCCTCCCTCCCTCCCTCCCTCCCTCCCTCCCTCCCTCCCTCCCTCCCTCCCTCCCTCCCTCCCTCCCTCCCTCCCTCCCTCCCTCCCTCCCTCCCTCCCCTCCCCTCCTCTTCTCTTCTCTTCTCTTCTCTTCTCTCGCTCTCTCTCCCTGTCTTTGTCTCTCTCACACGCTCTCTGTCTCACACTCACTGTCTCTCTCTCATTCAGTCTAAATTATGTTTATATTCATTTATTCTGGATGTTACTTGAAATTCCAGCCTTTATTACCCATCCATAACTCCCCTTGAAAAGATGGTGGTTGGTCACCTCCTTGAATTGCTGCAGTTCCGATGTTGCCAATCCCACAATGCTGTTGATAGAAAGTTTTGACACGTTGGCAATGAAGGAACAACAATGTATATTCAAAGCACAGCAATGTGGATCCTGGAGAGTAACCTGCAGGTGATGGTGGTTCCAAGCTACCTTTTGTTCTTGGTATTTTCAGGTTTGGGAAGGAGCAGGACAAAGCACGACAGGTCATAGGTGAACATAAGCGAGGGGCATATTTGATAGGCAGATAGTCGGACAAAGGCCAGAGATGAACATGCACAAGGTGTGAAGCAAAGGATTCGAGAGTTGCAAATTGTGAAGCTGGAGGATTGATGAGGTGCAAATTGCTTAGGAATGAGGGGGGGGGGGGTTGAAAGATAGTGGGGGGGAAAAAAGGGAGGGAAAGGTTTTTTTCTGTAGAGGTTTTTTTGCAGCGGTTACCTATAGTTGGAGAATTCAATGTTCATACCTGCCAGGCTTTGTCCTGCCCTTTCTCTTCCAGCTCTGTCTGAAGAAGCATCCCAATTTGAAACGGCACCTTGTACATGTTCTCCAGAGAAGCTGCCTGACCCACTGAGTCACTCCACCACTTTTGTGTCTTTTTATTGTAAACCAGCATCTGCAGTTCCTCGTTTCTACCTCTTATTGATAAACATCGATTCTTTCATTTAAACATGGATATGTCTGGATTATTAACTGTAGTTGCACTAAATTGCTTCCCAGAAGATCGGTAAGAAATCTGTTATATATTC